>NC_137871.1:7469321-8126821 GCF_963924005.1 Protomyctophum bolini | reverse complement strand
TCTCCTACACTGTCCCCCTCTCAGCTTTCCAACTGTCTGTCTCTCCTACACTGTCCCCCTCTCAGCTTTCCAACTGTCTCTCTCCTACACTGTCCCCCTCTCAGCTTTCCAACTGTCTGTCTCTCCTACACTATCCCCCTCTCAGCTTTCCAACTGTCTGTCTCTCCTACACTGTCCCCCTCTCAGCTTTCTAACTGTCTGTCTCTCCTACACTGTCCCCCTCTCAGCTTTCCAACTGTCTGTCTCTCCTACACTGTCCCCCTCTCAGCTTTCCATCTGTCTGTCTCTCCTACACTGCCTCCCTCTCAGCTTTCCAACTATCTGTCTCTCTTACACTGCCTCCCTCTCAGCTTTCTGGATGTCTCTCCTACACTGCCTCCCTCTCAGCTTTCCAACTATCTGTCTCTCTTACACTGCCTCCCTCTCAGCTTTCTGGATGTCTCTCCTACACAGACTCAGCTTTCATACTAGGAAGAAGATAAGTAAAGTAATGGAAGTAGTGTGTCACATTAGTTTATATAGACATTCACAGGAAGGTATATAGACAGTGATGTATTAGTTTTTCAGTGACTGACCACTATCTCGGCACATTATGTTATAGCCTGTTGGAACACTGTCCACATGCTCTTTGTGAGCTAAGTTTGATTCCAACTCCTGTTACATCTACCATGTGTCTCTATACTCTTCTATCTAGAAATATTTAACACATGTGTGACTAGTTACACTCATTTTGTACGACATACAATCAAGACAAACTTTATAGTATTAATTTGCAAATGCTATTGGTGTGATGCAAATAATTATGGTAGAGTGTATGATAAACATCACGGATAAAACACACCTGGGTCGATGTCCATAATCACACCGTATGCATTCCACACAGCTTTATCATCATCTTCTTCCATACCTCTCAGTTAATATACAGAAACCAAACCAGCTCAATTTCCTCTGTTCGGTTCATGCCATTGCATTCATGCAGTCTGTTTTGCTCGATAATGACTGATGTCAGTTTGGGATGAGATCAGACGGCAGCTCCAGACATCAAACACAGTTTGAGGAACGAGGGAGGTCTGAACTAAAAGAGCGTGCCTAATGCCCTCAACCGACCTCATTAGTATTCTGTAGAGTTTCTATTTTGAATTATTCTGCTCTCTTCTGCTCCCTGGATCTCCCCGGAAAATGTCCATAAACTGCCCGACCCTGACACAACAGTGTTTTGGCTCTTTGGGGTGGGTGGGGGGCGTGTGTGTGTGTGTGTGTGTGTGTGTGTGTGTGTGTTTTGAGGTGCAGCTGAGAATGGAAAGTAGGCCGCTGAGGGGGTGGGGGGTGGTTTCATAACCCTGTTCTATTAATATATTGGAGAGGAAAGAAACGCAGCTGACTGGTTCTCAGTTGAGTTGTTAGTTCACTCTTAAAGTTAAATGAACACAGAGGATAATAGGCGGTATATATGTGTGGGCAAATCTGTACCGATACAGTAACATCACAGTGATTATTCACTGAAGCCCACACTTAAATGAGATGCATGTCATATGTTTCAGATAGTTTCAGCAATATATTTTCATGTTAAATATTCTTTTTGGCATATTGTAGGAGTATGTCTTAACTTCGATACCTCCACCTGTCAGTTGGTGTTGCATATATACTCACTGTGTTGTTGACCATAGTCATAGAACTCTGCAGATATTCTGGCTGCCTCTTTACGGTTCCCTCTGACCACATAGAAGTGCGTGAGCAAGTTCAGGGAGATCTTTACGAAGAGTTTGAAACAGAACAGAGCAAAGATGCTCAGATAAACATTACACAGATGCTTCCTGTAGAATTCTTCATTTGCGTCTGGCATTTTAACCCCCAATACTTTACAGTCAGCGAGGTAGGGGTCAGATACTCCAAATGCACTTTCTTGTAGTCTACTATTAGCAGTCTAGTTTTTGTTTCCTCCTAGTCCCTGACTGAAGCTGTCAAGTGAGCCAGCTAAGCGACAGAACGGACAGGAAAGATATGGATTTCACATTCAAAATAAAAGTTTTTGACCTCTTGGAATGTTGGATAGTAATTCAATTACTTAATTGGATAGTAATTAAATTGTGTATTTATTTTAATGCTGTTCATACTGTACTGCACTGATGGAACATTAGCCAAAAATATCAGATCTATACGCATTGTGTTGGGCCGTGTTGTGAGCTTGTAGATCTGCTGTTTCTGGCAAAGAGAGAGCCACAAGCAACTCAACTATAATACTATCTGGCTGCCATCTTAGTTGCAATAACCACCCTTGACAGCCCATTCATCCAAAAAGAAAAGTCATATCTCATCTAAATAATAATTCAGCGAATGTCTGAATGAATGTCTGAATGAATGTCACTGACAGCGCGTTATCTCATCATTAACTGCACGAATCACTCCCACTTTTCACACAGGCATGGACCATAATTATATGGAGGGCGTAACGGAGCCCTTTTTCCCATTTGACACATTCATGATTAATAATCAATTTATTAGTGAATTAACCTCGCACCACCGTCCCTTAGCGACACCTGCATCACAGGCCACCGTTATCACCGTTACCCCACTGGCATGCTTCCTCTAGCTACCGCTGCACCACAACAAAATGTGCCCTATACAATTTGGCGCTGCGCGTGTGTGTGTGTGTGTGTGTGTGTGTGTCTCCTAATAGACAGCACAGCCGTTGTCGTCTATCTCCGACCGAGCCACACTATTAGCACACATCTCTCCATGGCAAAAAAAAACTGCACGCTCCCACAATCCGGCTAGGCTACATTTTACCGATGTATTTCACTGTTCAAATATTGCTTTTACATCACTCCAACCCCCTCAGGCCAGGAGAGGGTGTGTGTGTGTGTGTGTGTGTGTGTGTGTGTGTGTGTGTGTGTGTGTGTGTGTGTGTGTGTGTGTGTGTGTGTGTGTGTGTGTGTGTGTGTGTGTGTGTGTGTGTGTGTGTGTGTGTGTGTGTGTGTGTGCGCAATACATGACAAATTTGACAATAGTTGGATTTCAAACTCACGTCCTTGGCACTCACAATCACTGAGCCACCAGGCACCCACCAATAATGTAATTTATCAGTTTATCAATTTATCAACTAATTTATCAGAATTCACCTCCAGTTTTTAACCTTCCCTGCCAAGGACTACATTGGACGACCATAATTTATGGTCACAGTATGCCATGGACGACATGGACTTTTATACTGATTTTTATTTTTATTTTATTCCATCCAGGTCCCGGCCTAGAGCCGATTGAAAAAAACTCATTGCATTGGAATTGAGCTCAAATAGAGGGTTTGCGCATGTATAAAGTGAATGGCAGATCGAGTGGCAAAGTGAGTTGCAAAGTTAATTTAACATTGTTTAAAGTCATTTAATGCAATCAAATAGGACTTTTCAGTTCGGATAACGGGCTGTCAATAGAAAGTAGTTTTTTTTGCTACTCAGTAGGCGTTCCTGCATAACTTCCACGTACTGTATATGATGATGATGTCACACGCATACCCTCTATTATTGAATTGATTATACAAAACATCAATGTTTTTGTAGCTCAATAAAAACAATTGGCGACCGTGCTGGACCATTTCAGCTGTTGTGATCACTGACCATGTATCTAGGCGGGTGCACCCCTGAAACGCTTCCGTATTCCCGGAAGTGTGTCAATTTTGTTGGCCTCGCTTCTTAACGGAGCCCCAGGCCCAGACTAGCCATGGGAAAGATTTTTTTTTTTTAATTGATTCGTTATTTTGAGATCTCAAATTAGTATTCCGTGGCCACAAATTTGTATTTCGTGGCCGGAAGTTAGTAATTCGAGATCACAATATAACAAATGATTAATTCAAATTAGTATTCCGTGGCAACAAATTAATATTTTGTGGGCCACGGAATACTAATTCGAGATCTCAAGATAACTAATCCATTTATTTTAATTCCCATGGCTAGTCTGGGGCTCGGTATAAAGGAGCCATGCGGGCTGAAAACCGCGGCAGTCTGAGCCATTTAGCGCCATCTAGTGGCGGCAGGGAAGTTAAGCATTTCCTAAACGAAGAGAAATACATTATGTAGAAAGATATTATTATGTTTGGTCCTTAGATAAAGTATCACTTTAAAATCATGCCTTCTTGATGTAGATCCACTAGATGGCAGCAGTTAACAATCCATCTCAGTCGACTAGACTGCAAATAGACACAAGCTCATGCCATTCTGATAGATCCCTTATGTAACCATTGGACTGACTGCACAATACCGTAGGAGTCCAAAGTAATTATTTGTCTGTTTTCTATGGGTTCTGTTTTATTTTTGAACCACACTCTGAGGATTTCTTCCCCCAGAGGTTTGCTGAAAGCATATTTCAGTAGAAGAGAGACACTCATTTTTCATCGTTTTGACAGAAAAAAAAAGCAATTGCACAGACTAAAATTTGCCATAAGAGCCCCACTAAAATAAACTCAAAATGTGAAACCGTCAGCCTCCACTCATACTGATTTATAATGTGAACTAGGTCAGAATACATTCATTTAAATTGGATCAACATTATTGCAGGGACAATCAATAGAATAGAATAGAATTGTAGAAGTCAAAGTCAAAGCACGCTATTAAAAATATTTACCAGTATCATTAGCACAATTGTTTTCTAGGGGGGTCGCTGTTATAAATACATCTTGTAAAGATTTGTTTTAAATCATTTTTCATGGAGAACATCAACATGCCCCCAAATTCTGGGAGCCCCTCACTTCACACAAGTATGATTTTTATTTGCATATCTCTAATGATGTTGATGCACGTGCCAGAGTGTTCCCATGCTTGCACTTGGTCCCGAATGCTGCAGGTTGTTTGCTTACAAATCATTAACCCTAGTAAGACCCGGATATATTTCAACCTTACTACTACTTTGTACTACTAGGACTTTGCAGAGGAAATTATGTAAAAAAGAATATATATATATATATATATATATATATATATATATATATATATATATATAATTTACATTGGGGGATATCTTTCACAATAATAAATAAAACATGTTCTAGACATCACAAAGATATATATATTACAGGCATTTTACTTACTTTTTATCAGGGTTAAAGAAATAATCTTTCCACTGCTTCTTTCTTGGAGGGAACTTTAAAGGCCGGGTTTACAAAATGATGGAGCTTGCACAAAAAACAATTTCCTCCACAGTTTTACACCCGTAGACCTGTAATGTGACTATGAAGAGGATTCTGTTAAATGTTAAATAGCAAATGTGTTACATTTCTCAATAATTTGATGTGTGTATGTACAGTATACATGAAATGCTTTCCTCAGACCTGTGTGAAGTTGGTGTCTCAGGCGGAGGCCCAGGATGGGCACATGGCGGGGATGCATTTAAGAATAAGCCTCTTTTTGAAGCAGAACCCGGTCTCTATCTCCACCTCTTTTTAGTGGAGTGACTATCTCTAAACCTTGGAATCTCAAAGTACAATGACTTATCTTATGACATATGACTTCATGTCTCTCTCTCTCTCACACACACACACACACACACACACACACACGCACACGCACACGCACACACACACATGATTATGTTCATAAACTAAAAGGGAACATGGGTCGTTTTTGTATTTGTCCCGTGTTTACTGTGTCAACAAACAGATGGCCATAAACACACAGGTCATTGAGCCTGGCAGGCTGGTTGATGAGAACCAATGGGTCCCATCCAGCTTTGAACGGAATCAAATCCCCCTCTTTCTGTCTCTTATCCTCACTGTGGGGTGGAGACCTTTCATGTCCACAGACACACTTTTTATTTGTTCAATATTTATAAAACACAGACACTTCTTTTAACTTTTCAATATTCTATCAAACACAGAGGGTGGAGACAGAGGAAGGGGGCAGGGTCACAGAGAGAAGGGGGCGGGGTCACAGAGAGAAAGGTGGCAGGGTGACACGGAGGTAGAGAGAGAGATAAGAGGAACATATAATCGCAATAATAGATATTTATATTACAATGATTTTGGTCTATAATACTTAGGCGTACAATGACAATTAAAAGTACAATGACATTGCCTTGGGATGTCAGACCATGTCACACCTTATCACCTACAGTGTCTGCCTAGTGTCTGCCCAGTGTCTGCCCCAGTGTCTGCCCCAGTGTCTGCCCAGTGCCGCCCCAGTGTCTGCCCAGTGTCTGCCCAGTGTCTGCCCCAGTGTCTGCCCCAGTGTCTGCCCAGTGCCGCCCCAGTGCCTGCCCAGTGTCCCCTCAATACCTCCCCAGAGTTCCCCCAGTGCCTCCCCAGTGCCCCCCCCCCCCAGTGCACTAGGCTATAGTTTGTCATTTTAATGTTTTTCATTTTTTTTAATCCTTCAAAATCATGAACCCATGAACTATAATAGCCCCTAGAGGGAGGCAGAGGGAAATAAGTGATGTCAGTAGTGTTGGAGAGGGGGACATGTGAGGCGATCTGTCAAGGGGTAAGCCTGTTCTCTTGTCTTTTGTATATATGCACTTCTTTTTGTGTTGTTCTAAAATGGGAATGTTTTATATTGCCAGGTCTGTACTATTGTTGCTGAAATGTCTGTGTTGACCAACCTACCGCTGCATCCAAACTGGTCATGGCGCATGAAGAGGAACTGGTGAGCCTCAGAGAGGAGCTAGAAAAGCTGACACTGGAAAATGAAAGACTCAGACAACCACCTGGCCGAGGTAATGGGGCTCACGGTGAGGGTAGCCAACGGAGGAGAGTGGTGTATATCCCTTGTGAACGAAAATGCCTCTTGTTCAAGAGGTCTGCAAATGTCTGATATGATCATTTGGAAAGGGCTCGATTAGAAATAAAGTACAGGTTAAGTGAAGTCTGGGAAGATCCCACTGTAATTCTGAATGTGTTGACGTCATTGTATTTGTGTCTCCAATCCTATATCGTGCTACTACAGCAATTCTTCGACCGCAGACAGAAAAATAATTAGTCATTGCAGGCATTTGCATTGGGACTGCTATCAATAATGAACAAAATACGAAAGTGTAACCCTACTGTGATGTCTAACCCTGACAATGTGTTAAGGGACCAGTTTTGTGAAGGGGTGTAAAGTAATTTACTTCGCCAAGAGCTTAAGAGACTGGTGCGCCGGGAACATTTGACCTACGGAGGGAGGCCATGTACTGGGTTGAGGAAGGGCAGCCTCAAAGGAACGGGTCTAACTGCTCAACACTCCAGTGTCATGAAATACAGGTCAGTGCAGTTGGTGAGGGGGGTATCTTAAACCATCAGAGATTTCAGAACTCAAGGACGCTGCAATGAAACAAAACAACGGATACAGTTGGACACAGGGACGGATTAACCCCCATGAGGGCCCCTGGGCCGGTCATTTTTGCAGGGCCCCCACAGCGCGCGTGTGCGCAATTGTTTTGTGTTTTTCCTTGTTTTTGACCTAAATTTTACTAAATCAATGGCCAATGAAGGGCCCCAGGAGCCCTTTTCAGGGTGTCAAACCTAGTACTGTGCGGTCCAATTTCCCAGAAGGGCCCCTGAGAGCCAAGGGCCCCTGGGCCACGGCCCAAATAGCTAATTTGTCCCTGGTTGGACATGATTGCCAAATCCCTAGAGATGCAGAGTGGGTTCACGTGTGAGGCACAGAGGCACGAGCAGCCTGTTTGTTTGCAGTGTAACAAATTGGGACTTATTGTGACAAAGGTAGCCAGGCTACCCTAGAGTCTGATGAATCAGTGCTGTCAAGACTTGGAGCACCAGGTCAAGGCCATATTGTGAGGTCCCTTTTCGTTCCCGCGTCATGGGCACTACTCATTCAATGCATGTTTGCATAGATAATACCCTTCTGGACTTTGGGTTCTACTCATAATATCCTGCAGTATTTTGTCACAGGCCAGAAATGTATAATAACCAAAAAACGAAAATCTTGTGTTGCTGTTTTTGCTTGTAAAATGTGTTAAATACATTTTGGCAACACAATATCTTTCTCAAATGTCATAAATACATATACCTAACATCTGAAACAAGAATTGGTGCCATAGTTTACTCATATGTGAATCTAGATCATGAAATGTAGCAAATTTGTTAAAGAAAACACTTCAACTTAAAGGACCACTTTTCAACCTATCTTCATACTGTATAATAGGTCCTTACTAATAATCATGATAAAATGGCACGATTCTTTTCCTACTCAGTCTGTCTCATAGAAGGGCTGTGGGCAGTTTAGAAACCGTCTTCCCGTGACATCATCATTAGGCAGATTCTTTTTTAAACAAGATTTTTTTACAAAAATGTTTAGATTTTCATTATCGTGAGAACGATGGCTTCCATTTTCGCATTGCAACTTTTCACGACTAGAAAGCCTGCAGTTTTTATTAGCTTGTATTCCCCATCGATGATATGTCACTGGAAGACGGTTTCTGAACTGCCCACAGCCTTCCTATGAGACACAGACAGAGTAGAAAAAAATTGTGCCATTTGTTTTCAAGATTATTAGTGAGGACCTAATATATATGAAGATATGTTGAAAAGTGGTGAAGTGGTCCTTTAAGTGATTGGCACCCAGCACAATGAAACATACACATAGTACATTTAGCCAAAAGGTTATGTTTCATGCATAAAAAATGTGTGTCTGGAACCAAGATGTGAAAATGAGTGAACTTTTGACATTTTTGACAAACGTGGTGTCTATTTTCTATTTTTAAGCATTAGAAACACATTTAAATGCTCTGGTGTATGATTAAATCTATCTAGAACACTCTAATATACACATTCCCATTGATATACTGTAGATATGAGTATTAAATGCAAATGTCTGTACGTGCATACACAATGTCCATCTAGTTAACGTATCTCGAGAATCGTCCAACCGACCGACCAACTTCAAACTCGGCAATATAAGGAACGTTTTACATACTCACCAATACAAAAGCGACTTGTGTTATTAGAAAGCCTAACATCGCGGGCCCTCCCTAGGACACAGTTCTGTCACCCTTCCTGCTCACACTATAAACATCTGACTTCCGCTTCAACTATACAGGAACTTTTGAGTTCCATCTCAGGTCACAACACTGTTGAGCACGCATGGTTATGGAGTTTGTGCACTCTGCATTGAGCCTCTGGCTAACGAGACCAAGGAGATGGTGGTGGACTATAGGACACGACCAATACCTCCAGCATAAATTCCGAGGTAGTGGAGAATGTAGACAACTACAAGTTTCTAGTTTCCTTGTGCACCTAAACAGGCCGTTGGACTGGTCTGGCTACTCTGATGCACTGTGTTCTTCTCCAGAAGGCTCAGATCTTTTAGCGTATGCAACATAGGATGCTGCAAATGGCTGGTGAGGAAGGCAGGCTCCGTTGTGGGGACTTCACTGGAGTGGGTGGTTTAGGTGCATATTGCAAACCTGAGTGTTCTAGATAGATTTAATGATGAATTGGAACATTCCAATGACAACAAAAAAAACATATCTTTTGCCAAACGTGTCAAAAGTTATAACTCGTTTTCACATAGCCACAACTTGGAAATATGAAAATTAGGGTTCCAGACACGCCCAATTGTAATGATAAGTATTCCAACGTGTTTGTAATGGCCAAATGACATGAACGAGACACCAAGTTTGCATTTGTATAGCTCATCTGGTTCAAATCCGTTTTAGGTGGCAGCCATATTTGATTTGGTTGCCATGGTGACCCCGAAGGTCTACAGGTTCTGGCGCTTTATGTATGAAACATAAGCTTTTGGCTAAATGTACTAAGTGTATGTTTCATTGTGCTAGGTGCCAATCACTTTAGTTGAAGCGTTCTCTTTAACAAATTTGATACATTTCATGATCTAGATTCACATAATAGTAAACTAAGGCACTAATACTTGTTTCAGATGTTAGGTATACAGTATGTATTTATGACATTTGAGAAAGATTTTGTGTTGCCAAAATCAATATGACAGATTTTACAAGCAAAAACAGCAGCACAAGATTTTCGTTTTTTGGTTATATACTTCTATTTACATTTCTGGCTTGTGACAAAATACTGCAGGATATTATGAGTAGAACTTTTAACCCAAAGTCCAGAAGGGTATTATCTATGCAAAAATGCATCGAATGAGTAGTGCCCATGACGCGGGAACGAAATTCATTTTCTAGGAACTGCCGCACTATTATGTGAACATTTGTGTTTGTGTTGGTCGGTTGGTCGGTTCCTACACAAGTAGCTTATGGAAAGGGAGAGTATGGAAAGATTAAAAGCTAGCATGGGAAAATTGGTATGTTTCCATACTATTGTCCCTTTTCTGTTTTCTAAATGACCAAATTCAGATTTTCTAAGAGTAGATTGATACAAGCACTGTTTTTCATGGCATTTGGAGCAGGCAGCCACAATGTTTACCCCTCTGTGTTAGAGCACAGGCCCTGTAGTGTATATAAGGGGTTGAAAATATACAGTTTTTTCAATCAAACCCTGAATAACAATTGCTCTGTCTTAGCATTGCCTGGATTTAGTGTCACTTTCAGACTGTCCGAATTTTTGGCATGTAGGGACATTTCACAATGAGCTTGTGGCTACACACACACACACACACATACACACACACAAAAGAAAATAACGTTAGAGATACGTGTAGCACGAAATTAGTTGCGATTCCCAGGCAAAGTCCTTCTTTTATTCAAACAAGGCATCGTCCATATAGTTGCATCAGGTTACCAGCATAACTCCCAACCAATCTCCCATCTCTTTATACATCTATAACATGCAGTGTGTGTGTGTGTGTGTGTGTGTGTGTGTGTGTGTGTGTGTGTGTGTGTGTGTGTGTGTGTGTGTGTGTGTGTGTGTGTGTGTGTGTGTGTGTGTGTGTGTGTGTGTGTGTGTGTGTGTGTGTGTGTGTGTGTGTGTGTGTGTGTGTGTGTGAGATAAAATAAAATGCACAGAGACAAACTGTAGCCTCAAGAATGGCTCTGTCACTTATCAGTCAAACAGGAAGGCCAAAGCCCCAGGTGGTCTATTTTGAAAGCATCCAAGATGTTCAAAGAGACCCTAAAGATAGTCAAAGGGTAAAACCTACAATTTGGAATCACTGTCTCTCAGCAAAAGATTGGCTTCCTGCCTGTGGAACAATTGATATGCAAATAGACTTCAGTTTAAGGCACTTTGGTGAGACACTGGAGTGAGATCAGGGAGAAATACAGAGTTAAAGTTATATGTACAGTTATGACTAACCATGTAGTTATGAATATGCTATATGATTCATAGTACACCACATATGCAATGAAATAGGGGTGAGTCGGATAATTCACAATGTATTTTTTGTACGTTTGGGACACACCCAATTTATCTTTGGGTCCTAAACTGATGTTTGTGTGCAACATTTGAGCTGACAGGCCTTCTTTATGTCAATCAATCAAGTCACCTTAATTCAAGTGATAGATTATATACAGGGGCATGCCATGTGGTCTACCTGCACAGCCTTTGTATTGTATTGTGATCTACTGGTAGATCACAATGTACCTTTTGGGCACCCCTGCAATACAGGATTCCTGTCCAGATTTTTTTTTAAATTAAATGTAGTTGTAAGTCATTCTGAATTTATGTGTTTCTTTTTCTGTCTTTCTTTCTTAGGACGGAGATCAAGGTAGAGACCCGGAAAAGAAATCCCCGTTAATTTTCCTCATAGACTTTTCAGAAAGTATTTATTTAAAGATGTTTACGCCACGGACAAAGCCAACTCTATATACTATATATAGATACATACTATAGCACGCCGTTTTTCATCATTTTTGACGATTTGACAAAAATGACAAAATGAAAAAAACGATGGGTTATAGCCCATGTTTTTTGAAATTTTGAAAAAAATGTTATCCTCGTTTCTCATCATTTTGGACCATGGGCTATAGCCCATATGGTACGGCATACTATAGCACGCCGTTTTTCATCATTTTTGACGATTTGACAAAAATGACTAAATGAAAAAAACGATGGGTTATAGCCCATGTTTTTTGAAATTTTGAAAAAAAAGAGTTTTCCTCGTTTCATCATTTTGGACCATGGGCTATAGCCCATATGGTACGGCATACTATAGCACGCCGTTTTTCATCTTTTTGAGGATTTGAAAAAAATGAAAAAATGAAAAAAACGATGGGTTATAGGCGCCCATGTTTTTTTTAAATTTGAAACAACCAAAAGTGTCAAATAATGGTTAGAAGCTGTTTTTCAACAACCAAAAGTGTCAAATAATGGTTAGAGAAAGTTTAAAAAATCAAAGCAAATACAGGTAATTCGAAAATGTTATTTTTGTACTTTTGTGTTTCTCTTCTTTATATATTACTTTACTGTTGAAATGTAAAATTTACATTTTAACCAAAGGACCTGTAAATGACAACACAAAAACTAAGGCACTGGTGTCGTACTTCTGGTTTACCGGAACGGGGTGCAACTCCCTGCAGTGCCCTGCTCAATTTGTTGTATTTACATGGTTCATTGGTCCATGGTCTCAGAGGTCATCGCTATAGTCTTCATCATTTTTGAGGATTAAAAAAAGGTGCAAAGCGAGGAAAATTGCGGAGTGTTGCGGAGGATGAGAAACATTGCGGAGTGTTGCGGAAAATTGCGGAAAAAACGATGGGTTATAGCCCATGTTTTTTGTTTAATTGCGGAGTATTGCGGAGGAATTGCGGAGTGTTGCGGAAAATTGCCGAAAAAACGATGGGTTATAGCCCATGTTTTTTTATTTCTTTATTAAAATTGCGGAGTATTGCGGAGTATTGCGGAGGAATTCCATACTGTTGCGGAAAATTGCGGAAAAAACGATGGGTTATAGCCCATGTTTTTTGATTTAAAAAAAAGAATTGCGGAGTATTGCGAAGTATTGCCGAGGAATTGCGGAGTGTTGCGTAAAAATTGCGGAAAATTGCGGAAATGGTAATTGCGGAAATTGCGAAATTGCGGAAATTGCAGAAATTGCGGAAATTGTAATTGCGGAAATTGCGGAAATTGCGGAATTGCGGAAATGGTAATTGCGGAAATTGCGAAATTGCGGAAATGTAAATTGCGGAAATTGCGGAAATTGCGGAATAAATGAAAAAAAACGATGGGTTATAGCCCATGTTTTTTGAAGTTTTGAAAAAAAAAAAGTTATCCTCGTTTCTCATCATTTTGGACCGTGGGCTATAGCCTATATCGTACGGCATAACCCCCAACCGTTACTTTTCAGGAAACAGGGGGAGAGAGCACCGTCTCCCGATGGTCCTTCCCAGCACCTTGATGTCATGACATGGGACTTGAACCGGCCAACTGTCTGAAGCAGAGGCAACGGGTCAAGCGCTCCACACCATTGAGCCAAGGCACCTTGGGGCATTCAGCAGATGTCTCCTGGTGCTTTTGAGTTTTATTTTTTATTCAAGAAAGTCAGTGTGCAAAGCAAAGTGTCACAGAGCCACATGACTAATGTGGGATTTGAACCCTGGACCTGTGGATCACAAACACAGCCACTCATCACACTGAGCTAACTGCTGGATACTACTACAAATCTTTTTTGTTTGTTTTCTTCTTCTGAAATCGGTTTGGAAAGTAAAGACATGAGTCTTTGCCGGTTTGAACCGGCACACTTCTACTAGGTATACTACGGATATCATTTGACTTATCCGCTTGGCCATTGAGGCACACAAACATGGTGAATTTCTGGGCTGCTTTAAAGTTGTCCTTCTGGAAATCAGTGTGCAAAGCAAAGTGTCACAGTTATGAATAATGTGGGATTTGAACCCTGGACCTGTGGCTTCCAAGGACAGGCTCTCATCACACTGAGCTAACTGCTGGATACTACTACAAATCTTTTTTGTTTGTTTTCTTCTTCTGAAATCGGTTTGGAAAGTAAAGACACGAGTCTTTGCCGCGCTTGGTCGAGTTCCATCTTCGTCCTTTTTTTGTTCCAAGTGTTCCAACAATGTTGCAACTTCCGGGCCACCGATTGGCCGGTGCCCGGATCGTGCAGGCTACCATTGGCTGGTTCCAACTGGGGTTCCAACCCAGGAGCCAATGGGGGCATGGTCCCGCCCCTACCTCTCAGTAATTCCAAAACAGCACGGCGGCGGCCATCTTGTTACAGTGTGCGGTGGATGGAGGTATTCATAATTTTAATAAATCGTACAAGGTGTTTGGAAAATATTTAAAGGCAGCGGGGCTTTCTCCAGGGGCCAATAAGGGAACGATTTTAATTTGGAACATTTCTGTCCATTTTTGGCTTAGTTATGGACATGTAGTATCTGTTAGCATGTTAGCTAGCTGCTGGATGATGATGATGATGATGGGTTCTTAATATTATGTGTGAATATTTCATATTTTTTTATTAAATCGTACAAGGCGTTTGGAAAATATTTAAAGGCGGCAGGGCTTTCTCCAGGGGCCAATAAGGGAAAGATTTTAATTTGGAACATTTCTGTCCATTTTTGGCTTAGTTATGGACATGTAGTATCTGTTAGCATGTTAGCTAGCTGCTGGATGATGATGATGATGATGATGGGTTCTTCTTATTATGTGTGAATATTTCATATTTTTTTATTAAATCGTACAAGGCGTTTGGAAATTAGTGAAAGGCACCGTGGCTTTAACCAGGTCTCACCAAGGAATCGACTTTAATTTGGAACATTTTTGGTTCATTTTGGCATAGACATGGACATTGCAGCATATGTTAGCATTAGCTGCAATGGGTTCTTCTCATTATTGCGAACGCAGTGGCGAACCCAGTGAGCACTTACTATGAGACCTAGCAGATCATGTCTGTCTGTCTGTCTGTGTGTGTGTCTGTCCCGCTATCCAAATATGGAGTGTGTTGCATTAGCAATCACTCCATATATGGCCACAAAAGGGGCCAGGTCCACTCAGCTCCATATATGGGCACAAAATGTGAAAATTATGTAATATGAGCCAGATTGTAGATTGGCTATTTTAGTATTTTTCTTGTTTTATTTATTTAACTGTCTAGGCCTATTCACATGCAATGAACTCAAGTGTCACAAAGCAAAGCAACACGAAAAGCGATGGTAATAGTACTATTAGCCAGCTTCTGCTGACCTATATGGGGTGCGAGGCCCTGCATTGCTCAATAACCTGCTTTGATGACACTTTTGTCCTTTTGTATGTTTAAATCAAATGTCAAATTATAGTTCAAAGACACCAAGAAGATAGTCTGTGATTACAATATCAATTTAAAATGTATTACCCATTTCTTGTTTCCTGTTTTCCACTTCATGATAAATGCTTTTATGTGATGTATTCCCATGCTTTTGTTCTTGCTTAATGTAAGTCGCTCTGGATTAAGAGCGTCTGCTAAATGCCTAAATTGTAAAATTGTAAATTGTCCCCTTGCGCGCAGGGTCCGGCCCATTCCTCTCTGTTATGTCATATGACGAGCATTTAACTTTTAATATCACAATTATTGTAGCTAATCTTTAACTGAATCTGGAAGTATTCCTTTATTAAATGATTCTTCATAGTCTGGAATTGTAACTGATCAATTTTCTTTTGTGACTTTCGCCTTTATTTTATATGGAGGGACAGTCAGTGGTGTAAACTTTATTTATATAGCACATTTCATACATAAAATGCAACTCTGTCACATTCTGTCTCTCCCTCAGTCTCCACACTGGCCTCCCATATCCCATTCCAGCACACCCAGTTCCATTTACACACCTGTCAACTACCTAATCAGCCCAGCAGTGAACACTTCTCCAATCAACCTGCTCACTATAAAACTGGACTCAGTACAAACACTCATTGTCAGTTCATAACCTGTGTCACAGATGTCCTGCCTGTTCATGTGTTGACTTTGATGTAATTCTGATTCATGCCTGATTCCTACCTGCATTCCCCTGTGTAAGATATCTCGTAATTCTTTATTAAATACTTTATTATTATACTCTAGTTTGTTGTGACTTTGCTCCTGGGTTCAACTCTGTCTGCATCCTTGACAACTAAAGTACTTCACATATTAAACTTTATTTATATAGCACATGTCATACATAAAATGCAACTCAAAGTACTTCACATGAAAATAAAATAAAAAATAACAAGCAGCGGAATGCCAGAAACAAAAAGTAGGTCAATCTACAATTAGCAAATAAAAAAAACAATACAAAACTAAAACATTAAAAATGGTTAGGAAATTTGTATTGGATAGTACATTTTAAATTGATATTATTAGATATTCAACTTTATTGACATTTATAATTAAATTGGTGTCTTTACACTGTAGAATCCATTGTTGTTTGTTTCTGTTGCTTAACTCTGTTGCTTTAACTACATATAAGTGTCTATTTGTTTGTCTCTAAATGTTTTGATGAATTGAACAATGCCCTTTGTTCAATTCATGCCATACTATAGCACGCCGTTTTTCATCATTTTTGAGGATTTGAAGAAAATTCAAAATTTCAAAAAACATGGGTTATAGCCCATCGTTTTTTGAATTTTTGAAAAAAATGTTATCCTCATTTTTCATCATTTTTGAACATGGGCTATAGCCCTTACCGTACGGCATACTATAGCACGCCGTTTTTCATCAATTTTGAGGATTTGAAGAAAATTCAAAATTTCAAAAAACATGGGTTATAGCCCATCGTTTTTTGAATTTTTGAAAAGGATGTTATCCTCATTTTTCATCATTTTTGAACATGGGCTATAGCCCCTACCGTACGGCATACTATAGCACGCCGTTTTTCATCATTTTTGAGGATTTGAAGAAAATTCTAAATAAAAAAAAACATGGGTTATAGCCCATCGTTTTTTGAATTTTTGAAAAGGATGTTATCCTCATTTTTCATCATTTTTGAACATGGGCTATAGCCCCTACCGTACGGCATACTATAGCACGCCGTTTTTCATCATTTTTGAGGATTTGAAGAAAATTCAAAATTTCAAAAAACATGGGTTATAGCCCATTGTTTTTTGAATTTTTGAAAAAAATGTTATCCTCATTTTTCATCATTTTTGAACATGGGCTATAGCCCCTACCGTACGGCATACTATAGCACGCCGTTTTTCATCATTTTTGAGGATTTGAAGAAAATTCAAAATGAAAAAAAACATGGGTTATAGCCCATCGTTTTTTGAATTTTTGAAAAAAATGTTATCCTCATTTTTCATCATTTTTGAACATGGGCTATAGCCCCTACCGTACGGCATACTATAGCACGCCGTTTTTCATCATTTTTGAGGATTTGAAGAAAATTCAAAATTTCAAAAAACATGGGTTATAGCCCATAGTTTTTTGAATTTTTGAAAAAAATGTTATCCTCATTTTTCATCATTTTTGAACATGGGCTATAGCTCCTACCGTACGGCATACTATAGCACGCCGTTTTTCATCATTTTTGAGGATTTGAAGAAAATTCAAAATTTCAAAAAACATGGGTTATAGCCCATCGTTTTTTGATTTTTTGAAAAAAATGTTATCCTCATTTTTCATCATTTTTGAACATGGGCTATAGCCCCTACCGTACGGCATACTATAGCACGCCGTTTTTCATCATTTTTGAGGATTTGAAGAAAATTCTAAATTAAAAAAAACATGGGTTATAGCCCATCGTTTTTTGAATTTTTGAAAAGGATGTTATCCTCATTTTTCATCATTTTTGAACATGGGCTATAGCCCCTACCGTACGGCATACTATAGCACGCCGTTTTTCATCATTATTGAGGATTTGAAGAAAATTCAAAATTTCAAAAAACATGGGTTATAGCCCATCGTTTTTTGAATTTTTGAAAAAAAATGTTATCCTCATTTTTCATCATTTTTGAACATGGGCTATAGCCCCTACCGTACGGCATACTATAGCACGCCGTTTTTCATCATTTTTGAGGATTTGAAGAAAATTCAAAATTTCAAAAACATGGGTTATAGCCCATTGTTTTTTGAATTTTTGAAAAAAATGTTATCCTCATTTTTCATCATTTTTGAACATGGGCTATAGCCCCTACCGTACGGCATACTATAGCACGCCGTTTTTCATCATTTTTGAGGATTTGAAGAAAATTCAAAATTTCAAAAAACATGGGTTATAGCCCATAGTTTTTTGAATTTTTGAAAAAAATTGTTATCCTCATTTTTCATCATTTTTTAACATGGGCTATAGCTCCTACCGTACGGCATACTATAGCACGCCGTTTTTCATCATTTTTGAGGATTTGAAGAAAATTCAAAATTTCAAAAAACATGGGTTATAGCCCATCGTTTTTTGATTTTTTGAAAAAAATGATATCCTCATTTTTCATCATTTTTGAACATGGGCTATAGCCCCTACCGTACGGCATACTATAGCACGCCGTTTTTCATCATTTTTGAGGATTTGAAGAAAATTCAAAATTTAAAAAAACATGGGTTATAGCCCATCGTTTTTTGAATTTTTGAAAAAAATGTTATCCTCATTTTTCATCATTTTTGAACATGGGCTATAGCCCCTACCGTACGGCATACTATAGCACGCCGTTTTTCATCATTTTTGAGGATTTGAAGAAAATTCAAAATTTCAAAAAACATGGGTTATAGCCCATCGTTTTTTGAATTTTTGAAAAGGATGTTATCCTCATTTTTCATCATTTTTGAACATGGGCTATAGCCCCTACCGTACGGCATACTATAGCACGCCGTTTTTCATCATTATTGAGGATTTGAAGAAAATTCAAAATTTCAAAAAACATGGGTTATAGCCCATCGTTTTTTGAATTTTTGAAAAAAATGTTATCCTCATTTTTCATCATTTTTGAACATGGGCTATAGCCCCTACCGTACGGCATACTATAGCACGCCGTTTTTCATCATTTTTGAGGATTTGAAGAAAATTCAAAATTTCAAAAAACATGGGTTATAGCCCATTGTTTTTTGAATTTTTGAAAAAAATGTTATCCTCATTTTTCATCATTTTTGAACATGGGCTATAGCCCCTACCGTACGGCATACTATAGCACGCCGTTTTTCATCATTTTTGAGGATTTGAAGAAAATTCAAAATTTCAAAAAACATGGGTTATAGCCCATAGTTTTTTGAATTTTTGAAAAAAATGTTATCCTCATTTTTCATCATTTTTGAACATGGGCTATAGCTCCTACCGTACGGCATACTATAGCACGCCGTTTTTCATCATTTTTGAGGATTTGAAGAAAATTCAAAATTTCAAAAAACATGGGTTATAGCCCATCGTTTTTTGATTTTTTGAAAAAAATGTTATCCTCATTTTTCATCATTTTTGAACATGGGCTATAGCCCCTACCGTACGGCATACTATAGCACGCCGTTTTTCATCATTTTTGAGGATTTGAAGAAAATTCAAAATTTCAAAAAACATGGGTTATAGCCCATCGTTTTTTGAATTTTTGAAAAAAATGTTATCCTCATTTTCATCATTTTTGAACATGGGCTATAGCCCCTACCGTACGGCATACTATAGCACGCCGTTTTTCATCATTTTTGAGGATTTGAAGAAAATTCAAAATTAAAAAAAACATGGGTTATAGCCCATCGTTTTTTTTATTTTTGAAAAAAATGTTATCCTCATTTTTCATCATTTTTGAACATGGGCTATAGCCCCTACCGTACGGCATACTATAGCACGCCGTTTTTCATCATTTTTGAGGATTTGAAGAAAATTCAAAATTTCAAAAAACATGGGTTATAGCCCATCGTTTTTTGATTTTTTGAAAAAAATGTTATCCTCATTTTTCATCATTTTTGAACATGGGCTATAGCCCCTACCGTACGGCATACTATAGCACGCCGTTTTTCATCATTTTTGAGGATTTGAAGAAAATTCAAAATTTCAAAAAACATGGGTTATAGCCCATCGTTTTTTGAATTTTTGAAAAAAATGTTATCCTCATTTTCATCATTTTTGAACATGGGCTATAGCCCCTACCGTACGGCATACTATAGCACGCCGTTTTTCATCATTTTTGAGGATTTGAAGAAAATTCAAAATTTCAAAAAACATGGGTTATAGCCCATCGTTTTTTTTATTTTTGAAAAAAATGTTATCCTCATTTTTCATCATTTTTGAACATGGGCTATAGCCCCTACCGTACGGCATACTATAGCACGCCGTTTTTCATCATTTTTGAGGATTTGAAGAAAATTCAAAATTTCAAAAAACATGGGTTATAGCCCATCGTTTTTTGAATTTTTGAAAAAAATGTTATCCTCATTTTTCATCATTTTTGAACATGGGCTATAGCCCCTACCGTACGGCATACTATAGCACGCCGTTTTTCATCATTTTTGAGGATTTGAAGAAAATTCAAAATTTCAAAAAACATGGGTTATAGCCCATCGTTTTTTTAATTTTTGAAAAAAATGTTATCCTCATTTTTCATCATTTTTGAACATGGGCTATAGCCCCTACCGTACGGCATACTATAGCACGCCGTTTTTCATCATTTTTGAGGATTTGAAGAAAATTCAAAATTTCAAAAAACATGGGTTATAGCCCATCGTTTTTTGAATTTTTAAAAAAAATGTTATCCTCATTTTTCATCATTTTTGAACATGGGCTATAGCCCCTACCGTACGGCATACTATAGCACGCCGTTTTTCATCATTTTTGAGGATTTGAAGAAAATTCAAAATTTCAAAAAACATGGGTTATAGCACCTCGTTTTTTGAATTTTTGAAAAAAATGTTATCCTCATTTTTCATCATTTTTGAACATGGGCTATAGCCCCTACCGTACGGCATACTATAGCACGCCGTTTTTCATCATTTTTGAGGATTTGAAGAAAATTCAAAATTTCAAAAAACATGGGTTATAGCCCATCGTTTTTTGAATTTTTGAAAAAAATGTTATCCTCATTTTCATCATTTTTGAACATGGGCTATAGCCCCTACCGTACGGCATACTATAGCACGCCGTTTTTCATCATTTTTGAGGATTTGAAGAAAATTCAAAATTTCAAAAAACATGGGTTATAGCCCATCGTTTTTTGAATTTTTGAAAAAAATGTTATCCTCATTTTTCATCATTTTTGAACATGGGCTATAGCCCCTACCGTACGGCATACTATAGCACGCCGTTTTTCATCATTTTTAAGGATTTGAAGAAAATTCAAAATTTCAAAAAACATGGGTTATAGCCCATCGTTTTTTGAATTTTTGAAAAAAATGTTATCCTCATTTTTCATAATTTTTGAACATGGGCTAAACCGCCTACCGTACGGCATACTATAGCACGCCGTTTTTCATCATTTTTGAGGATTTGAAGAAAATTCAAAATTTCAAAAAACATGGGTTATAGCCCATCGTTTTTTGAATTTTTGAAAAAAATGTTATCCTCATTTTTCATCATTTTTGAACATGGGCTATAGCCCCTACCGTACGGCATACTATAGCACGCCGTTTTTCATCATTTTTGAGGATTTGAAGAAAATTCAAAATTTCAAAAAACATGGGTTATAGCCCATCGTTTTTTGAATTTTTGAAAAAAATGTTATCCTCATTTTTCATCATTTTTGAACATGGGCTATAGCCCCTATCGTACGGCATACTATAGCACGCCGTTTTTCATCAATTTTGAGGATTTGAAGAAAATTCAAAATTTCAAAAAACATGGGTTATAGCCCATCGTTTTTTGAATTTTTGAAAAAAATGTTATCCTCATTTTTCATCATTTTTGAACATGGGCTATAGCCCCTACCGTACGGCATACTATAGCACGCCGTTTTTCATCATTTTTGAGGATTTGAAGAAAATTCAAAATTTCAAAAAACATGGGCCCATCGTTTTTTGAATTTTTGAAAAAAATGTTATCCTCATTTTTCATCATTTTTGAACATGGGCTATAGCCCCTACCGTACGGCATACTATAGCACGCCGTTTTTCATCATTTTTGAGGATTTGAAGAAAATTCAAAATTTCAAAAAACATGGGTTATAGCCCATCGTTTTTTGAATTTTTGAAAAAATGTTATCCTCATTTTTCATCATTTTTGAACATGGGCTATAGCCCCTACCGTACGGCATACTATAGCACGCCGTTTTTCATCATTTTTGAGGATTTGAAGAAAATTCAAAATTTCAAAAAACATGGGTTATAGCCCATCGTTTTTTGAATTTTTGAAAAAAATGTTATCCTCATTTTTCATCATTTTTGAACATGGGCTATAGCCCCTACCGTACGGCATACTATAGCACGCCGTTTTTCATCATTTTTAAGGATTTGAAGAAAATTCAAAATTTCAAAAAACATGGGTTATAGCCCATCGTTTTTTGAATTTTTGAAAAAAATGTTATCCTCATTTTTCATAATTTTTGAACATGGGCTAAACCGCCTACCGTACGGCATACTATAGCACGCCGTTTTTCATCATTTTTGAGGATTTGAAGAAAATTCAAAATTTCAAAAAACATGGGTTATAGCCCATCGTTTTTTGAATTTTTGAAAAAAATGTTATCCTCATTTTTCATCATTTTTGAACATGGGCTATAGCCCCTACCGTACGGCATACTATAGCACGCCGTTTTTCATCATTTTTGAGGATTTGAAGAAAATTCAAAATTTCAAAAAACATGGGTTATAGCCCATCGTTTTTTGAATTTTTGAAAAAAATGTTATCCTCATTTTTCATCATTTTTGAACATGGGCTATAGCCCCTATCGTACGGCATACTATAGCACGCCGTTTTTCATCAATTTTGAGGATTTGAAGAAAATTCAAAATTTCAAAAAACATGGGTTATAGCCCATCGTTTTTTGAATTTTTGAAAAAAATGTTATCCTCATTTTTCATCATTTTTGAACATGGGCTATAGCCCCTACCGTACGGCATACTATAGCACGCCGTTTTTCATCATTTTTGAGGATTTGAAGAAAATTCAAAATTTCAAAAAACATGGGTTATAGCCCATCGTTTTTTGAATTTTTGAAAAAAATGTTATCCTCATTTTTCATCATTTTTGAACATGGGCTATACCGCCTACCATACGGCATACTATAGCACGCCGTTTTTCATCATTTTTGAGGATTTGAAGAAAATTCAAAATTTCAAAAAACATGGGTTATAGCCCATTGTTTTTTGAATTTTTGAAAAAAATGTTATCCTCATTTTTCATCATTTTTGAACATGGGCTATAGCTCCTACCGTACGGCATACTATAGCACGCCGTTTTTCATCATTTTTGAGGATTTGAAGAAAATTCAAAATTTCAAAAAACATGGGTTATAGCCCATCGTTTTTTGATTTTTTGAAA
Organism: Protomyctophum bolini; assembly: GCF_963924005.1. NCBI lineage: Eukaryota > Metazoa > Chordata > Actinopteri > Myctophiformes > Myctophidae > Protomyctophum > Protomyctophum bolini. The sequence goes on along the minus strand of NC_137871.1, from coordinate 8,103,628 downwards.
AAAATGTTATCCTCATTTTTCATCATTTTTGAACATGGGCTATACCGCCTACCATACGGCATACTATAGCACGCCGTTTTTCATCATTTTTGAGGATTTGAAGAAAATTCAAAATTTCAAAAAACATGGGTTATAGCCCATAGTTTTTTGAATTTTTGAAAAAAATGTTATCCTCATTTTTCATCATTTTTGAACATGGGCTATAGCTCCTACCGTACGGCATACTATAGCACGCCGTTTTTCATCATTTTTGAGGATTTGAAGAAAATTCAAAATTTCAAAAAACATGGGTTATAGCCCATCGTTTTTTGATTTTTTGAAAAAAATGTTATCCTCATTTTTCATCATTTTTGAACATGGGCTATAGCCCCTACCGTACGGCATACTATAGCACGCCGTTTTTCATCATTTTTGAGGATTTGAAGAAAATTCAAAATTTCAAAAAACATGGGTTATAGCCCATCGTTTTTTGAATTTTTGAAAAAAATGTTATCCTCATTTTCATCATTTTTGAACATGGGCTATAGCCCCTACCGTACGGCATACTATAGCACGCCGTTTTTCATCATTTTTGAGGATTTGAAGAAAATTCAAAATTTAAAAAAACATGGGTTATAGCCCATCGTTTTTTTATTTTTGAAAAAAATGTTATCCTCATTTTTCATCATTTTTGAACATGGGCTATAGCCCCTACCGTACGGCATACTATAGCACGCCGTTTTTCATCATTTTTGAGGATTTGAAGAAAATTCAAAATTTCAAAAAACATGGGTTATAGCCCATCGTTTTTTGATTTTTTGAAAAAAATGTTATCCTCATTTTTCATCATTTTTGAACATGGGCTATAGCCCCTACCGTACGGCATACTATAGCACGCCGTTTTTCATCATTTTTGAGGATTTGAAGAAAATTCAAAATTTCAAAAAACATGGGTTATAGCCCATCGTTTTTTGAATTTTTGAAAAAAATGTTATCCTCATTTTCATCATTTTTGAACATGGGCTATAGCCCCTACCGTACGGCATACTATAGCACGCCGTTTTTCATCATTTTTGAGGATTTGAAGAAAATTCAAAATTTCAAAAAACATGGGTTATAGCCCATCGTTTTTTTTATTTTTGAAAAAAATGTTATCCTCATTTTTCATCATTTTTGAACATGGGCTATAGCCCCTACCGTACGGCATACTATAGCACGCCGTTTTTCATCATTTTTGAGGATTTGAAGAAAATTCAAAATTTCAAAAAACATGGGTTATAGCCCATCGTTTTTTGAATTTTTGAAAAAAATGTTATCCTCATTTTTCATCATTTTTGAACATGGGCTATAGCCCCTACCGTACGGCATACTATAGCACGCCGTTTTTCATCATTTTTGAGGATTTGAAGAAAATTCAAAATTTCAAAAAACATGGGTTATAGCCCATCGTTTTTTTAATTTTTGAAAAAAATGTTATCCTCATTTTTCATCATTTTTGAACATGGGCTATAGCCCCTACCGTACGGCATACTATAGCACGCCGTTTTTCATCATTTTTGAGGATTTGAAGAAAATTCAAAATTTCAAAAAACATGGGTTATAGCCCATCGTTTTTTGAATTTTTAAAAAAAATGTTATCCTCATTTTTCATCATTTTTGAACATGGGCTATAGCCCCTACCGTACGGCATACTATAGCACGCCGTTTTTCATCATTTTTGAGGATTTGAAGAAAATTCAAAATTTCAAAAAACATGGGTTATAGCACCTCGTTTTTTGATTTTTTGAAAAAAATGTTATCCTCATTTTTCATCATTTTTGAACATGGGCTATAGCCCCTACCGTACGGCATACTATAGCACGCCGTTTTTCATCATTTTTGAGGATTTGAAGAAAATTCAAAATTTCAAAAAACATGGGTTATAGCCCATCGTTTTTTGAATTTTTGAAAAAAATGTTATCCTCATTTTCATCATTTTTGAACATGGGCTATAGCCCCTACCGTACGGCATACTATAGCACGCCGTTTTTCATCATTTTTGAGGATTTGAAGAAAATTCAAAATTTCAAAAAACATGGGTTATAGCCCATCGTTTTTTGAATTTTTGAAAAAAATGTTATCCTCATTTTTCATCATTTTTGAACATGGGCTATAGCCCCTACCGTACGGCATACTATAGCACGCCGTTTTTCATCATTTTTGAGGATTTGAAGAAAATTCAAAATTTCAAAAAACATGGGTTATAGCCCATCGTTTTTTGAATTTTTGAAAAAAATGTTATCCTCATTTTTCATCATTTTTGAACATGGGCTATAGCCCCTATCGTACGGCATACTATAGCACGCCGTTTTTCATCAATTTTGAGGATTTGAAGAAAATTCAAAATTTCAAAAAACATGGGTTATAGCCCATCGTTTTTTGAATTTTTGAAAAAAATGTTATCCTCATTTTTCATCATTTTTGAACATGGGCTATAGCCCCTACCGTACGGCATACTATAGCACGCCGTTTTTCATCATTTTTGAGGATTTGAAGAAAATTCAAAATTTCAAAAAACATGGGTTATAGCCCATCGTTTTTTGAATTTTTGAAAAAAATGTTATCCTCATTTTTCATCATTTTTGAACATGGGCTATACCGCCTACCGTACGGCATACTATAGCACGCCGTTTTTCATCATTTTTGAGGATTTGAAGAAAATTCAAAATTTCAAAAAACATGGGTTATAGCCCATTGTTTTTTGAATTTTTGAAAAAAATGTTATCCTCATTTTTCATCATTTTTGAACATGGGCTATAGCCCCTACCGTACGGCATACTATAGCACAACGTTTTTCATCATTTTTGAGGATTTGAAGAAAATTCAAAATTTCAAAAAACATGGGTTATAGCCCATCGTTTTTTGAATTTTTGAAAAAAATGTTATCCTCATTTTTCATCATTTTTGAACATGGGCTATAGCCCCTACCGTACGGCATACTATAGCACGCCGTTTTTCATCATTTTTGAGGATTTGAAGAAAATTCAAAATTTCAAAAAACATGGGCCCATCGTTTTTTGAATTTTTGAAAAAAATGTTATCCTCATTTTTCATCATTTTTGAACATGGGCTATAGCCCCTACCGTACGGCATACTATAGCACGCCGTTTTTCATCATTTTTGAGGATTTGAAGAAAATTCAAAATTTCAAAAAACATGGGTTATAGCCCATCGTTTTTTGAATTTTTGAAAAAATGTTATCCTCATTTTTCATCATTTTTGAACATGGGCTATAGCCCCTACCGTACGGCATACTATAGCACGCCGTTTTTCATCATTTTTGAGGATTTGAAGAAAATTCAAAATTTCAAAAAACATGGGTTATAGCCCATCGTTTTTTGAATTTTTGAAAAAAATGTTATCCTCATTTTTCATCATTTTTGAACATGGGCTATAGCCCCTACCGTACGGCATACTATAGCACGCCGTTTTTCATCATTTTTAAGGATTTGAAGAAAATTCAAAATTTCAAAAAACATGGGTTATAGCCCATCGTTTTTTGAATTTTTGAAAAAAATGTTATCCTCATTTTTCATAATTTTTGAACATGGGCTAAACCGCCTACCGTACGGCATACTATAGCACGCCGTTTTTCATCATTTTTGAGGATTTGAAGAAAATTCAAAATTTCAAAAAACATGGGTTATAGCCCATCGTTTTTTGAATTTTTGAAAAAAATGTTATCCTCATTTTTCATCATTTTTGAACATGGGCTATAGCCCCTACCGTACGGCATACTATAGCACGCCGTTTTTCATCATTTTTGAGGATTTGAAGAAAATTCAAAATTTCAAAAAACATGGGTTATAGCCCATCGTTTTTTGAATTTTTGAAAAAAATGTTATCCTCATTTTTCATCATTTTTGAACATGGGCTATAGCCCCTATCGTACGGCATACTATAGCACGCCGTTTTTCATCAATTTTGAGGATTTGAAGAAAATTCAAAATTTCAAAAACATGGGTTATAGCCCATCGTTTTTTGAATTTTTGAAAAAAATGTTATCCTCATTTTTCATCATTTTTGAACATGGGCTATAGCCCCTACCGTACGGCATACTATAGCACGCCGTTTTTCATCATTTTTGAGGATTTGAAGAAAATTCAAAATTTCAAAAAACATGGGTTATAGCCCATCGTTTTTTGAATTTTTGAAAAAAATGTTATCCTCATTTTTCATCATTTTTGAACATGGGCTATACCGCCTACCATACGGCATACTATAGCACGCCGTTTTTCATCATTTTTGAGGATTTGAAGAAAATTCAAAATTTCAAAAAACATGGGTTATAGCCCATTGTTTTTTGAATTTTTGAAAAAAATGTTATCCTCATTTTTCATCATTTTTGAACATGGGCTATAGCCCCTACCGTACGGCATACTATAGCACAACGTTTTTCATCATTTTTGAGGATTTGAAGAAAATTCAAAATTTCAAAAAACATGGGTTATAGCCCATCGTTTTTTGAATTTTTGAAAAAAATGTTATCCTCATTTTTCATCATTTTTGAACATGGGCTATAGCCCCTACCGTACGGCATACTATAGCACGCCGTTTTTCATCATTTTTGAGGATTTGAAGAAAATTCAAAATTTCAAAAAACATGGGCCCATCGTTTTTTGAATTTTTGAAAAAAATGTTATCCTCATTTTTCATCATTTTTGAACATGGGCTATAGCCCCTACCGTACGGCATACTATAGCACGCCGTTTTTCATCATTTTTGAGGATTTGAAGAAAATTCAAAATTTCAAAAAACATGGGTTATAGCCCATCGTTTTTTGAATTTTTGAAAAAATGTTATCCTCATTTTTCATCATTTTTGAACATGGGCTATAGCCCCTACCGTACGGCATACTATAGCACGCCGTTTTTCATCATTTTTGAGGATTTGAAGAAAATTCAAAATTTCAAAAAACATGGGTTATAGCCCATCGTTTTTTGAATTTTGAAAAAAATGTTATCCTCATTTTTCATCATTTTTGAACATGGGCTATAGCCCCTACCGTACGGCATACTATAGCACGCCGTTTTTCATCATTTTTGAGGATTTGAAGAAAATTCAAAATTTCAAAAAACATGGGTTATAGCCCATCGTTTTTTGAATTTTTGAAAAAAATGTTATCCTCATTTTTCATAATTTTTGAACATGGGCTAAACCGCCTACCGTACGGCATACTATAGCACGCCGTTTTTCATCATTTTTGAGGATTTGAAGAAAATTCAAAATTTCAAAAAACATGGGTTATAGCCCATCGTTTTTTGAATTTTTGAAAAAAATGTTATCCTCATTTTTCATCATTTTTGAACATGGGCTATAGCCCCTACCGTACGGCATACTATAGCACGCCGTTTTTCATCAATTTTGAGGATTTGAAGAAAATTCAAAATTTCAAAAAACATGGGTTATAGCCCATCGTTTTTTGAATTTTTGAAAAAAATGTTATCCTCATTTTTCATCATTTTTGAACATGGGCTATAGCCCCTACCGTACGGCATACTATAGCACGCCGTTTTTCATCATTTTTGAGGATTTGAAGAAAATTCAAAATTTCAAAAAACATGGGTTATAGCCCATCGTTTTTTGATTTTTGAAAAAAATGTTATCCTCATTTTTCATCATTTTTGAACATGGGCTATACCGCCTACCGTACGGCATACTATAGCACGCCGTTTTTCATCATTTTTGAGGATTTGAAGAAAATTCAAAATTTCAAAAAACATGGGTTATAGCCCATTGTTTTTTGAATTTTTGAAAAAAATGTTATCCTCATTTTTCATCATTTTTGAACATTGGCTATAGCCCCTACCGTACGGCATACTATAGCACGCCGTTTTTCATCATTTTTGAGGATTTGAAGAAAATTCAAAATTTCAAAAAACATGGGTTATAGCCCATCGTTTTTTGAATTTTTGAAAAAAATGTTATCCTCATTTTTCATCATTTTTGAACATGGGCTATAGCCCCTACCGTACGGCATACTATAGCACGCCGTTTTTCATCATTTTTGAGGATTTGAAGAAATTTCAAAATTTCAAAAAACATGGGTTATAGCCCATTGTTTTTGGAATTTTTGAAAAAAATGTTATCCTCATTTTTCATCATTTTTGAACATGGGCTATAGCCCCTACCGTACGGCATACTATAGCACGCCGTTTTTCATCATTTTTGAGGATTTGAAGAAAATTCAAAATTTCAAAAAACATGGGTTATAGCCCATCGTTTTTTTAATTTTGAAAAAAATGTTATCCTCATTTTTCATCATTTTTGAACATGGGCTATAGCCCCTACCGTACGGCATACTATAGCACGCCGTTTTTCATCATTTTTGAGGATTTGAAGAAAATTCAAAATTTCAAAAAACATGGGTTATAGCCCATCGTTTTTTGAATTTTTGAAAAAAATGTTATCCTCATTTTTCATCATTTTTGAACATGGGCTATAGCCCCTACCGTACGGCATACTATAGCACGCCGTTTTTCATCATTTTTGAGGATTTGAAGAAAATTCAAAATTTCAAAAAACATGGGTTATAGCCCATCGTTTTTTGATTTTTGAAAAAAATGTTATCCTCATTTTTCATCATTTTTGAACATGGGCTATACCGCCTACCGTACGGCATACTATAGCACGCCGTTTTTCATCATTTTTGAGGATTTGAAGAAAATTCAAAATTTCAAAAAACATGGGTTATAGCCCATTGTTTTTTGAATTTTTGAAAAAAATGTTATCCTCATTTTTCATCATTTTTGAACATGGGCTATAGCCCCTACCGTACGGCATACTATAGCACGCCGTTTTTCATCATTTTTGAGGATTTGAAGAAAATTCAAAATTTCAAAAAACATGGGTTATAGCCCATCGTTTTTTGAATTTTTGAAAAAAATGTTATCCTCATTTTTCATCATTTTTGAACATGGGCTATAGCCCCTACCGTACGGCATACTATAGCACGCCGTTTTTCATCATTTTTGAGGATTTGAAGAAATTTCAAAATTTCAAAAAACATGGGTTATAGCCCATTGTTTTTGGAATTTTTGAAAAAAATGTTATCCTCATTTTTCATCATTTTTGAACATGGGCTATAGCCCCTACCGTACGGCATACTATAGCACGCCGTTTTTCATCATTTTTGAGGATTTGAAGAAAATTCAAAATTTCAAAAAACATGGGTTATAGCCCATCGTTTTTTTAATTTTTGAAAAAAATGTTATCCTCATTTTTCATCATTTTTGAACATGGGCTATAGCCCCTACCGTACGGCATACTATAGCACGCCGTTTTTCATCATTTTTGAGGATTTGAAGAAAATTCAAAATTTCAAAAACATGGGTTATAGCCCATCGTTTTTTGAATTTTTGAAAAAAATGTTATCCTCATTTTTCATCATTTTTGAACATGGGCTATAGCCCCTACCGTACGGCATACTATAGCACGCCGTTTTTCATCATTTTTGAGGATTTGAAGAAAATTCAAAATTTCAAAAAACATGGGTTATAGCCCATCGTTTTTTGAATTTTTGAAAAAAATGTTATCCTCATTTTTCATCATTTTTGAACATGGGCTATAGCCCCTACCGTACGGCATACTATAGCACGCCGTTTTTCATCAATTTTGAGGATTTGAAGAAAATTCAAAATTTCAAAAAACATGGGTTATAGCCCATCGTTTTTTGAATTTTTGAAAAAAATGTTATCCTCATTTTTCATCATTTTTGAACATGGGCTATAGCCCCTACCGTACGGCATACTATAGCACGCCGTTTTTCATCATTTTTGAGGATTTGAAGAAAATTCAAAATTTCAAAAAACATGGGTTATAGCCCATCGTTTTTTGAATTTTTGAAAAAAATGTTATCCTCATTTTTCATCATTTTTGAACATGGGCTATACCGCCTACCGTACGGCATACTATAGCACGCCGTTTTTCATCATTTTTGAGGATTTGAAGAAAATTCAAAATTTCAAAAAACATGGGTTATAGCCCATTGTTTTTTGAATTTTGAAAAAAATGTTATCCTCATTTTTCATCATTTCTGAACATGGGCTATAGCCCCTACCGTACGGCATACTATAGCACAACGTTTTTCATCATTTTTGAGGATTTGAAGAAAATTCAAAATTTCAAAAAACATGGGTTATAGCCCATCGTTTTTTGAAATTTTTGAAAAAAATGTTATCCTCATTTTTCATCATTTTTGAACATGGGCTATAGCCCCTACCGTACGGCATACTATAGCACGCCGTTTTTCATCATTTTTGAGGATTTGAAGAAAATTCAAAATTTCAAAAAACATGGGTTATAGCCCATCGTTTTTTGAATTTTTGAAAAAAATGTTATCCTCATTTTTCATCATTTTTGAACATGGGCTATAGCCCCTACCGTACGGCATACTATAGCACGCCGTTTTTCATCATTTTTGAGGATTTGAAGAAAATTCAAAATTTCAAAAAACATGGGTTATAGCCCATCGTTTTTTGAATTTTTGAAAAAATGTTATCCTCATTTTTCATCATTTTTGAACATGGGCTATAGCCCCTACCGTACGGCATACTATAGCACGCCGTTTTTCATCATTTTTGAGGATTTGAAGAAAATTCAAAATTTCAAAAAACATGGGTTATAGCCCATCGTTTTTTGAATTTTTGAAAAAAATGTTATCCTCATTTTTCATCATTTTTGAACATGGGCTATAGCCCCTACCGTACGGCATACTATAGCACGCCGTTTTTCATCATTTTTGAGGATTTGAAGAAAATTCAAAATTTCAAAAAACATGGGTTATAGCCCATCGTTTTTTGAATTTTTGAAAAAAAATTATCCTCATTTTTCATCATTTTTGAACATGGGCTAAACCGCCTACCGTACGGCATACTATAGCACGCCGTTTTTCATCATTTTTGAGGATTTGAAGAAAATTCAAAATTTCAAAAAACATGGGTTATAGCCCATTGTTTTTTGAATTTTTGAAAAAAATGTTATCCTCATTTTTCATCATTTTTGAACATGGGCTATAGCTCCTACCGTACGGCATACTATAGCACGCCGTTTTTCATCATTTTTGAGGATTTGAAGAAAATTCAAAATTTCAAAAAACATGGGTTATAGCCCATCGTTTTTTGAATTTTTGAAAAAAATGTTATCCTCATTTTTCATCATTTTTGAACATGGGCTATAGCCCCTACCGTACGGCAATACTATAGCACGCCGTTTTTCATCATTTTTGAGGATTTGAAGAAATTTCAAAATTTCAAAAAACATGGGTTATAGCCCATCGTTTTTTGAATTTTTGAAAAAAATGTTATCCTCATTTTTCATCATTTTTGAACATGGGCTATAGCCCCTACCGTACGGCATACTATAGCACAACGTTTTTCATCATTTTTGAGGATTTGAAGAAAATTCAAAATTTCAAAAAACATGGGTTATAGCCCATCGTTTTTTGAATTTTTGAAAAAAATGTTATCCTCATTTTTCATCATTTTTGAACATGGGCTATAGCCCCTACCGTACGGCATACTATAGCACGCCGTTTTTCATCATTTTTGAGGATTTGAAGAAAATTCAAAATTTCAAAAAACATGGGTTATAGCCCATCGTTTTTTGAATTTTTGAAAAAAATGTTATCCTCATTTTTCATCATTTTTGAACATGGGCTATAGCCCCTACCGTACGGCATACTATAGCACGCCGTTTTTCATCATTTTTGAGGATTTGAAGAAAATTCTAAATTTCAAAAAACATGGGTTATAGCCCATCGTTTTTTGAATTTTTGAAAAAGAAATTATCCTCATTTTTCATCATTTTTGAACATGGGCTAAACCGCCTACCGTACGGCATACTATAGCACGCCGTTTTTCATCATTTTTGAGGATTTGAAGAAAATTCAAAATTTCAAAAAACATGGGTTATAGCCCATTGTTTTTTGAATTTTTGAAAAAAATGTTATCCTCATTTTTCATCATTTTTGAACATGGGCTATAGCTCCTACCGTACGGCATACTATAGCACGCCGTTTTTCATCATTTTTGAGGATTTGAAGAAAATTCAAAATTTCAAAAAACATGGGTTATAGCCCATCGTTTTTTTAATTTTTGAAAAAAATGTTATCCTCATTTTTCATCATTTTTGAACATGGGCTATAGCCCCTACCGTACGGCAATACTATAGCACGCCGTTTTTCATCATTTTTGAGCATTTGAAGAAATTTCAAAATTTCAAAAAACATGGGTTATAGCCCATCGTTTTTTGAATTTTTGAAAAAAATGTTATCCTCATTTTTCATCATTTTTGAACATGGGCTATAGCCCCTACCGTACGGCATACTATAGCACGCCGTTTTTCATCATTTTTGAGGATTTGAAGAAAATTCAAAATTTCAAAAAACATGGGTTATAGCCCATCGTTTTTTGAATTTTTGAAAAAAATGTTATCCTCATTTTTCATCATTTTTGAACATGGGCTATAGCCCCTACCGTACGGCATACTATAGCACGCCGTTTTTCATCATTTTTGAGGATTTGAAGAAAATTCTAAATTTCAAAAAACATGGGTTATAGCCCATCGTTTTTTGAATTTTTGAAAAAAAAATTATCCTCATTTTTCATCATTTTTGAACATGGGCTAAACCGCCTACCGTACGGCATACTATAGCACGCCGTTTTTCATCATTTTTGAGGATTTGAAGAAAATTCAAAATTTCAAAAAACATGGGTTATAGCCCATTGTTTTTTGAATTTTTGAAAAAAATGTTATCCTCATTTTTCATCATTTTTGAACATGGGCTATAGCTCCTACCGTACGGCATACTATAGCACGCCGTTTTTCATCATTTTTGAGGATTTGAAGAAAATTCAAAATTTCAAAAAACATGGGTTATAGCCCATCGTTTTTTTAATTTTTGAAAAAAATGTTATCCTCATTTTTCATCATTTTTGAACATGGGCTATAGCCCCTACCGTACGGCAATACTATAGCACGCCGTTTTTCATCATTTTTGAGCATTTGAAGAAATTTCAAAATTTCAAAAAACATGGGTTATAGCCCATCGTTTTTTGAATTTTTGAAAAAAATGTTATCCTCATTTTTCATCATTTTTGAACATGGGCTATAGCCCCTACCGTACGGCATACTATAGCACAACGTTTTTCATAATTTTTGAGGATTTGAAGAAAATTCAAAATTTCAAAAAACATGGGTTATAGCCCATCGTTTTTTGAATTTTTGAAAAAAATGTTATCCTCATTTTTCATCATTTTTGAACATGGGCTATAGCCCCTACCGTACGGCATACTATAGCACGCCGTTTTTCATCATTTTTGAGGATTTGAAGAAAATTCAAAATTTCAAAAAACATGGGTTATAGCCCATCGTTTTTTGAATTTTTGAAAAAAATGTTATCCTCATTTTTCATCATTTTTGAACATGGGCTATAGCCCCTACCGTACGGCATACTATAGCACGCCGTTTTTCATCATTTTTGAGGATTTGAAGAAAATTCTAAATTTCAAAAAACATGGGTTATAGCCCATCGTTTTTTGAATTTTTGAAAAAAAAATTATCCTCATTTTTCATCATTTTTGAACATGGGCTAAACCGCCTACCGTACGGCATACTATAGCACGCCGTTTTTCATCATTTTTGAGGATTTGAAGAAAATTCAAAATTTCAAAAAACATGGGTTATAGCCCATTGTTTTTTGAATTTTTGAAAAAAATGTTATCCTCATTTTTCATCATTTTTGAACATGGGCTATAGCTCCTACCGTACGGCATACTATAGCACGCCGTTTTTCATCATTTTTGAGGATTTGAAGAAAATTCAAAATTTCAAAAAACATGGGTTATAGCCCATCGTTTTTTTAATTTTTGAAAAAAATGTTATCCTCATTTTTCATCATTTTTGAACATGGGCTATAGCCCCTACCGTACGGCAATACTATAGCACGCCGTTTTTCATCATTTTTGAGCATTTGAAGAAATTTCAAAATTTCAAAAAACATGGGTTATAGCCCATCGTTTTTTGAATTTTTGAAAAAAATGTTATCCTCATTTTTCATCATTTTTGAACATGGGCTATAGCCCCTACCGTACGGCATACTATAGCACAACGTTTTTCATAATTTTTGAGGATTTGAAGAAAATTCAAAATTTCAAAAAACATGGGTTATAGCCCATCGTTTTTTGAATTTTTGAAAAAAATGTTATCCTCATTTTTCATCATTTTTGAACATGGGCTATAGCCCCTACCGTACGGCATACTATAGCACGCCGTTTTTCATCATTTTTGAGGATTTGAAGAAAATTCAAAATTTCAAAAAACATGGGTTATAGCCCATCGTTTTTTTAATTTTTGAAAAAAATGTTATCCTCATTTTTCATCATTTTTGAACATGGGCTATAGCCCCTACCGTACGGCAATACTATAGCACGCCGTTTTTCATCATTTTTGAGCATTTGAAGAAATTTCAAAATTTCAAAAAACATGGGTTATAGCCCATCGTTTTTTGAATTTTTGAAAAAAATGTTATCCTCATTTTTCATCATTTTTGAACATGGGCTATAGCCCCTACCGTACGGCATACTATAGCACAACGTTTTTCATAATTTTTGAGGATTTGAAGAAAATTCAAAATTTCAAAAAACATGGGTTATAGCCCATCGTTTTTTGAATTTTTGAAAAAAATGTTATCCTCATTTTTCATCATTTTTGAACATGGGCTATAGCCCCTACCGTACGGCATACTATAGCACGCCGTTTTTCATCATTTTTGAGGATTTGAAGAAAATTCAAAATTTCAAAAAACATGGGTTATAGCCCATCGTTTTTTGAATTTTTGAAAAAAATGTTATCCTCATTTTTCATCATTTTTGAACATGGGCTATAGCCCCTACCGTACGGCATACTATAGCACGCCGTTTTTCATCATTTTTGAGGATTTGAAGAAAATTCTAAATTTCAAAAAACATGGGTTATAGCCCATCGTTTTTTGAATTTTTGAAAAAAAAATTATCCTCATTTTTCATCATTTTTGAACATGGGCTAAACCGCCTACCGTACGGCATACTATAGCACGCCGTTTTTCATCATTTTTGAGGATTTGAAGAAAATTCAAAATTTCAAAAAACATGGGTTATAGCCCATTGTTTTTTGAATTTTTGAAAAAAATGTTATCCTCATTTTTCATCATTTTTGAACATGGGCTATAGCTCCTACCGTACGGCATACTATAGCACGCCGTTTTTCATCATTTTTGAGGATTTGAAGAAAATTCAAAATTTCAAAAAACATGGGTTATAGCCCATCGTTTTTTTAATTTTTGAAAAAAATGTTATCCTCATTTTTCATCATTTTTGAACATGGGCTATAGCCCCTACCGTACGGCAATACTATAGCACGCCGTTTTTCATCATTTTTGAGCATTTGAAGAAATTTCAAAATTTCAAAAAACATGGGTTATAGCCCATCGTTTTTTGAATTTTTGAAAAAAATGTTATCCTCATTTTTCATCATTTTTGAACATGGGCTATAGCCCCTACCGTACGGCATACTATAGCACAACGTTTTTCATAATTTTTGAGGATTTGAAGAAAATTCAAAATTTCAAAAAACATGGGTTATAGCCCATCGTTTTTTGAATTTTTGAAAAAAATGTTATCCTCATTTTTCATCATTTTTGAACATGGGCTATAGCCCCTACCGTACGGCATACTATAGCACGCCGTTTTTCATCATTTTTGAGGATTTGAAGAAAATTCAAAATTTCAAAAAACATGGGTTATAGCCCATCGTTTTTTGAATTTTTGAAAAAAATGTTATCCTCATTTTTCATCATTTTTGAACATGGGCTATAGCCCCTACCGTACGGCATACTATAGCACGCCGTTTTTCATCATTTTTGAGGATTTGAAGAAAATTCTAAATTAAAAAAAACATGGGTTATAGCCCATCGTTTTTTTTGAATTTTTGAAAAAAATGTTATCCTCATTTTTCATCATTTTTGAACATGGGCTATAGCTCCTACCGTACGGCATACTATAGCACGCCGTTTTTCATCATTTTTGAGGATTTGAAGAAAATTCAAAATTTCAAAAAACATGGGTTATAGCCCATCGTTTTTTGAATTTTTGAAAAAAATGTTATCCTCATTTTTCATCATTTTTGAACATGGGCTATAGCCCCTACCGTACGGCATACTATAGCACGCCGTTTTTCATCATTTTTGAGGATTTGAAGAAAATTCAAAATTTCAAAAAACATGGGTTATAGCCCATTGTTTTTGAATTTTTGAAAAAAATGTTAACCTCATTTTTCATCATTTTTGAACATGGGCTATAGCCCCTACCGTACGGCATACTATAGCACGCCGTTTTTCATCATTTTTGAAGATTTGAAGAAAATTCAAAATTTCAAAAAACATGGGTTATAGCCCATCGTTTTTTGAATTTTTGAAAAAAATGTTATCCTCATTTTTCATCATTTTTGAACATGGGCTATAGCCCCTACCGTACGGCATACTATAGCACGCCGTTTTTCATCATTTTTGAGAATTGAAGAAAATTCAAAATTTCAAAAAACATGGGTTATAGCCCATCGTTTTTTGAATTTTTGAAAAAAATGTTATCCTCATTTTTCATCATTTTTGAACATGGGCTATAGCCCCTACCGTACGGCATACTATAGCACGCCGTTTTTCATCATTTTTGAGGATTTGAAGAAAATTCAAAATTTCAAAAAACATGGGTTATAGCCCATTGTTTTTTGAATTTTTGAAAAAAATGTTATCCTCATTTTTCATCATTTTTGAACATGGGCTATAGCCCCTACCGTACGGCATACTATAGCACGCCGTTTTTCATAATTTTTGAGGATTTGAAGAAAATTCAAAATTTCAAAAAACATGGGTTATAGCCCATCGTTTTTTGAATTTTTGAAAAAAATGTTATCCTCATTTTTCATCATTTTTGTACATGGGCTATACCTCCTACCGTACGGCATACTATAGCACGCCGTTTTTCATCATTTTTGAGGATTTGAAGAAAATTCAAAATTTCAAAAAACATGGGTTATAGCCTATCGTTTTTTTAATTTTTGAAAAAAATGTTATCCTCATTTTTCATCATTTTTGAACATGGGCTATAGCCCCTACCGTACGGCATTTGTAAGTGTAAGGCTTAATTGGGTCGTCCACTCACAGTTAACAGTCTTTGTATTGAGTTTGTGCTTGAAATGTAGGCCTACTGTAATTCTGCAAACTGTTAATAAATATTTCAATCAATCAATCAATCAAAATTGACATTTCAACTATTGATCAGACGCTGTGCATTGACGACACCTAGTGGTCATTCATTTTAATTGCATGCATGCAGAGAAATCACAACATTGTGAGACGCACTGGGTCGTTGCCATGTTTTGCCACGGAAACCAGCGACCTGCCTTGTGTAAGTAAGTAAGTACATTTTATTTATAAAGCACCTTTCTTAACAATGTTACAAAGTGCTGTACAGTGACACAATAAAATCAATCATAATTAAAACAGGACAGTACAACAAGCAAATAAGAACAACATAATCAAGTCAAATAAAATCAGAAAAATGTTCTCGAAATAAAAACGTTTTCAGTGGACGAAGCCAGGCTTGATACGAGCAGACGTGGCAACGCGATCGAAACACAGGGGCAATCTCCCGTTGGCCGAGAGGTTGGAACTCACGGGCCAATGGGAGCCTGTGTCGTGTAATTTCTCCCTTTACACTGACTATAATTCTATATATTTGAGACAGAAACGGCTAAGCAATACGGCAGGCTGTAGGCTGTAGTCAAAAGCACCGGACGAATGAAGGCAGGCAGAGAGTGTTCTGAAGTGTAGTGTAGAGTCGATAATTTTATTGCAACCGAGACCAAGACAGAGAGCTTCGCCATTGTCCCTGAGCCTGGAGCTCAGGGACTCCCTCGTACTGAACCGCTGCCGCGGCCAGTTTAAGACTCCCTAAACCTTGCATTTTACAGGACATATATACAGTGTTTTTGCATAGACACAGATATACGGAGGTGGAGACTGAAACTTTACATACGGGTATTCATCAACATATTGCCACTTGGTAAGCAAAGGTCTCTCCTGGATACAATAGAATGCTAAGTTCCCTATCACACCTGGCCAGGCCAAGCTACTTGACTAAGGCCCACGACACCTTGACTTTAAATATCAAAGACAGGCCTCTGCAGACACAGTGACTGCAGATAGTGACAGTTGACTTATTTAGCATGCCCTTAGCACAGTGACCATTTTAACATGGCTTATATATGAATATCATGAAATATAGATACCACACCTGCATGCTTTTGGGCGGCCAATAAGGGCAGGGGTAAAACAGAGAGAATTGTTCCGGATCCTTAACATCAACTAGCACAGAAAAGCTGTGTTGTAGTAACCAGCAGTTAGCTCAGTGTGATGAGTGTCTGTGTTTGTGATCCACAGGTCCAGGGTTCAAATCCCACATTATTCATGTGTCTCTGTGATGCTTTGCTTTGCACACTGACTTTCAGAAGGACAACTTTAAAGCAGCAAAGAAATTCCCAATGATTGTGTGCCTCAGTGGACCAACGGATAAGTCAAATGATATCCGTAGTATACCTAGTAGAAGTGTGCCGGTTCGAACCCCGACATACTCAAATCTTTACTGACACTTTGCATTCCACACTAACATCAACTAGCACAGAAAAGCTGTGTTGTAGTAACCAGCAGTTAGCTCAGTGTGATGAGTGGCTGTACTTAGTTGTGATCCACAGGTCCACGGTTTAAATCCCACATTATTCATGTGTCTCTGTGATGCTTTGCTTTGCACACTGACTTTCTTGAATAAAAAATAAAAACTCAAAAGCACCAGGAGACATCTGCTGAATGCCCCAAGGTGCCTTGGCTCAATGGTGTGGAGCGCTTGACCCAGTTGCCAGCTTCAGACAGTTGGCCGGTTCAAGTCCCATGTCATGACATCAAGGTGCTGGGAAGGACCATCGGGAGACGGTGCTCTCTCCCCCTGTTTCCTGAAAAGTAACGGTTGGGGGTTATGCCGTACGATATAGGCTATAGCCCACCGTCCAAAATGATGAGAAACGAGGATAATTTGTTTTTTCAAAATTTCAAAAAACATGGGCTATAACCCATCGTTTTTTTTCATTTATTCCGCAATTTCCGCAAATTGCGGAAATTGAAATTGCGGAAATTGCAAAATTGCGGAAATTGCGGAAATTGTAATTGCGGAAATTGCGGAAATGGTAATTGCGGAAATTGCGGAAATTGCGGAAATTGCGGAAATGGAAATTGCGGAAATTGCGGAAATTGCGGAAATTGTAATTGCGGAAATTGCGGAATTGCGGAAATTGCGGGAATTGCGGAAATTGCAAAATTGCGGAAATGGAAATTGCGGAAATTGCGGAAATGGAAATTGCGGAAATTGCGGAAATTGCGGAAATGGAAATTGTGGAAATGGAAATTGCGGAAATGGAAATTGTGGAAATGGAAATTGCGGAAATTGCGGAATAAATGAAAAAAAAAAAAAACGATGGGTTATAGCCCATGTTTTTTGAAATTTTGAAAAAAAAAAAGTTATCCTCGTTTCTCATCATTTTGGACCGTGGGCTATAGCCTATATCGTACGGCATAACCCCCAACCGTTACTTTTCAGGAAACAGGGGGAGAGAGCACCGTCTCCCGATGGTCCTTCCCAGCACCTTGATGTCATGACATGGGACTTGAACCGGCCAACTGTCTGAAGCTGGCAACTGGGTCAAGCGCTCCACACCATTGAGCCAAGGCACCTTGGGGCATTCAGCAGATGTCTCCTGGTGCTTTTGAGTTTTTATTTTTTATTCAAGAAAGTCAGTGTGCAAAGCAAAGCATCACAGAGACACATGAATAATGTGGGATTTGAACCGTGGACCTGTGGATCACAACTAAGTACAGCCACTCATCACACTGAGCTAACTGCTGGTTACTACAACACAGCTTTTCTGTGCTAGTTGATGTTAGTGTGGAATGCAAAGTGTCAGTAAAGATTTGAGTATGTCGGGGTTCGAACCGGCACACTTCTACTAGGTATACTACGGATATCATTTGACTTATCCGTTGGTCCACTGAGGCACACAATCATTGGGAATTTCTGTGCTGCTTTAAAGTTGTCCTTCTGAAAGTCAGTGTGCAAAGCAAAGCATCAAAGAGACACATGAATAATGTGGGATTTGAACCCTGGACCTGTGGATCACAAACACAGACACTCATCACACTGAGCTAACTGCTGGTTACTACAACACAGCTTTTCTGTGCTAGTTGATGTTAAGGATCCGGAACAATTCTCTCTGTTTTACCCCTGCCCTTATTGGCCGCCCAAAAGCATGCAGGTGTGGTATCTATATTTCATGATATTCATATATAAGCCATGTTAAAATGTCCGACTTATACATTTGGTCACTGTGCTAAGGGCATGCTAAATAAGTCAACTGTCACTATCTGCAGTCACTGTGTCTGCAGAGGCCTGTCTTTGATATTTAAAGTCAAGGTGTCGTGGGCCTTAGTCAAGTAGCTTGGCCTGGCCAGGTGTGATAGGGAACTTAGCATTCTATTGTATCCAGGAGAGACCTTTGCTTACCAAGTGGCAATATGTTGATGAATACCGGTATGTAAAGTTTCAGTCTCCACCTCCGTATATCTGTGTCTATGCAAAAACACTGTATATATGTCCTGTAAAATGCAAGGTTTAGGGAGTCTTAAACTGGCCGCGGCAGCGGTTCAGTACGAGGGAGTCCCTGAGCTCCAGGCTCAGGGACAATGGCGAAGCTCTCTGTCTTGGTCTCGGTTGCAATAAAATGATCGACTCTACACTACACTTCAGAACACTCTCTGCCTGCCTTCATTCGTCCGGTGCTTTTGACTACAGCCTACAGCCTGCCGTATTGCTTAGCCGTTTCTGTCTCAAATAGATAGAATTATAGTCAGTGTAAAGGGAGAAATTACACGACACAGGCTCCCATTGGCCCGGGAGTTCCAACCTCTCGGCCAACGGGAGATTGCCCCTGTGTTTCGATCGCGTTGCCACGTCTGCTCGTATCAAGCCTGGCTTCGTCCACTGAAAACGTTTTTATTTCGGGAACATTTTTCTGATTTTATTTGACTTGATTATGTTGTTCTTATTTGCTTGTTGTACTGTCCTGTTTTAATTATGATTGATTTTATTGTGTCACTGTACAGCACTTTGTAACATTGTTAAGAAAGGTGCTTTATAAATAAAATGTACTTACTTACTTACACAAGGCAGGTCGGTGGTTTCCGTGGCAAAACATGGCAACGACCCAGTGCGTCTCACAATGTTGTGATTTCTCTGCATGCATGCAATTAAAATGAATGACAACTAGGATAACATTTTTTTCAAAAATTCAAAAAACGATGGGCTATAACCCATGTTTTTTGAAATTTTGAAATTTCTTCAAATCCTCAAAAATGATGAAAAACGGCGTGCTATAGTATGCCGTACGGTAGGGGCTATAGCCCATGTTCAAAAATGATGAAAAATGAGGATAACATTTTTTTCAAAAATTCAAAAAACAATGGGCTATAACCCATGTTTTTTGAAATTTTGAATTTTCTTCAAATCCTCAAAAATGATGAAAAACGGCGTGCTATAGTATGCCGTACGGTAGGGGCTATAGCCCATGTTCAAAAATGATGAAAAATGAGGATAATTTTTTTTTTCAAAAATTCAAAAAACGATGGGCTATAACCCATGTTTTTTGAAATTTTGAATTTTCTTCAAATCCTCAAAAATGATGAAAAACGGCGTGCTATAGTATGCCGTACGGTAGGGGCTATAGCCCATGTTCAAAAATGATGAAAAATGAGGATAATGTTTTTTTTCAAAAATTCAAAAAACGATGGGCTATAACCCATGTTTTTTGAAATTTTGAATTTTCTTCAAATCCTCAAAAATGATGAAAAACGGCGTGCTATAGTATGCCGTACGGTAGGGGCTATAGCCCATGTTCAAAAATGATGAAAAATGAGGATAACATTTTTTTCAAAAATTCAAAAAACAATGGGCTATAACCCATGTTTTTTGAAATTTTCTTCAAATCCTCAAAAATGATGAAAAACGGCGTGCTATAGTATGCCGTACGGTAGGGGCTATAGCCCATGTTCAAAAATGATGAAAAATGAGGATAACATTTTTTTCAAAAATTCAAAAAACGATGGGCTATAACCCATGTTTTTTGAAATTTTGAATTTTCTTCAAATCCTCAAAAATGATGAAAAACGGCGTGCTATAGTATGCCGTACGGTAGGAGCTATAGCCCATGTTCAAAAATGATGAAAAATGAGGATAACATTTTTTTCAAAAATTCAAAAAACGATGGGCTATAACCCATGTTTTTTGAAATTTCTTCAAATCCTCAAAAATGATGAAAAACGGCGTGCTATAGTATGCCGTACGGTAGGGGCTATAGCCCATGTTCAAAAATGATGAAAAATGAGGATAACATTTTTTTCAAAAATTCAAAAAACGATGGGCTATAACCCATGTTTTTTGAAATTTTGAATTTTCTTCAAATCCTCAAAAATGATGAAAAACGGCGTGCTATAGTATGCCGTACGGTAGGGGCTATAGCCCATGTTCAAAAATGATGAAAAATGAGGATAATTTTTTTTTCAAAAATTCAAAAAACAATGGGCTATAACCCATGTTTTTTGAAATTTTGAATTTTCTTCAAATCCTCAAAAATGATGAAAAACGGCGTGCTATAGTATGCCGTACGGTAGGGGCTATAGCCCATGTTCAAAAATGATGAAAAATTAGGATAACATTTTTTTCAAAAATTCAAAAAACGATGGGCTATAACCCATGTTTTTTGTAATTTTGAATTTTCTTCAAATCCTCAAAAATGATGAAAAACGGCGTGCTATAGTATGCCGTACGGTAGGGGCTATAGCCCATGTTCAAAAATGATGAAAAATGAGGATAACATTTTTTTCAAAAATTCAAAAAACAATGGGCTATAACCCATGTTTTTTGAAATTTTGAATTTTCTTCAAATCCTCAAAAATGATGAAAAATGGCGTGCTATAGTATGCCGTACGGTAGGGGCTATAGCCCATGTTCAAAAATGATGAAAAATGAGGATAATTTTTTTTTCAAAAATTCAAAAAACGATGGGCTATAACCCATGTTTTTTGAAATTTTGAATTTTCTTCAAATCCTCAAAAATGATGAAAAACGGCGTGCTATAGTATGCCGTACGGTAGGGGCTATAGCCCATGTTCAAAAATGATGAAAAATGAGGATAACATTTTTTTCAAAAATTCATAAAACGATGGGCTATAACCCATGTTTTTTGAAATTTTGAATTTTCTTCAAATCCTCAAAAATGATGATAAACGGCGTGCTATAGTATGCCGTACGGTAGGGGCTATAGCCCATGTTCAAAAATGATGAAAAATGAGGATAACATTTTTTTCAAAAATTCAAAAAACGATGGGCTATAACCCATGTTTTTTGAAATTTTGAATTTTCTTCAAATCCTCAAAAATGATGAAAAACGGCGTGCTATAGTATGCCGTACGGTAGGAGCTATAGCCCATGTTCAAAAATGATGAAAAATGAGGATAACATTTTTTTCAAAAATTCAAAAAACGATGGGCTATAACCCATGTTTTTTGAAATTTTGAAATTTCTTCAAATCCTCAAAAATGATGAAAAACGGCGTGCTATAGTATGCCGTACGGTAGGGGCTATAGCCCATGTTCAAAAATGATGAAAAATGAGGATAACATTTTTTTCAAAAATTCAAAAAACAATGGGCTATAACCCATGTTTTTTGAAATTTTGAATTTTCTTCAAATCCTCAAAAATGATGAAAAACGGCATGCTATAGTATGCCGTACGGTAGGGGCTATAGCCCATGTTCAAAAATGATGAAAAATGAGGATAACATTTTTTTCAAAAATTCAAAAAACGATGGGCTATAACCCATGTTTTTTGAAATTTTGAATTTTCTTCAAATCCTCAAAAATGATGAAAAACGGCGTGCTATAGTATGCCGTACGGTAGGGGCTATAGCCCATGTTCAAAAATGATGAAAAATGAGGATAACATTTTTTTCAAAAATTCAAAAAACGATGGGCTATAACCCATGTTTTTTGAAATTTTGAATTTTCTTCAAATCCTCAAAAATGATGAAAAACGGCGTGCTATAGTATGCCGTACGGTAGGGGCTATAGCCCATGTTCAAAAATGATGAAAAATGAGGATAACATTTTTTTCAAAAATTCAAAAAACAATGGGCTATAACCCATGTTTTTTGAAATTTTGAATTTTCTTCAAATCCTCAAAAATGATGAAAAACGGCGTGCTATAGTATGCCGTACGGTAGGGGCTATAGCCCATGTTCAAAAATGATGAAAAATGAGGATAACATTTTTTTCAAAAATTCAAAAAACGATGGGCTATAACCCATGTTTTTTGAAATTTTGAATTTTCTTCAAATCCTCAAAAATGATGAAAAACGGCGTGCTATAGTATGCCGTACGGTAGGGGCTATAGCCCATGTTCAAAAATGATGAAAAATGAGGATAAATTTTTTTTCAAAAATTCAAAAAACGATGGGCTATAACCCATGTTTTTTGAAATTTTGAATTTTCTTCAAATCCTCAAAAATGATGAAAAACGGCATGCTATAGTATGCCGTACGGTAGGGGCTATAGCCCATGTTCAAAAATGATGAAAAATGAGGATAACATTTTTTTCAAAAATTCAAAAAACGATGGGCTATAACCCATGTTTTTTGAAATTTTGAATTTTCTTCAAATCCTCAAAAATGATGAAAAACGGCGTGCTATAGTATGCCGTACGGTAGGGGCTATAGCCCATGTTCAAAAATGATGAAAAATGAGGATAACATTTTTTTCAAAAATTCAAAAAACGATGGGCTATAACCCATGTTTTTTGAAATTTTGAATTTTCTTCAAATCCTCAAAAATGATGAAAAACGGCGTGCTATAGTATGCCGTACGGTAGGGGCTATAGCCCATGTTCAAAAATGATGAAAAATGAGGATAACATTTTTTTCAAAAATTCAAAAAACAATGGGCTATAACCCATGTTTTTTGAAATTTTGAATTTTCTTCAAATCCTCAAAAATGATGAAAAACGGCGTGCTATAGTATGCCGTACGGTAGGGGCTATAGCCCATGTTCAAAAATGATGAAAAATGAGGATAACATTTTTTTCAAAAATTCAAAAAACGATGGGCTATAACCCATGTTTTTTGAAATTTTGAATTTTCTTCAAATCCTCAAAAATGATGAAAAACGGCGTGCTATAGTATGCCGTACGGTAGGGGCTATAGCCCATGTTCAAAAATGATGAAAAATGAGGATAAATTTTTTTTCAAAAATTCAAAAAACGATGGGCTATAACCCATGTTTTTTGAAATTTTGAATTTTCTTCAAATCCTCAAAAATGATGAAAAACGGCGTGCTATAGTATGCCGTACGGTAGGGGCTATAGCCCATGTTCAAAAATGATGAAAAATGAGGATAACATTTTTTTCAAAAATTCAAAAAACAATGGGCTATAACCCATGTTTTTTGAAATTTTGAATTTTCTTCAAATCCTCAAAAATGATGAAAAACGGCGTGCTATAGTATGCCGTATGGTAGGGGCTATAGCCCATGTTTAAAAATGATGAAAAATGAGGATAACATTTTTTTCAAAAATTCAAAAAACGATGGGCTATAACCCATGTTTTTTGAAATTTTGAATTTTCTTCAAATCCTCAAAAATGATGAAAAACGGCGTGCTATAGTATGCCGTACGGTAGGGGCTATAGCCCATGTTCAAAAATGATGAAAAATGAGGATAACATTTTTTTCAAAAATTCAAAAAACGATGGGCTATAACCCATGTTTTTTGAAATTTTGAATTTTCTTCAAATCCTCAAAAATGATGAAAAATGGCGTGCTATAGTATGCCGTACGGTAGGGGCTATAGCCCATGTTCAAAAATGATGAAAAATGAGGATAATTTTTTTTTCAAAAATTCAAAAAACGATGGGCTATAACCCATGTTTTTTGAAATTTTGAATTTTCTTCAAATCCTCAAAAATGATGAAAAACGGCGTGCTATAGTATGCCGTACGGTAGGGGCTATAGCCCATGTTCAAAAATGATGAAAAATGAGGATAACATTTTTTTCAAAAATTCAAAAAACGATGGGCTATAACCCATGTTTTTTGAAATTTTGAATTTTCTTCAAATCCTCAAAAATGATGAAAAACGGCGTGCTATAGTATGCCGTACGGTAGGGGCTATAGCCCATGTTCAAAAATGATGAAAAATGAGGATAACATTTTTTTCAAAAATTCAAAAAACAATGGGCTATAACCCATGTTTTTTGAAATTTTGAATTTTCTTCAAATCCTCAAAAATGATGAAAAACGGCGTGCTATAGTATGCCGTACGGTAGGGGCTATAGCCCATGTTCAAAAATGATGAAAAATGAGGATAACATTTTTTTCAAAAATTCAAAAAACGATGGGCTATAACCCATGTTTTTTGAAATTTTGAATTTTCTTCAAATCCTCAAAAATGATGAAAAACGGCGTGCTATAGTATGCCGTACGGTAGGGGCTATAGCCCATGTTCAAAAATGATGAAAAATGAGGATAAATTTTTTTTCAAAAATTCAAAAAACGATGGGCTATAACCCATGTTTTTTGAAATTTTGAATTTTCTTCAAATCCTCAAAAATGATGAAAAACGGCGTGCTATAGTATGCCGTACGGTAGGGGCTATAGCCCATGTTCAAAAATGATGAAAAATGAGGATAACATTTTTTTCAAAAATTCAAAAAACAATGGGCTATAACCCATGTTTTTTGAAATTTTGAATTTTCTTCAAATCCTCAAAAATGATGAAAAACGGCGTGCTATAGTATGCCGTATGGTAGGGGCTATAGCCCATGTTTAAAAATGATGAAAAATGAGGATAACATTTTTTTCAAAAATTCAAAAAACGATGGGCTATAACCCATGTTTTTTGAAATTTTGAATTTTCTTCAAATCCTCAAAAATGATGAAAAACGGCGTGCTATAGTATGCCGTACGGTAGGGGCTATAGCCCATGTTCAAAAATGATGAAAAATGAGGATAACATTTTTTTCAAAAATTCAAAAAACGATGGGCTATAACCCATGTTTTTTGAAATTTTGAATTTTCTTCAAATCCTCAAAAATGATGAAAAATGGCGTGCTATAGTATGCCGTACGGTAGGGGCTATAGCCCATGTTCAAAAATGATGAAAAATGAGGATAATTTTTTTTTCAAAAATTCAAAAAACGATGGGCTATAACCCATGTTTTTTGAAATTTTGAATTTTCTTCAAATCCTCAAAAATGATGAAAAACGGCGTGCTATAGTATGCCGTACGGTAGGGGCTATAGCCCATGTTCAAAAATGATGAAAAATGAGGATAACATTTTTTTCAAAAATTCATAAAACGATGGGCTATAACCCATGTTTTTTGAAATTTTGAATTTTCTTCAAATCCTCAAAAATGATGAAAAACGGCGTGCTATAGTATGCCGTACGGTAGGAGCTATAGCCCATGTTCAAAAATGTTGAAAAATGAGGATAATTTTTTTTTCAAAAATTCAAAAAACGATGGGCTATAACCCATGTTTTTTGAAATTTTGAATTTTCTTCAAATCCTCAAAAATGATGAAAAACGGCGTGCTATAGTATGCCGTACGGTAGGAGCTATAGCCCATGTTCAAAAATGATGAAAAATGAGGATAACATTTTTTTCAAAAATTCAAAAAACGATGGGCTATAACCCATGTTTTTTGAAATTTTGAATTTTCTTCAAATCCTCAAAAATGATGAAAAACGGCGTGCTATAGTATGCCGTACGGTAGGGGCTATAGCCCATGTTCAAAAATGATGAAAAATGAGGATAACATTTTTTTCAAAAATTCATAAAACGATGGGCTATAACCCATGTTTTTTGAAATTTTGAATTTTCTTCAAATCCTCAAAAATGATGAAAAACGGCGTGCTATAGTATGCCGTACGGTAGGAGCTATAGCCCATGTTCAAAAATGTTGAAAAATGAGGATAATTTGTTTTTCAAAAATTCAAAAAACGATGGGCTATAACCCATGTTTTTTGAAATTTTGAATTTTCTTCAAATCCTCAAAAATGATGAAAAACGGCGTGCTATAGTATGCCGTACGGTAGGAGCTATAGCCCATGTTCAAAAATGATGAAAAATGAGGATAACATTTTTTTCAAAAATTCAAAAAACAATGGGCTATAACCCATGTTTTTTGAAATTTTGAATTTTCTTCAAATCCTCAAAAATGATGAAAAACGGCGTGCTATAGTATGCCGTACGGTAGGGGCTATAGCCCATGTTCAAAAATGATGAAAAATGAGGATAACATTTTTTTCAAAAATTCAAAAAACGATGGGCTATAACCCATGTTTTTTTAAATTTTGAATTTTCTTCAAATCCTCAAAAATGATGAAAAACGGCGTGCTATAGTATGCCGTACGGTAGGGGCTATACCCCAATGTTCAAAAATGATGAAAAATGAGGATAACATTTTTTTCAAAAATTCAAAAAACAATGGGCTATAACCCATGTTTTTTGAAATTTTGAATTTTCTTCAAATCCTCAAAAATGATGAAAAACGGCGTGCTATAGTATGCCGTACGGTAGGGGCTATAGCCCATGTTCAAAAATGAAAAATGAGGATAACATTTTTTTCAAAAATTCAAAAAACGATGGGCTATAACCCATGTTTTTTTAAATTTTGAATTTTCTTCAAATCCTCAAAAATGATGAAAAACGGCGTGCTATAGTATGCCGTACGGTAGGGGCTATACCCCAATGTTCAAAAATGATGAAAAATGAGGATAACATTTTTTTCAAAAATTCAAAAAACAATGGGCTATAACCCATGTTTTTTGAAATTTTGAATTTTCTTCAAATCCTCAAAAATGATGAAAAACGGCGTGCTATAGTATGCCGTACGGTAGGGGCTATAGCCCATGTTCAAAAATGAAAAATGAGGATAACATTTTTTTCAAAAATTAAAAAAACGATGGGCTATAACCCATGTTTTTTGAAATTTTGAAATTTCTTCAAATCCTCAAAAATGATGAAAAACGGCGTGCTATAGTATGCCGTACGGTAGGGGCTATATCCCATGTTCAAAAATGATGAAAAATGAGGATAACATTTTTTCAAAAATTCAAAAAACGATGGGCTATAACCCATGTTTTTTGAAATTTTGAATTTTCTTCAAATCCTCAAAATTGATGAAAAACGGCGTGCTATAGTATGCCGTACGGCAGGGGCTATAGCCCATGTTCAAAAATGATGAAAAATGAGGATAACATTTTTTTCAAAAATTCAAAAAACGATGGGCTATAACCCATGTTTTTTGAAATTTTGAATTTTCTTCAAATCCTCAAAAATGATGAAAAACGGCGTGCTATAGTATGGCATGAATTGAACAAAGGGCATTGTTCAATTCATCAAAACATTTAGAGACAAACAAATAGACACTTATATGTAGTTATAGCAACAGAGTTAAGCAACAGAAACAAACAACAATGGATTCTACAGTGTAAAGACACCAATTTAATTATAAATGTCAATAAAGTTTAATATCTAATAATATCAATTTAAAATGTATTATCCAATACAAATTTCCTTACCATTTTTAATGTTTTAGTTTTGTATTGCTATTTTTATTTGCTAATTGTAGATTGACCTACTTTTTGTTTCTGGCATTCCGCTGCTTGTTATTTTTTATTTTATTTTCATGTGAAGTACTTTGAGTTGCATTTTATGTATGACATGTGCTATATAAATAAAGTTTAATATGTGAAGTACTTTAGTTGTCAAGGATGCAGACAGAGTTGAACCCAGGAGCAAAGTCACAACAAACTAGAGTATAATAATAAAGTATTTAATAAAGAATTACGAGATATCTTACACAGGGGAATGCAGGTAGGAATCAGGCATGAATCAGAATGACATCAAAGTCAACACATGAACAGGCAGGACATCTGTGACACAGGTTATGAACTGACAATGAGTGTTTGTACTGAGTCCAGTTTTATAGTGAGCAGGTTGATTGGAGAAGTGTTCACTGCTGGGCTGATTAGGTAGTTGACAGGTGTGTAAATGGAACTGGGTGTGCTGGAATGGGATATGGGAGGCCAGTGTGGAGACTGAGGGAGAGACAGAATGTGACAGAGTTGCATTTTATGTATGAAATATGCTATATAAATAAAGTTTACACCACTGACTGTCCCTCCATATAAAATAAAGGCGAAAGTCACAAAAGAAAATTGATCAGTTACAATTCCAGACTATGAAGAATCATTTAATAAAGGAATACTTCCAGATTCAGTTAGATTAGCTACAATAATTGTGATATTAAAAGTTAAATGCTCGTCATATGACATAACAGAGAGGAATGGGCCGGACCCTGCGCGCTTGAACCGGCACACTTCTACTAGGTATACTACGGATATCATTTGACTTATCCGCTTGGCCATTGAGGCACACAAACATGTTGAATTTCTGGGCTGCTTTAAAGTTGTCCTTCTGGACCTTTAGATCTTCAGTCTAACGCTCTCCCAACTGAGCTATTTCGGCTTGCAAGTGTCAAATCCAGCATTTATTTTTTACATTGACTGTTACTTCTTACTTCTTAAACAAAAAAACTCATAAAGTTTTTCACCCAGGGAGATCAGCCTAAGAGTCATAGGGTTTGCTGTACCTCATTTCAACTGGCGAAAGCCGGGATTGAACCAGGGACCTTCAGGTCTATCAGTCAAACGCTCTCCCAACTGAGCCATTTCGGCTTGCAAGTGTCAAATCCAGCATTTATTTTTACGATAGAATTGCACCCTTTCCCTTCCTTTTCTCTCTCCTTTTCTCTCCTTTTCTCTTCTTTCTTCTCTTTTTCTTCTCCCCTTCTTCCCCCTCTATTTTTCTTCTTCCCCCCCTCTTACAGTCTAATGTTCCCCAGCTTCTGCCCAGGCGGTGGCGTAACCGTCTGGGCACCCGACTGGTAATCCAGTCGCAGTGAGCCGCGGGTTCGACTCCCGAGCCCGACACGGCCTTTACTGCATGTCTTCCCCCATCTCTCTCCCGTTTCCTGTCAGCCTACTGTCTAAAACAATACAAGGCGTAAGCCACAAAAAGAATATCTAAAAAAAAAAGAAAAGTAAACTGATTGCTTTCCTTGTTGTAGTGTTGCAGATTATGTGGCGGTTGTGGTCCTGCAACTACAGCACTTTATTTGTGTGGATTGTTGCAATAATTTAGTAATTTACCTTCATGTCACTTTAATGGAGTCTTTACAGGAACAATGGCAGCATATACAGTATTGTGGTCAGAACTGATCCCCCCACACATACACAAAAATACAGCATCAATAAATGTACCGTACAAAAACACACTTTCTTGGCAATAATACAAGATAGGGTACAAACTACAAGTGATTTGTCTATACAGAGATTACTTGTTGATCGCTGCATGAACATATTACAACATTAATTTAACATCATATACTATACAACAGTAGCCTATAGTTTAATACTATATAAACAATATGTACATACCATACATCTTTTATTATGTGCAAATTGTCCCATTTTACATGATGTTGGTGAGACACCGTGTATGACTGCCTTTCTTTGACCCAATCCAACCAAGCACCAGGGAGAGGAGAAGATGACAGACTATACTATTTGCCTTCCCTTAAACCCATGCGTTCAGGTCTATCATGTTGGGATTAAAACATTAATTAAATGCAAGCTTTGTTCTTCCTACTTCACTCAACAAAATGTTTCAATCGACCCCGAGGACTGATGTCAGAGAGAAGGAGACGTCTTAGTTGATGACTCAGCGATCTAGTCGGAGTCATCACTACTACAGTAAGAACTGTCAAACTCTGCTGTGTACAGAAAGGTGTGAATGTTGGGGTTGAGCTTTGGCACCCAGCTGCGAGGGATCAGGAACGTCGCCAAATTAAACAGATCCACAAACACCTTGTAGCGATCGCTGGAATGGAAAAACAAAAACAGTCAATTTATGATTAAATAATCAGCATTGGGGGAAAAGGGGGTCGCTTTTAATATTGTAGAAAATAAAATTTGCCCATGATACCTTATTAAAGATGGAGCACCGTGCTTTTTGTACTTGTTATGTGTCTATGGAGTTAACATTACTAAAGCTGAAAGCCTTTGAGGTGAAGAAAATCTTCCTACTCATAGTACCTGATGATCATGCTTTAGGGGGGAAAGAAATCACGGCACTCCATCTTTAAGTACTGTACATCTTGAAGTTTGGCAAAATGTATCCTCATTATAGAAGCGATTCGGATGCTAACTTGTATATGTTGAGCAATTTTCATAATTGGCATAATATGTGACCATACCATTAACAACCTATAGAAGGCAGAATATTCAAAATGTCATCATGCTTTATGTAGCATGTGACGTGTCAAACTAGGGGGTTTTCATGACGCTGAATCCATTCCAAGCATTAGTTTTGCTAAACTAACTTATATAGGTTGTTAATGGTATGGTCACATATTATGCCAATTATAAAAATTGCTCAACACATGCAAGTTTGCATCCGGCAGTTTCTACATGCTGGGGACCCATACTAAACATTTATAACATAAAACGTTGGTGTACTCAACATGTCCGGGTTCATTTTTTTGGCTACTAGGCTAATTTAAAATGTGCTGAACAATTTAGGATGAATTGACCATTCAACTGTGGTGATGATGACGCTTACCTGACAGTAGACCTGAGGTAGTGGTACCCAGATGAGCCCCCTGTGCCAGCTTTGCTGCCGATCATACGATGCACCATGCACACATGATTGTCTAAAACACAAGAAGCATTACAAAACACAATCAGAATCAGTTTTGGGGGTGGATCCTTACTGTAGCTAAAACATAAATTCCATATAGCGCGAAGCTGTCGCTTGCTGAGAGGAACACATCGTCAAGCTAACAGCGTTGTTGATGATCTTGAAGATTAGTTCTACTTGGATGGAAAGTGACACCATTGTGTGATGGAAAATACATTATTCGCTGTTATTCATTTTACTCATGTCAGGAATATCTGACCTGCAAGTTACAGTACATGTTTTCCTTGTTTCTTTCTATCTCTATCCTGTGTGTGTGTGCGTGTGCGTGTGCGTGTGTGTGTGTGTTTGCTGACAGCAGTGACTTACATCTCCATTTAGTCATCAGTGTATCAATATCCATGAGAGAGGTGAGCAGCTGGAATGGAACCTGAAACCTTGGCTCTTCTCTGAGGGAAAACAGAAGGTTGGAATACATGTTTGAATATTAGGTGAATATTCTAAGTTAATAGCCCTAGATTAGAATGTCTATATGATCTTACTATATATTTCATGTAATACACAGCCATAGACCGGTCCTATGCGCACACGTTTACCAGAATGACCTCGTCGGCATTTAACCCATTCTGAACGGGAACCCATTTTGGTGTTAGCATCATTAGCTTTAGCTATTGAAAAATAGCAGATCTACAAGCTCATAGCGCGCCACCGAGTGGCGCGCTACGAGCTTGTAGGTCTGCTATTTTTGAAAAATCGAAGAACGACTGTGACATTTTTAGAATCTGATCTCAGGTCAGAATGGGTTGATCAGACCAGTGTGTGTCCAGTGGGAAACCTCGTATGAATCTGATCTCAGGTCAGAATGGGTTAAACTTATGCACCCACCCAATAATGAATTCCTAAGACTTGGAGTCGTTTTGGGGACTAGTTTCATTTTCATTTGAAAGTTCAGGCAGAAAATGTGTATTTAGTCAAATATCTCCACTTTTCCACGAGCTGCACACGGACGACATTCTCTCCGGCGAGGGGCCCGGAATGAGTGCAGGAATGAACATATCAAAACTTTAGGAAGCACAAATGTATGGGGCACAGGAAATAGGTTGTTTGATCAATTACCCAAAACCAATCGCAACACACCTGCCAATTGTGTGCGCCATAATGTTTGCGCTTCCCAAACATCGACTGTTCCCAAAGGACGTTTTTATATTTTCAGTCTAGCTCTTCCTCATGTAAAAGTGGCGATATTTTACATAGCAGAAAAGTAGAGACATGACGCTCACGGGCCCAACCCCCGGTTTTACACCGAGTGGTTGGGGTTGGGGATGTCACCGTGAGCGACACTTTCACGATCCAATTAAATTGTTCGTGTAAATGCAGAGTTTCTGTGCTTTTGCGCCACCAGGTGGCGGGACCCCAAATGACTCTCTTCGAGAGAGTCAACTAGAGGACAGTAGCTGACTCAAAGTATTAGGAATTAATTACTGGGTGAGTACACACGCAGTGCTAAAAGTTTACATGCTGATGTGGTCAGTCTGCTAACTGCTCTGATAGGACTGATGTATGGCTGTGTATTTGGTATTTGGAATACATGAAATGTATGTAAGATTACAGACCTTCTAGGGCTATTAACAATGTTGGAAAGGTAATGATTAGGAAAGCCAGACCATACTGACAGACAATATTGTTGGCTGGTATGAGCGTCACAGAAAAAGCGAAAACAAGTACAATTGTAATGCACTTGTCCGGGAAGATTTAATACTTGTCCCGGACCCGGTCAAGCCTGTGAGTGTGAGTGTGAGTGTGAGTGTGTGTGTGTGTGTGTGTGTGTGTGTGTCATATACAGGATGTTACAGCATGCATTTTCAGTAAACGTCCTCTGCTCTGATTACACAGAAGGTGAGAAGGTTTTGGTTTGAACATACCTGTAGAAATAGATCATCAGAGCTCCTTGGAGAGCCTTGTATGACAGACGCCTCTCACCTGCACACACAGAAAATAAATAATTCATGTGAAATCACGTAATATTACAAACAAAAAGTGGGTCTGAAAAATTGGGCACCCTGGGTCGCCATTTTGAAAGGGCACATAATGTGTTTTAAAAGGAGCTCTTTGTCTTCAGATGGTAACCGTAACTAAGAAACACAGAAAAGGTATTTAAAACCTTGTCAGATACTTTTCTTTATTTTATTTTGATAGTTCACCCACATATTATTGTATTTTTAGCTTTTTCTTTAACTATGAGAAAAGCTTACATTTTGGTGAAGCTGACCTTTGGTCATTTTATCATCTATGTGAACACCCCAGACAGTTTTTAGATTGCTTAATTCAGTATTTAGATATTTGATATTCATTTTAGCTCGCACCTTTACTCAGGAGATGTTCATGACGTTTTTCATCAAAGAGGGAATTGAAAATATCTTTCTGCTTGACCAGTTCCTCTGTCAGCTCCTGCCTCTCTTCAGAGTCAGCAATTTTCTGTCAGAATTGATAACAGGAACAATAAATAATAACAGTATCAGTCAATCATTTCATTTCTCTACACACAAACTACATATAAAGGGAGAATAACATCAACTCACCTCGATTTTCTCCTTCTCTTTATGCAAGCCTAACGTAATGTTGACTTCCAGTTTGTGCCAGAAGTTGAAGCCATCTTCCTCAAGGCCAGGAGTTCTCTCCAGCCATTCCTAACAAGAACAACAACCTGGTTTTACTCAATCTACAAGGTGGTCTTTATTGTTACGTCTTCTGTACATCTACATAAGAGTAACATTTATTTTGGTTTGGCACCTCAGACTGTAGCATAAGTATTATGATTAATAATAATAAAACAGGCAGGCCTGTCATATTATTATACCTACATAACGTGTTTGCATGAAACTGGAAGTATAATACAATTTTACATCTGAAATTCTGAATCCCTGGCCTGTACATTTGTTTGGCAAAAAAAGGGGCTTCTGAGTACTTCCTCACTGCCTGCACCAATCACTCCCACTTTTCACACAGGCTTAGACCATAATAGAGCCTCAGTCCCGCCCCCTCGAGAGAGGAAAAGGGTTCATTTTCCTCATAGACTTTTCAGAAAGTATTTATTTAAAGACGTTTACGCCGCGGACAAAGCCAACTCTTGTCGTGACAAATCATGACAACAAACACAATTCTTCGGGCTGAACAAATAATTAGAAAGAAGAAGAAAATATATATATTTTTTCTTCTTTGTAATTATTTGTTTGGTCCAAAATATTGTGTTTGTTGTCATGATTTGTCACGACAAGAGTTGGCTTTGTACGACGCTTATAATGTCTTTAAATAAATACGTTTTGAAATGTCTATGGGAAAAATGCATTGGAAACTATTTCCTGGGCCTGGCGTCGTCATGAAAGGGGGCGGGACTGCGACGCTCTATAATATGGAGGTCTTAACGAAGCCCTTTTTCCAATTTAACAAATTATAAATTAATAATACATTTATTAGTGAATTAAAAATGCGAAAACGCACCCAGGGCGCAGTACCCCCAGGGGCAATAAATCACAACGGGTAAGGGCTATGTATTATAACTCTATAATATTGATAATTGTGACAGTGAAATAACCGTAAAATTAATGAGAGCTACTGTACCTCTACCAGTTTCAGTAGAGGAGGTTCCTGCTCTGTGGCCAATAGCATCTCAGTTTCATGGCCTTTGAAGATGTCTCTGTAATGGCGTCTGTTGTAGGGAACTCTCAGGTTGTCTGGGACTCCGATCTTGTTTTCCAGGAGACGAAACTGAAGACTCTGGAAGCCAGAGGCAGGGGCTAGGTACTCCCTGAACACGAAATGTACATACATTTACAATAAAGACGCTCTGATCCAGAGTGTCAAAGCCCTTTGTGTATTTAGAAAAGCGCTATATAAATTTGAGCTATTATTATTATTATTAAAGTGCAAGATTGGAGGAGTTAACGGTATGAACCCTGCCCTGGTCAGTGGTCAACCAACAAAAGGGCTAGCGGTCAAGTAAATAGAGTGCAAAGAAAGAAAACAAAGTACTACAAGGTAACTAGGATACCAGGTAAACATCAAACGTAGCATACTGTATGTCTAAACAATATGCTATCTAAATTACATACTGTGGAGAAGTAAACAACATAAATAATGTATGTTTATACAGCAGTAGCATACAATTATGTAAACATAACACACATGTGTGTGTGCGCGCATGCACACGCACACACACACACACACACACACACACACACACACACACACACACACACACACACACACACACACACACACACACACACACACACACACACACACACACACACACACACACACACACACACACACACACACACACACACACACACACACACACACACACACACACACACACACACACACACACGCAGTGATACTGTGTACAGCATGCAGGCACATGCAAACACACAAGGAGACAGGCTCGAGCACACACAAGTATTGTGCAAAAAGACACACAGCCCCATAGGGTGGTCAGCAGAAGGGGAAGGGTCCAGTCATAAAGAGGTGCCCCCCTAATTAAGTGTTCACAAATAAGGCTCTGCAATGAGACGCATGCAGGGAGGGGGTCAGAGGTCATATAGAACGGCACCTGAAGTCAAAGAAGTCCAACGCCGTCATGGTCTCCAGGACGGCAAACTGATCCACCAGCAGTCTGAAGATCATGACGATCCTGTGGATCCGTGTGTTGACCTTCAACATGTTCCTCTCGTCACGAACCTGCAAAATGCACGTGACACTTGTTGTCGCACACGTTTTACAGCTGAATTAACACTGTGCACACGCTCCAATGTAGCCAACTACAGTATATGCTGTAGGCTACTGTATAGATTACATTTTCTTGTTCACACATGACTATGATCATTAATGTTCATTATATTTATTACATTTATTCATTCTAAATTCACCACCAACTTAAATAAGAAACGCGCTCCAAAAAAAACCGGAAATACTGTTTCAGTGTCCCTGGCAGACTTCAGAACTCACATGTCCACTGATGAAGATTTCTCGCACAGAGTCGAGTTCCCATAGAATCTGCTTGAACCACAGCTCATAAGCTGAAACAAAAGAATGTAAAAAAAAACCCAAAAACAATTAACATAATAAAATGTAATAATCATTTGATTTAACCTGCGCAGCTCAGATTATATAAAATTATTGCGGATCGTTTGGAATTGTGGGGTGACAATATGTTGAATGTTAAGTGGAGCATGTGCCATGAAAGATACTATATCTTTCATGGCACATGCTATACACTGCAGAATGAAGGGAAAAGACAAAAAAAGATTGATGCATTCTCATCAACAGTTTTAGTCCAATTCTAAACGGAACGAAATGTGGCAACTTGTGTTGCGTTACTGTTTACACAGCAGAGCTGCTATTTACTGTACCTTGGTGGGTGACAATGAAGAGGTGCTCATCGTGGATCTTATCATTTTTCAATTCACTCTGAAGCACCTGGGCTCTCAGGACTTTATCAAGCTGAAAGTGAAAAAACACACACATACAACTGGATGTAAAATATCAACAAAACATGCACATAAAATGTACCTTTAGCGCAGCACATCCGAGTTAAAAGGGCTTGGGATTGTTTTCTACCTGAAGGTAGTCGCCATAGACGATGCCCCCTTTACTGGCCTTGTTTTCCCCAGCCTGAGCGGCCTCATCTTCCTCGGGCGGAGGTGGTCTGTTTCTGAATAACCTGCAGTGTGGAGAGACAACCCATCAGGCAGGGACAAAAACGTGATTATGTTGAGCACTGCTCCGAGGCCTGTTACAAATCAATTTAGAATATCGCAATCAAGCTTAAGCATGTAAACCCTCTTGGCTTTAGTGAAATTAATAATCGCTTCGCCAAAAGTAGCCGAGCTCCAAAAGCTCAAAACACGCCGCAGTGTTTTGGAGTTTGTGTAGATCTGCTATTTTTGGCGAATGTTCCGCCCGGAATAGGAAGGTTGGGGTTCAGATGATTAATAAGATAGTCCTCCGTCAGCTAAGCAGACAGATTCCTCCAGTGGATGGACGGCCGATTCAACGTACAAGTGCTTCTTTTCCAGGTACGGACATCCACTCATGATTAATATCCAATAGGGTTGCAGAAAAGATGTGCTTCTCCGGGCTTTACTATGTTTTTCTAAGCTCGTCCGTTACGCAGTTCAGACTTTTAAAGGCTCAACTTGAGCCAATCAGACAGCAGGATGACATGTCCATCCGGCCCGCCTGTGTGTTGGGTAAACCTGCTGTGATTTCATGTGACAAAGAAGGGTCAAAGGATACTTTCCATGTGAAATGATTCGATGTAAACAACATCCCTCTGAAAACGTGAGTTTGTTTGTTGTGCCTACGTGGCCCGAACATCTGAAAAATAGTAGGTCATCATCCTCGGATTAATGGGAATTCAATCTTCAGACTGCTCTTCTCACATTTAATTACTCTTCTGGTTTAATCTTTAAATAATAATAATAATAATAATAAATAATTATATAATTGTGCGTGATCATTGCTAATATGCTGTTGTTTTAATTACTTACTTAGATTTATATCCATTATTTTCATTAAAGAGGCCTTTTTGAATAATTTATGTTAGTTTCTCATTGCTGGATTGTCTTCATGAAATGCTCATAATCCTAAACTATAAGAAATGAAACACATGTACTGTAGCTTTTGGTCATGACCATTTGACACAGTGCATCATCATCACTCCATGTAGACATAACGTTTTCCTTGCATGCTTGGGACTTGTTGCAACATCTCTGCTCAGGTCAGGTGACCTGATGAATCAACATCATGCCAATACAGGCTTTAGTGCAGCTTACTGGGGCTACGAGAACCAACCCGTAAATATTTACTTAGTGAAGCTTGTTAATGAGTACATACCATCCTTGTATGAACTTCACTTGTGTTCCGTGCTTGCAACGTGTGTGTGTGCTTTTCCTGGAATATGATTACTGAAACATGACTGTTCGACATCTGTTCAAATGTGGCGACTGTAGATTAGTGATGATTATCTCAACAAGAGTGTTTGTGTTTCTCATTATAGCCCATGTGGTGGAACGTAACAAATGGTAACTGGTGCATTTATATAGCGCCTTTATCCAAAGGCGCTTTGCAGAGATTGTGCATTACATTCACCCATTTAGACACACATTCATACACCGATGGCAGCGGAAACCATGCAAGGCACAAACCAGCACATCGGGAGCAATTAGGGGTTCAGCATCTTGCTCAAGGACACTTCGACAGTAAGCTCTGGGGGAGCCTGGGTTCGAATTGGTTATCGATGGCGACGTAACGATGACATGTTCAGTGTCGGGTGGACTAAAGGTAATGCCCCTATGTATACTGTTAGTGTACATGCATCTAATCTGACACCACTGCCATAACAGGCATAAGTAATCAATACCACACTTCGAAATACTACTTGTTTTCCTCCAAAAGCAAGGTACGTAGCAAATAGCTAAACCTAATTCAAATATTGCAAACGCTCTTTCACAGAGAGGCTGAGATTTGAAAGTTTGTAGCGGTCTACAGTACTTGCACACTCTGCTTGCGCACTAGTAGGCCATTTATGGCCTACTCGTGTGCAACAAGCAAAGTAGCCACTCGACAGAGTGCAGTTCTAGTTACCATTGTCATCATCATCATCATACTTTTCGTGAACCTGCCTCTACTAGGCACTAGACTGTCATAATCACCTGTACACGATATTATACAAGGGAAATATAGTTAATTCACATCAGGCTACATACAACATACTGTATAGTTGGAATGAACGATGATCAAGTTCATCCCCTCTAGCAACCACCAGAAAAACAAATCACAGCAACGATGTCAATCAGCATCAAAGCCCTTTTAAGAATGCTTAACCCAGTTTCATCAGTACGACTCCAATCCTCCCACCCACCCTCAGCACTGCAGCACCCTTTGTTTCCTCCACCCTGGCTCTTTGTATAGCTCCGGTCTCCAAAGCCCATGCAACCGTCCTCAGAAGATGTGAGAGTATACGATAACAAGCAACTATTTCTGAACTGGGACGTGGAAGACAGCCAGGCTGCTTTAACATTGCACTGTTAAAAAGGGAGCACCTATTTTCAACCTTATCTTCATACAGGCTAATTCCCTAATGCTCATTATAAGTTGGCACCATTTCTGTCTGCTCACTCTTTGTTCTACGGGGTGAGGCCTTGGTGGGCTGTGGTTAGTTCGGAAATGACATGCTATAATAGGAACTACATGGGAAATACAGATCGAATAAGGATCGCTGATGATGTCATTGGTAGGCAAAGGTTCTAACTATCGACACCCCATCTGAGAAATGGCACCACCACCATCTCATAATGAGATGAACGTTAGCATGAGAACCCGAACCCATATATGATGTTGAAAAAACATGGGGGGAATCAATAAAAGCTGCAGCATCAGAACCCTAAATGCTTTGCTCTCGAGCCTGTTGAGCCCGGACCATGAACAGGAGGATAAATGACCAAGAACAATCAATAACTATAAAGAAAACTGTTAAGGTTTCCGGCCTCAGCTACCTGACTCAGACGACACATATAGCTGCATGAACATATTGATAAACCATGACATGATGATTGTCTATTACTTTATCAGAGGGACTGACTGTACGTACGATATGATATGAGACGCAAGCGTGTTCCTGCTCATTCTGTTCTCATCATAATACAGTAGGACAGTAGATCTATGACGTCCCTATGATAGATTATTGGAACCATGATAACAGAATGAGCAGGAACACGCTTGCATCACATATTGTACACATTGTACACAGTCTACTATTGACACAGTAGTAGTCTAGACAATCATCATGTCATGGTTATGCTTATGCAGCTCTGTGTCGTCCGAGTCAGGTAGCTGAGGCCGGAAACCATAACAGTCTATCAAAGATTTAGATTTGAGTTATTTAAGATGAAATCATTGATATCCAATTAAAATCCATCCATCCAAATTGACAGGGCATCACTTTCAACACAACTCACGTGCAACGTGTCAACAGAACGTTATCATTCATCAGTGTGGATGATCGCATCGTTATCGTTAAAGTTATCATTCTTGGTTCGCCTGTCACTTTGGAATGCATATAGGCCAACCAGTATTTCAACATGGCTTAGTGCCTCATAAAAATGTTACTTTTATAGGCCTACAGCGTTCCTCTCAGACTGCCCTCTGTCCTCGACCCTATGCCTTGCTGTTGGGTCCTGGGGGCCTAGGGCTGCTCGTTTATAATGACACCTTGACCTCCAAATTTCAACAGTACGTGGATTTCTCTCTAGATGACACAATAAATGTGTTAATAATACTATGCTGGGCGACCAGATAGCCTCGTTTATAATGACACCTTGACCTCCTAACCCACAATAAATGTGTTAATAATACTACGCTGGGCTACCAGATAGCCGACTAATGCATGGAAAACAAAGTACCCGGTTTGACTCCCGGCTGGCCATTTTCTGCATGTCACTCCTCTGATCTTTGTCTGCATGAAAATGTTAAAATTACACCAATAACATGCCAGGTTAATTATTAGTTAATAAACACCAGACAATCTGTGACCATGAAGCTTTGGCAATGTAAGCTATGTTTTCTCCTGCCAATAAAGCGCTTTGAATTGAAATTAAATTGAAGCAACAGTTCTTTGTCCATTATCTCTCTTCACTCTACCTGTCTCAGGCTGTCTGAATAAGAAATCTGAGAATGAATAAAAATTACAACAACAATAAATATGAAAAATCAAACAGATCTGTGTTGAACACATGACTATAGAGGTAGTGTATACCGAATTGCGTGGTGTATGGATACAATCTGTAAGGTCGCTTCTTGCCCTCAAGGGCGTCTCACTGGTAGGTAAGAACATTAATTGGCCTGTTATAGCGCCACCATGAGGCCGATTTGAATTCTTTTAAGTTGCATTTCTTCCTCAGCCTAGTGGGAATGTTGTGCATGTTGTCACGGAAATCGCACGCTGCGTCCATGATTTGTGGCATTTTGTTCAAAACGGACCAACCTGCAAACTTTGGAAAACAATCTTAGCCAATGGCGAGGGAATATGGGGAAGCGGCCGGGTCCGTGTTGATCACATGACTATAGAGATAGAGTATACCGATTTCCGAGATGTATGGCTAAAATGTGTACGAGTAATGTAATGAAATGTGTTTAGCAACGGACGGACGGACACACGGCTGGACGGACGGAGTGCAAAACATACTCTCTCCCCATGCCTTCGGCCTGGTAGAGACAAGACAATAATGTACCATAATTATTTGTAAATAAACAACACACAATGTGTGACGACGAAGCACCAGATAAACATTTCAGAAATTCCCCCCAAAAAACAAACACAGACCTGTCTAATATAGGAGCTCTGAAGGTCATTGGTACTCTAAGGGTCTAATCCAGCGATACAACAAATGACAGAAAACAATCATCTGTGCCTGGAGTCCTTCTGAAATGTCTTGCCAGGATGGGAACATATGAGCACAGAAAACTTCAATCTTAGATTAGAAGGCTGTGCAAGAAGCAGAAAGTCGCCCCGACCTTTGGTGCTCCAGCAGTTCGAGGCTCTGGGAAGAATTCCAGCACTGAAACGGCGGCTCAGTGTTTGCTTCAAGATGAAAGCCATGGCCTTGATGTGGCTTATTGGGTTTAGGATCAAATGAGAATTGAATTGGAATTGGCATCGTCCCAGCCCATGTTTATTGAGGTCTCATTCACACATATCAAAATAATGTTCTGTGCTCTTTCTGTGATTAGTGGCTGCCACAATGGAATTCCAATGGGAGTCACATCACATGGTTTGACCTAGCCATGATTCATGACTCTCGTATTACGAGAGTCATGACGAAACTTCACCCTATTTTTGGCACTCACATTTTGTCTCACGGGTGTTAGTTAGTAGCAGATCCAGCGATTAGAATTTCTGCATCCCGCGTTGTTTAATAAAAAGCATTTTTATCCGAGCTGTTATTTTCCCATTGGCTTTCAACTACGCGCCCCTATCGGTCGGGAGGAGGGTGGCACTCGGTGTGTTCGATATAGGTACTCTGACCGCCCTGCCAATACAGACTTAGGGCCGATTCATACTCCTATTTTAGAGCCGAATAAAAGTCGGTTCGGCGCTGTAGA
Organism: Protomyctophum bolini; assembly: GCF_963924005.1. NCBI lineage: Eukaryota > Metazoa > Chordata > Actinopteri > Myctophiformes > Myctophidae > Protomyctophum > Protomyctophum bolini. The sequence goes on along the minus strand of NC_137871.1, from coordinate 8,061,504 downwards.
GCCTACAATTTGACGTCATTTGAGGTTCGGGGGGGCGGGTACCGTCCTAAAGTCGGCTCTTCGGTGCTACTGAAATTTTCTGACGAGCCGAAATCATTTCGGCACTACAGCGCCGAAACAGGAGTATGAATCGGCCCTAATAGGCGAGTGCGCTCCCGGTGTGCAACTGTGGATTTCCCAAACGAACCCCGTTTGAAAAAAGTAGCCGGGGCGCTCGGACAAAAATGCTTTTTATTAAAGAACGCGGGATGCAGCAGTGCTAGCGTTTGGGCTGCTACTAGCTAACACCCATGGGACAAAATGTGAGTACTTTATATTTGAAATCTGAATGTTTATATATACGGAAAACTTGTAAATGCAGCGAGTGCCAAAAATAGGGTGAAGTTACGTCATGACTGTCATGATAATCATCATGGCAGTCATGTTTCAGGGCTAGGTTTGACCAAACAATTGTGTTTGATTGCTGATTGCTGTTTGACCAACAAATGTTTGGTCAAACCATGTGACTCACATTGAAATTGCATTGTGGCAGCCATTAATCACAGACAGAGCACAGAACATTTGTTTGATACGTGTGTGAATGAGGCCTCAATCCAAATTTGGCTTTTAAAGTACACACATTAACCAGTCAACCGTTTATTCAATACCAGTAAAAAGCCTTTGGCGAGAGCGACCGCAGGGCTGAGCCACTCTCCCGGAATAATGTCACTTAATTATGTCAGCACTGTCATAGAAGTTTCATTTTAAATTGTCTCACATAAGCAGGGGGGCACATTATTATTTTTGGCTAGTACTCAAAGGAGCACCTGTACGTATCCTGCCACAACGTTATGCTGCTTTCACACGGGCAGATGCAAAAGATGCAAAGCTGCACAGTGTTATGCGTTATATTAAGCAGCAGGAGGAATAGGACCAGCAGGTGTCCGTTTATCATTAGCGCAAACACAAACGTCCAACACAATGAATTACTCACCTAATGCTGCAGGTTCCATGTTTAATTACAACGTGTGTAACCTACATTGTTTAAGTGACAGATCATGCATGGTTTTCATATTGTAAATAGCCTATGGTTATTTGGTTGCTAATGTGGCGACTATAGCACTTTGAGTACAGCTCATCCATCGTAGCTTGTTTACAAGTGAAATGGACTTCCTGTGCAGAAACTGCCTCATCAAAATAAGAGCCACTTGTAATGATTATATAGTCACTACTCACTTGTCTGTTAGAAAAGTTTGAAGGCCCTATAGTAGTGCAAGTGATATTCATTGCCTAAATAAATGCATTTTCTGTTCATAAAGAGCTAAAGATACATGTATATGGTATAATAATTAGTACAGTACTATTTATAATATACATTCATTTAACACATTAAATGGCTGTTTTAATGATAGGCAAAAAATATTTAGTTAACACTTGCTATGCATCCCAAATAAGCGTTTTATTATTTATTATATTAATATATTAGCGCCCCTCACTTCACACGGGTGTGATTTTATTACTTTGACCATCTTACTAAGCTGGGATGACCCGATCTTATGCATGTTATTGCAGGCTGACCAGGCTACCCTTCCTAGTTTGAAAGTCCTTTTGGGAAGGGTTAGATATAATATAATATGAACCCAAACACTTCATCAGGTAGTCATCAACCTGTTTCAGAGGAGTGTTGTTATAAGTGTTTTTATAATGTGGTTATTGTTGGACTAGCATATATTTAACGTATTCAGTTTTCGTCTCGTTAAAGTTGGAGGCCTGGGAGTCTGAGCGTATTCCAATGATTGACTGATACGCGTTACTAACCCCAGCAGTATGTCTGTATTAATGGCATAAACCTAAAACTAAATCAATTGCAAAGCCCTGCAATGGAAACGTTAATTTGCATTATAGAACCCAAATACATTAACAAATTGCTTGCTGAATTAGTTGATTGCAGGAACAATTTAAATGTTTTTCAACACAAAATATCCACCTTTGCGCTGCTGCACTGGCAGCACTGCATTGAACGCAGTTCAGTTGAATTAAAGAACTTAGGGGTGTTGTTGCTCTGATGTGGTTATTGCATGATGTCTTTGATGTCATTGCAAAGTCGTGCCATCTCTTTTGCCTTTGAAGTAGGTCTATAGCTGCTCTGCACTGGTCTCTGCTGTGATGCTGCTTTGAACAAGCCTGCTGCGATCACACTGGTCACACTTCTGGAAAGTAGGCTATACTGACACTCATGTCTCTAACATTTGTTCACCTATTCCGTTTGATGTCTCCAGTCCTTAAATCAGTGGAACAATGTCTGAACATGGTCAGCCCTGTTGGACTTATACTGTACGATTTATTTTGTGATGTACATAGTACATGTGACGCCACAGCTAATTTCAATAGCTGTTAATTTTTGCTAAACTTACTTGGTCAATTTCGAATGGCCTTTCGAACTAGTGTTCCTTGACAGACATGAATGTAGCCTATTATATACATTTGGTTGCTAATGTATCCATCCTTCTGCTGTTTCAATCTGTGTATATATATATATATATATATATATATATATATATATATATATATATATATATATATATATATATACACACACACACACACACACACACACACACTATATATCCTTTCACTGCACAACTAATGAGTAGTCTATGTGCTATAGAAAAAAAAGATTAATTCAAAGTTAATTCAATTCATAAGTGTTCTTTCTACATTATGAGCAGACAACCAGCTTATTAATACTTTGTGAACTGATGGCACTGAACCACTAGGGGGCATTGGAGAGCAAGCATGGGACAAGATATAGGCTAGGCCTTTCATTGTGGGAGTCTTTCCCCCCATACATTCTGTGGTTTCAAATTATCTCTTTTGGGACACATCAAAACACTTTGGATTTGCAGTTCATTGGAGTTCATTTTGATTTCACAGACGAACTCATAGTAATGAATATTTCATAACAACACATAGGGAATAAAAACAACGGGAAACGAAGATTTCACACTATCAGTACCCTGCTGGTCTCTACTGTACATTGTACTACTGTAATATGTCATAATTATATCTACTTGTACATTATTATACTCTGGTTTAATAAAATGTTTAATAATATTTAAGTTAAATTGTGCAGGTTGGGCACACAGACACACAAAACAGAACCACCACCACCACATATCCACCACCTCGCCAAAGTTTGACACTAAATTCTGCAAATTAGCATCACATCAAAGGATTGTTCGCAGCGATGTGTGTCCTTGTCAGCAGACAAACTGTTCCCTGCTTTGATCAGATTGTTGTCCTCAGTGCAATCACAGCTCAATAATTACATGTAATTAAAAGTGCAGTTAGACACTGTTCACACAGAAGCTTAGAACCAAGAAATCATCGGATCAAGACGCTGAATGAGAATATTGTATTATGTAGGAAGCTGCTGTAAATTCAGGTTACAGTAGTTACACACATTTTCCTCAGAATTCACACAATTTAGCCCAACTTCAAACAGCTGACTTCAAAGGACTGCAGGATTTCTCCTCTAGACTCTTTCTTTGTAGTTGAAATTATGCTTTTTTATTTCCTTTTTTTCCTGCTCATGTTTTATTTTTGATGTATTTTTTAAGCAATCCCTATATGCTTTGTTCTACGATGATAATTAAAATAACGGATAACTACAAGGATAACTACAAGCTGGCAATGCATTGTGAGCATTATTTGGAATTTCTTGAAAATTGGAAAAAGAATCAGGTTAAAAGTGGTCTATACTGAGGTCATGCAGAAGCATTTGTGACGATTTGGTGAAGCGGTTGTGATGTTCTACACACTTTTCCCCCCCTTTTCAAAACGTTTAAAAAACATGTTCTTAAATGTTCCCTCCAAACATTTTAGTTTTTTGTCTGTTTTTACCATTTAAAACATTGGCAGAAGTGATTAATTCATACTGTATTTTTTGAAGTTCGAGCCCCGGGAAGACGTAATCACATTTCTCTTTTTATTCTTGAGCTGAAAAACACCACCTAAAAAACATCATCTGGGGAAAGAAAATAAAGAAAAACAAAAGCTGTTATTTCTTCACTGAAAACATTTCTCATTTCTCAAAATGTAAATAAAAATGCAACAAACTGAAACATTTTCATCTATGAGTGCATTGAACATTCAAACACAAGCTATGGAAATACCTACAGTATTAGGAAATATGGATGGAGTCTTTATCTGGATACATGGAAACCTTTATGTTTATGTGAAATGGGTTCATAAAATATTTGTGTTGATGAAATATTCATTGGACAGGAAGCCAGGTCATAAGGCACCATGCCCAATAAACATTAAATCTAGTGGAAACAATAGTTCACTGCTTGTTATAGATACACCTTGTATTCACCAGTCACTACATGTACAGATTTCTGCTAATTAGATAAGCATTTTGCACCAAATGTAAAAAAATAATTATAATATAGGCCTATATATTAAAAAAAAGCTGTAATGTAACACGCTGCATGTCTCAAAAATGAAAAAAATTGATTCGATTTTATTTGTAATGTATAAACACAACATAAATTACTGTTAATATGACCAGTACGGACAATTATTCAATTTCAGTAAAAAAAAAGAAAAAACATAAAACTCTTGCATAATTTACAAAACATGGTGTCCCTGCACAATCCAAGACACAGCTGTGCCTATTGTTTTGTCAACCTATCCTTATTGTCCTTTGATCCGAGATGGATATTGGGTCTTTAATCATGGGATTAAATGGAACATTAACATTTTTTATATATATATATTTATATATATTTTTATTTTTTTAAAGTAGAGCTAGAATAGAATAAGACATTTTGTTGTTTTACAGTGCTGATTTCTGGTTTACATAGTGGTCGTTTGGTGAGAATATCTCTAAAATTTGAGGTCATTAAAAAAAAAAAAGTGCACACAGCTAGCTATGCGAGCCTTGTTATATCATTGTTCCAGAGAAGTGCTGCAGATATGCATATTGTAAACATTTCCTGTCCTCTTTAAATACTCTCTGTGGAGAAAAAAAACTTCCCCAAATCAAAAGAGAGCAATAAACAAACACCTAAAATAGTTCACCCCTAAACACACAAGCATTCTTCTGATTCACTTCACGGAATCCACAGTCCAAAAGGTTTTGTGCTACAGAGGAGCTAACCTGTAATTGCCATGTTAAGGCTTGTGTGTAGTTATACATTTACTCTGTAGTCCCAGGGTCACAATGCACAGCATTGCTTTTGACCTTGATTTTTTTCATCATCTTTGTAACAAAAACACATCGACAGCTCTGTGTACAACCTCTAACCTCAGAGGTCTGCTGTTCATTCAGACATCAGTGTTCCTCTACCCAAGAAGTCTCTTTGGCAAAAACAAAAAGAAAGAAAGAAACTCTGTTTTGTTACCTTTTGCCAATTTCGTTTTGCCGCAGGAAATGAATGTTATTGGCACTGTCAGCCAGCTCAGGGTACTGCTCAATGGAGAGCACAAAATAGCCGTCATACCCCAGCACCTTCCCACTGCTGAGGAGCTGCCTCTTCTCCCCCTCTGTCCACGGTCGAATCCCCTCTTCGCCGTCGCGCACCCGCTGCTGCTCCCGCGACCAGGCGCTCGCGAGCGCCCTCTGGCGGGCCAGCTCCACCACGCGGGCCTTCTCCTCGTCCACGGTGGAGCCGTAGCGCACATGCAGCGCCAGGGCGCCCCTGCGGACTTCCACGTCGGCGAAGCGCCGCGTCCGTCCGTCCATGACGGTGGTGGACTGGGACACGCTGACGTTGACGCCGTTCTCCAGGGTCTTGTGTCCGCTGGTCAGGCGCAGCGCGGCCAGGTCTCCGTCCGGGAGCCCCGGCTTGACGAAGTAGTGCGTGTCGTGGCCCTCGATGGTGAAGTGCAGGTCCTCCAGGTAGAAGGCGTTGTCGAGGACGGTGGCCACCTTGACGCAGTCCTCGCCGGCCACGTTGAGCGCGTGCGTGCGGACGCCGCCCTTGTAGACGGCGAACATGACGGCGCGGCCGATGGGCGACGCCGCCGCGGAGAACCAGAGCCACGGCTTCTCTCCCCGACGGCCTCGACGGCTCAAGTGGACCTCCGGCAGGCGCTCGAATGACAGGAGAGAGCGTGCTTGTCTGCCGACTTCCTGCTGGACCCCAGAGATGGACTGTGGGAGGGGAGTGCAGTGAAACGTTAACCCATTCTGAACGGGAACCCATGTTGGTGTTAGCATCATGTTATGCTTTAGCTATTGAAAAATAGCAGATCTACAAGCTCATAGCGCGCCACCGAGTGGCGCGCTACGAGCTTGTAGGTCTGCTATTTTTGAAAAATCGAAGAACGACTGACATTTTTAGAATCTGATCTCAGGTCAGAATGGGTTCATCAGACCAGTGTGTGTCCGGTGGAAACCTCGTATGAATCTGATCTCAGGTCAGAATGGGTTAATGCCTGAACATGACACTATACCGGACGCTCCAGAGCATTTAGGAGCACAGGAATGCTCCGCTTCAAATTGTTTCTCATCTCCCCTTCAAGATAATGGTGTTTTCAAGCTTAGTTCTTTCTGCACACAAAAGATAGATAAATCCCCATTTGAAGATTTTAGGACTATTAACTAATGTGAGCTTGCTAGGCCCATTAAACAATTCCACAGGGTTGAATCTGAATAATAATTAATCAAACTTTTTTCTTTATTGTAAACTTCCAGAGACGACAAACCAGCAGAGCGTCGGCAGAGTTCTACCACAATTGTCTTCTTACTTACTTTTCTTTTTCATTAATTGCCCTTAACTTCTTTCTTTATTTCTGTGTTTTTTGTATTTGTCTTTTTTATTTTCTTTGTATTAAATATGTATTACCTGTTCTTGATTCCCTCATAAAGGATAGGCCTATAGATAAACGAATGAAATGAATATAGTTTTTTCTTAGCTTAGGCCTATTCCCTTTTTTTTCTATTTTTGTATAGCTGAAGGGTTAATTTTGTTCTGTATTTTGTTTTGTATACTGTATGCACAAAAAAGAGAGTTGAAAAGTCTGTTATCAACAGTGACATAAACATGTGAAAAAAATGTGAAAAGAAAGCGTATAACAAGGAATTGTACATGTTTCTGACTCAATAAAGTAAAAAAATATGTAACACATAGAAATCTCTGTGCCAGTGTCAGGCTACATACCTTTTTCATTGTGTGTGTGTGTGTGTGTGTGTGTGTGTGTGTGTGTGTGTGTGTGTGTGTGTGTGTGTGTGTGTGTGTGTGTGTGAATTCAAATCATTAGTACAAATGTCGATAATCCCTCTCTGAACGACTACAATAACCCTATGGATACTTAGCACGCAGAAACTGTGGAAATTCAGAGACAAACTAAGCACTATGCCAGCATTGTATGCACTATGCAGTGCACGTACAGACTCATAGTATATATGTTGATTTGCGAGAGTGTCTATTAAACACAAAAAGTGTGTTTAGTAAAAATGATATGAAGGACATTGGTCTTATTGTGGCTTGTTATAGTGCTGTAGTCATTAGCCAGACACATTTTGGGTAGAGGTCCGTTGCCAATCAGGATGGAATGTGAAATAAATCTTACAGATCGGTCTGTTGCAGAAGCCGTTTGTTGCAGAAAAAATATTTTTGGGGGGATAAATCCCCTGAATTACTTCACATTGCAGGGGTGACGTGACATTGTAATTGGCTAGCAAAAATAGTGGGAGGGGCCTATGTAAGCGATTGCGGCAAGCCACACTTTTCCAGTTCAACATGCTACACAAAACTAAAATATTCAGAAGACCAACCGGCAGATCATCCCAGAGCTGGCTCTTCCCCAGTTCGTACGATGGCATGCTCAGGTCAAACTTTGGCACCGGGAAGCCAGGGATGGTGTTGTGAAGATGAAAGCCAAAGGTTACCAGCCAGGTGTTTACATCTGGGGGGAGAGAGAGAATACATTGGAGCCTGATTATGTACTTTGGAAGTCAATGTGGTCAGCTACATACGGCAGAGTATACTGCAGTGCAGACACACACACACACACACACACACACACACACACACACACACACACACACACACACACACACACACACACACACACACACACACACACACACACACACACACACATATGTACAGTGCGCATGCGTCGTTAAAATGTTTTCTGCGCGGTAGATCAAAGGCATGCGAGGCGCATTTGCGCACCAATAGCTGAGACAGTTATGTAGACAAATCTTACAGGCATTCGAAAGGAACTCAAATGTGATGTTAACGTCCTGTAAGTAGTCTTAGAAATAAAACTAGTGTTGACTAATCATTACATGTGGCTCTTATTTTGAAGAGGAAGTCACAGTGCACAGGAAGTCCGTTTCAGTTGTAAATAAGCTACTATGACACTTTCCCAAAGTTACGTGGGATAGTGGTAGTCGCTAAACCACGAGACCATAATTGTTTACAATATGAAAACCATGCATCTTGAACAACACTGGGATTACTAAAACATAGAACCTGCAGCAGTAGGTGAGTAATTACTTGTATCTGTGTTGGACGTTTGTTTTGGTTTCAGTGGTTGAGCCATTGTGGCAGAGTAGAAACGTCCGTATTCACACCAACTTGCATGTACAGGTGCTCCTTTGAGAACTAGCCCAAAATAATAATAATTGTACAGCCCTGTGTGTGTATATGTGTGTATATATATGTATATATGTGTGTGTGTGTGTGTGTGTGTGTGTGTGTGTGTGTGTGTGTGTGTGTGTGTGTGTGTGTGTGTGTGTGTGTGTGTGTGTGTGTGTGTATATATATATATATATGTGGAGAGACAGCATGATTGAGATGTTAACAGGTTATACTATGCCAAAAATAAATATATTTTGTACACCTTTGAACACCACAAATTTAGAGGTTATTGGAGAAATCCAGCATAACTAAATAATAGGATAATTCAGAAAATAACAATATCAATGAAAGTAAACAATCCTAATCATTAAGTGTCATGCTCAATCGCTCAATCCCAGACCGGTAACACTCGGTTAAAACTGTTGCAATATAATTGGCTGATGAGGGTCTATATCACTCCAGAGAAACTAAATAAATTTAGTGCAGATATTCCAGATACTTGTATTAGATGTGGGGGGGACAAAGGTACACTTTTCCATTGTCTGTGGGCATGTCCAAGAGTGAAAGAATTCTGGGAAGAAGTGAGGAGGGAGATTCAGAAGATATTGTCGATAGATATTGAGCTTGACCCAAAACTGTTTCTATTGGGTCTTTGCCCACCTGGCCATAAGATTCAGAGTAGCGAACAAAGATTTCTGGATTTATGTTTACTACAAGCCAAAAGGGCTATAGCCTTATCGTGGAAAAAGATAGGCAAACCCAGTATTGCTCAGTGGTTTAGGGAGTTGTCATTGTGTCTTCCTCTGGAAAGAATCACGTATGCTTTAAAGAATAAACAGAAGATGTTTGATAGGATGTGGGGAAAGTTTATTCAGTATATTACGGTTAATGACTTTGAAAAATTGTTTGATCTTGTTCTCTGCAGCTGTCTGTTTTTGGTCTTGTTTGTTGTTTGACTCTGTTATTGTTGCCATTCGAGTGCCATTTTTATTATTATTATGTACGTACTGTATGTTGTTGTTTTGTTTTGTTTGTTTTTCATTTTGGGTAATTGTATTGTCTGTATTGTGTATTGTTTTGTTTGTTGTATTGTCTGTTTGTCAAAAAAAAAATGCAATAAATATATTGTTAAAAATAAATAAAAGTGTCATGCTCAATCTACTTTCTTACCGGCAACATACTCTCTGACTTCATGCACTTTGCTGATGGGGTTGTTGTTCCTGAACATGTACAGGTTCAACGGTGCTGGCTCATTCGCTATTCTCTTCCACGTGCTGACGTCTGGAACAGTCCACCTGCCGGGCATAATGTCATAGTCCCTCTCCCCAAAATGTATCAGTTTAGTCAGAGGGTCATACAGCCCTCCGTGAAATCCCAGCACCAGCTGGAAGTCCGGGTTCGAGTCAAAGTAGACCTCCCCGTAGGCTGTGTGCTGCACCTGTTTGACCAGCAGGCCGTTGCTGGTGAAAACAGCCACCGGCGTGCCCGTGTTGTCGCAGGCGATGTAGAACTCTTCTCCGCTGCTGATCTCCATGGCGAACAAGTGGCCCTGCAGGTCGTAGTAGAGGGACGTGATCTCCGAACTGGAGTGGTTGTAGACGTGCGTGATCCTGGCCGGGTAGCTCAGGTCGGCGTAGAAGTACTGGAGGTGCTGGCCCAGGCTGGTCTTGGTGGAGACTCTGCGGCCCAGGCCGTCGTAGCGATACTGAACGGTCCACCCGTTGCCCTTGCTGTACACCCTCACCAGCAGACCCTTGGAGTTGTACTCGAAGATCTCCGCGCCGCGCTGCCGGAGGAACCCGTCTTCGTCCATGCGGTACTGGACGTCCCCGAGGCGCGTGATGCGGTCCCGCAGGTCGTAGCGCAGCGGCAGCAGCCGCGCGCTGTTCCCCGGGTTCAGGAGGTGGAGGTTGCCGTTGAGGTCGTAGGTGTAGCGCCACGTCACCTTGTCGTTGAGGTAGACCGTCTGCAGCTGGCCGTCGACGTCGTACTCGTAGCCGTACTTGGTGGTGTTGGCGAACGGGCCGATCTTGATCTCCCGCCGGGTGACACGCCCGACGTCGTCGTACTGGAACGTGATCCAGTACATGAGGGAGCGGAAGATCTCGTACTGGATCTCCTTGATGCGTCCGTGGGCGTCAAAGTGCTTGGTGTACGTCATGACGGCGGTGGAGATGATCTGGTTGATGTCGTAGTAGATGACGCCGAACTTGCCGAACTGCTCCACCTTCCCGGAGATGTCGTCGAACTGGTAGAGGTCGATGGGCAGCGGCGTCTCGTTGATCACGCCCTGCACGCTGGTGACGCGCAGGCTGCCGTCGTAGGTGTAGTCGAAGCGCGCGTTCACCATGCCGTCCTCGCTGAAGCGGAAGATCTGCCGGTCGACCAGCGGCCCGACCTGCCGGTAGCGGATGGAGCAGACGAAGCCCTCGCTCTGCAGGTTGACCGTCTTCAGCACGCCGGCCGTCTCGTCGTAGGCGAAGCTGACGCGCGTGGAGTCGTACAGGATCTCCGAGAGCTTGTTCTGCCGGCGGTACCTGTAGAGGACGCGGCGGCCCGTGCCGAGGTGGGACACGCGCAGCAGGAGGCCGTCCTCGCTGTAGTCCACCGCCACGGAGGCGTTGCTCTCCGGAGGCCGGTACAGGTTCCGGTAGTAGCCCACCGAGCGGAGGGTCTGCATGGTGTAGCGCGCCACGCTGGGCATGGTGACGGCGGACAGGCGGTCCAGAGAGTCAAAGTCAAAGATGTACTGACGCTGGCTGTGCAGCAGCAGGACCATGGACTAGAGAGAGAGAGAGAGAGAGAGAGACAGAGACAGAGACAGAGACAGAGACAGAGACAGAGACAGAGACAGAGACAGAGACAGAGACAGAAACAGAGAGACAGAAGAGGTCAATGACAATAGTTCATAAGTTTGGGCACTGTAAATTAGTAATTGCTAATACAAGCTCCCAACTTGTGACCTTGTAGATGGCTATACAGTTATCTTGGGCAATGTTTATTAAAAGCAATATGTTTTTTTCATAATAGATGAAATATATGAACTGTTCCACCCCTAATTAAATAGTACATTTTCTGTTGTGACACTTACAGTGTACAAAAAAAAGAAAAAAAAAGAAAGTGGAACAATTATTTATATTTAGAGCATGAAAATGTTATCCATTTAAAGTACAAAAAATTCAGTACATTGAGTAAAATAATTCAGGGAAGGTTCAACATAGACGTACATACAGCAAAAAAAGAGTCTAGTCACTAGAACACACACACACACACACACACACACACACACACACACACACACACACACACACAGTCACACACACACACACACACACACACACACACACACACACACACACACACACACACACACACACACACACACACACACACACACACACACACACAGATCGAACAAACAGCCGTGTTTATTTTTAACTAAACCCCCATCCAGACTTTATTTGATTAATTCATATGCACTTTGGATTAGAGTAGGGCTTTCCAGAGCCTTGCCACCCTGGCTGTTGAAATGTCAAGTTCAGTTCAGTCATGCGTTGTGTCAGTGAGGTTCCTCTCGGTCCCTGAGCTCTCTGAGCTCCCCGTGTCACGGCGCTGACACGACCTCGCCTCGGTCACGCAACCAGGACGAGTGGCCCGAGAGTGGCTGAGGGGGGAAAAGGAAAAGAGCCCAGACACTCCGAATTAAACAGCGGAGCATCTTCTCGCATGCTAATCTCTGCTGTTCTGTTTAAAAAAAAAAAATTAAATGGATCAATGCCGTTTGGGAGCAGCGAGAGAGAGAGAGGGGGGCGAGAGAGAGAGAGAGAGAGAGAGAGAGAGAGAGAGAGAGAGAGAGAGAGAGAGAGAGAGAGTTGAGCTTGACATCTGGAGCGATGGAAGTATCACATCAATCTTTAAAAATGTAAATACATGTGACCCAAACAATTACCGAGGCATAACGTGTCAGACAGACAGACAGACAGACAGACAGACAGAGAGACCTTCTTTTCTCTCTGTTTTTGGCTCCATATATACCTTACAGTGTCATCTTATAACTGTAATCATTCTTGAGAGAATGAACAATTGAAATGTGTTTGGTGCTAAAATGTGGGTGCTAAAATTTGTATTGTCTACCATTAAAGCAGAGAGAAGACATGGAGGGAGAGAAGGGGAGAGAGAGAGAGAGAGAGAGAGAGAGAGAGAGAGAGAGAGAGTTGAGCCTCCAGCTTGACATCTGGAGCGATGGTATCACATCAATCTTTAAAAATGTAAATACATTTGACCCAAACAATTACAGAGGCATAACGTGTCAGCAACAACCTGAGGAAGTTATTCTGAAGCATCCTAAACAGAGTACAGTAGTGAACTTTGTATACTGTAGCTATGGTATAATAGCTATACCACCCACACCTTCATAAATCAACATCATTTTCTCTTGTTTTGTAGATTTCATAAAAGTACTCGACTCATTTTGCTGTTCCTGAAATTAATTGCAAACTATGTAGGGGGGTAACGGATACAAATACAAATAAATGTGCTATGAAAATTGAGGCTGCAGTCTCAGCCCATGCTGTTTTTCTCAATAGTTTAAACACAATTACTGAAACACAACTGCACGCACTCAAAACTGCACGGACAAACCCCAAAACACTTTCACCATCAATAAGTTCAAAGTCCCTCAAAATAATTTAAACTCATTTAAACAAGTCCACATGGGCATACACTCCCAACAAAGAACTCTGCTAAGCTGAACTCTGTGCCAATTTCCCCCTAATTAGGATATATAAAAAAACGCTCTACAAAGCAAATGATCCCAACTCCCACCATTACAAAACTCTCCACTTCCAAGAGAAGAACATAGAGCGAGTCCCCTCAGCCAGCTGGTCCTCAGGCTCACAGCACAGCCTCCACACTCAATCTGCTCCAACCACATTATAGCTCAAGAAACAGAAAATTACATTAACTATTGGCCCTCTACCACAAAAGCTCAAAGCTAAGTTCAACGCTATTTGGCTTAGTACACGGTAGCAGTACTTTCTGAGCACCAAGCCTGATCCAAAACTATACTGTACTTTTCCAGAGAGCGGCTGACAAAGACATGGTTGCATAAAACGTGATTTACACTTTGTCGTGCCGTACGTACACTGGCATTGTGTGCTGAAAATAGCGGATCTACAAGCTCACAGTGCATTTGCATGTTGTGAGCTTGGTATTTTTCAACACGCGGACACGTTCATGCGACGTCGTAAGAAAATCAGTCTTCAGTGCAAAAACTCTGACAGCGCAGTGCAGCGTGAAGTGCTGCCCACAGCACACCAACAGTAAGCGTCACACTGGCTGCCACACACACACACACACACACACACACACACACATGCTGCAGGGATGAACAGCACTGAGAACACACACACGCCGTGGGACATTTGTTCTGTCCGAGGCATCTTGATTCCTCAGCTGATTGAATAACCGCAATCTCCAGAGCTGTGGCTCATCAGTCTGTCCCCGTCTATTGTTGTCTCGACAACAACGGGTTGGGACTATAGTCCGCAGGTTTTGGAATCTGCTGTGGGGGCAACAAGCAGAACGGCACGTGTTTCGACTACAAAAACCTTACCTCGGCGTAATCGTCACACCGAGGAAGGCTTTGTAACTGAAATATTCTATAATAAAATAAGAAGCACCTGAATGGACGGAACAATGAGTGCCGGCTACCATTTCTTATGTACTTTTGGAGCCGCGTGCACCCGGCAAATACTTTTCATGCGTTTTTTTGTTGCTATATGCATTACAGCAATACTGTATATTGCTTTTTCTGTGGCGGTGATTATCCCTGGAAATGGGTCGCCAGGCACTGCAGAACGCAGACAGGCGCTGGTGCGGGTCGACTACCACAGCTGATGTTGGGGCTGTGCATAGGCTAGTCTGTCTACAGAAGATAGGTGGAGACAGAGCAACGTTAGAACAATGGAGACATTAGAACAATGTTTTTTAAATGTAAACTCCAGACTGGCTGACCATGCCCTTTAGACAATTTAGAAAAAAAATCTCTCTCTCTCTCTCTCATTCATACCAATAAAACATACTGAATTGAGCTGAATTAAATTGAATTTTGGGAGACAGAGAGTCAGAGAGAGAGAGAGAGAGAGGGAGAGAGAGAGAGAGAGAGAGAGAGAGAGAGATCTGTTGTCTGGGTACATGTTCACATGGCGGGATCCGTCCTGGTCAAAATTGGAACACACAGCGGAGGCACACCTGAGTGAACTTTACAGCGAGGTTTCCACCGCGTACACCAGCATTCCACCGGCAATCTATTTCCTGTTGGTGTTGGGAACTGTTCAGAGTCAGCAGGTGCTGAACCAGAGCAGACGAACAACCGGATTTAAAAACCCACTATCACAGTGGATGGTGGGGTGCTTACGCCACCATATATAATACATTAGTTTCTAGCAAGGCAGGATTTGCAACTCCAGCTACCAAGGTTTCTTCACTGAAAATCAAAGTTCAAGGTTCATTCACACACAAATCAATATTAACTTAATAGATTATAAAGAAGATGCAACATGGAGCCAAATTTCCCATCAACGTGACATGAAAGTAAAAAAAAAACTTGTGCCAATTTTCATCAAAGCAAACCGAGCATCGGCCAATGTGTGGGGAAAATATTGCTTCAATCGTTTCCCACCATTCAAGCAACACAATATTATTATTTGTATTGCTTTCGGTGTGACTGCACCTCAACCACTCGGACTCCAGCATCCCTATTCTGGGGGGAACATTAGCCAAAGACAGTCGGTCTACAAGTCCACAGCGCTTTAGCAACATGCAGCATTGTGATCTTGGAAGAACCTAGAGAGACTTTTTTTTGTGCGTTCATATAGATTTTTTGGCGAACAATAGTGTGTGGTGTGGTCATTAGAGAAGTGGGAAAACAATTTGACGGACTTTTACAACTTTTCCCTCACCTTCTCCAGGTAGGTGTAGCTCCACGTCTTCCCGTCGGCGAACACCCGGGACACCAGCCGCCCCTGGGTGTCGTACTCCACCCTCTCCGTGGTGGGACCCCTCTGCAGGGCGCTTATCTGCCCGGCGCTGTTGTGGCTCACGTTGACGGGCAGCAGCTTGCTGCTGGGGACCCACAGCACCGGGTGACCGGCCGCGTCGTAGATGATCTTCAGCAGGAACTTCCTGTGGTCGTCGTAGATCTTCTCCGTGCGGAGAGTCCGGTCGTAGTCGACGGAGAGGATGTTCCGACCGTTCACCTGGATCAATAATTGAAGGTTGATAATCAGTTCAAATTGGCGGTTGTCCGGTTTATTACAAGAAGTACATTGGAGGGAGGTTATGAGTGTAGTAGCAGCAGTGGAAGTTGCTTTATGCACTTTACATTGTTCATTTTACTCGTGTTTAATATCATGTATATTGTCTGCATTTCTTTTGTTCCATTCTTCTAAATGGGAGCATCTATTTTATGCCGTCAGACTATTGGGACCAAAAAGAAAGTCTCAATGATTAAACTTCGCACGCCCAAGGCTACAGAGCACTTGAATACATTATAGTTACGAATAAAAAAAAGAACAATTTGAATCAGGGATACATTTGAAGAGGTTCACGTATTCTTTCTGTGGCGGTGTTTTAAAATTCTTTGAGCACTTACTGCCCTGTGGAAGTCACAGTGAGAGATTAACAGCCCCTATTGCTGGCTTCATTAGACACTGGCAATCGCTCAGGTGCGCTTAAATCACAACCCGACACCCCAACCACCCCCCCCCCCCCTTAAATTTACTGGAGGCGAAAATTGCTGTGAGGCAAAGTAACTACCCCAGTTAAGTTCATAAAGCAAACCATCAATCGAACCGACAGTTTCTGGGGAGGGGCTATACGATGTGAAGTAATATACAGTGCAGGAGATATTGATATCCCCATTATATGCAAGTTTAAATGTTTATATGACCCATAAAAGCCCAGGGGAAGACAGGGGTATAGAAAGGACAGGTTTAACACGGCACTATTCTTCACATCGAAAAGGCAGCAGGCTTTTGGTGGACTTTACAGTACCATGGATCCATGCAGTTTTAATGTGGTTGGCAGACAGCAACGTTATAGTCTCTTGGGCTTTTTACCAAACCCGTTTCTATAGTGGCTCTACTTGGGGAGAGTCAGAAGGGGGGGGGGGGGGGGGGGCGGGGGGGGGGTTCAGTGTCCCATAACCTGATTTGATTGTTCAGCAACTGGCAGGCTTGAACCTTCATGTGCGTTTACCGTTCAAATCTCCGGCCGAGCCAATCAAATTAATCAACAGGAAACACATACAGTACGTCGTAGGCCTATATGCCCCGTTCCGAAAACACCTGGACTGCAGTTAGTCGATTAAGGGAATCGAGAGGGGCAGAGGCTGCCGAAACTCTCTAGCGGGGGTTGAACTGAAAGTGGCACCATAAGATGGCCCGTAAACTATAGCTGAGCCTCGCCCTAAATGCTGAACCACCATTCAGCCAATAAATGCTCCCCGAAAATAGCATACCCACAAGCTCACAGTGCGTCGCATCTGCGCTCACGTCGTGAGCTTGGTTATTGATCACTTTCCATGTCACATGCGGGAAAAAACAACAACAAAAATAAAATCACACCCGTGTGAACTGAGTGGTGCAACCCCCCCCCCCCCCTCTCTTTCTCTCTCTCTCTCTCTCTCTCATTAGCAGGCAACAGTGCACCACTATCCCTCTCTCTGTTTCTGGCACAACAGCGCCCCTACTGGTGGTCATTATACTGGTGCTCATTAACGTCACATAGGTGAACAACAAGCAAGGTACTGTACGAGGTGGCAGGAGAAGAGGGAGACAAAAGAAAAGATGGGAAGATAACATCGGAGAATGGACACACTTGAAACTCAGTGAGGCAATGAGAGCTGCCGAGGACAGAGAGGGATGGAGAGAGCTGGTCAACAGATCGTCTGTGGTGCCCCAACGACCCTCCGGGGTTACGGGATAGGTGAAGGTGAAGGTGAACATATAGGTGAACATATAGGTGAACACGGGAACACGGACATTGCTGTTCCTTGGAGTGGTTGCACCACTCAGAAACGAACAAACAAACAAACCAAAGAAACATAATATATCTCACTCTCAGCTTGCGACCGAACACGATGACCTTCCCTCTGGCCTGCTCCTTGCGGAAACGCCACTCCACCAGGTTCTGTCCGCCGTCTCCCGGCAGGCTCATGTTGCGCCTGGCCACGGTGGGGTTGGCGGCTCCCGCCAGGATGTGAGGTTCCGTCTGGTAGTGGGTGTCCATCCCGTTGGCGTACGTGATCCTCAGAGAGTTGTCCACGCCCACCTGATAGCTGCTTCTACACTGGTCTGCAGGAGACGGAAGGGATGAAGCAGACGGGGCAATTAATAAAGACACAGCAGAACGGGTAATTATGTGGAGGAATCTGTTATTAACGATCCCGGGGGGGATAATTGTGCTAAATGACTTTGAAGGCACTTGTTTCACATTAGAGTGTTTTCAGATCAAAAAGGACCGAACTGCAGTGTCTATAGAAGGGGAAATGGGCCATCTGGGTGTAAGCCCTGCAGAAAACCATCTAGTCATCCAGCCAGCGGTGGAAAGTACATTTACTCCAGTACTTTTACTTGAGTATTTCCATACAGGGCTGCTTCGATGCCTCTCGGCGCCCAATGCGAGATTTAGTAGATGTCGCACGGGATGCGCAGTTGCGCACGCACGCTGCTTGTGCGGACCACTCGTTGAAAACCACTGAAGAACGGAAAGAGTGTGTGAAGGTGTGTGTGTGTTAGTATCAGCAGGATCAGAGAATGACAAGAGAATCGTCTTGAAAATAAAAGTGGTTACAGTATAGGCCTACTGTTTTACTTTCTCTCAATGAATGAAAACAACAGCCACAGCTTGGCGCAGCACAGTGGTCTCTGGATCTTTGGATGTTTTTGGCACGGTTTAGGACAGTCATGTTCTCGTGGGAGGATTTAATCAAATAAAACTTATATGAGATTAGAATATAATGAAACGATAAGAATTTGCTTGATGTATTGAAAAGGTGCCACCATGCTTTAATTGGTATAGTCTCATGATCCTTCCCCGCCAGGGGAGGATTTATAATCAAATAAAACGTATGAGAAAATAAAAAAGCGATAATGATTTGCTTCGACATCTGAAACATGCATTGAAAAGGTGCCAGGCATGATGCCACAATGCTTTTTTGGTAGTTACACTAGAACAGTCGCACAAAAAAAGTGCTGTGTTTATTTAGTTTGGGCTGTTAAAAAAAGATTGTTTTGACCCAAAAACGAGATAAATCCAGGCAGTGAGGCTGTTATTTACCTACAACAGGCTTTCCACCTTGCGCTCAGAGGAGCTTTTTTGCGGGGGGGTTGCCTGTTAATCAAGTGTGTCACAATATCCACCACTTAAAGCAGGCAGCTAGTGCAGCAGATGAAACATTGTTGTTGTGAACAGGGGTGCAAAGTGTATTTATTATTGTTTATTTGTTCAATGGGGAGGGACACCTGGGCTAACCTGACTCTGCCAGATGGGGGCGGTATTGGGTAACCATGTTCCCCAAGACAGCATCCATCTGAGATCGCTCAGGGGGTTGAGCTAACACCGAACCGCTCCGGTTCGAACCAATCAGCGTGAGCTAAGGGCGGGACATGTGTGAAACCGGATGGGACGCTATATAGACACGTCAATATGATTGGTTGTGTTTGCACGCCCACACAGTGATAGACAGACGGTCCCATCCAATCATCTACCAAGTATCTTGAAAAAAAAAGGAACAGCCCCATCATCGAATTGGCTCCCGAGATCCCAGATCCCAATAAGCTGTGAAACAAACTTGTGTAGCAAGCTTCTTGGATCTGGCAGCGTCAGGTTACACCTGGGCACCCACCAGAAATTTTATTTCATCTTTTTTTTTTTTAGGGCTACACAGCACCCCTACCAACCTGGCGCCCTAGGTGGAGAACTGTCCCGCCTGTATCAAAGGCCGGGCCTGTTTCCATACTTCTACTCCACTAGATCCCCCTGTATTAATTTCAGTCATTTCTTTGTATATTTAAGTCCTCACTATGTCACTTTTTTAATGGATACATTTTTAATTTAAGCAGGAAATGAATCAGGTAAGCAGGTACGGTAGAAGAGGGACGGGGTAGAAGAGGGAAGTTTTCTACTTATTCACTGTATGTTCCAATGGTCAATGTCAAAAACACAATTAAATAGATTATTTCCAACCAGGGAAACTCCCCCCTGTCAGGTGTAAAAGAGCAACTTGGACACTCAAGCATGAAGGAAGCATGAGTTAAGTCCGTTGCTCTCCCCAGGTTGGCGGAGGGTGTGTAGAGCCCAGGATCACAGTAGATGATTGACACAGGGGTGAAAAATGGGTTACAAAATCGTGGGATAAAAAATATATATAAAAAAAAAAAATAGATTATTTCGCAATTATTTGTACATAATGACAATTCATCGTCAACTAAAACGATTGTGACAGCCCTTAAGCCCTGCTATAGTCTATAGAAGGAAAATGGGCACATCTAGACGTGAGCCCCACAGAAAGAAGTGGACACCGATACGCTGCTTCTACCTTTAGTCATCATCAATGCCGTCGTCTGTCAGGCACCGCGCAGTGCTGCACGATTTAACCTCACTGCCCCGACGACCCCACAAGAACATTACGTATAACCACTTTAGAGATGGCAGCTCAAATAAAAGCTTGTGCCTGTGGAGTCACACAGCATCTGAATCCTTCTGCAGCATGTGCATGTTGTCAAGTGGTTATCTTAAATTCCTAAAATGTCTATCTATAATTATATTGCACACTATATATGACATGGTAGGAGGCAAGCCGTAGTCTGTCACATGATGTCCTAGACATGGGAGCCTCAGTGCTATTATTGTTATACTGAAGAACAACATTAGTAGTTAGTTATGTTATTAGTTCAGAGACTTCAGACCATTGCAAACATCTGAAGGCTGAGAATAGTCACTATCACAGTGGAGCCGTAGTTCAACAAGCATGCAGTGAAGAACAAGGTGTGTGTTGTGTGCGTGCGTGTCTGTGTGCGTCCTACCCTGAGCCAGGGTGTAGAAGGCACGGATGGTTGAGGTGTTGGTGGTTATGCTGATCTCCTCCTCGCTCAGCGAGCTCTCGATGTCCACGGTCAGAGCACTGTATAAGTCTGTGTACAAGTTATTCACCATGCCGGTAGGGAAGGTCACATTCATTAGCCTCCCATCACTGTCGTAGCTGCGAGGTGCAAGAGGAGAGAAGACAGGACATTAAATTATCACCACTCTTTAGACCTAGTGAACGAGACCGCTCTCTTTTCCTGTAATTCGAATGTCAAATGTCAATTATCACTCGGAAAGAAAAGAGAGAATGTTCCCAATTTAGAGATTGCCTAAAGAGGCTTGCCATATCAAAGCACAGTGTTCATCAAACGCAGGCTGAGGGAGAATTCAGTGTGTCATCAGCTGTCAATTTCTAGATTAAAAACACACACACTTGTGACGGTCATATACATTTTACATTAATTCAATTTGGATGATTGATGTGTAATTTCAGTGTCATTGACCGGGGGCTGTTGCAGTCGCTACTGTGGATGTCATTTATAATTATTCTTAATGTTACATCACAGCCTCAAACTGAACTACTGTATATCTAGATGACATTCCAGACATTTTATTTGTTTGTTTGTTTATTTATTTAATTGAATGTATGCAAATCAATTCCATATGAAATAACTAGGACTTTATGTCCCTTCGCTGCAGCCACCTGACCTCTGGAAAATTTATGGATATTATAAGATATAGGTTTAATAAAATACTGCATAATTGAGGCATCCCTTTGGGTTATTACAGACCTAACAGGGCTCATTTTACAGATGGGAGGCAATTTCTTTTTAATTAGGTTTCAATTAATTGTGCACCCTAAAGCAGTAGGCAGGTAAGTAAGGACAGCAATTATAGACTCAACTGGTCCTGGGCTATGGGAAACAGACGCACGCACGCACGCTTACACTCATCCATACGCACACGCACAAGCACACATCACACACAGTTTTTTCACCTCCAAGTTTTATTCACCTGATACTGCAAAATATAGCTGTCTAAATAGGTTGACAGTCAAGTGCCGGACTAAAGTGGAAGTTCATTAAATAAAACCTACAACTGGAAGCTCAACTCCAGGTTCTCCTTCAATCAACCATGAAGGACATGCCATAACGTTCTATATTCGTTCTAAATATCAATTTAGAGTTTGAAACTGTTTATTATTCTGATGAGAATCACCATGAGGATATTGCAAGTGTCCCAACTAATTGGCAAAACACTTTCATTTTAATGATAATATAACAACAACAATAATATCAATTAAAAAAAAAATATATAATTATGTTAAAAAGTAAATTCTTTACAACTTCGGAAAAAGGAGTTTCTTTGTGAGAGCGATAAATTAACTTAATGTTAGTTCCACTGATCGAAGCCGGAACGCAAATAAATTAAACCCTCTGAAATGCATGCACGCCCACCCATCTGACCACAACCACAGCCAGTGAGAGGGCTGCACTTTCCAGAGTTTCAAGTGGGCCCTGATTCAGAAAAGGTTGGGAATCACTGGTTTATTCAATTGTACATGCTTGCAAAAAGTGGACAGTTTGTTTCGGCACGTGGAACACCCAGTATTTGAACCCGGGTCACCGGTGTGGAAAGCTAACATCGTAACCACTAAGCCAAAGGGCATTCTCTATGATCTGTGGGACATAACCATCAGGCTGAGGTTGTGAGTCACTCTGCTACACATGCCACTCACTAGAATGAAGTCCGTTTTATCTGAACTAACTAACTTATATGATTAAATCAATTTTTGGTGCTGGATCCATCCAGATAAATGTTTTACATCTCTCTGATAAAATATTAAATTGAAATGCAGTGTAATCCAGTTCAGTGGAGTGTGACAAGCTCCTTAGGTCCTACACAATGAAGGCTAATTCCGACTTTGTCACCTTTCAACATTTTCATTTACAACTGAAAAAACTAAAAGTAAATTCAGTCAAGCGAGACAGGTGTGAGGAAGTATGAATTGAACTGAATCAGTTACTTTCTTTCTTTTATTATTATATTTTGAAAGACTATGGTGGGATGGTTTTTGTTTACTTTTTAAATCAGTGTATATAAACATAGTATAAATATATTACGGTTCTCAAAGTGGGATCTGAAGATCCTCAGGGTTCCTTGAAAGGGGTTCCAAACGGACCCTTACAGGTCTGTAACTCTGAGTTACGGGGGGGGTTCTTGACATTAAAAAGTTTGAGAAACT
Source organism: Protomyctophum bolini (assembly GCF_963924005.1). Taxonomy (NCBI): domain Eukaryota; kingdom Metazoa; phylum Chordata; class Actinopteri; order Myctophiformes; family Myctophidae; genus Protomyctophum; species Protomyctophum bolini. The sequence continues at coordinate 8,038,590 of NC_137871.1, read as the reverse complement.
CTAAACTAATATATTAACTCAATGTACTCACTCATAGAATGTTGTCCAGCCAATCTCCGAGGTCTTGGTCGCGAGCAGGCCGTTGTTGCCGTGGTAGGTGAGGAGCGCCAGCTCCTGCCCCTGGGCGGTCAGGGTCTTCAGGCCCCCATTGGTCCCCATGCTCATCCAGATCACCTGGTTGTCGGGGGCGACGATGCGGACCGGCATGCGACTGGCGTCCCTGCGGATCCGCAGGGTGTTGCCGCTGCTGTCCGTCACCGCCGTGACGTCGCCCTCGGCGCTGTAGCCGAACGTGTACTTGAAGTCTCCCGTGAGCAGGCTGGACGTGTGCTGGTGCGTTCCGTTGACGTCGAACGCGTACAGTTCCTGGGCGTCGGGGGAGGCGACCTCGTACTGCTGGAGGCTGGCCCCCGACGTGGTCGCCGCCGGCCCGTTCCTGGAGATGGCCCGGATGCGGATGTTCCCCAGGTCCGCCACGTACAGCGCCCCGTCGGGGCCGGCCACCAGGGAGGACGGGGCGTTGAGCCGGGCGTCCTTGGCGTACCCGTCGCCCGTCTGGTAGCAGTCGCAGTTGGCGTCGTTCTTGCAGTCGCAGTCGGACGGGGCGCCGGCCATGTGGGTGATCTCGCCGTCCGCGGACACCATCCGGATGCGGCTCATCTTCCGCTCGTCCGTCTCGGCGACATAGAAGGCTCCGTGGTACGACACGGCGATGGCGACGGCCGACTCCAGCGGCGTCAGCAGCGCCCGCTGGCCTCCGGCCACGCCACGGTCCATTCCGGCCAGCGGGCAGTGGACCGGGCGCCCGGCCGCGATGCTCACCTGGCCGTTCTCGGTGATGCGCAGGACAATGTTGTTGTCCAGGACGTAGAGAGAGTTGTCCATGGGGCTGAAGGAGAGGTCAGTGGGCCACTCCAAGATAACCTGCAACATTAAACATTTAGATTAGTTAATCTGCCGTGACAATCTGCAGTGAAAAAAGGACAGTGTGTTCTGTCATAATCTGAATCCATCTAGTCAAAAATGACCTCAAGAGGCATCCAAGATGGTGCATCAGAAAGTTCCTGCCCAGTGCCCACCCCCATGGTAGAATGGGGTTACCATTCCCGCATAATGCCTCTGGGCTTGACCGGACACTTGTGTTTAAATTGTAAGTGGGAAGCATTTAGTCTTTAGTAACTTTCTTGGCTTTGTAAAGGAAAATATTATGTGAAACTATAACAGCCTGTCTGTCTTCGATCCATCACATTGATCCATCACATCCAGCACATCTGGAAGATGTAAGAAATTACCTGAAGATTTAAAAAGCATTTCTCTTATTCATTTATTTTCTTTTTGTATTTGCCATTTCATTTGGATTATGAACGAATTCATTATGTGATATGCTTCACAGTGACATCTTCAAACATATCTTAATAGTCTATGGTCAATTAAAAAAAAGATATTAAATATTAGACTAGAGTGCACTTGGGAGTCTCCAGAATCTTTGGTCATGATAATAAATCTAACAATCCCTCTTTTTGCTATGCTGTCTCTTATGCAGCATGCATGAGTGTACAGTATATGTCATTTGTAAGTTGATTAGCGGTATACTGTGGTTACTTTGCGCCCTATGCACCGTCCCAGCCTTTTCGATGCGTATGCACCGTCCCAGCAATGACTAATGACTAGACATACGTATACATATACATTATACTATATAGAGTATGTAGTTGTAATTTGATTAGCAGTATACTGTGGTTACTTGGTGCCAAAAAGTGACAGCCGTCTTTTTCAACCGTTTTTATGTGTATGCAAATCTGTGCCTGGTTTGCTGGGACCAGATTACACATTACGTCATCGTTGAGAGCTGGGACCAGAGTACATGGTGTGTATATGTATGACTAGCTCTCAGTGATTACGTAAGTGTGTATATGTATGACTAGCTCTCAGTGATGACGTAAGAGAAATGGTCATCTGTGTAATCTGTCCCAGCAGACCAGGCACAGATTTTCAAACTACAAATTTCAAATTACAACTACATATAGAGTATGTAGTTGTAATTTGATTAGCAGTATACTGTGGTTACTTGGTGCCAAAAAGTGACAGCCGTCTTTTTCAACCGTTTTTATGTGTATGCAAATCTGTGCCTGGTTTGCTGGGACCAGATTACACACTCTGGGACTCTCAACGATGACGTGATTGCTCAAAGCGCTTTACAATGGTTCATTCATTCATACGTTGGGAGGCGAAAGTTGAACCTTCACCTCCCAATGTCCTATAGACAGCTAGCCCTTAGGACAGCTTAACTTAGGACAGAACTTACGTTCTGGTGGTGCAACCCACTACTGTTCTGCTGTTGCCTGTCTGTGTTTATTTCTCTCCATGAATATGCCCAAATATGGCCAATGAGATTGTGTGAAATCATTAGCTATCGTACAATATGACGTAATCATGCAATGACATCACAACCACATTATTGTTGTTTATAAATAATTGTCCGATACACTAAACATCAGTTAGTGATTTGCAACAAGGAAACCTGAGCTGCCTTCATCCTAACAAGTTCATCCGTAAACTAGCTGTCAACGCTCATTGACGGTGGAGCTGCTGTGTGAAATGTTTCACTGGACGATACATCTGGAAGGAGAACATAGAGAGGACCAGGCTGCTGCTGTGGTGGTCGGACACCGGATCTACTGCTTTGGAGGAGACGTAAACCAGATGGATCACATTGAAGTACACGTCTTCAACACAGTGTCTTTATGCTGGAGGAAGTTGACCCCAGGGATCTCTGGAACAGGAGAACCTCACCTTGAGGTTCCCTCCAGACGCCGGGACCACACAGCTGTGCTGATTGAAGACACTGTCTACGTCTGTGGAGGGAGGTCTTTCATTAATTTCTGCATTGACCTTCATGAATTTGATGTCGACGCCCACAGATGGTTCAAACCACAGGTTTCTGGAACCGTTCCAGATGGGAGGTGGTGCCACTCAGCCTGTGTTTTGGGGAAGGTCATATTCATCCATGGAGGATTGACCCAGACTGGACCCACTAATGACATCTACAAGTTGGACTCCACCACAATGGTCTGGACTTTAATCAACACCAGAGGAACTCCACCTCCTGATTCATACTGTCACTCTGCTACCATCATCGGGACAAAGATGTTTGTATTTGGAGGCTGGGGGTGGGGTCACTATCACAACACCATCAGAGTGTTTGACACAGAGACCAACCAGTGGATGAACACACCTTCTACACAGCATCTTACAACAGGACGCTATGGTCATTCCGCCTTTACCTACAATGGAGAGCTGTGCATATTTGGTGGCTACAACGATAACCAGTACTTCAATTATCTGCAGATATTCAACGCAAAAACCTTCTCCTGGAAGAAGGTTGAGCCCAAGGGGAAACGCCCACATCAGATGAGGAATATGTGCTGTTGCATGCTGGGAGATCGTGTCATCCTCTTTGGAGGAGTCAACACCCCAGGTGACCTGTATGTCTTAGACTTCAGTCCTAGCCTCAAGACATTATGCAAGCTGGCAGTTATTCAGTACGGTCTGGATCAGTCTGGACTCACACACGACATCAGGTGGGAACTGGCAGCCATGACTGGCAACAGAAGCTGAGAAAATAACATAGTCCTCTAAACAAAGGGCATTAAGCAACTAGTCCACTAGTTTACTAGTAAATCCACTAGTGGACCTTGTTGGTACTACCGTACTAGTTGATTAATTTTTTTATTTTGTAGGCCTCAAGATCAGGTATAATAGTATAGTTATAGTCACCAATGTACACCGTTTTTACAAATATTAATTTCACACGAAGGTCAAATGACCCTTCATGATGTTGGGAAGGAAAAACAATTAGCCTAACTCAGGAACACCAGAGGAGAAAACCTTTTCTTTATGAGTTAATAGTGTCATCTTACATTTCATATATCTTGTATAACTATATGAATATAAGAGCGCCCCTCACTTCACACAGGTGTGATGTTTTTTTTTAGGACAGTCTCTACACACTACTAGTTACGTTGTGCCTTAAACGGTGGTGGTGCAACACACTTTAGTAAGCCACTAGTTACAAACTAACTAGTAGTTAGTGAGCCTCTAGTAAGGACTCAACTCCCTAACTTAGGACAGAACTTACGTTCTGGTGGTGTAACCCACTACTGTTCTGGTGTTGCCCGTCTGTGTTTATTTCTCTCCATGAATATGCCCAAATATGGCCAATGAGATTGTGTGAAATCATTAGCTATCGTACGATATGACGTAATCATGCAATGACATCACAACCATATCATTGTTGTTAATAAATACTTGTCCGATACACTAAACATCAGTTAGTGACTTGCAACAAGGAAACCTGAGCTGCCTTCATCCCAACAAGTTCATCCGTAAACTAGCTGTCAACGCTCATTGGCGGTGGAGCTGCTGTGTGAAATGTTTCACTGGACGATACATCTGGAAGGAGAACATAGAGAGGACCAGGCTGCTGCTGTGGTGGTCGGACACCAGATCTACTGCTTTGGAGGAGACGGAAACCAGATGGATCACATTGTGAAGTACACGTCTTCAACACAGTGTCTTTATGCTGGAGGAAGTTGACCCCAGGGACACCTGGAACAGGAGAACCTCACCTTGAGGTTCCCTCCAGACGCCGGGACCACACAGCTGTGCTGATTGAAGACACTGTCTACCTCTGGGGAGGGAGGACTAATAATTTCTGCAATGACCTTCATGAATTTGATGTCGACGCGCACAGATGGTTCAAACCACAGGTTTCTGGAACCGTTCCAGAGGGGCGGTACTACCACTCAGCCTGTGTGTTGGGGAAGGTCATGTTCATCCATGGAGGATTGACCAGACTGGACCCACTAATGACATCTACAAGTTGGACTCCACCACAATGGTCTGGACTTTAATCAACACCAGAGGAACTCCACCTTCTGATTCATGGCGGTGTCACTCTGCCACCATCATTGGGACAAAGATGTTTGTATTTGGGGGCTGGAGGTGGGGTCAGACCTACAACACCATTACAGTGTTTGACACAGAGGCCAACCAGTGGATGAACACACCTTCTACACAGCTGCTTCCAGAAGGACGCTATGGCCATTCCGCCTTTACCTACAATGGAGAGCTGTGCATATTTGGTGGCTACAACGATGACCAGTACTTCAATGATCTGCAGATATTCAACGCAAAAACCTTCTCCTGGAAGAAGGTTGAGCCCAAGGGGAAACGCCCACATGAGATGAGGAATATGTGCTGTTGCATGCTGGGAGATCGTGTCATCCTCTTTGGAGGAGTCAACAGACCAGCTGACCTGTATGTCTTAGACTTCAGTCCCAGCCTCAAGACATTATGCAAGCTGGCAGTTATTCAGTACGGTCTGGAGCAGTCTGGACTCACACACGACGTCAGGTGGGAACTGGCAGCCATGACTGGCAACATGAAGCTGAGAAAATAACAGTCCTCTAAACAAAGGGCATTAAGCAACTAGTCCACTAGTTTACTAGTAAATCCACTAGTGGACCTTGTTGGTACTACCGTACTAGTTGATTTATTTTTTTATTTTGTAGGCCTCAAGATCAGGTATAATAGTATAGTTATAGTCACCAATGTACACCGTTTTTACAAATATTAATTTCCAAAAAAAATAAGTAAGTAGTAAACTAGTAAAAACTAGAACTGCACTCTGCCGAGTGCATACTTGCTTGTTGCACACTAGTAGGCCATAAATGGCCTACTAGTGCGCAAGCAGAGCGCGCAAGTACTTTCGACCGCTACAAACCGCTACAAACTGTCAAATCTCAGTTTCTGCCTCTATGTACAGTAGTTAGTAGTGGTCGGTAGAGTACTAGCGTCTTATCAGACACTCCATGACAGGTCTTTATTCTGTAGTCTGTTGCCCCAGGGTCTTTCAGTCTGGCCTGAGTCTGGTCTTCACTGGCTCTTAGCTTCCTATGAAATCTGCTTAATGAACAATATTCTTCTGTGACATTACAAATGCTTTGTTCTCATATTATTCAGCGGGCATCGCAGCGTTCTGCTGACCTCCCAGAACATCACATACAGTCTCAGTCTCTCTCTCTCTCTCTCTCTCTCTCGCCTCCATGCACTGAAAACACAGATTGTCTTGCATTTTCCTAAAACAATGTATAGTTTCTTCTCTCCTCTCCATGTATGTGCGTGCATAATGTCTTCCGCTATCACACATGAAATGGAAACGCTTGGTACATCTGCTGTCTAGGCACTGCGGCTTGTTTCACCCTTTGACTTGGCACTGCTGGGCGGCTTGTAAAGTTGGTGATCTAAGCAGTTTAAAACTTATCCTACAATTGCACTTGTAAGTCCCTCCGGACAAGAGCGTCAGCTAAACGTCTAAAATGTAAAGCGGTTAAAGATAAAACTAATGAGAAAGCCCCAAGGTCATGTGTGATGGAGCTCATGGGGCACGGAGGTAAAGAGCCCTCCGATCCTGTTCCAATCTCATTCTCAACAGCCAGCCAGGGCACTTTTAAAAATTTCTCCTCCCACAGAGAGAACCTGATTATTATGTGATGTGCCACAAACACATTCGTTTTAATCTCATGAAAGCTTTTTCTTGGCTTTTATTTTCTTCGCCATTATTCCTGGGTGCCAGGTCTGAGGAGGGTGACGGTAATGGGAAGGACAGGGCAGATAAATACAGGAAGAGGACGGGGAGGAGCCTTTTGCAGCTCTGCTTCTTGCGTCTTCTAGTTATAGTTCACAGGTTTTCAAAGTGGGGGAAACGCAACGTTGTCTCAGAGTTCCACACAGGAGCTAACATTAATGTCATGTCAGAGCCACGATTCCCTAGAACTGTGAGCGGAAATCATCACTGTGGATGTGGTGGTGGTATTAATGTGAGTGTGCGATAAATATTCTGTAATGGCAATGTGGAAGTTTGACTCATGACAGCCACGCTGTATATCTAAACTGGCCAGATAAAATTATATTACGACCCTATATCTGCCGCTTTAATTGGAGAACCACGTTGTTGGCTGGATATAGGGCATGCAGAGTGACTCTTTCAAATCTGTTAAGTTAGCGTTAGCTCACTCAGCTGTACCAAATCCACTGCTGTGGCAAATCTGCTGATTAACATTAACGTTTACCACCCTCGTAATACCAAACAAGGCCCAAAAGGGCCAGGATGTCAATTAGGGCTGGGCAAGGCAATTGAATATCACAATATTCAAATACCTCAATATCGCTATTGTGATGTTTACAGTGGGGCACAAAAGGGGGCATGCATGCCCATGTTCAGTATGGGCGTATACTGTTGATATCAGCGATCTCCATAATATGGGCATAAAAGGGACTGACTGATAGAGATCCGAGGTCCGACCGCTATGTCCATAATGTGCATACAATCAATCAATCAATCAATCTTTATTTATATAGCACAATTCAGACAAAAAGTGCAGTTCAATGTGCTTCACAGGAAGAAAAGAAAGGAATACAAAAATATGGGACTGACCGACTTCAAGCGCAGTGGCAAGGACACGAGGGAGTGCGGTGCCTGTTGGCTCGAACCACTAGAAAAGTCAGGTAAATCATACAGTATTTAAAGTCATACTGTATATGACTAATTTAAGTAATCTATCGATTCATTTTAGTAGTCGTTTAGGGGACAAAACTGGTAGCTCCGTTGTCATTACAGTGTCAGTGTGTATGTTTGGCTATTTTCACAGAATAATTCCCTATTATGTCCAGCATAGGGACATTCATGTGGTTCAAGCTGGTCTTTTATATTATATAGTACTTCATTGCATGGAAAAGAAAACGTGAGTTTTACTCAAGCCGTGGCCCGTGACCCATACAAAATTGGTCCGTGACACACAAATGGGTTTCCGACCCACTGTTTGGGAAACGGTGCCTTAACCCCAGAATATTACAGCACACCTACAAACATCCTTGGCTGAGGTCATTAGAATTTCAAATGAGGAAACAGATTAGACTATAACAGTGGCACTGGCAGCCACTTCAAAACAGGCTCCACAATACAGAGATAAATTATTTTTATTTTTTATCTATCTTCTGCCATAACCTGAAAACTCATCTCTTCAAAAAACACTCTATATGAGTTCCCCACCCTCTTTCTCTCCCACAAATCACACCGCTATTTCTAATATCGAACTTTTCAAACGACACTGAAAAATGCGCCTGTTTGTTGATTTAGAAAAGAGAACGTATACCTTTTCCCCACTGGCTGTCCACCCCCTCCTCCTGACAAGCACTTCTCCATTATGCATGACCATTCCACAAACACAAGAATATTTGTTAGCTATATCAGGGATCTCATGTCAATCACACCGGATTTCATAGACATGCTATGATATCTTCATAAAGTGCTGTGAGTTTGAAACTTGATTCCTGTTGGTTGCTTGTCGGTGAGATTAAGTGAGGGTTATTCCAGAGTTGAACTGATTGTAGGCGAGTCTGCATTAAAATAACACCAGCTAATGTCCCAAACTTCAAAGTGAATTCTTAAACATTTTGTTGACACTCACTCGCAATCACCTGGAATCCACAAAACCCAGTAGTCACAGGTGTCTACTGTCTGAATGAATGTTGTGTCTATTTTATGGTTTACTATTAGAATGGGTGTTGTGTGTGCCTAATAATGTATAGTCTACTGTCCTGTGCGTCTTAAATTGGGCTCAGAGAGATTATCCACTATATGAACCTCATACTATCTATCTATAAAAGCACCGAAAAATATCTGTCTGTCTGTCCTTCTGTCTGTAGCCTATACACTTCCTTACAGATCACGTGGCAGCAGTGAAATGCATGTTGGGAGGGACACAGATTAATGTATGTATGGTCACAGTTTTCTGCGCAACATTCCCCTTGCCTTCCCCACGCACCGGCACCTCCCCGGTGTGCTCTGCTGAACCACACCGGGAAACCTCCCGACACGGCTATACTACATACACGCTCGACACCCAACACTGACACACAGGACTGAGGACGCCTCTCTCTCTCTCCTCTCTGTTGCTTTTCACTCCATAATTCTGTCTCTCTCCCCGCATCAACAGAGCTGGCATCGGCCAGGCGCATACTACAGTTATTATTTAACAACTGCGCTATGCGATGTTGGAACGTCACTCCATATCATAACTTCAAACCAAACGTGGGTCGAAACGCCTGGCCACTTCTGTGTGGAGTTTGCATGTTCTCCCCATGTCCCCTAGGGTAGATACCCTCACAAAAACATGCCGTAATCCTGGTCTCTAAAACTACCTCCCCCTGGCCAGCCGGGGCGCCTGATGGAGGGGAAAGGAACTGGTTGGAATAACGTGTCCCTTCCACGCGCTACGTCCGGCCGGGGAAATTCCCCTCTGTCAGGTGAAAAGAAGCAGCTTGGACTCCTCATGCATAGAAGGAGGCATGAGGTCAGTCCGCTGCCCCCCCCCAGGTTGGCAGAGGAAGTGTAGCGCCCAGGATTACTTAGATAATTGGCACTGGGTGAAAAAGAAAAACTGGGATACAAAATCGTGGGATAAAAATGTAAGTAAAAAAAGGTAACGCGAGGTTACAGATCTGTCACGGGCGCCACTGTTATTTTGACACCTTCAAACCAAACGCGGGGAATAACAGCACAGGCATTGTGGGCGGCAGACAGGCAGCTGCTACACACAGTGCATAGCCTACTACAGTTATTTTTTAACCACTTTGCATTGCAATGCGATGTTGGAACGTCACTCCATATCATAACTTCAAACCAAACGCGAGTGACACGCCTGGCCACTGACGACGTGCAGATCTCATCTTTCCTGCAGCTAATGTGAAACAATGAACAGCACGGCCAGTCATAACATATTAATAATACCATCCACCACTCCATGGAAGGGGAAGACACATCCCGTGCCGTCTGTAAAATTCAACGATAAAACACATACAGACAGATGCAATGACCAAAGTTTGGCTGCCTGTCGTCTGTCGACACCACTTGAGTAAAGATGGCAAGAGATTCACACATTCGCTCTTCCGGCCTCAATAGCTCAGGATCGAAACATTCCTATAAATCACAAAAAAACATCTCATTCTTATCCTGATTAGATAAAGAACAAACGACAACTTCATTTGAAGCGCAAACAGCCAACCTCCAAGCGGTTAGTTAGGGACCGTCTACAAAGTGCAACACCGAAAGTGAAAAATAAATATTCAATAACTTAATTTCTATGCAGAATATTGCCAACAAATCACACACATCAATGGTGTACTTATGATTGTACTACAGCATTTATTTGCGAATGAAAGGTTTAATTTATAGAGGCCTATGTTTAATATTTTTTTCCCATTGCCTTGCATAGGAAAATCTAAAAGGCTTTTGGTTTTATTTGATCGGTTCACCAGTAGCCGTTAGGGTTAACGGTTGGCCACTCACAACGTCATTATCCGTCCGTCCATCCATCCATCTCTATTAGCCTACTTTTGTGCCCAACCCAACTTCCCACGATCATATCTGAAAACAATTCCCTCCCTATCAGTAATGTGATCAATCAGGCAGGAGATATAGAAGTATCCAGAGCTCAACATGTCACTTCAGGGATAGCACTTACCCCGTAGCCATTATCTGAACTCATAGTATATGCATATAGCACTTTTAAAAAACTGAATGTAATTTCCTATGCTGCTGGTTTTTGTTTTTGTATTGTACTGTCCTTCTTGTTTGTGTATCTATGGTTGTCTGTATATGTTGAGTATGAACCAAGACAAATTCCTATCAACTTGTTGACATGGCAAATAAATTATTGAATCTTGAATCTTGAATCGCATTACCCACACTGAACATCATTTGCTGTTCATATATTCAGAACGGGTAAGGACTATAGTAACAAACACTGTATACTATATATTTGAAAGTAAGCCACTCGCTGGCACCGTGCCTTGAGACAACTTGTTGTGATTTGGCACCATAATTACAATCACATTGAATTGAATTGTGACATGTGAGCTACTGCACGTGGCACTTCAATCACCTGATTGATGTCCATGCTGCTGTCACAGGTGAGGGGGCGGGCAGACGTGAGGTCGTTGGAGCCGAGGAACGTGGAAATGATGCCGTTTTGATCCACCTTCCGGATGGTCGTTCCGTCTACGAAGTAAATCAAGCCATTCTTGTCCAAAGCGATGCCTGTTGAGACACCAGAGATGGAAGGGGGGGGGGGGGGGACGAAAGAGGGGGGTGGGGTGGGATGAGAAAGGTAAAGTGAGAACGGAGGTGGATGCGACCGATGCCCGCATCTCGCCACCACTCACATGACTCCGAGGACGGAACACGACGGATACATGTGTCGAGTTTGCCTTCCCATTATTCAGGTCACTGGAAAAAAGCACAGCCATCAATAATTGACGGGGCTGCTTTTCTGCTATTAAATAATTTCTCGGATAGAAAGTGGGAAAGGCTGTATTCATGCGGTATACGAGCGTGTTTCCGCCTGGCTCTCGTTATCTAACCCCCCCCCCCCCCCCACCCTCCACCCCCCCTCTCCACCCCTTTGCCCCGCCCATTCCCGAGGTCTAAAAACAGACCCGCGGGTAGCCGTGCCTCTGTGCCATCGAGTGGTGCGTTTGTCAGGACATTTTTGTTGGTGCCTGCAATCATCCACAATCTAGTCCTCTGTTTGAGGAATGGATGTTGAACACCAGGGAGGAAATGACAGCATCAGGCCATTTTGTGTTGAAAGAGGTGAGTAACAAGCGTTAGTTGCCATGGTGACGTGGGCACTGCGAAGAGTATTAAATTGTCCGACTGACTGAGTGTTGTTGGGATCAGGAGGTTCAGAGGGTTGCAGGTGATCCCGAGGGCTGAGTTTCCTGCTGTCGACTTGTCCCACATGGTGGGAAAACATTAGCAGGCCGTGTCAGCCCCATATCCCTCTCTGTCTCTCTCTCTCTCTCTCTGTGTCTCCGACTCTCTCTCTCTCTCTCTCTCTCTCTCTCTCTCCCTCCCTCTCCCTCTCCCTCTCTCCCTCTCTGTCTCTCTCTCTCTCTCTCTCTCTCTCTCTCTCTCTCTCCACGTCACTGTGCTGTCTAAAACCAGCGAGATTGGGAATTCATTTAAACCTTAATTTCTCTCCCTGCTGCCGAGAAACAAATTTGGACATCACCGCACTTAATACATTGCTTATTCACAGCTTATGTCATATATCGACACACGCCATTTTCCCGTTAATGGCTTTATTTTATTTTGCAGGCTCCCCATAATCGTTCAAAACGTTACTGACCATATTGAATAATTGATTTGACGTCGACTATACTATACGTCATGGGGCCGCTTTTCCTTTTGGCCGCTAGAATTTTCAATCCATACTTTTAAACACGTTTTGGGGCGGGAACCCCTTTTGGTGTTTTAAACGTGATATAGCTATTGAAAAATAGCAGATCTACAAGCTCATAGACGAGCTTGTAGGTCTGCTATTTTTGAAAAATCGTAAAAATGCGGCGCAAATCTTTGGATATATATTCTTTCAAAGTGAATGTTTTTAACTCATGTCTACATGGGTTAAACACATAACCAGTGCAATACAGTCATTATGTCAGAACGCTTCAAGTCTCTGCACTAAAATCACTGATGACTTCCTTGATTTGCCTGGTGAGATTCTGGTGTGTATATTTACAGTGAGCCATAGTCAATGGGCTAAAGATGTCGGACCAACCGCATGGTCCTATAACACACTGCTGTGATTTTAAACCAAATTAAAAACACTTAATCTCAGGAAGCTGGTTGTATCGCATCCATTTTAAGGTTAAACATCAATCTTATATCCTGGCTTTATCTCTAGAGTATGACTTGAATGAGAAAGAACAACTTAAATCCTATATACTTCACCGAAAATAGCCGATCTATTCCAGCTGTGAACAGTGAACCTGCTATATTAGCCGAATGTACGCTTCAGTAAAAGGGATGCCTCGGTTCGTCTGGTTAAAAGCTTCTGATAAAGTTGAGTGGTTTGGTTTGACCCGTGGGCATGGCCTAAGCCAGGTTGCTACCCGCTGAAACATTGATGGCCTGTAGTGATCCTTTTTGACAGTCTAAGATTCTCAGACATTTGAGCAGAGTTCAGCATAAAACGTTTGAAGCCTGGAGGGAGAAAGAAAATGGAGCCATCTGCTCTATGTTCTCAGCCTCCATCCCCGCCATTGAAACCTTTCAAGCCCCCAGCAGAGGCTATAAGCAAAGACAATTGGCATTCAGTGCTGGCAGCGTCTGATGAAAAACAAACCACGTCTGATTCTGTCATTGTGACGGTCCATTACGAGGTTCCGTGGATAGCAGATAGCAGAGTTGTGTATCTCACATGAGCACAGCAAATCGAAATCTGTCACACTTACTTGCTGTACACTTCTGCCAGCACACGCTTTAATTTCTTCTCACTGTCAATTTCTCTCCAAGAATTTAAGCACATTTTAACGAGCATGAGCCAGTGAAGGACATTTTCTTCTTCTTCTTATTATTATTATTATTATTATTATTATTATTATTATTATTATTAATTTAACCTTTATTTAACCAGTAAAGAGGCAAAATAAGTGACACAGCTCTGCCAGTAGTAACAATAAATACAAGACAATAACAACATGCAACGCTCATAAATACAGTACCCACTACCGAAGAAGCTCAAAGGGAGAACAGGAACGTCTAATAACGCAACCTAATAAAGGCTAATCTATAAAAACTAAGCAACGAAATGTGCTAATAAACTAAAAAGGAACAGAACCAACATTTTGCTATATGTCAAAGCAGGAGCAATGTTTGGGAAGTGTGCCCATGGCAATTCTTTTAAAGCTCACTAGGGGAATCACAGAAGCCAGTTTGAGTCTAGTCTGTAGGTCATTCCAACACCAGGGTCCAAAAAAAGCAAGCCATTTCTTTCTAGCCTCAGATTTTGTTGGGGGCACGACATAGCGCAGCCAAGCATTTTGATCTGAGGTTGAGAGAGTTTTGGTCAAGTTCAAATTTAGAACAAATGTAAAGTGGGAGATTTACCAAGAATTGCTTTATAAGTGAGAATAATACCAATGTAGCAACCTGCGAGACGTTAAGGAGTACCAACCCACTAGGGCGTACAGAGTACAGTGGTGAGTCATATAGGGGGAGTTTGTTAGAAACCTCAATGCAGCATGAAACAGGGGGTCAAGTTTGCTCAGAGTTGAGGGACTTGCAAAAACGGTAGACAGTATCACAGAATCACCTAAAATGTGTCTAGCCGGTGCCTCGTGGATATGCAATAGTTTAAAGCATAGTTTGGCCTTGGGCGCAGTTATTGAGCCGGTGTTACTGCTTCTGTTCATTACATTCAAAGTCACACTGGTTGGATTTTGTTTTAACCCATTTTGGGGCGGGAACCCCTTTTGGTCTTTTAAACATTATGTTATAATTTAGCTATTGGAAAATAGCAGATCTACAAGCTCATAGGGCGCCACCGAGTGTCGTGCTACGAGCTTGTAGGTCTGCTATTTTTGAAAAATCGTAAAAAAATGCTGCGCAAATCTTTGAATATATATTCTTTCAAAGTGAATGGTTTTTTTTTTTACTCTAAATGGGTTAATCAACAGTGAATTAATTCATTAATTCAACACAAGCCTATACATCGGATTCCAGTGAGTGATTGAGTCATGGGGGAGTTAGCCTCGATACCCAGGCTTTCATTTCGTCTGCGCGAAAAATGAAAGCCTGGATTTACGCATGGGCTGCACTGGTCTAAAAGTGGGGTCGCTCCAAATGATGTGACGTCAGGGCTCTGAGCGGTGTGCACCCCTCAAAATAACACTGTGAGGAAATTATTACCAGTGGAATTCAAACGAGGCTATGCGAGGAAAATGAGGAGAATGGCTGAAGAACCTGCACCACACCGTCTAAGAAAAAAACCAACGTGTGCCGACTCTGTGGAAATAGCTTTGACAGTCTGTTAGAATGGTATACTCCAGCAACCAGTGGTTTCTGCTTCTGGTCGACACAATAACAGTGCTGTACTGGGGGAAGGGGGGGGGGGGGAGACCGGGGCTGACGGACAGATCGGTGAACCAATCAGGGTGCGCGTTTTTTCTGAGCCGCGGCCCTCCCATCTAGGCCAGAAATGTCTAGCGTTAGCTCAGGCTACGGGGGAGTTACCTTTGGGTCCAGTGAGGGAGGCCTCGGTGGCTTTGCCTCCGTCCCCACAGTGGTTCTCATCAAACGGGAGGCAGTGCTCCCCGGTCCCGGCCACCACCTCCGCGTTGGTCTGCAGGTCCTTGGTTCCGGTCAGGGACTTCGGTCGGTAGAGCCTCCGAGAGTTGGTGTCGGACACGTACAACAGGCCGGTCACTGGGTCGGTGGCCAGGTAGTAACGGTGTGCAGGGTTGTTACTGTGGTTATACAGGGAAAAAAGAGTGGTTGTGTCTGTCAATGCAGATGTTCACTGTGTTGTTTAAAAAAACACATCGACAGCCTCGTGTGAAATTGTCAAAACGGGATGTTGAAATGTATAATGTCAAATGTGTGATGCAGGGAGGAAGAAGAAGAGGAAGAGGAAGAGGAAGAGGAAGAACCAACCTCTCCTTGGTTAATTCATTTAGTTTGAATAAAATGAAGCTCAATTATATCATACTGTTTTCCCCTTTATACAGAAAGGGAAATTATGACATTCAAATGGATAATAAACGTTTAGGGAGTTAACATTTGTTCTATTTTTTATCAATATGAAAACTGTATTAAGATTTGTGCAAGTATTCTCCATGGCAGAGAAACAGAGAAAGATAGAAAGATAACGAGAGAAAGCGAGGAAGAGAGAGAAAGGGGGTACTCTGTATTTTACCGAGTGTGTAAGATACTTGTATCACAGGGACAGTAAAGACAGTTACAGGAATAATGTGAGGTATACCAAGTACCAACAGATGACAAAGTGGAGATGACAACAATCTATATTATTCAATTGTCAGTCTTCTGTGCTAAGGACAGGCACAAACTGGTCGAGTTGCATCTGGCTCTGCTTATTGACATCCTTTTAAAAAGTTTACAAATGGACCGCTCACCACCTCAGAATGAGTAGGACTAGTAGTGGAAAAATGCCTATACATATCAGCTGGACACAAACGTTTGCCTTCAAATTGACTATGCACGTTCAGCCAATTATAGTACAGGATCTTATTTTGTCCATGATAAAATACTCATACTCAGTAAAAACAAGACATTATGAAAGTATTAAAAGGTCCACTCAGTCATTCAGTACCGTCGGAAGGAAATTGCAAACAGAGCACATGGCACGTGCAGCCACAGATCCTTTCTGTTTCATTTATTTTCTGTTAAAAAAAAGTAGTGGAGTGCCCGACTGCCCGTGTAGGACACTAAAAGTCCATGATTGGAACCATCAGTCAGTCACAGTCGACTGACAGTCTCTCAGTTTAATCGTCAATTGGTTGAAGTAGTATTGGTTAGTTGATTCGGATTCAACTCGGAGTGAGGGGTTGGGTGCAGCCCTACCAAAAAGATTCACATGGACATTTTGCTTCTGTATTATAAAAGGTTAAAAGTAAAAAAGTAAAGGTTTCCACACAAATGTAAGAGAACGTCTTGTTAGCTTTGTTGGTTGACTGAAGCCATGTGTGTCATACATTTCACACACACACACACACACACACACACACAGAAAATCGTAACGCTAAACAAATTGAATATAAAATATTATTAATATTATTATGTGAGGCATAGCCTATGATAAATATATTTGTTATAATATAAGATAACATTGTAGCTTGCTACAATGTTATCAATGTAAACATCAACTGAGAAGACCTTTAACCGTCCTCAATGCAATGTATTACAGAACAGGTGCTTAGGGGACATTAATGTGATCCATTTAAAAATAAAGAGTTTAATTTTAAGGCTACAGATTGAGCTTTGCGGGACACACTCAAGTTTAACGATATACCTCAATCAATACTGGATGGATTTGGAAGAGGATAAAGCAAGGCCGTTAAAGTGAACATGGTGATCACAGTCAAACATCTACAGTGTGTATAAAACAATGAAACTGAATCATAAAACCCCAACAGCTTTTATGAGTCAAAGCAGATGGTTTAAATAACAAATAAATAAAAAATAGATAGAGATAAAATATATCAAATTCCTATTAAAAGATAGAGATTTTAATAGAGATGGAGACAGGGAGGATATGAAGACGTGCACAGTGTACTGTACCTGTGTCTAAAGTCTTTATTTCTACGGGAAGGCAGGAAGGAAAGCAGTGAAAGAAGGAAAGGAAATTGAGGTGAAAAGTGTCAGATGTAAAGACAGGTTGACATTTTAAATTTCAGTCAATTTCAATTCAGCAAGAGCATAAAATGTCACGACTTTGTTCTTGAAGAAATCCAAAGGAAACACTAAAATCCAAGGAAAGCATTCTGAAAGAGCAGCACATCAGGGTTTTCCGGCATTCGTAGGCCTGTGAGTTAAAGGGATATTTCACTTTCAAAAAAGACTTTTGGTCACTTCATCGTCTACGCAGTCTTAGATTTTTAGATATTTTGATATTCATTTTAGCTGCCCCGCCCCCTTCCCATACAGACCCATTATAACTTCAAACTCCACTTTAACCATGATAGATTCATCGAAAACATCCAACCTTTTTTTCTGGTGACTGATAGTCTGATACTGCCCTTCTAATATGTGAGGGGGCCGTGCTTTTTCATTTACTGTTTTCATTTATTTTTGTAATCATTCTTTTTGATTTTTAGAGGGGTGCCGGAGTAGGTTCTTTTCAATCAAAAATAGCAGATCTACAAAACGATCTTAGATGTGCCGTCCTATAGTTGAAGAGAAAAAGGAGGTGATTGATTGAATTCTTTATTAGACAGAATGACAGAAATGGAAACAGACGTGAGGTTTTCATTGTGTATCGATCTAATAAAATCTAATAAACATTTTCAATTTAGAGTGACAACAATGTCTCGACATTGGTTTAATTAACCCATTCTGACCTGAGATCAGATTCTAAAAATGTCTTCTACATCCTGACAGTTTTCATTCTGACCTGAGATCAGATTCTAAAAAATGTCTTCTATGTCAGTCGCTCTTCGATTTTTCAAAAATAGCAGACCTACAAGCTCGTAGCGCGCCACTCGGTGGCGCGCTATGAGCTTGTAGATCTGCTATTTTTCAATAGCTAAAGCATAACATAGTGCTAACACCAAAATGGGTTCCCGCCCAGAATGGGTTAAAAGACAAACAATTCAAATATTAGCATGTCATATTTGAAAATAACATGTTTTGGATAATTTAGTGACTAAAACTGAAAGCTTGTGTGATAGGAGCACTGTGCACTGCAGATGTATGATCTTGAAACGTAATAATATAGGATCTCGGGACCCTGTATCAGCAGATACAAATGAAATGACAGTACTTGGATATGGGGCAAAAAAAAGAAAACAAAACTTGACTGAACATACCTAGTTAATTATCATAAATTATTAAAAAAAACACATTAGCTCTTAACTTATTAAATCATTGGAAACACAATACACATTGAGGAAAATATCCTCATTTTCAACGGTGCCAAGAAAGAGCAACAATAATAATGCCTGGTCGATTAAGCCTGAAGCCCCCGAGACTATACACGTCTAATCCCACATGACCACTGTTGTTTTTACTTCATCTCAACCTCTCCTATTGGATTATTGATCCTGACACTTGTGCCACAAGCCACTGAGGTCAGTATCTAAATACAGACTTTACTTTGGCAGCAACTCATGCGGAAGTTACATGGGGTTCTGGGAATACCATGTATTCTGGTTGTATCAGAACAAGCATGCATTATACATATCTTCCCATGCAATTAAACCGCTTCAGCTCCTGCATACCTGGAACTACAATATGTATCCTGCGTGTGCAAGCAGAAATTCTGCAGCTGAAGATACTAGTGGATTTTGTGGAATTGTTTTCTTTTTCTCCACTGGATGAAGTCAGAATTTAAAATGAACCACTTTCGTATAAAAGCAGTAAGGTACCAATCGTTTCCCCCATGGCATGCATGTGTTTGTATTGGTAGATCAGTTTTCGTCAAGAAAAAGTGTATTCATTTCTCGCTTGCGGATAATGACATTATATCCTAATAAAGGTAACGTTTCCTTTAATTTTGTTAAACTGATAAGCTGCCACCAGCGGGGGGCATGGGTGTACGTTTACACACTCAGACAGGATTATTAAATGCCAAACATATGTCGTGTCATACATTACAAGATGCAGAGCTCAGGTTCAAGATAACACATTCTATGGAGAAGATACCTAGACTGTTTCAAACTAAAACCTCACATTTACTGTGCATTAGGGCTTTAAGCAACTAGTCAACTATTCAACTAGTCGACTAGTAAATCCACTAGACGACCTTGTTGGTACTAGTTGAATAGATAGAAAATAAATAAAAATACAAATAAAATCTTCCTGTTTTTGTAGGCCTCAAAATAAGCTAGATTATAGTCATAGTCACCAATGTACAGCGTTTTTAAATGAACTATTATTATTATTAAAATTATAAAATAAAATAAAACATAACAGGTAGGCCTGGTTAAAAAACGAGTCGACTAGTAAACTACTGTCGGCAACTAGTCAACTAGTAAAAATCAGAAGTGAAAGCCCTACCGTGCGTCACTTTTCTGGGTTGTGCTTTGGCAAATCTAATGCTGACATGATAAGAAACAGATCTAAGGGGACATTTGGCTCACGACGCACAGCCATATAATTTTATTAAGTAATTATTACTTCAATTCATTAGAGCTACACACAAATTATACGGTATGATAACTCTCTGAGAAGGTGTTTTTAAGCATGCACTGTATGCTCTAATTTCTAGCATCAAGATGCCTCTCATTTATATAGTTATGCATATTCACACCTGGGAGGTGCCTGGGAGCAGCCTGGGGCAGCTTCAATGGAGCAACTGATGTACGAGTGTCTTGTTCAAGGGCGCCTCACTGCTGAGGGAGGGGACGAGCATTACTCATTCCCTTTGTATGCCCAGGCTTTTCTCAAAACAACCTCACTTAAACAACCTCAGTTCCCCACTAACTCACAATGATAACTTCCCGACCTGAAAACCACACAACCTCTCTCTCACACACACACACACACACACACACACACACAACCAGACAGCATCACTCACGTGACCTTGACAATGCTCAACTGCACCAAGGTCGAGGTCTTGTGGAACGGCCTAATTAACTATTCCCTCTTAGAGATTATAGCCCGGTATGGTGTATACGTCCGAGGGAAGACGACTGGCCCCAGCGGACATTTAATCAACGTCCGACATTTTGGAAAATGGCAATTGGCTGAACAAGACTCGTTGGAGAGAACGGCCAAGTTGGCATGAGGGGACGTAAATCATCTCAATTACACTGTGAAGACGAGATGTCTTTCCTAATTATTGAGATGGATTGGGAAAATATGTATAAAATTGTTGCGGGCAGGGAAAGGATGGCAGCGACTGGAATTCGGAGCCTCGTTCTACTAGTGTGGATGTCTCGGAAATGTCTGCGTTCTATTTTTAACATGAAAATGTATAGTGTGTTCTTAGAATGTAATGTTTTAGCATGTAGGTTGCCTAGTTTGTACAGTAGTCTAGTATGTGCATGATATATGGCACGTAAGGACCAAAATTAAGTTCCGTAGAACAGGCTAGAATACATCTCATCCTATCGGTCTATTTCCAGATTACACATTTCACATTACAACATACACACATTAAATTGAACATGTCACACATGCACGCTTGAATTTAACCCATTCTGAACGGGAACCCGTTTTGGTGTTATAGCATCATGTTATGCTTTAGCTATTGAAAAATAGCAGATCTACAAGCTCATAGCGCGCCACCGAGTGGCGCGCTACGAGCTTGTAGGTCTGCTATTTTTGAAAAATCGAAGAACGACTGACATTTTTAGAATCTGATCTCAGGTCAGAATGGGTTCATCAGACCAGTGTGTGTCCAGTGGAAACATTCGTATGAATCTGATCTCAGGTCAGAATGGGTTAATCGACTCGACTTCTCTCCGCAGTGTGCACTATAGTTCAGCCATGCAGTGAAAGAGAAAAGGAAATCCCACTCATAGTTGTATATACCTGAGCTCCATGACACTGGTGACATTGCCGGACGGGTAGATGCGGCGGATGTAGTTGAAGTCCCCGACGTACAGGCTGCCGTCGAGGCCCCACGCCAGCGCCACGGGCGCCAGCAGCTTGTTGCCCTGGGCCTGGCCGTTGCAGCTGGGGCAGGAGATGCTCCGGCGCCGGCCGTTCCCCATGACGGTGGAGATGACGGGCGGCTGGAGGGAGATGAACTGGTTCTCCCCGCTGCCTTTGTACAAGATGCCTGGAGAGAAGCAAAGAGTGGTGAAGTATGTTATAAGTATAGTATGTATAGTGGTGGTGGTACTGCATGAAACTCAAAATTGCAATTTATCTTACAGCTTTCTGTAATTAAGCCATGACAAGCGAGTAAATGCATGGCGAGCCATTGGTGTGGTTTGGGGCTATTGAATTGAACCAGTTGAGTCACGACTTGGGTCGACTTGGGTCGCGACGTGCAACAGGACATACCACACCGCTGGGACGAACGCTGTAGTTTGGGCTTTAGGTCAGCAGGACAAAATTCTGCACTAAAATCCTGCACTCACACTTGATTAAGTAAAAGGACCATTTCACCACTTTTCAACTCAAACTTCATATAATTGGTCCTCACTAATGTTCATGATAAACTACCACAATTCTTTCCTATTACCCTGTCTGTGTAGGAGCAGGAGGGCTGTAGGCAGTTCCGATTCAGAAACCCGTCCACCAGTGATGACGTCACTGGTGGACGGTTTTTTGAACTGAGTAGAAAGAAAAGTGCCATTGTATCAGGGTCATTGAGGTGAGGACCAATTATGGAGATAGGTTGAAAAGTGGTGAAGTGGTCCTTTAAGGATTGCAGCTTAAATTAAATGTCAAATTGATCAGATGTAATGCAAATATAACTCTAAATGGCATGGGATATTTACCTCGCGATTAAGGAAACATGTATTCCTTTTCAAAAAGGCTGACAGCTGAACAGAAATGGGTCCTCACGTCTAAATATAAGGATCACACATCTACAGTTTGAAACGAGAGTAGCGCCACCACATTGCTTTGTCTTTTAAATTATACATATATTGTACAGTCATGAAAACCGATTATATCTATACTTCTACCTTTATTACACATGAATAAAGCAAGGCTCGATGTAAATGTATTCCATCAGCGTTTCTTAACCTATAAGACACTGATGTGTGGTCTGGTTGTAATGGAGCCTCGATGCAGCAAGCATCAATCCTAGCGCTGGACACTAATGCCTGATTTATACCTAGTTGTGCATCGTGTTGGCGTTGCAGACAGAAAATATTTCCGACGCGCAACACCGGTGCGTAACTAAATATAAATCAGGCCTAACACCTCCACAGCCCTGTGTTTTTATGTCATCACTCCAGTGGACCTCTGGAAATCAACAACAAAACAGCGACATATGTTATGAAATGGAATGTGCCTTTAATCTTGTAAAGGAACACGCTTTTCCCCCTCGGTCACAGTGAAGGGGAGGGAAGATTAATGTGGTGCATTGTGGCCTCGCCAACCTCCGCGAGACATCCATTCCTCCGCCGAGACACGGAATTCGGGCGACTCACGGCAGATTAATATTTAAAAGAGAGAGGACGAATTAAGAACATTTCTAGTATGGAAGAGCGTATAGTGCAGTGTTTGGTGGAGAACGGGGTCGAACATGGTGGGACCCGTCGGACGCCATAGGGGTGTCTGGGTAGGGGTGAACGGCATGCTGGGAGCACTTAACCACTTTCAACGTGGCATCATTATTTTGGGCATGTCATTACAGGCAAAACCAAAAACAACATAAATACAACCTCATAACATGACGCATTGTGACACGTGAGCTTGTAGATCAGCTGCTGCTCACTACATTTGTCGTATGACAATTTGACATAGTACTGTATAGGGCTTAAGTGGTTCATTATTGTACTTTTGAATTCTTGCACTTGTCTCAGTCGATGAGGAAGTCATTGAAGATGTGGCCCTAAACGAGTGGCCCTAAACCCTTCATGTACTGTCTGTAGGTCAGTGAAATTGCGCGGCGTGCCACCGTGTTACAGTGTCCCCTCACTGAGTTCTTTCCTTACATTGCATTAATCTACTGAAGGGCGAATTCAAATGGAGACATGGTCTGGTGAGAGACTCTCTCTCTTGACAGGACACTCCCTGGAGCGGTCGGGCTCCCTTTGTACACGCGAGCGTTGTAAATGCATCGCTAACAAAGACAGATTGGTACCGGGGCAAAACGGGCTTCGTTCACGACGACACCCAGACGTGCGACCTTGGGTACTCGGGAGTGAACCGCGATCTGTGCGTTCGCAGTAACCGACAGCAACACGCCGTGAGCGTCACCGTCGCTGATGTGAATCTGCTGACTTACGCGTCCACTACGATGTAGAAACATTACCGACAGCAAACAGCCTGTGGGTAATATCTCTGTTGATCTTATACTGTACATCCAGGTGTCTAAATACTGGACGCCTAACACTCTTGGCTGCGGCAGAAATCAGCAATCTAACAGTTTGACTGTGCACTTGAGCTAAAAAAAAATACATATCTGATACTGAGGTAATTCTGGCAGTCTGCCACGTTCCCCTCCATTTACACTTCAATCAGAGTTTACAATGCAGACAAGTCTTCCCATAGGCTATTAGACAGACTAATGGAATGCATTAAATACAACAATCAATCATAAACCTCACCCTCCCTGAGCACAACATCCACATGTGGCCAATATTATTTGTATAGAAGTATACAATCTAATGATTTGGTTTTAGACATCTACAGCATCTGATGCCCTGATAGCCAGAGAGACTGAACACAAGGATAGGGCTGTTGGGGATATGTTTTATTATCCCTGCTTCAGGTCAGACTGAATTACATTAAATACATTTAATTTGCTTTTGTTAAAGGGGCATGCAATCCCAGGTTGATGTCGTGGTTTGTTTTTCAGTTCAGGTTAAAAGCGACAGCAGATTAAAAACATGGCAGACAAGTAAGCATCACAGTACAGATGAACAGAACATGAATCTGGATTCCCCCCCCAATTGACAATCTCCACAAGAAGAGACAGCGCAAGAAAGGATCCCCCCCACACCTCAACCCCCACCCTCCCTGACACCTGTTGTGTCTTCGTCTGGGCCGTGTTCGTCTCCACTGAACCCGCCATGATAACGCAGGACAATGAGGCAACGTTGACATGACCTTTGGCAGATATGCCAGGAACACACTTACACAAACGCATGGGAAATGAACTTTCCACCGAACTGTTCTCATGGACACACATGTCTTACACACAGCCGCCTTCTACCCCAAATAACAAAGAATAAATAATAAATAAAATAATAATAAAGAACCTTGAACCTTGAGAACCTTGATGCATGTTTTTAACCCCGCTGTAGTTTATAACCTGAAGTGGGGAAACAATAATATCACCATCTACATGTTTCTTTTACAATTTAATTCAAATGTATCTTAACCACATTAACCGTGGTGATGTTCACGTCAAGCGTGTATACATTTCAACTCAGAGGAGCACTTCTTGTTCGGGAGTGTCTTCCGTACTCGAGTCACTCACCACGCGAGGTAATAATCACTTACAAAACATTCCTAATTTCGAGTCAGAGAATTTGCTTCTAAAAGGGGCCGAGCGAGCAGTCTACCGGTGCCAGACAGCACCATGGTCGCCTGACAAACTGTCACGTTGCCCTGAGCAATGTCACCCTGCTGATGCTTACATAGAGCAGACTGGCAGGGGAGAAGGATGAGCCTTTTAATTGCACCCTCTACCTTTTCTCCTCTTTCCCTTGTCGCCATGTAACATGTCTGCCGTGACAGTGAATCGACTGCACTTAATTAGCACCGTCCTAGTCATCTGGAGTCTAGAACATTCAAAGTGCATGCTTTACAATGTCTGCCTCACATTCATGTGCACACGCGCCGCGCGCGCGCACGCACACACACACACACACACACACACACACACACGCACTTCGCATTCATATTCACACACTGACGGTAGTGTGGAGTCAGCCATGCAAGGCATCTGCTGATCAACGTGCAACACCAGGAGGAGCCAGGATTGAACCATGAAGGATTGAACTCTTGTCAGCTTGTGTTTCAAAAGACACCATTTGAGAAATGCGTGACCATTCGTGTAATACTGTAGTCGCTGAACTCTGGCAATGGACAAATAAGAATAGCCCCTGTAACTGTTACCCCATGGACGGTGAGGCAAGTTCCGTGATTGAGGAGCGGCTGGATCCTCTTTAATGAATAGAGCGAGGGAGAGGGAGGGAACACAACTAAAGCACAGACAGCAGTCATTTGCCTTTATCTGTTTTCCGACATACTCTGGAGGAGAGAGAGAGAGATGGAGAGAGAGAGCCACTGCCAGGGAGGATGAGAGTGGAAGATGCTTTATTGGCACACATCACAGTCAAGCTCTCAGACGGACAAGAAGAAAGCCAGAAAATGAAACCTAAGTCATGGGAGGAGAATGATAGCGACCATCTGGACTTAGCCTGTCACTGCTCCGCCTGCAAGTGGACCACTGTGGCCTTTCTTGTCGCAGGCAAAGACATTAGTCATGGGTTTGTTTGCGGTATTAAGGAATCGATGGTGGGGAGCAGCAGCAGCAGCAGCAAAGGCAAACAGTAATATTTGGATTCATGTTGGTGGCGTGGAGCATTATTGAACAACGTCGGCCCGTCCACAACCCCCATGTGGACCGTGAATCTCAAATGTCAAAAAAGAAATGGAATAAAATGGCTTAACTTCAAACTGAATAATTCAGTTGGTATTGAGAAAAATGCATAATCAAAGCCTCTCGTGATTATCGTTTTATTGGTACACACAGAGGCAGATAGTGACTGTGTGAGAGGATCGTTGGTATACTTTGATGTGAGCAAGCATACTGGAATACAAAAACAAACAATCTGTACTATACAAAGCTTGGTCTGAGCTAGTAGATTGGGTTAGGATGTCCTTTTTTAACAAACCGATGATGAGAGCAGAGATGAGGCAGAAAACATTAGCTCGTGATATTACTTTGGTACCTTTTATATTTGGAGTTTAGATCTGCTTTGGGAAAGAGATTCCATTACCAGAACAGGAGAGAAAAAAAAAAAACTTCTCAGGGCTTGTTGTTTCCAAAGATATTTCTATCGCTATTTACAGCATCTGTGTGTAAGTACGACATTGCATGTGACGATGTGCAACCGCAGACATCAAATCATTAAGATAAAACCTCAATTGCTCAACACAGCTCAATCCCAAATAAAGGACACCGAGTCTCATTTGCATATCACACATTCCCAGAGATGAAACCTTGCACGTCGGCATCTATCCACTGATCACAAATGCGGTCTCATCTCTGCAGCGGCTCTACCCCCCCGTCGCGCGACGCATACGCCTCAGCGAAAGGCTTTGGTGATGTGGGCGTCGTACCTTAACCCATTCTGACCTGAGATCAGATTCATACGAGGTTTCCACTGGACACACACTGGTCTGATGGACCCATTCTGACCTGAGATCGATTTTTCAAAAATAGCAGACCTACAAGCTCGTAGCGCGCCACTCGGTGGCGCGCTATGAGCTTGTAGGTCTGCTATTTTTAAATAGCTAAAGCATAACATGATGCTAACACCAAAATGGGTTCCCGTTCAGAATGGGTTAACCCATTTAGGCCCGACGTCGAAATTTGAAAAAAATGTATTTTTTTAAAATGTTTTTTTCTCTGAAAAACCTCATGTTTCTATATCAGTGGGGTTCTCAATATTTCATGTCAAGGACCCCCAAAAATATATGAAATTGGCCGCTATCTGAAAATGTGTTGTTTCAGGGACCACCTCCCAGATTTAAGTTAAAAACGTTCGCTCTGAAAGAGTATATAATTCAAAGCTTTGCACCACATGTTCATGATTTTTCTATTTCTATTTTTCAATAGCTAAAGCATTACATAATGCTAACACCAAAAGGGGTTCCCACCCAAAATGGGTTAAGACAGGTGGGATGAAACGAGATGCAACCGGAGGCATTCGGGCTCCAAATGCATTTCAATGTTCTTCTGTGCAACACGCATGAGAGGGCTGATGACAGATTGTGTTCAGCTGTTATTTTCAGTTTCTAACAAAGAGAAGCTATAGCAGAGTTTGGTGTAAACATTAATACCAAGGAATGCAGAGTTACCTTTTTTTCCTCTTATTTTTTTAGTTTTCTTCTTCTTCAAACTGTTTGCTTGCTGTGTTCTTTAGTTTTTTGTTTTCCACAATCTTATGTGACAGAAAGCAGTTCGGAAACCATCCATGACCTCAAAGTTGAGGTCCGCGGGGCTATAGGCTATAGGCTAAACTTCCGCTCGTTCGAGCCATTGAGTTATAATTATACTTCCGGCAGTTTTCCCGGGTGCTTGAAAACGCCACTGAGCAACTTCCACTGAAATGAATAACGGGGGTGGGGGGGGAAACTAAATGTTGACAGCTAAAATAACCCGTCTTGATCACATGACTATGGAGAGCATGTGCACCGATTTGCGTGAAACTTGCGTGATAAAATCTTAAGGAGTAATAATTAGACAATGTGTTTGACGTATGCCGGTCTCCTGGTGGCGCTCTAAAGAGCAGATGTGGAAAAATTCCAGGCAAAGGTTTTTCCTTTGACCTCTAGGGAGTGTGCATACAAGGATCGGTGCAGTTATAGGTAAAACACTAATCAGGCAGTTATAGCGCCACCATGAGGCTGAGTTGAACATTTTCAAGTGGCATTTCTTCCTCGGCCTGGTGGGAATGTTTGTGCAAAATGTCACGGAAATCACACGATGTGTTCATGATTTGCAGCATTTTGAAAGAAACAGAGCACTCCTGCGAACTTTGGAAGCCAATCTTAGCCAGCAAATCTGAAAGTCCCGTTTCGTCGAATGGCTGTAGAGAGACTGTGTATTTGCGTGATGTTTGGACAAAATCTGTAGGTGTACTGTCAAAACATTTGCTTTGCACAAAGCGGCCTCCTGGTGGCGCTATAACAGGCCAATGTGAAAACTTTGGGGCAGAGGTTCAGTTGTGGCATTCAGGCAGTGTGTGTGTGCAGAGTATGGCTGCGATCAAGCCAACGGTGCCAGAGATTAGCTGGTCACGGACGGACGGACGGACGGACACACGGACGGAGTGCAAAACATATACTCTCTCCCCATGCTTTCGGCCTGGTGGAGACAATGACATCAATGGATGGATGCTGTCTGTTTTAAAAAAAATGTACACTGCAGCCTGTGGAAACTGGACTGTTTGGAGAATCACAATCACTGTCCGACGCCCGGGGACCGGCAGGCAAATATCAGGCCAGGGGACAGTAAATGAGAAATGCCCTTTCATGCCTCATAGCAGCTGCCATCGGGTTGCCCCTCGAGTATAAGGCACTTAACCTCCACCTCCCTCCAGTGGAACAGCTTTGTGGCCCACGGCGCACAACACTGTGTTTGCACTGGGCAGCTCCCAGGTGTGGGACGTGCAGAACGGAACGCACGTAGAAGCCGCTTTAACCCATTCTGACCTGAGATCAGATTCATACAAGGTTTCCACTGGACATACACTGGTCCGATTAACCCATTCTGACCCGAGATCAGATTCTAAAAATGTCAGTCGTTCTTCGATTTTTCAAAAATAGATCTGCTATTTTTAAATGGCTAAAGCATAACATGACGCTAACACCAAAATGGGTTCCCGTTCAGAATGGGTTAAAACCGCATAATTACTCAGCACACACACCCCCCTTGATAAATCAAGGCACGAAGGGGAACTATGCTTAATTATATTAGCTGATCTGCTATTGGATATAAACAAAAAATATTGTAGGATTAAATTGAAGACGTCTGAACAAAAGGGAGATGAAATGATGCACTGAGGGGAACTCTGGAGAGACGCCAGCCCTCCTGCAGGAAGTGGGACAGGTTCTCTCTCCTCGTTCTCCAAGGACAACTTCTAACCATAAATGACTTACTTACCGAGAATAACTACAGCACTGTCTTTAAATTACAATAAAACACAGTGAGATTGCTCTGTGGAACAAAATTATTTTCTTTTCGGCATGCATTGAGAATGACGAAAAGGGCCAATCAATGAGGAAATATAACCTCAGAATGATAATAATCAGTGGTAGAAGTTTTTGTTTTTAGTTTTTGTTTTACCAATGTCAAATGATTGATCGTTCTATTTCATACTTTCATGAATTTAGAAGAATAGTGATTATGTACAAGCTCATGCTGTACATAATTTCAGACCAGAAAATGTATCTCTGTCAAAGGATGTTTAAAGATGACATTCCATTGTTCATGTCAGTCCAGAATGGGACATGCATTTCTGATTGTAATTACTGTGTCTCCCAACTTTTCGGATTCTCAGAGAGCTCGAGATTGTCACTACCATCTGCAGTTACGTGTACGTTCTAATTCTCTGCTAAAAAGCTCCAGCTATTGTTGTCTCCACCAGGCTGAAGGCATGGGGAGAGAGTATGTTTTTCACTCCGTCAGTATGTCCGTCCGTCCGTCTGTGTACAGCTAATCTCTGGCACCGTTAACCCGGTCGATGCCAAATTTTGTGCGCACACACTCCCTGGATGCCAACGATGAACCTCTGCCCCCCGATTTTCCAGAACGGCCTGTTATAGCGTCACCAGGAGGCCGACATTTGAAAAAACATATTTTTGGATATTACTCCTCCCGATTCTGTCCAAAATCCCACTAATCGTTACACACTATCTCTATAGTCATGTGTTCAAGACAGATGTGTCTGATATTTCATATTCCATCCGAAATGGCTAACATTGGCTTTCAAAGTTTGCAGGATTGGCCCGTTTTGAACAAAAATCCTCAAATCATGACAGACTTTCCTACTAGGCTGACGAATATATCCCACCCTTTTCACATTGGCCTGTTATAGCGCCACCAACAGGTGGCTTGTTATAGCGCCACCAACAGGTGGATTTTTGGCGCAGAATTTGAGGCATTTTGCGCCAAAAATGTGTTTTGGCAAAATCCAATCCAATCCAATTGCCATCCAAAGAAATGGCACCGTTTTTCACTATTACAGCGCCACCAGGAGGCCACAACCTGACCTGCCCTGGTGGGACCTTTGTCCCGAGGGGCACTTTATCTAGTTATACATGTATTTGTGGCTTCAGACCATGTTACTTCATTTTCCATTATCCTGATTCCACTGAGCTGGATTTAACACAACAATATCTCTAGTAAGTAGCACACTTCTTCACCAATTAGAATATAGCGCCTGGGAATCAGAGGGTCCCTGGTTCGATCCTCGACTCCTTCAGGCTTCGTGTCACCTGGTTAAGTGTCCCGCTGATCAAGACACTTAACCTCCAACTGTTCCCCAGTGGCTGGCTCACTCGGAGCGAGTCACTGCTGGGTCAATGCAGGCAAGTAATTACCCCCTGGGGAGTGCTTAAAAATGCCCTTAATAATAAGCATCCGTCTGATGACATCACAAGGACAAATTATAATGTAACAAATCACTGTTTTTAGGAAGAGCAGCACCTTTGAAGCGTAGCAGCCACATAACATTTTGCCTTTCAACAATTATTGACTTGGGTCAATGATCTTTATTGTATGTTGGAACATGTCATCCAGACAGGTACGTGTGTAGCCAGATAATCAGATTCAGAGATGTCTTTCTAGTGGTACGTGTGGGGAAATCTTAAATTCATTGATTTTGGCTTGGACGGCGGAGAAAGGCAGCGGCAACAAACCTATACTGGCCACCTCCCACTGCTTTAGAATCAATCCTGGGCGCTCGGATGACTTACTTTTTCATTTAATCCTCTTTACCCCGCTGAGGGGCACAGGGCATTTCACCAGCGCTCCCGATATCTCCATCTCACTCTCTCTTCTTTATAGGTCTTGGGAGTGTGGAGCGTCTCCAGTTGTTTCTCTGCCTATAATAACCCGTGTCCTCTATCCCTGTGGAGTGCAGTGCAGTGCAGTGCAGGGCCATGTCTTGTGATGTCATTTTGTGTCCTTCCAGTGTGTCCCATCATCCAGTTCCACTTTCTCCTTTTGATGGTTATGGGACCTGTAGTATACCTACAGTGTAGTGTAGGTAATGGTACTGTATACTGTCCTGGTTTGTGATCTGCTCGGGTGGCGCAGTGGTTAAGTTAAATGGTTAAAGCAGGTTGAGGTTGTGGGTTTGAATCCACAGTGGTGCATCCGGCTTTGTCAAGCGTTTATATTGCCCGTGTTCGGGGGAGGGAAGTATGGACCTCCCCAATTAAAAACGAAAATCGTGTGAAGTGAGGGGCGCTCTTATCATCGTACATCCTCATGACTTAACATGTCGATTTGCTTTCGACATTCATTGTCAATGGGAATTTAATGTTTGTGTAGGACAAAAATAGACGGTTTGCCTGTACACATAGTACGTCATCATGACTCTGATGAAGACCGCATAGGTCGAAACATTAGTGGTTTTTGTATGCTAGCACCTAATAAAAGCCTTAAAATGTCCGTGCTGCTCCAGTGTCCTCTCCTTCTTCTGAAACATAATGTCCTTGTTCCTGTGACGCACCGGGCCCTTTGGAATTCAATGTTTGTGTAAGACGAAAATCTACACTAATAGCTGAACTTAGGAGGGGCTAGGGCCCCTCACAAAAAGAAAAAAGAAGAAAAAAACTAAACACTATATCCCAATGTGAAGGAATGCCCTAAAGTATTTTCATTTGTTCTGCGACGTTATCATTATTGTTTCTGAATGGTTTCCCTTCGACCCAGTTTTATCCCATTCATTGATATCAAACTCTCAATCTCATGATGTCACCAAGGCATATCAGTACTAGGCGGAGTATCTCTGATCGGAGACAACCAGACATGTGGCTTTTAAACAACATAAAAAATACATATCAGGGCAAGTGGTCCAAGGCACATGCCACATAATAGGCTTTTTTAGGCTTTCTTTGCTGCTTGTCTCTCCCCTTCTCTGTCTTCCTCTTTCCTGTCTATCTTCACTTTATACTATCAATAAAGGCAGAAAAGCAACAAACAAAAAAAAGACACGTCATCCCTACGTGATGCTTCTGAGCTGAGGACATAAACAATGAAACCCTATATTATATTATACATGTAGTACGTAGGGTATGCAAGGGTCTATACTTCTACAGAAAGTAATACCAGCACTAACTTTTCAAGTTTTTATCCATTTAGGATTCTTTGTTTATTAAAGGAATAAACAGCAGCATAGACTATCCCTATACCAGAACTGTGCACCCGATATTCTTATACTGTGTGCCTGCTTCTACTCTCTTCAAGTCATCTATACTTCTACACCAAAGGCTCCATTCTCGTCACCGCTAAACCCCTTATCCCTAAACTTCTTTGCCTTTTTTTACTATTTTGCTAAACATTTTTGAATAGTTAAAACGGCCAGTCTACAAGCTAAAAAATAGTAAAAAAAAAAAGGCAAAGAAGTTTAGGGATAAAGAGTTTAGCGGTGACGAAAATGGAGCCCCAAATGTCTTTGCTGAAAATAGCTGATGTCAAACCTCACAACATATGCGTCGTGAGCTTGTATATTGGCTATTTTCACAGAACGTTTGCCCCAGAATATAGGGACGGTAGGTTTCATGTGGCTAAGAAATAGAAGACGGTAACAGGTTGTTTAATGTTAGTTTCTTCACAGATAAACCTACATGGAGATATCCATGCTGCACTGACCCACATGCTGGAACCATCTGTCTAGTGTCTACCCTGTAAACCCCAAGAGGTCACTATCACTAGTTCTACATTCAACAGCGTATTTCCACATAAACTCTTACATATCCCTCTCAACTGCCAGCGGAATCTGAGAGCTTTGACGCATCTCTGTATATTGTCCCTCTCAATGTATACTGTGTGTGTAATGTGTGTGTATATGCATGTTTGTATGTATGTCATATAATAGTACACAATATCTCCACACCAACGTCATCAAGACAAATTAATTTAATTTTAATACTGACATCCTAGTAGAATCCTACTGTACCAAGGTAACCCTTTTCTGTAAAAAATAACACCTGTGTGAAGTGAGGGGCGCTCTTATCATCATACGTCATCATACAGTACATCATCTGGCCAATCACAGTTTGCGTCCTCACTTTTGTCTTCAATGTTTGTGTTTACACACTTTTGTCTTCAATGTTTATGGTTACACACTTTTATCTTCTATGTTTGTGTTTACACAGACCCTCAAAAGCTGGACATAGGAGGGACTAGCGCCCCTCAAAAATACTATGACAAATACGCCTAGATGTAGTGTATACTATATAGTAGGAGGATTTGTTCGGTATTTCACAAAAATATTGGAAGTGGAACTGTAGTGTTAATCACTTTAACCATGGGGACACCTATTTTGGGCATGTCATTATTTACTCTAAGGGAAGGTTTTCAAAAAATACCGAAAATAACCGATCATCAATCTACAACACACTCACAGCCCATGGCAACGCAATGTATAAGGCTTAACTCATTTTGGGCGGGAGCCCCTTTTGGTGTTAGCATTATGCTATGCTTTAGCTATTGAAAAATAGCAGACCTGCGAGCTTGTAGGTCTGCTATTTTTGAAAAATCGAAGAACGACCGACACAGAAACATGGCTTTTTCAGAAAACTGTCAGGATTTACAAGACATTTTTTAGAATCTGATCTCAGGTCAGAATGGGTTAAGAAGCTTAAGTGGCTTAAGTGGTTAATCATTTGGCTTAATGTTACACAAAAGCATTGTGTGAACAAATACATTACTGAGAGAGAGAATGAGTGATGTGTGTGACTTCCATAATGGAAAGGAGGAATTTATGATACAAAAACTAAACTAAACAAACACAGAAAAAGCACTTCACTGACCCAGAGATGGGAAAGCAAGAACCCAGGCACCATTTCCAAACTGATGCTATTAGACTGAATTAATTAAACATTAAAATGAACACGGCACAGAGCGGCGGTGGGCCGTGACCTCGGGCAAGGACACAAATCCTGTGTGACGACAACTGCAACAAATCAATCAATCATCTGTGCCAAAGACCGCAGGACAGACTGGGTTTAGTGTCACTTACAGCCAGCAGGGGAAATGAGAAGACCAATTCACTGACAATACAACACGCTGGAATAACAATAAAGGGCTAGCATAATGATACTCCAATAACAAACCGTAGCATCATACGCATTTGTCATCGCATGTGGTTTCCAACCTTTATTCCTTAGTGCCCCCCACCCCCTCCTTCATCTGACAAAAACTGTTCCCCCCCACATGTGCGTACACACACTGCATAATCGCAGGGGTAGGCAACCTTTATTATCAGAAGAGCCATTTTTGGCCCCAAAAACGTATTACAATTATATCTGGAGCCGCAAAAATAATGTTTGCTTTAATAAAAGCAAACTTTGATTATTTGGGATTTTTCTGGCCTTTCAATATTATACATTTTATTGTTTGCTAATTTCTCAAAGCATATCAAGTGTACTGTACCAGCTAAGCCAGCAGCATTGGTGGTGAAAGAATAACTTTATGCCTCGTACAAATTCAATAATACATTGATTAAATGTAAAAATAAAAATAAACTTCTTATTCCTTTTCATACTTCTTTGCCGTAGCAACTGGGAGCCACGGGAGAGGGCCTATAAGAGGCTCTAGAGCCGCAGGTTGCCTACCCCTGGTATAGTGAAATGGTCGAATAGTGTAAATTGGTGATATAACCGAAAATAGCTGACCTTCATGCTCACTACAACACGTCTGCTATATATTCTCCCATTTTCATTTGTATTGAAAAGTTTTGAAAAATGAATAAATAGCCCAACAAGCCCAAAATACCCACTTCCTGCACAAGCCTTTGCCTGACCTGCACGTCATTCATTGAAGCAGCTGTAATTCATCTGCCATGTCGTTTCAAGTCCTTGTCCTGTGTGTATTCATAGACTAACTAGGTCTTCTAGTCTGTCACAATGTCTTACACTGTCTCCTTGAGCTGCACATGAGATCCTGTTGTCCCCGCGTCATGTAAGTCAGTGTGTCTAACGCGATACCGTCGTGTGTGTCACCAGCCCTGAGGGCGCTGGCAAACTTGGCTTGGCGTGTTTTACTCCACACGCTAAGCGAGTGTGATTGATGCGCGGAGCCATTCACCAGGTCAACTATGTTAATGAAAGGGTTAAACATGTCACAGCTCTCTCCCGGTCCGCATGGAACGAGGAGGCCGGTTTCTCTTCCTGAAACGGCTGAGCAGGGTGAAAGCGTTGTGAACGCCACTCTACTGGCTTCTTTCACTCTTGATTTATTCCGTCATTAAGGTGAATGATTGGCCTTTCACAGCTCTCCTCCATTATCTGCAGCAGAGATGACGAACCATATTTCATTTTGATCCGAGTATTTATTGCATCGATCGCAGGGTAAAGACCACCTGTTCAAAACTCTGAAAAAGGGACCACCTGTCTCATGCACGTGCACGCAAACACACTTCAACATGTGCGCACACAAACGCAGACAGTTCCTGCCGGTGCTCGCATTTGCGTGTCAGTTAACACAATCTGTGATGAAACGAAATATCTCGTGCATAGCTATTGTACCCCACTGTGCCAAAATAAGATTTGATTAATCCATAATTAATAAAAAAATAACTCACGTGGTGGTCTAAATGCGAATCCGACGTACACTTGCGCACGCTTATTAGTCGTTTTTCTGCTCAAAATGAGACAAAATCCGAGGTTTGGGAGCTTACTGTATAAATCCATGATAAACATCGCGCCGATAACAGCAACTCTGTCGCGGCTCGTCTACAGGCGTGAGAGTGAGCCCACACTGTAGTGTGGGGTGGGGCTGTACTTCCTGGTTGCCCAGGATCTCTTCTTCTACTTTGGTATTTCGCGGCATTTGACTGGTACTGGCCA
The DNA here is from genome assembly GCF_963924005.1 of Protomyctophum bolini. Lineage (NCBI taxonomy): Eukaryota > Metazoa > Chordata > Actinopteri > Myctophiformes > Myctophidae > Protomyctophum > Protomyctophum bolini. The sequence goes on along the minus strand of NC_137871.1, from coordinate 8,002,556 downwards.
CACGATCCCGCCTAGTGTAGCGGGAGGGAATGTGTTTTAAGTGTCTTACCGTTCTGGACGTCCAGTATGTGGTGTTTGTCCAGCATCCATCCACCCATGTAGGAGGCGTCCAACTCGTAGCCCTGCAACACAGCCGTCCTCTTCTCCCACAGCACCACGTCCAGACATGACTCATACTCGTAACCCACGGACACTGAAACAAAGAAAACGACGACATAGCAATTAGCTGTCCTGTCCTTTAGAACAGTGGTTGAGGGTCCGTGAAGGAGTTCCAGGGGGTACCCAGCTAAATGATAGTTTGGAACCAAATGGACCCTTATGGGACTGTAACTCTGAGAGTGTACAAATGGAACCAAATGGACCCATTCCATTTGTACAAAAACATTAATTAACATTGATTTTACAATAAAAAATTGGGGTCCCAGAGATAGAAATGTCTAAGTTCTCAACAGGCCCACAAATTAAGGCCCGGTCCAGCACGGCCCGAAGCTCGGCCCGAACCAAAAAATTACCATAATGTTAAGCCCGAAGCCAGATCAAAAAAAAGAACGCCACTTTAATGCCCAGCGCAGCGGCACGCACCGTGGTTCAGTGTGTGTCTGTGTGAGAGTGAGAACGGAGTTCAATGGACTTAATAAAATAAAGGATTTATGTAGCTCACGTTAAGACTGTTAATGTTCCCTTTCCTAGTCATTCTAATGGATTCCATTTCCACTGGTGGCGAGTAGCTCCCCTTAGTTTCATCTGAAGTGAAGCAGCTATGTCCAAGACTCCAAGTATCGTCCAAAAGAACAAACATAGCCTACAAAAGTTTACAAACCATCCACGTACCGCTCATGGCGTGTCTCGACAGCTTAGAGATCTGTTATTTTAAATTGGGCACATATAACGAGGCGCACTGCCGCACCGAGGGACGGCGGTTATAATACTAATCATTTTGGAAATCAAATAGCCTGTAGCCGGCAGTGGACTGTAACACTGCGTGGTCATCATACACTACAGAATGATATCATTTATATGGATCGGTTGGTGACTATATGACGTTGATTGATGTCTGATTAGGTTATATTCATCGCAGCCAGCTGGGTTTAACGAGATAGCTCAGTCAGTGCAGCTGCAACATGACGAAAACCTGATGCTTCAGCTATCGTGTGATAATCCGATTGATTTTTATAAAACATTTAGCGTATGAACTGAAGCTCATTTGGTGCGCCGCAAACCAGAGGGCCAGCCAGCGGTGTAAACAACCACCCCACCGTTCGACCATGCCAGCACGCAGTCAGTATGCGTGCTGCGGCTCCGAGTCTGAAACGCCAGTGTCCCCTGCGTCCTCCAGACGGAGTGGAGGAGAAAAAAAAAGAAAGAAAAAAGAAGGTTGGGCCAGGTCGCGTTCGGGGCAGAGTTTGAGAACTTTATATGCATGTCAAACTGGGGGTCCTTGAAATGACACGGGTTGAGAATCACTGGTCTGTCAAATGGGGTCCAGTCACAGTCACACTGACCTGACGAAAGATCCATCAAGATCGAAAAACCTTGTTGTCTTGTTCAATAAAGTAATCCTTTACCAAAAGAATGGTGTGCGCCGGGCCCTATATACCTCCTTCCATGATGGCCTTATTGGACCTGCAACCCGCTGTCGAGGTGCGTGTAGATAGGTATGCTCTGAATTTACAGGACATGAACAACTTGGGAATCACAGCTTTAGAACATCTGTTGTGCTTTGTTGTTTCTGAGTGCTTGTTTGCCGTTCTAGAGGATGCGCGCACATCTGAATAAAAACCCATTTCATTCTAACTGTTCCCTCAATAGATGTAACGTAAGCATGTGCGTGTATCCTCTATTTGTGTGGGCCTTTGATAGATCATCTTCATCATCTGTATATCCTTTGTATTCCCGTCTTCAAAAAATGTATAATAGAATATAGAAGTACAGTGTGTTGAAAGGAAAGGATCAATTGCACGTTATGCAATTGATCCTTTCCTTTCAACATACTGCACTTTATATGTACAGTAATGTACGTTTACAATTACTTGTGTAAACGTTTTAGGATGAGGATGACACATGCAGAAATGATATACTCTATAACACACTGCACCATATCACACTCAATGGCGTAAGCGCACCACGCACGCACTCACGCACTCGCACTCACACTCACACTCACACTCACACTCACACTCACACTCACACTCACACTCACACTCACACTCACACTCACACTCACACACACGTTCAATCTATTAACCCATTACCTGACCAGGTAACTAGTTAGATAGTAGTGTCAACCACAATGCCAGGACATGCCAATAAAAACGACAACATCACACATACTGTATGTACCCTGTGCAACTATAAGTGTTGTCCTGTGCAAAAAGATGGTCAGAATGATGAATTACCATGCAAATACAAAGACATTCTAGAAAAAGGTTTATTGACCAAACACCCGACTTGTTTCAGTGCCTGTGAGGCAATATGTTATTTAGTCACAGCGCCCTTGATGAAATATTATACATGCAAAACACAACAGTCAGCAGATGAGCAGTGGCCTTCAGAAAATGCAGCAGTCTGGGATTCCAGGATTTCACACCAGCTGCTAATTCTGTATCACACACACGGAAACAATGCACTACTTTCCCCGATCGGCTTCGAGCGGCAAACTGAGTTCACGTGCGGTTCATCGCCCGCAGCAAGAACAACCGGGAACAGCTGCTGTCAATCGGTCTGATGTCTAAATGGTGTCCCGGAATGCAGCTGCCAATCATTCATTGTGAGTAATTGTGATTACTCGAGAGAAACACAGGGTAGGAAATTAATGATTTGGTGTCTTGCCGGAAAGGTTAGAAATATAATATGAATGTAATTTGCTCACGACCCACAAAACAAAAACAAAAAACAAAAAAAACATAAAACCTGAATAGCATGTTTGCTCTATACAGTCGTTCTGGTTCATACACGCACGCACACACGCACGCACGCACGGTCGCACGCACGCACGCAGCAGCCAATCGTGGCAAAAAAACTCACCCACAGCCTCGGCCAGTCCGTACACCTTCTGGTCGTACGCGTCCGTCTTGTCCCAGATGAAGGTGTAGGACAGGTCCGGGAACGCCGGGAAGGTCTTCTGGAACTGCCGCCCCATGACGGCCACCATGAGGTGGACCTTCATCAGGCCGAAGGGGAGGCGGTCCGGCGTGAGCAGGACCTTGAGGAGGGGCCGGTAGCCCGCCGCCCTGGAACTCAGGTACACCAGGTTGAGGTCGCTGCCCGGGATGGCCACCTGCTCATGGAGCACCTGCAGACAAGCAGAGACGATTCGATTGTCATTCGTGCTATATTGGGACAGAATACAGCTTAACAACTTTCAACATCACTTCCCAATGAATTGAATATGAAGGAGCACAATGGGAATAAGCCAGCCATATAGGCTTTCTTGGGTTTTAAATCCTCTTAGCAGACCTTTAAATTGAACTGTACTTTCCTGTGTGATTTTCTGCAAACTGTTAATAAAGTATTCAATCAATCAAAAATGTTCTATGTTCTGAATGCCATTGAAGGTGACAATTTTCAAATATTCCCATATTGGGTAACAGTTCTCTATACTTTTTCAGAAAACGACCTATTTAAAGAATGACATTTCAACTCAGGTCCCCAACGGGGGACGTAGCAATAATCAAAGCACCATCCGGTGGGCTAACCGGTGAGCCTCATCCACACCTGTGACTTTTAATTAGCAGGCGACTGCAAACTATAAAGTGACACATGGAGTGTGTGTGTGTGGGGAGACCAGGTGAAAAAAAGGGACGTGACACCTTTTATCCATCTGAACAGGATGATGATGGCATCTTGTCATTCAGTACAATATAAGTCTGTATCACCCTGTATGGTGAATAGAACGGGAGTTATATTAATTGGCACACTTGTGTGTACAACTAGGAATACAAAAGAGACAAACAATAGGTTTCCTACACTTAACATAACAATAAGAAAAATAAGAATAGGAATAGATTAGGTATATTCTCTCTCTCTCATATGACAGTTTGATATGACCTTTGGCCCTCTCTCATCGCTCGTGTCTCAGCGTTTCACCTCGTCTCTCGTCCGTCCCACCCAGGGGGGCAGTCAGACAGATATTTCGTGAAGCCACCAAGGAAATCGGGACATCCTGAAAGTTCATATAATGGCCTGTTGTGGCGCTGTCATTTGGCCCAAAAAAACCCCATATATCCCCTCCCCATAGAGGTCCATGTATTTGGGCCCAACTTCACCTATTACCTTAATAAACATGGTCATGAATACTTTCTGCTTCCAGTCACTAGTTTAAAGTCTCATTTCTCATGTCATAATATTCTTTTTGGAAAATTATGGTCCCATTTATTAAAGAAATTACCATAAAGTATGTTCTGAGGGGCGTGGCTACCGTTACAGTCTATGAACGGGAGCCACTCCCCGTTCGAGTCAAAATAAAAAACAACTAAGAAGAAGGGGGGGGGGGAAGTCCCGCCTCGTTGTCTGGGCCAGCCAATGGGCCAGCTGGGCCAAAACGGATCTGGAAAGATGGCGACTTACAATACAAGGACTGACTGGCTTCATTTTACGTCCATATCAGACCCGGCGAACGCTTTGTCCATATTTTTTTTACAGTCTATGGTCCCACCTGGCTCTCTGCCTCATCGGCCCTAATGTCTCTCTCTATCCCTCACTGTGTCCATCTGTCTCACCTGTGTCTCCGTCCCACGCGGCCCCCGTCTCATCCGTCCCACTGTCTCTCTGTCTCACTTGTTTCTCTCTCTCGCTTAAAACCCATTTTGGGGGTGGGAACCCCTTTTGGTGTTAGCGTTATGTTATGCTTTAGCTATTGAAAGATAGCAGATATATACAAGCTCATAGCGCGCCACCGAGTGGCGCGCTACGAGCTTGTATAGGCCTGCTATTTTTGAAAAATCGAAGAACGACTGACACAGAAACATGGCTTTTTCAGAAAACTGTCAGGATGTAGAAGACATTTTTTTGAATCTCATCTCAGGTCAGAATGTGTCTCGTTGTGGCAACCCTTCATTGAATATTTCAATATAACCCCTCCTACACAATAGAAAATTGGAAAGAAAAAAAAAGGGGAAAAAAGGAACTGAGTGTTTTTTCTTTATTTAATTTTTTATCATTTAAAAAAGAATATCTGTAATTCACTTAATGTACAACAACATGTTGGGAAAGTTTGAGAGCAAGAGTGTCTGTCCTGTTGTCCGTTTTGTTTGTCTGTAAACTCATTGTTTAACTTTTTTTTGTTTTTTTCATGTTTATCACATTCATGTCTTTTTTATTATGTATTGTACGTGGAACATTTACATTGCCTGTTATTTTTTTCATTTTATTTAACTGATACTACTCATCATTGTCGATAATATTCTGATGTTATACAAAAAATGCCTGATAAAAACAGTATTAAAAAAAAAAAAAAAACGTGTCTCGTTGTCTCACCTGTGTCTCGGGGATGATGGGGTTGTCCTCGGGGGAGGTGCGGTACAGCGTGGAGAGGGGCGTGGCCAGGATAAGCGCGCTGGGCCTGGCGAGGCCCGTCAGGTAGCAGGCGGGGATGTCGTTGTCCTCTCGCTTCATCACCACCGTGTCCGTCACGTGGAAGACGTTCCAGGGGATCCACACGGTGCGCCGCAGCGCCGGGAACGGAGCGCGCTCGTAGTTCAGCGTCAGGGAGGCGCCGCCGTTGGCCAGGAGGTCAAACCTTTAAAAAACCCAAATTGGACGTAAAACCGTGAGAAAGCTATAGACCTGTCATGGATGTAGACGGAGTCGAACCCAAGTGCAGAGTAACAACAAACAAGTAGTAGATAAGTAGATAATAAAGTATTTAATAAAGAATAAGGCAGATCTTACACGGAAGTATAGTAGGCAGGAATCAGGCAATTGCAGAATGACAATGCAGTCAAAACAGGAATCCACAGACAAGCAACCATGACAACAAACTATGAACTGACAATGAGTGTTTGTGAAGAGTCCAGTTTCATAGGAGCAGGTTGATTGGCAAAGTGTTCACAGGTGGGCTGACGAGGGAGTTGAAGACAGGTGTGTAAATGGGACTGCAGTGTGGTGGAAATGAATGTGGGAGTGGCCATGGTGGAGCCACAGACTGAGGGGGAGGGAGAATGTGACAAGACCTACTTTTCATCTTCTTTTTAATTGTTTTTCAAGCTATTCACAACTCGCTTTCAAAAAGTGTTTAATTTCAAATCCCAAATCCATCATTACAACGACGGTCAGCCAGTAATCTTCACCCCACCTTCTTTGTTTACTGTGCCGCATTAGAGACAAAGCAATGCAACATCGTAATCACGCTGCGCCATTATAATGACGCTTGTAAATATTACCAATGTGCTTTAAAAAGCTCAGTAATAATACTGAGCTATTACACTTGTATTTATTTTCTTCTTTCATACATTTGTTTGTATTCTTTTAGCCACTCCTGCACATTCAGTTATTGTTTTCACTTTCCAATTATTATGTACTGTACGTATTCTTTTAATGAACTATCATGTATTTGCAACTAAATAAAATAAACGTCTTGCCTGTGTGAAGCGTCACTATAGGCAAATTAGATAGAACACCCAAGTCATTGCATTACAGAATCTCTCACAAATGTATAGGACAGTTGTTCAATGGAAGATGCGACTTTTAAACTTTTAAACTATTTGACCTTGCATAATTATCACTCTCTGAATCCTAAAAAAAGTATGACTTTTTCTTAACCATGCTAGAGGGAGACAAGACAGTTAGTTTCTTTGGTGAACTAGTTTTAATCCATTTTGGGCGGGAACCCCTTTTGCTGTTGTTTTAGCTATTGAAAAATAGCAGATCTACAAGCTCGTAGCGCGCCACCGAGTGGCGCGCTGCGAGCTTGTAGGTCTGCTATTTTTGAAAAATCAAAAGAACGACTTTTCAGAAAACTGTCAGGACGTAGAAGACATTCTTAGAATCTGATCTCGGATCTAAATGGGTTAATTAGTATCACATGGTGGAGGGAGAAAGTTACTGGTTTGGAAATGAAGGGTGGTCTTTGAAGTGCTGCTCCATATATTCTACTGGCTGCACTGCCCAGGGGGCTGCAGCATATACATGGTGTCATTACACACTCACTCACGCACGCACGTACACGCACGTGCACACGCACACACAGACAATCTTCTCCTTTCTTTCAACTCCTTCATCTCTCCATTCCCCTCTCCTCCCAATCCTTCTCTATCTCTTTCCCTCTCTCTCTCTCTGTTCTTTTCTGTTCTTTTGCCACCATGTTGGACAGTAGAGAACCGCTCACAGCTGCTCTTGAGGACAGGCTTTGATGCTGCCCACACGCGCACACGCACACACGCACACACACACACACACACACACACACACACACACACACACACACACACACACACACACACACACACACAGAGAGAGATCTCAGCACCCTGAGCTGCTCCGGTGGCTAACCAAGTGTGATTATCCCTCCTCTCCTCCATTTATCATGTTTCCAGTCAGAGGACTCACAGGGTTGAATATCAGAAGAGAATCACCTAATCCCCGGGCTATATCCGCAGGACCCCACCCCTGATCTATGTGTGTGTGTGTGTGTGAGAGAGAGAGAGAGAGAGAGAGAGACAGAGAGAGAGACAGAGAGAGAGAAAGAGCACAACAGCTGAATCATTCCTTGCCGTTCATAACATAAGCCCCCTGTACAGTATGTATTATTCATCTGCTGTCAACGTGTGTAAAACACACGAACATATCTCTGAATATGAATAAAGGTCCTCCTCCAAATGTCACTAAACGGCACTCTGTAAAAATCTAACTTTCCAAGCTCTGTATAGTACAGATACCACACACAGTAGCTCTATACACTCACGCGTCTCGATTTTACATCTGGTATTTTAGATTCTCCTGACCATATTGTAGCATGTTTGTATGTTGGGGTTTTTACTAAATTGGGACACCAAGCTGAAAAAGTGACCAGACGAGGTGAATTCACCTCCCGCCCCTCTACACACACACACACACACGTGGGACGTGCATTTATTTGCCTAGCGGGTGTTTGCGTTGCGTTGCGTTGCGTTATGTATCCGGCCTTTGTGCGCCGGTAATAGCGGGAGAAGGTCAGACAGTAATCCTATGTTTTACACACACTGCGGGCTGATTGATTCAGCCCTCCCTGATTCAATGCATTTTAAACAGCCTCGTTCAAAATGGCCTCAACCCGCTGTGACATTTGCATGAGGAATTGTTATAGGGTGGCGCAGAGCTGCTGCCGGGGCTTGACAGAGACGGCCTTTTTTTTTTACTGGATAAAAGCCATGACTTCTCTCTCGGAGCCCCTCTCATTTCTTTTACATTTCTCCGTCCCCGGCGGGCGCAGAGCAGAACGGGATCATCATAAATACACCCAGCGACGGGGACAGAGAGGTCCTGTCTAACGACCGGACCACCTACCACAGACGGCTCATGTTTATTCTGATGAGACGTGTTTGTTTGTGTTTATCGACATGAGCGAGAGAGATAGGGAAACATTTACAATTACAATTTTGGCATTTAGCAGATGCTCTTGTCCCGGTGGCGATTTTACAAAGTGTGAGATCGGAGTGAATGGCAAAGAGAACCCCTAGTCAACAAACGACAGGTGGATGAAATGGTTATGCACGGTAAGTAGAGTGCAAACGGCAAAGAAAAGATCATTTTGTACTCGCAAAACACACCTATACAGCAGGTGTCTGAACAGCATGCTATCTAAAAAAAAAAAAAACATTTTTGATGAAGCCAACTGTATGTCTATTTAAATAAGTAGCCTATGTGTACAAATAACCAACGTACATTCTGTACTGTATAACGAGCATCTCAACAAAAAAGGGAAACAAGGACGTGCAACATACGATGGTGGAATAAGTACTGTTTACTTAGTGTAAGTGTAAAAGTACCAATACTACAATATAACAAATAGCTAAAGTAGCTATTGTTTTGTTATAATAATCTAAAGCTGGGGCACCGGTGGCCGCCCCTCGTGCCTATAGCGGTTAAGGCGCTTACCAAATATAGGCTTCATGCAGCCTAACAGTGAGTTTGACTTCCGGTACTTTACCCCACTGACAAGGAAAAGGGTTACAGAGGCCCAGCGTGTAGATACAGGGGTGCCCAAAAGGCAGATCGTGACCTACCAGTACTGTAGAATAGATCACATGACATGCCCCTAAAAAACATTTCATTTAAATATAAAAACATTTTTTGGCATCTGCCACTTGAATTAAGTTGACTTGATTGATTGCTGTGCACAAATGTCGGTAGATTACAAATGAAATACAAAAAAAATAACTATACCTATTCCATTTCTCCCCTTTTCACATTCCAGGTGCATTTGTCTTAAATGTAATGCCAGCGTTGCGCTATAGCTATTCCAAAGACATTTTTTTCAGCAATGGTATTATAATGTTTTCTAGTGAGTAGATCTTTGTTGAGCTGGTCATTTTGAAAGTAGCTCTCGTCTCAAAAAAAGAGTGGGCACCCCAGCATGTATATAGAAGAACCAGCTTGGAAAGGAAGCATTAGCAGCAGGTGTGCTCACAGCACACAGCACAAATAACGCAGCGTAAGACACTGCCACCCCTGCGTTCAGGTGTCCACAGATTTTTGGCTGACACCAGATGAAATTTCCGTGTTATGGAGCGAAATCATTTGTCGTGAAATAGTTTGCTGTCTTGGGTCGATCAGCATGACAGGGTGAAGGATGTCTGACCAGCGAGCCGTGTCCGTGGAGTATTTAGGCCCCAATTAACCCATTCTGACCTGAGATCAGATTCATACGAGGTTTCCACTGGGACACACACTGGTCTGATTAACCCATTCTGACCCGAGATCAGATTCTAAAAAATGTCAGTCGTTCTTCGATTTTTCAAAAAATTGCAGACCTACAAGCTCGTAGCGCGCCACTCGGTGGCGCGCTATGAGCTTGTAGATCTGCTATTTTTCAATAGCTAAAGCATGACATGATGCTAACACCAAAATGGGTTCCCGTTCAGAATGGGTTAAGTTCTGCCAGCGTCTGAGATTTTGGAGTGCTGCGGTACTGCTTGTTTTTTTTCCGTTCCAGAGAAAACCGTCTTTACAGTTCCCTGGTTGCATTTGTTCAGCGTCAATTGGGCTCGGTATACACGTGCTGTTGTAGGATGCCAAATTGTTGCTCAACCAGTCGCACAATATTATGACATTGGAAAAACATGCAATCTGACAGTCTTATTATGAGAAATTTGACCGTAGTGACATGATCACAGTTTGACATAATGAATATTTATAGAGTTTATGTATACTTTACTTGAGTAGGCCTATTTGTATTTTTGGATACTAATGAAAAAAAGTGCATTATGAATAAACCATTTAAGCCGTATTTCAAATATGGAGCAAATAAAAAGTAATCTACAAGCTCACAATGAGCAATGCAACATATCTTTTAAATAAACTTGTGGAAAATGATAGAGCAAGTAAAGCATGTACTTTAACTCAAGTACACATTTGAGTGAAGTTGAGTAAAAGTTTACCAGGAGTATCTCAAGTGCGTAGTTGAGTAGTGCACTTTTTTCACCACTGCAAATTGGTTAACGGCTTGACCCATCACAGTTACAGAAGCCACATGCTGGGTTATGTGTGTATGTGATTTGATTTTGATTTGAATTGATCAAATCAACCCACGCACTGTGTTACGTGCGTGTATGTGACCAAGCTATATGAACTAGCTTGCAAGCAACCCATGATTTATTTAAAATAATCTTCCGGTCGCCCTTAGCCCCAACAGTGCCAACACGCAAGACCACAATGAGCCCAGAAAGTGTCAGGGTCAGAACGGTAAAAACAGATCAGAGTATGCACAGACTTTGTTGTAACCCTGAGCCAGCAGGTGTGTTGGAGAACAATCCAGAGCGAAGCGTCCAGACCAGAACCGTACAAATCCATGCACCTACAGTATAATCCACAACATTCAAAAAACCAGTAGTGAAAAACATACTGACATTTTTTGAGTGGTGCAACCACTCCAAGGAACAGCAATGCCCCTATGTCCTAACCTATGTGACTATGTCCCGATGTTTAGAGTACCAGTAGGGGCAAGAGTGGAGCTGTTGTGCTAGAAACACAGAGAGAGAGAGATAGTGTTGCACTTTTGCCTGCTAATTACAGAGAGAGAGAGAGAGAGGCAGGGGGAGAGAGAGAGAGAGGTGTCTGCTAAATGGTAATTCCCCCGCACAGTAACTCTGTCATTTCTCGACCGTTTCGGACACGGGGCGGCTCGCCGGAACTGGGCTGGCACCCTGGGCGCGTTTCCTGTGGGTATTGTGAAGTATCCAGTTTGGTATCCAGTATCACTACGCCAGCAGCAGCACAAAACCTATAGTTCCATGTTATTTATTAGGGCGGCTGTGGCTCAGGAGGTAGAGCAGGTCGTCCAATGATCCTTGGGTCGGCGGTTCGAATCCTGGCTCCTCCTGACCACATGTCGAAGTGTCCTTGGGCACGACACTGAACCCAACATTGCCTGCAATGAGTCGGTCGGTGTGAGCTTTCCACCATTGGTGTGGGAAGTGAGGACGCTGGTGTCAACTGTTCACCGCTTCACCTCCAAATGTATGAATGAATGAACCATTGTAAAGCGCTTTGAGCACTTGGAAAAGCGCTATGAAAATGTTACATTATGTTACAGAGGGGCAACAAAAGTTGCTCTATATCAGTGGTAACCAACCTTTTCAAGCCCAAGAGCCCATTATATTCCCAATTGTAAGCCAAGATCTACCACTAAAACGTGTTAGAAAAAACACTTGTTTTTTTGCTATTTCTTTATGGTAGAAATAGGTCAACAATGCATTAATGACGCTAGTTTTGTGGATTCATTTATTTTTAATGCGTGACCCCCAGTGACCCTCACAAAATGACCGGATATACTTAATATTCACCAAAACCAGAGCAGAACTCCCACCACGGGACTCTGGGAATCAATTAATACCTTTGCAATTGCAACCACTATATTGATGGCAAGTATTTAGTACTGTACTCAAGTACAGAACTTGAGTAAATGTTACTTTACACCACTTTTAAAAACACAAATTATATGAAATGGAGGGCTGTGGACTGAAGAAGGAACTGAATGTAGCGTCTCGTGTCCACAGACTCACGCACACAGCTGACGCAATGAACAAAATCTAAAGATGGATGTGCAGACGCTTGTGCGGAGTTCGATGATGAAAGCGCTCTCTTAACTGTTCGTGATAGCAAATGAAGCTTTCATCTGCGTTATCACTGCTGACTGCAAAAAGGGACTGTACACATTCTATAGTGCATTCTACATACGTAAACATAATTTCCTTCAGTGCCGATAAGGTGCACTGCTCCGCTGACATGCTGCAATGCACTTTCACTTTGAGAGAAAACCCATTATACAGCATATCACCGCTGCCGGGCAGAAACCTTGTATCTCTCTCTCTCTATGTTTATAAGGTTTTGTGGTAAATGAATGCCCTAATTTCTTGTTGTTCAATAGTGAAGATAGCCAGTCTACAAGCTCACAACATGTTGCGATGGAATGCATTGAGCTATTCTGCAGTTTTTTGCCGTTTAGGAAAATAAATAAATATTTTACTGTACACCAAATTAGACCTAATAAGGCGTAATGAGAAATAATGTGTTTGTTAGAAGTTACACCCAATTATACATAATTATCCCTACATTATGATCTCATTACATTAACATCTAATTACAACGGACCTGTACCGTAAATTAAACACGGATTGCACGTATTACACACACACATACAGTACGCTCTGTGTAGCTCAGCCATGTGTTATATGGCAAAAGGAATAGTTAATGTGTGGTTAATATAATGCCTTAATCTATTTTAAACAACACAAATCCTCAAAGGCCCAACACATAACAGGATAATAACAATCCTTCTTTATACTCTATGGTCCAGCCCTACTGGACTGCATGGAGGAAGTTTCCATCCTCCTCCTGGGTATGTAGTTCTTGTGACTCGCGTCAGCAAGTCAAAAGGGTGTTGGCTCACTGAAAGATGACTACAACAAAAATGGGCGCTTCTGTTCCTTTGGTTGGCAGCGCGACCAGTTGAAAATCATCATTATGATCGATAGATCGATGTCATTCCCGCTCCTGTTGACTTTCCCGATATAGTCCCGATCACGGGACTAATACAAATATTAATCCCATCACACCGGAATCCATGCGGGAATTTCCCGTGACCCTGACAAAATGTCAGTCTCTAGTCTGTGTGTATATTAGACTACTTCTATCTGTCAGACTAAAGTGATCAAGGAGCAACGTAACATAGAAAGATACACACACAGCCAGTCTGTAAACTCCATTTGAAGTTTAAGATCTGGAAAGGTTGTGTTTAATTTACGGTACAGATCCGTTGTAATTAGATGAAATGAAATGTAATGCAAGTAAGTAGAAATAACATTGACTAAATAACTTCATCTAATAGTGTCGTGTTCAATGTAGAGTACATTAGATAATAAATGGAAATAATAATAAAGAAGTTAAAAGAACATGGCTTTGGTCTTATGTGATTTCTTATAAGAGCATAATTTAGGAATTATTTTTGTATACCGTAATTAGGGTATAAATGTGTTTGTCTAATGTAATTAATATTATTTCTAATAACAAACAACACATTATTTCTAATTACGCCTTATTATGTCTTATTAGTGTACCGTAAATTGTGCAGGGACCGACATCTTTGCCTATAATGACATGCCAGGTTGAAAGTGGTTAAGTCTGTTTTATAAATATTTAAGTAAAGAAAAGTATTAACAAGCCATTTAGAGCTTAAGTTGTAACTAAATAACTGCATTGGATCCATTGGAACACAGGTTTCTCAAATCGCACCGGAAATATACTGTCTATCTGTATATATCCAAAGAACTGCCCATTCATCTATGTCATCTGCAGACTCAGAGGACAATAGTTTTGTAGTTCTTTCTTCCAGACCATTCATGTTATCATGATCATTTAGTAGCCTACAGACAGTACATGGTCGTTTCGATTATGTCACATCATTGGGGATGGGATGGGACCATGTGACCTTAAACTTCCTGGTTCAGCAAAAGGCCCTGCCATTTCCACTGGGAAATAGGATTTAAAAAATGTTCCCTTTAAATAACCAATTTATGTGATTTATATCTGAACATAATTGAGTTGACCTTGGACTGAAAGCATTGACATCTTGTAAAATTGCTGCAGTAATGTGCACCAAATCTCCAAGGGTGTGTGTATATTATATTATATTATATTTATCTTTTTTGCCTACTTGCTTGTATTGAGATATGAAAGGGGATACGTCACAAGACAGAAGCAACAATACATACTAACAGCACATATGAACCATTCACGTTAACACATAGGAACATACAGCAGGAAGGCTATATCGATGACGAGCGGCCCGGAAGAGAATTTCCCATTAATTTTCCCCATAGACGTTTCAGAAAGTATTTATTTAAAGACCTGAAAACCTCGGACAAAGCCAACTCGGATGGTGACAACTCATGGCAATACATTTTTTGGGCCAAACAAATAATTAGAAAGAAGAAAAACTACAAAACAAGTGTTGTACCCTGCCCTATTTTGCTTCTTTCTAATTATTTGTTCAGCCCAAAAAATTATTGTCATGAGTTGTCACCATACGAGTTGGCTTCGTCCGAGGCTTTTCTTCTTTAAATAAATACTTTCTGAAACGTGAAAATGCGAGAAATAAATTGGAAATTCTCTTTCCCTGGACGCTCATCGGTGGCGGGACTGCGATGCTCTATACTGTACATCATGTACCGTACTTGATTAAGTACAAAATATCTCACTGAGCTTGTAGATCTGTTATTTTCACTATTTCTGAAATAGGGCTCAAGTGATTCATAATGTATTTTTGTAAGTTTGGGTCCTGGGGAGAGTAGACAGCGCTTCTATCTTTTGGGTCTTGGGCTGAAAAGTTTGGGAACCGAGGATTAGACAACCACATGTCTCCTCTAATACAGGAGTCACTTGTGCAGCAACATGCAGCTTCTGACCCATGAACATGGTCAATGGGCTATATAAATAATAAGCTGTGTGGACACACAGAATAACTCTTCCTACTTCCGGGCCGCTTCCTTACTCCCTTCACAGGTGTTACCGGTGATACTAAATACTAATTAAGGTTTATTTGGTGTGAGGTAGTTCTCAAAACGTGAAGGAAGTATAGGGAAGGGGCCCAAGTTGTTTCCAAAATGGCGTACAGCACATAGAGCCCATTGTGTTTGTTAGAGCGCCCGGGCCAAACCAGAGGCACCACGGAGGAACTGAAGCCCACGGTCTTCCAAGTTGGTGGGCAGAAACATTTCGCCTGTGCCACCCAGATGCTGCCCACCCTGGGTATACTTTGAGAAGTAGGCATTCTGCTGCCGTCTGCTATAAAAAAAAAAAACTCCCACATGGGGACGGGTACTTACATGCCGTCCTGCCGTGTGACCGTGTGGCCATACTCTGGGTAGTGCAGGAAGGTCACGTTGACTCCGATCAGAGGCGTTCCGTCTCCCGTCAGGACCTGACCTCGAATGATGGATGCCAAGCTGTGTTCAGAACAAAAACAAGACGGTAAACAAACAAAGCGATGCATCACTGCCAAGAAGCAGGTAATTCTTATGGGGCTGTACGTGTCCCCAGAAAAGTTTTCCAGAACCTTTTCTGCTATGCATTTGTGGCGTATAACTAAAGACACGCGTCACACTTATTGGTACAGTGCCCTGGGCGCTTCAAACTGTTTGAACTGTTGGAGAGGACTGCCGGTCATTTGATCCTCCTGATTCCAATCCGGAATGTACAACCCAATGCTGCATCGCAACCACGACCATGAGAAGTCCATGTTTACGTTGATTCGGCTAGCCAATTGTTGCTAATGACACAGATAAGACAAGACGTTCGAGCACAGCAGAGGTTGATAGGTTTTGAACATTGCGGGCATCAATAGAGGGTATGCTGCGCATGCATGAAGTGATTAGCAAAGTGAGTTTAACGTTGTTAAATCAAGAGTCCTATCTGATTTATTTCTGTAATGTAATCCTTGGCACTACACTCCCTCTGCCAACCTGGGGAGAGCAACGGACTAACCTCTTCCCTCAATGCATGACATGAGGAGTCCAAGCCACTCCGCTTCTTTTCACCTGACAGGGGGGGGGGGGTGTTTCCCCGGTTGGACGTGTGGGAGGAACACTTTATTCCAACCAGTTCCTTTCCCCTTCATCAGGCGCCCCGGCCAGTGGGAGGCAGTATAGAGTCCAGGATTACTGCATGTTTTTGTGAGGGTACCTAAGCCCCCCCCCCCCCTGCTTTCTGTGGACGTGGTCCCTCATTCTCCCTGCCATGAAGCATGTTGATTTACTGACAGTTACAGCAACACACGCACAGTTCACATACAGTAAAACACACGCGGACACACACTACGAAAAACAAGTTCACAGACACGCTTAGCGTCAGTGGTTGTTTATTCATGCGACAGCCACCTGCCGTGTTCCTCTCCTCTCCCCCCCCCCGCTTTCTCTAGCCCCTCTAAAAGCCTATAAGTCTTCCAAATGAGGGCTCTCGAGAGTCAAGATGCTGACTTGGATTTAGAACAGTTTACCTACAAAGCATTAAAGCGTCGTCATGCCATGTGGGTCGCAGCAGTGACACAAATTACTCCCCACATCCATCTTCTTAAGCCCCGTTTGTCTGTACACAGATAGTGTCTTATCTACGGTAGCCTATGCGTGGCCAGCTCCCAGAACTATAGGCAGTGGTTTCCAAAAAAGCAGCCATTTTAGGTGAGAGACACATCCCAGCCAGCGTCTGTCCATAATCTTATAATTATACTTAATCACTCGTAAGCTGTGTAAGCATATCGTACAATCCTATCCCACTGTAAAAAAAATCCCGTCCCCCTTGGCATGCCAGCAGTAAGGAAGACGATAAGGGGCTGTTACTTAGCATTTCTGTGAACTCTCATTCAATTAACCCATTCTGAACGGGAACCCATTCTGGTGTTAAGCATCATGTTATGCTTTAGCTATTGAAAAATAGCAGATCTACAAGCTCATAGCGCGCCACCGAGTGGCGCGCTACGAGCTTGTAGGTCTGCTATTTTTGAAAAAATCGAAGAACGACTGACATTTTTAGAATCTGATCGCGGGTCAGAATGGGTTAATCAGACCCAGAGTGTGTGTCCAGTGGAAACCTCGTATGAATCTGATCTCAGGTCAGAATGGGTTAAGACTGCTGTGGGTGGGGGGAGTGACTCACAGGAGTATAGGTCTGATCGATAGGTGTTTCCAATTGTCTAATGTTCTCCCCTTTTTATAGTAGCATGTTGTACCATGGAGGAGGATAGAACACCAACAGAGAGAGAGAGAGAGAGAGAGAGAGAGAGAGAGAGGGGGGAAATTGAGACCTGATGAAAAAAATGTTTTTCACACTTTTAGAGCATACACCCATGATCATAATAATGAGAACATTATGTATCAATATTTGCCAAACAAATTGGGGGATTGTTTTGTATTCTTCCTATATTCAATGTACTGTATTTCCAATGTAGCTACGCCCAAATATGATGTGTGTTGTCTAACCTCGATGTATCGGATTCGTCATGGCTTCAGGCACAAACAAATCACTCAGCCATCAATACTAGTGTATATGGGCATATACTGATGACATCAGGGATCTCCATACAGTCTATGGGCAAAAAGGGACAAGGACTGACAGATAAAGAGCTCTTCATATATCGACATAAAAGGGACAAGGGCTGACAGATACATAGATCTCCATAATATGGGCATATACTGATGACATCAGGGATCTCCATATATGGTCATATCAGTCGGATTGGGGTGCATTGGCGTAAAGTCCAAACTTAATTTACTTCCTGTCTCATGTGTACAGTGTGATTCCCATAGCTCATGATATTTTCATTATGGAGATGCTCTCGCACTGCTATATTGTTTATCTTACTCAAGATGGCGACAAGACAGTGAATTACTCATTAGAAATGTAAGCAGTGCATTAACACGGAGTCCGCCAGAAGCGTAGAAAGCCTAGATTAAGTTTAGTCTGGCAGCCCACCAACAGTGTGTAGCCTACATTTTCTAGGCTTTATATTCTTTAGTCCATGCTTTGATCGGATCACATCGATAGCCGTCTCTCGTTAGCGTCCCAGCGCAAAGTGTGATTTAGAAGATGCGCGCGCAACCACTCGCACTCTATGTGCTGCTTTCGATGGCCTGCATTTCCAAATCGGCGCAATGAATATCGTTTCTGGTGAAAACAAGGTTTTTCCAACGGCCGACAGCTATGGACAGCAGGCGCTGTGATACTCGCGGTCGGGTTTTTTATGCACCGAGCAAGAGAGCAACAACCGGTCAGCCTTCTGTTATCGAAAAGCGTTGAAAGGGGAAAAACTCGGGATGTGCCCACTCGGGATGAGATGTGCGCCCAGTCCAGTCAGTATACTTTTTTGAAGGTTGTCTTGTCAGAGACTCTGTTCTTTGTTTTTGCCAGTCCGTGGCAATGCGCGATAAATAGATTAATTAATCCTGGCAGTCAAACTAAATATGTATTTCTGACACCACGTGCTCTCCATTATCAAGATACAGCAGGCCCAAGTGCACTGTCACTGTAGAAGTACAGCTGCCATCTGCTTGTTAGAATTACATCATGCATCCATTGCTATTCATATCCTGTCTTCTGTATCAGTCACGCCGACTCACAGCTTTCCGATCACGTAATGTGGCTTGTGCAAATGTATAATAATTCTCTGTGTTTGCTCATTAAACTTAAGAACATGTGTGTGTGTGTGTGTTGGGCGCGGCATTGGTGTCATCTTGTTCTCAGAGCTCGTGCTTGCTTGCCGAGCTCCAGTGTGCGACTTACAGTGTGCACATGACACTTCATTTGCAAAAGGTGCCACTTAAAATTTAACGAGGTCGCACCGGTGATAGCCTATACTTGGAAAAGGCAAAAAAGAATAAAGAAATCAGTTTGTTTTACTCCCCTCCTCAGCACTGAGGAGGGCGGCTATGTTAGTATAGATAATAAAATATTACTTTCTTTTGGCCCAATCGCCGAGTCCCCTTTCTCCCCTCTCTCTCTCTCTCTCTGCCTGCCTGCCTGCCTATCTGCCTCTGGCCTGAGTGCCTGCCATGCATGTGAGACTGAGTGACGTGCCTGCGCATGTCGTATACAAGCGGCGGCGGCGTGCTCACTGATAAACTCTGACAAAACTAAACAAAGATGCAGACGTGAACTGGTCAATAGTTGATTTTTTTCAAGAATAGAAATGTGTCAGAGGATACATTTTACAACTGGATGATGATGCTCGGTTTGCTCGCGGCGAATCCACGGAGACAGCAGACACAGAACATGTCCCCAAACACTGAGGTAAACGTGTTGTATTGTTTGATTCAACATAGAGTGCCACCAAAAAATTGCTTCCAATAGCTTGTTATTTTGCTTAGCGCTGTGTGCAGGCTACACAAAATACATCTCCAACGTGAAACCTGGTATATTCTTAGTCGTACGACGTGTTGCATGCTGAAAATAGCAGATTTACAAGCTCACAACGCGTCACGTCCACCACACGTGAGCTTGTAGATCAGCTATTTTCAGCACGTGGAAATATGCAGGCTGAGACGTTCAGAAACCTTTCCCTTTCACAATAAAAGCACATCAGCTTTCACATGTTTTCCTCCGAGGTAGAAACCTGGCGACGCGAGGTTATTCACATAACATGGCGACATTCCATATAAAGACGCAAGCAATTAAAGTGGGCAAGGATTCGGTGGCATTTCACATCGCAAAAGGGTGCAGGGAGAGTGGGCACGTAAACATTGTGGGCACCCGAACACCAGGGGTGTGTCTCATTTCTGTTTCATATTGCCAAATGATAATAACGATGGAAAAAAGGAAAATGGAAAATATGCAGTATGCACATAGGTTAATTATAATAATTTGATTAATTTTTTGATTAATAATTTCCTATAGAATTTAATGTTTATTGAATCGCCCATCATGCCCAGGCAGCTTATAAAAACACACAGCCAAGAAAACCATTGCTAGCCTTGGTGATAAGGTCATGTACAGTATTAATACCACGCTATACAAAGAAAAAGATGGCGCTACCTAATTTGTGGTGGCGCTACCAACTGAAAAGGGTGGCCCCTGCAGTGCTACCTGTGAAAAAGTTAGTCCGGAGCCCTGCAGGAGGGAAATTAATTCAACCGAGTGACCCGTCACCACCTCTCCGACTAGAGGAGAACGTTCGAGATCACAACAGAGGATTCTACGTCACTCTCTCAACAGACAACTAAAAGAACACCTCTTGATGCCTGACTGACACTTAACAGTACAGGGTAAGCAGTGTGGGGAGCACAACATTAATTCAGAACACACAGTGCAGGAAATATGTCCTGTTGTGTCCTCAGTATATTCCAGGCAACTTGATCAACCTGAATAGCCAATACCCAGGCCAGAACTACTGTATGCCTTGCCAGGCATTCTCATTTTTTGGCAAGGACTTTATATTGACAGGACATTGTGCCAATGGATATCCAATTGGATATTTCAATCATTGTTTGTCCTCGGCCATTGAGCCGTGGCAACAAAAGGTTGGGACTAGTATGCAACTTTGGGAGCAAAAGAAGAGTTGCAGTGCCAACCGCTCCAACGTGTGGCTTTGTGTGTATGCCTACCCCCCCCCCCCCCCCCCCCCTAATAATGCCATCTACTTGATAAGTTGATAGTGTGTGCAAAACGTATGAAAAATGTGTATTCCCCCGTGACGTCATGTGCTTGATAGTGCAGGGTGCGTCAGGTCAACTCGTCAAAGGCACCGCTTTTCGTGTGACTTCACACGAGTGCGTATTCTTTTTTACACAAACATTTTTTAAAACCGCAGGAGAGGGAAGGGCAGAGACGGCGGCGTCACGGTCTCTCCGGTTGCCGTGTGGTCACATCAAACATGGTGGCCTCATTTCTGTTCTGCCTCGTCCGTCTTTCAAGGTCTACTGATCACCGGGAGAAACTGCGGCAAGAAGGCCCTCATGAGAGAGGGGCCGGCCACTTTATAAAAGTCCCGCTTCAGAACACGTTATACAGCTCAGATTACTACCTTTTCCCTGTGTGAAAAGTGATGAATATTTCATGCCCGCTAGCACGGCAGATCTGTGCAACTGCCAGCTGTAGAGCTATATCAGAGTAACTGTAAATATGATAGAAGGTAGTGTTTCAGTTGAACCGACCGCCTCGGCTCAGTTACACGTGTCTCCTTGATGTGAGAAGTTGTGAAGGTTGGTGGGTGGCTGACACGCGTCAAGACAAGGTGCTCCATAGGCATCTCTAACAACAACAACACATGCAACGCTGGAGGCAAAGCAGTCACGGGAAACTGAAAGGTACAAAAGTATACAAAAACACCCGTAAAAGGCCTGGGCCATGGCTCAGCGGTCCAGGCACCTTGGCTGGTAATCCAGTCTGGCAGTGTGCCGCGGGTTCGACTCCCGGTCCCGACGGCCTTTACTGCATGTCTTCCCCCCCCCCCATCTCTCTCCCCATTTCCTGTCAGCCTACTGTCTGTCCCTCCATAAAAAATATAAAATAAAAGGCAAAAGCCACAAAAAAACACCCGTAAAAAAACCCCAACTATGAGACACTTCCTCCCCCAGACATCTTGTCTTCTGCTGGTGATCACCGAGCATAACCTACACAGCACGCGTAAGGTTATGTTTATCTAAAGGCCACATCGCCGATGGGTGCTGCTGAGACATCACTTCATTATCTCCCATGATGGGCCACCATCTCTGATCTATCCCCTGATACTGTATATATATCTAAATCCTGGACCATGGCATCACTTACTGCAGAGTTTGTGTTAACGTCGCGGTTAAATGAATGGTGACCAGAGGGATAAATGAGCAACGACTGGAGGTCGCCATGCAGGTAACACGGTCCGCCTCCCACGCTCATGCTCCCTGACTGACAGACCCTAGATGACTGTCTGACGGGGGGGGGGGGGAGGTGTGTGCGTGTGTGTGTGTGTTGTGTGTGGTGGTGGGGGGGGGGGGGAAGCAGGACAGAGCAATATTTCTCCATCAACACTTAACCCATTCTGAACGGGAACCCATGTTGGTGTTAGCATCATGTTATGCTTTAGCTATTGAAAAATAGCAGATCTACAAGCTCATAGCGCGCCACCGAGTGGCGCGCTACAAGCTTGTAGGTCTGCTGTTTTTGAAAAATCGAAGAACGACTGACATTTTTAGAATCTGATCTCAGGTCAGAATGGGTTAATCAGACCAGTGTGTGTCCAGTGGAAACCTCGTATGAATCTGATCTCAGGTCAGAATGGGTTAATCAATCGCTTGCTTCCCCATCCGTGGGGCTGCATTCAGAGTGGTTGCTCCAACATTTGTCATTCTGTAGGCGAGGGGGGAAAAATAAATAAAGGAAGACATGTCTCATTTTGCTCAGTTTATCTACGGGTCATTACGGCTATGAGATGGGGCATGATCAACGGGCCGTCGTCCCTCTGATTACAGCCACCACCCCACCGTAGCCACCTTCCCCGCCATACGTCTAACGGAACCCCCCCCCCCCGCACTTTCTTTATTTAGCGTCTGGCTGAGCAAGGGCACTTAAGAGCTGAAATAGGTTCACGCTTCCCTCTGCAGACGCCTGCAGACTCCATTAATCTCTCTCCAGAACACAGACTCGTCCGACAACAAGGGCTGAACCTCAGAATAAACACAGAGTCACGTCACCTGCCCGGCTGCCCCCGGAAATGAATCGTATAATTGTAGCGCATCCTTATCTGTCGTTTTGTCTCACAACGTATAAGCTCTGGAAGAAGATGGAGAGAGAGTGCAGAGAGAATAGGTGTGTGTGTGTGTGTGTGTGTGGGGGGGGGGGGGGGGGGGGGGGGTTGTATATACGATAGTGCCCAGGGACTTCACCACAACACATGTTCTATTCTCTTTCTCTATGCCATCGGAAAGGGAAGGGAAGGGAAGACTTTGCTGTGGAGATGTGAAACCCGACCACACAATGAAAACAACTCTCATCCTCTCTCTTGCGGGTCATGGCTATCTCTTCAGCAAGGAGGGAAGGATGACCTCTAACTGTATTCAAAACTGTATCCATGCTGTCAGACATGCAGTGCAATACAGCTAGACATTGTCGCACGCACGCACACGCAAACACACACGCACCGAACAAAGGATGATTGTACATTTTTTCCATTGTATCTTCTGGAACGGTTTTGAACAAATTAATTATTAATAGACAAACCACAAGTGACTATAATATGGGGGAATGTATCTCAGCATGTTTCCCGAATACAATCTATAATACATTATGATTTTTACAGATTCAGTGTATAGCTGCACCATGGAATTTTATTCCATATGGTTATTGGTCTCAACATATTTTCTCTACAATGACCACAAAAGGTAATTCATCTCGATTGTGTGTCATTGTTTGCAGAGCGTCTACGGACAGTGTCGTGTTTCACAATGAGCAAACCGACTTCTCGGAGGAGAACATTGTGGCAAACAGAAGTCTAAAGAGCGCGCTATGACGTCGTCAGTTAAGCTGAAGACAATAACGACGAGGATTACTTCCTACCGGCCCCGGTGGGAGGGGCCAGCGGCCAGGGGGTGTGTGTTGGGCCTCATTCTATATTTTCAGAAGAGCACTATTTACATAAGGATTACTCTAAACTACTGAAGGAAATATCCCCAAAGCTTTCTGCACACAGTTGGCAGACATTTCCATTTCCATCAGCAGGGGCTCATGATTCTGAACAGATGTGTGTGCGTGCATGCGTGCCGTGTATGTGAGACAGTGCGAGTGAGAGAGAGAGAGAGAGAGAGAGAGAGACTGCTCAGTTTGCACATAGATCAAGTCTGGGTGCTTTATTCTCACAGTAATGTCTGTTTTGCTTCATATCCGTCCTGGATGAAAGGTGCTTATCTCTACATCGGGGCTTTACGTTCAGCCTAACCGCTTTGATAGCACACATTCCCTCCGAGATAACACTTTCATGTGTGGAAATAGCTAATAAAAAGAAGAAAAGGAAGAAATAAAGAAAAGTACAAGTTGGAGTTTAGTAGGTGGAGAAGTGTGCTTGCAGGGCTGATCCTATTATTAGGCCAGCAGAAGACTGTGGGTTGCACTGGGCCACTGGCCAAGAGTTTAACCCATTCTGACCGGGCACCCATTTTGGTGTTAGCATCATGTTATGCTTTACCTATTGAAAAATAGCAGATCTACAAGCTCATATCGCGCCACCGAGTGGCGCGATACGAGCTTGTAGGTCTGCTATTTTTGAAAAATTCGAAGAACGACTGACATTTTTAGAATCAGATCTCAGGTCAGAATGGGTTCATCAGACCAGTGTGTGTCCAGTGGAAACCTCGTATGATCTGATCTCAGGTCAGAATGGGTTAAGACTGGTTGTACTGGGCAGTATAATCCTGAGTGTTAGGATTAGGACATGGATAAGAACATTTAACCAAAAGAGCCCGAAGTGCCACCTTTTTTTCATAATTACTTACTTCAACCAAGCAGCTCATTTGGAATATAAACACCTCTAGAGAGACATCAGATGCGACAGTGCGAGGTAGTAACGGAAGATTAAGCCTCTCGGTTTTGGGGGGGGGGATGGCTTTTCAGAGTAAAATCTGCCCAATCTGCTTGGCACTAAAGTGCAATTCTGGAGCATTCATAGTGTTAAGCAGTCACAGCATATTCTTCACTACGATCGCATCCTTGAACGTTTATAATGAGAGCATCATTTTCTGCGCGATTGCTCGACTGTATGTCAGTGGACCATAGGTTAGCCAAGAGCGCCATCTAGTGTAAAAACTAAAAAAAAAGAAAGCACGTCCAAACACGTCATTGGCACAGATTAGTTCATTTAAACGTGTGTAAAAATGAACATGTGCATTCTTATATCCTGAGAGCCAGATGTACGTACAGTACTATGGCTCCTGCATCTCATTTCAAACACATTTTGCTCCTGTAGAAACATGAGTGTTATTTATCATTATCAAGCGCAAGCACACCGGCATACAAGCGCAAGTTGATTGTATTCTGAAGTGCACCATGTCCATGCCATCACGTCTCTACTTCATGCATATGGATGCATGGGAGGACGGCACAGATAACATGAGGAGATGGTTGATTACGCATTCTGCTGACCCAAGCAATTCGAGAGGGTCAGTTTAGCATGGGAAATTGTCAGTCTGCAATGCAATGCGATGCAAATGAACACAGGTACAGTATACTATAGGTAGGCTGTGGCGGCGATGTCACCTCTAGTTGCAGTTCAAGGAAACAGATTTAGACACACTAGGCAACTTCGCACGCAAGACATTATGGAACGGTGAAGGTTAAGCAGTCACACAATAGTATTATAGTATTTGCCACGTGTAGGTGAGGTAAGGACCCAAACGCAGGACAGCCAGGCGTGTAGTGTTGGAAAGCATGAAATGGTGTTTTAATTCAGAAGCCAGGTGAACATGAAATAACTTAAAACAGACTGAAACAGGTGACAGGACACAATGACTCAACAAGGACTGACTGGGGAACAAGACTGATAAACACATGAGGGTTGATTACAAAATGAGACACAGCTGGAGCAAACCAACATAGAACCATGGAAACTAGACCAGGGAACAAAACAGAAATACAAGACTTAGACTGTACAATAAATGACAAAAGTCTGTGACTGTGACAGAATCATCCTCATTCCATCTAGGGAAGTCAAACTCTTGTGACTCAATTCTGTTATAGTCCTACACCTACCATGTTAATCATGTCCCCAACATGGCAGGCGTAGGACTACGTTTGAAACTCATGAATACCAATGACCCTCAAATATTTTAATTCCAAGGACCCATTTTTTATTTTTTTACCCACAATTTTGTAAGAAAGAATAAAGAAATAAAGAAATCACTCAGTGTTTGATTTGATATGATGTTGGGGTCCCACATCATCATCCCACACTTTCTGAGTTACAGACTTGTAAAGATCCATTTGGTTCTTAATCAATCTTAATCAGTGATTTATCTGGGGACCACCTGGAGAACAATAGTCAGTCACTCGTTCACTGTCCTAGGCATTGGATGAGTTGGTATTGGTGCACAAACAGATTTTGCCCGCATCCCACAAAGACACACTAAATGTGTCAAGTGTAATCTTATTATGTTTTGCTTTTAATTTATCGAGAAGGATCTTACAGTCCAAGTGTTTAGATGTCCATAAAATAATATCTATATATATTTACATATATATTTAAATATATATTTAGGTCATTAATATATTCTTTTGGATTTGGGTTGATTTTATTGGGATTTGTGGGTGGTGTTTCAGGGTATATTTCTTTATAGATGTGCACTGATTTTATTTGAAGTTAAGGGGAAGGGGGGGAAAGTAAGCAGTCAGGAGCCTATTTGTGTGAATTCTAGCAGACTGGAAGAACAGCCATATAAGGCCATGTGTTAAAGGAGTGTTCTGTTTATTTTCAACCATTTATTTTGGGACTGTATAAGAGAGGGTGTAAACCTGTAATTGGGAGATGTCATGACACCTTGGTGTTGTGACATTCTCCAGGAGCGCTCTTGTAATAAATCCGTGATTGTGTTCTCAACACTTTTAAACCTTTCCTTGATCCGGACTTCAAAGTCATTACACTTTGATTGTGCGTTTAAGATATCCAGTACAATGGCATACTGTGATAACAGCACCGAGGGCTGCTGGCATCACCATTGGCTTGATTTCCGCCGTAGTCTGAAAACCCCCCTTTTCAGACTCCATCATGGCCCGTAGCACTTGCCCTAGCCCCTTAAAGCACTTCGTGTAGACTTAGATAGCATTTTATACAGACTTATAGCATGTTACGTAGACAGCACTATAATTAAGAGCGTCTGCTAAATGCCCAAATTGTAAATTGTAAATTGATGGAGCCTAGAATTAAGCAGATACTGTATACGGTATATGGACCCACCACAACGAGGCATATAG
Organism: Protomyctophum bolini; assembly: GCF_963924005.1. NCBI lineage: Eukaryota > Metazoa > Chordata > Actinopteri > Myctophiformes > Myctophidae > Protomyctophum > Protomyctophum bolini. The sequence continues at coordinate 7,975,442 of NC_137871.1, read as the reverse complement.
CAAAGAACAAGAAGAGGGCTCTAACAAGCACAAATTAAAACTGTCCAATTTGACCTCTATCATCCAAACCAAAACGGTTCACGTGCAGAGTCAGCACAGCTGGTTGAGAGAAGCTGTCAACTACCATCAAGAGGAGCAGCAGGCCATGCTAGTACAACAAAATCCTGGAGGAAGAAAAAAAAAAGGCAGTAATCCTAAATTCCCTCAATGCCTTCAACTCTCTTCACTCAATGCGCTATTCAAGTACTTCTTTGCTCATGACAAGTAGACGTATGCCAGGCTGATTCCCCTCTAAAAAAACAATAATTCATCAAGGGACATGTCATGTTCAATAAGAACCGTCGTGTCTGAGCTGAGCTGTCTGTGTCTTTTTTTCTTTTTTGTCTTTGTCATAAAATGTAAAAATCAATAAAGATATTATTGAAAAAAAAATAAAGAATCAGATGCCTTTCTGTGCAATTGGGTGGATAATGCACTTAACATCACAAAAGTCCCTGGAGGCCTTGTGGACATTATTCGGAGGTCATGAACATACTCAAAAAGCTCCAAGTCCAACTAGAAGAGGCCTGGTGATGACTTTGGTTATGTAGATGAGCAACCAGAATGCTACCACTGAATGTTTTCCCCTGTCAACAAAGACCAACGATCTATGTAGTGTTTAGTGTTCCATGAAGGAGGCAAAATCGAAGAGATGCCAGGGTGGCAAGCCCTTAAATAACTACTCATCATGTGGAAGATAGGACACCAATGGGAAAGTGTCAGGAAAAATAAGTTCCTGTCGAGAGTACCAGCACCAAAGAGGAGCTGAATGTTTATCAGCAAAACCCCAGGTTTTCGTGGAAGCAACAGCAAGGCTAAGATATCGACTGAAATTGTATCTCAACAGCTTGCAAGAGAATATAACGTGGATATTACCGCACAGCCTGGATGCCGTCGGAGGTGGTACAAGATTCTAGCTCGAGTCCACTGACACCGATGTGTGAAACTATACAATCAGCTATGCAATCTGGCATGGGCAACAAGAAACGCACAATCCCACTGGAGACAGCAGTGTATAGTTGGCACGGGGGCCTTTATCAATCAGATAATCAGGGAGGAGGGTTTAGAAGTTGAAGGGAAACTGATAGTATAATATACTGAAAGTATAATAGTATAATATACTGAAAGTATAATAATAGTATAATTATTGTTTGTTGATAATAATTGATGTTCATTGAACAACCACTTCCTTTGTTGAGTCCCTTTTTTGAGTGGTGCAACCACTCCTACAACCAGTAATGTCCGTGTACCTGTGCCTATGAGCACGAGTATGTTACTTTTCATACCAGTAGGGGGCGCCAGAAACAGAGAGAGAGGGGTAGTGCTGTGTCTCTAATGAGAGAGAGAGAGAGAGAGAGGGGGGGGGGGGGGAATTGCACCACTCAGTTCACACGTGTGTGATTTTTTTACGCTACACCAAATCTCTTCACTGAAAATAGCTGATCTACAAGTTCACGGCGTTTCACAGCGTGAGGTGTTGTGAGCTTGTAGACATGCCATTTGCTGAATGTTTGCCCCAAAATAGGCATGCGCTATAGGGTTATATGTGGTTAAATAAGTAAATGCAAGAGATTGAATGTTTTTGAGGGGCGCCGCTAGCCCCTCCTATGTCCAGCTATTAGTGTGCGTGTAAACCATAGAATGTAAAAAATATGGACAAAGCGTTCCGCGGGTCTAACATGAAGGTAAAATGAAGCCTGTCAGTCCTTGCAATGGAAGTCGCCATCTTTCTAGATCCGTTTTGGCCCAGCTCAGGCCAGCTGGCCCATTGGCTGGCCCAGACAACGAGGCGGGACTTCCCCCTTCTTCTTCGTTGGTTTTTATTTTGACTCGAGTGGGTGGGGGATCCCGTTCATAGACTGTAACGGTAGCCACGCCCCTCAGAACATGCGCGACTTTGTCATTTTTTTTATAAATGGGACCATAATTTTCCAAAAAGAATATTATGACATTAGAAATGAGACTTTAAACTAGTGACTGGAAGCAAAAAGTATTCATGACCATGTTTATTAAGGTAATACAGTCTAGGTGAAGTTGGGCCAAAATACATGGACTTCTATGGGACTATGGGTTTTTCTGGGTCCAGTGACAGCGCCACAACAGGCCATTATATGAACTTTCATTTCCTTAGTGGCTTCACAAAATATCTCTCTGACTGCCCCCCTGGTGTAAACACAAACTTTGTCCTAACACAAACAATAAACGCCATTGATAATGTATGGCCAGCTTTGAGTGTAAAAGACTGAATGATTGGCCAGAATGAGATGATGTATGATGATAGGAGCGCCTCTCACTTCACACGGGTGTGATTTCTTTCCCTCTGTATATGACAATGTTCTTTGCTGAATGTTTCCCCCAGAAAAGGCATGCTCATTTTCATGTGGTTAAATAAGTAGAATTGATATTGATATGACAGTGATGATGATGTGCATTGCTTAAAGTGAGTGAAAGAGAGAGAATTCTAAAAAAAGATCCACTGTATGTTCTATTCAAAAAACTGTTTAATTCTGTGGATTTATGGTTGGGTGTCATTGAAGGCTGATAACTGCAACTAAGCTACCACTTAGAAGAGTGGTAATGTTGAAATTTCTAATCTAGGGATTAGACCTTTAAAGAAAATAGAATTTGCCACCTCGAGTGTCCCCGATTAGTGAAAATTATTATAGTGAGTATTGGAGGTTGCATTGCATCCCTCAAAAAGGACTTGTTGTTCCGTCACTTCAATGTATCTATATTTAAATTTCAGCATCACTGAAGTTGGGTTTACGTGTATTTCTGATAGCTGATAAGAGGGCTTTACGTGTTGCACACATTCCACATGCCTCACACGTACAAATACCACTAGACGGTTCCATTCACTGATTGCATAGTTATCTCCTGTCTTAGGAAATCACACGTTCATTTCACACAGGTTGCAAAGCGTAAATTGAATAGAAGGTGGAGGAAAAACTCGCACTGCCACTCTAATTATACAGTTCATAAATCAGGCCTTCTGACTTAACCGCTTTCAACCTGGCGTGCCTATTTTGGGCATGTAATAGGCAAAAGATGTAAAAACATTCAAAACCGTTCCCCCTTTCCCCCAAAAACGACAAAAACATACAGCATATCTACAATCTCAAAATACATTGCTTGGTGACGTGTTCTCAATGGCCAAAACCATGGCTGTACTGGACATAGTTACACGCTATGAATGTGTGTCAGTTTTAATGTGAGGTGAAGGATGCTAGTGTACATGTACAGTCTGTACAAGTGGTGCACAGACTGTTAGTTTGGTAGACTTGCGTTACCAGACGATCTGAGATGTCTGCTGACTGGACTTCTATCAATCCAAGCTGGTTGCTAGAACACTTGATGCCATGCAACCACCGCCCCAATATGCAGGATCGCCCATGAAGACTTTGGATTGGTTCTGCACTGCAGTTCTTTTTTAACCCATTTTGGGGCGGGAACCCCTTTCGGTGTTGGCATCATGTTACGCTTTAGCTATTGAAAAATAGCAGACCTACAAGCTCATAGCGCTACGAGCTTGTATAGGTCTGCTATTTTTGAGAAATCGAAGAACGACTGACATGGAAACATAGCTTTTTCAGAAAACCGTCAGGATGTAGAAGACATTTTTAGACTCTGATCTCAGGTCAAAATGGGTTCAATCCTTAATTGTTTCCTCCCAGTTTTAGCAACGAAAGCTGGGAAATTGCCCTCAGCCTCTAGTTGAGCAACTGACTTGTGAGTGGAGTCATCAAGGACTCTCACCACCCGGCCACAGTCCGCTCATGACACTGCCAAGGCTGCGGCCAGGCGAGCGATATTAGCCATGTATCAAAAGCCATTCCACCTAGACTACAGGGCAATTTCCACCTGTCACCCATCAGGCTGTTGAACAGGTGCTAAGTCCTGTCATCATGTCTGCCCTGACGACACAGACCTTCACAGGCATTAACACTTCCTGTACAGTACGCTATATGTATGATTATGAATATACTGCATTGCTTGGCTGCTGCACTGGCACTAACATCAATGCATAGATACACTTACATGTTTGATATCTGCTACGTGACGTCTCTGAGCTGCACAAGACACATGTGATGCTATGTTGCTATTCTGTACTGTATCTGCGGCAAATGTCTCTACTTCCACAAGAAGCATATTCCGCCTAATTGTATTCCTTTGTTGGTCATGTTTCTCATTTATATTTGACACTGATTTCTCGTACTATGACCACCCTTTTTTCTTTCTCTCTTATCCTATGGCTCTTTTCTTGTACAAAAAAAGCATTTCACTACTCCCTCTTTTACAGCTGTAAACTTTGATATGTATTGGGTCCCGGGAACTGATGGCAACAATAGAATGGCAAAGAAATGACATAGTGTAATTACATACAGAGTGAAATTAGATAAGCCAAGTAATGAAAAAGAGAAGGCTTTGGTTTGCCTTGAATTACTGAAATACCAAAATAAACATTAGTTTGCCTGAAGGAGACCTTGTTTTTTTTGTCAAAACAGGTTACATGTTTGTCCTGAGTGTACTGAAGAAATGAATAAATATCACATTGGGGCTTCTTTTGGTACACAAATGATTTATCAATCGCTGAAGTTCATGTGCTGCTCTAGGCTATGCATGGTCTGTCTCATGGAAATAATACAATGCACAAGGGAAGTCTCTCTCTCTCTCTCTCTCTCTCTAAGAAAAGAAACAAGTTGAAGGTGAACATCTTATCAGCGCACAGAGCATATGTATTTGTTCTGTCAACAAAGAACAAGCAATAATGTCATAATTTGTTTCTCCTCCATCTTAGCAGCATGCTCCTTGTAAACTGTGGTTTCTACAGTACTCTCCAAATATTGTCGGACAGGCATCTCTACAGTGGACACATTTGCTTTGTCTCAGTTGATACAATTATTGGTTGAGGGATGACGGGGATCCCTCATGTGTCCATGCTCAGGACCTCCGAACAGCCATATATATATATATATTGTTTTTGCACAGTGCTGCACTGTTGCCTGCTAATGAGAGAGAGAGAGAGAGAGAGAGAGAGAGAGAGAGAGAGAGAGAGAGAGGGGGGAGGGGGGGGCGGGGGGGGGGGGGAGAGAGAGGGGAGTTGCACCACTCAGTTCACACAGGTGTTGATTTTTTTTAAGGAGGACCTCACTCACAACCACTTAACGGTAGGGTTGGCAACAATAAAAGGGACATCATGTGTTGGAGAACTGCTTCCACTTTAGAGAGACAGAAAGCACCTGACGGGTGAATATTTCATGTTTTCAAGTTGCATTCCAGAGACGCAGGTGCATCTGCTGACTGCCAGCACGCCAACGCCAAATTGTTAAAAAACTGACACTTTACAACTCATTAAGTGCAGTGTGTTTGGCTTGAAGTGTGCAAGCTCCCGAAACGCTCCATCCAAAAAAAGCTGAGCATTCATGCTGTTATAATGAGTTTATACTTTGTAGAAAGAACTGGGATTTCTTGCATATAAACTGGGATGTCTTGTAAGCGTTATTTCAGTTATAGAGATGGAATTAAATTCAAGATTTGGACGGTGGGTAGAGAGAGAGGCTGTCTGTTCACTAGTTTACGTCCCCGGGGCCCGTCCAAGTAACAGATGTCAAAGTGTACCCTGAGCAGCCAGCAGCTGGGTGAAGCTGCCCCGCGTTGGGATTAAGAGGTCTACAACAAATAGTAGTAGTAGTAGTTGGGGAGGATATACAGTCACTTTCTTCACAAACAGCACGTCAGTACACCACTTTGGGAATGTGTCTTACCTGCTGTTGAACGGGTTCTCCCCGGGTATCACGTGACTCCCGCCAGGACCAATCAGGAAGCTGACGCGGTTGTAGAAGCCCTTGGAGGCGGGCTGAGCGGAGGAGGAGGCGGAGCCGCGGCCCTGGCCTGCGATGACAGCGGGGTCAGGTGACCCGCGGCAGTAGCTCTGACCCTGGCAGGAGATCTGAGCGCAGCAGTCGGGGTCCATGCAGTCGACGAGACCGTCTGGAAGGAACGCAGGGAGAGAGACTCACTGAACTCTGACCTCTATACGCGACAAGTGCCAGCGATGACAGATGGCCGTGTTTGTGCAGGTCACGCAAAACACCAATGGGTTCAGTTTTCTTTTTTTTCCCCCCTTACAGTATTTGTCAAATGACAACATGACATCAGAGCATCATCTGTTGAATCTGTTTTGTACCAACACTTTGTATAGTGGTGGCTATACGCATGCATGTACACAGATGCACGCACACGTGCGCACGCACGCGCGCGCACACACACACACACACACACACACACACACACACACACACACACACACACACACACACACACACACACACACACACACACACACACACACACACACACACACACACACAAAGGAAACACTCAAAAGGAATTGTTTTCATCGCTACTTATTTATACAGTGAGAAACACAAAAGTCGATAACCTTGTTGTGAGCTGGTAGAGCTGCAGGCTGAAAGTGGTTAATTCACGAATTCCTAGTTGCAACGTGTTGCAATCAACAACTTGTTGACATGCACAACGTGTTGACACCAACAACAAGTTTGTCTCCTCTTATACCAACACTCACAACAACAATCTCCTGAGATGTTTCTTCGTTCTTACCTCCTTCGTTGTCCTTTGCGTCCGAACAGAGGGTCTCCGTGGCGACGTCGCAGCCAGTCCTCTCCATCCCGATTGGCAGATGCAGTGCCACACGTTCTGGTCCAGCACACACCTCCCGTTGTTGTTACACAGGCCAGGGCAGCCGTCTGTCGAACACATCGCAACCAAACCGTCAATCACGCACGCATCTCCAGCCAAAACCGCCAATAGAGAGCCATACAGCACGGGGGGGGAGGGGTCAGGGTGTGGGGAGGGAGGGAGGGAGGGAGGGAGAGAGAGAGAGGAGGAAGTGGTGGTGGTAGGGGGTCAGGTTATCACGGGACAGCGGGTTTGGGGAAAGTGGGCGGGACAAGGGAAGGGACAAATAATAAAAAGAAATGACAATATCTGGGTGGACATACATGTGCAGTACACCTCTGACAGGACTGGGTGAGGGGGGGTGGGGGGTTACGGTTACTGTGCAGGTTTCACATGAGCTGCAGGAGGTTTCACCTGCGAGCTACAGGGGGAATGGATTAGCTGTTAGCATAGTTAGCAGTCCACGACGTGAGAATCACAGTTCGTCAGCGCTGTGCGGCGCGGCGTCAATACGGCACTGCTGTCAAAGAGAGAGACCCTCGACATGCACAGCTCCAATGTGCTTATCGCTCTCTTTCTCTTTGAAGGCTGTTGGAGTTGAAACTTTGGCCTGTTCTGGTTATTATACGGTCTTTGTGTTTCCATTTGCCACACGAACCCCTATTCTGGAGGCGAGAACAGATGGGATACTATAGAGTGTAGGAGGCCGGCTATCTATAAGTATTATCTCTGCAGCTCTTTTATAAACAGAAAATACACGTGCTTTTACTTTTGTTTCACTGAATGAAATAAATAAATAAATTACATCCCGTGTAAAAGCCTATTCACAGCAGAACCCGTGTAGAATAAAAAAAAACAACAGTTTTCTTGGCACAACTCTATCTACTGTGTGCATTACCCTGTACTCTGGTCGACTCTAGTGTTCATGCACTTACTCGTTGACGCTCAGGAGGAGAGCATCCGCTCAACGCCAAAATTCTAAAAATACACTGTAATAATAATAATAATAATAATTATTATTAATTCTCTTCAAAACATGGATTAGCCAAAATCAACAACAGTGTGATTTACAGCAGACAGCAGCAGCGTAGTGACATCCTAAATTCAACTCGGCACAGATGTCTAAAAATGTGTCTCATGTGAAGTGCACAGCAACATCAAAGGAGGAGGCAAGTCTAAAGGGGAAGGGGAAGAGGAAGAGGGGTGGCTGGGGAGTGAGGTGAAGGGTGTGGGGGTCTAGATTCTCCACATTGACACAAACAGAGCACTTGCTGCCAGATCGCATTCCTCTTTGTCTGCAGAGGGGAGACGAGTGACAAAACACCAACTGGGAAAGCACATCGGTTAATCTGGGAGTTGAATCTGGCAGAGACAACGGAGATTTAGACAGGCAGAGGAAAGGGGGGGGGGGGGGGGGGGTGCTGATCGTGTGACACCGGTTCAGACAACAGGGGATGAGGCGACGTGTATAGGATAACATTATGGTCAACCGGGAGGACACAGAAACAGGTGTGTAAAGAACGCCGTGCGGAAGGGTTGAAACAGAGAGCGGAGGAGGAAAGGGACGGAGGGAGGGGTTGTTGGTGACAGACCTCCCACTAGGGGTGGGTGGTTGGGTGGGAGAGGGTGGTGGTGGTGGTTCGAGAGGGGGTGGGGGGTTGGAATAGTGGTTCAGTTTACCTTTATATCCTATCTTGACTGCTCCTATTACGTGATCGAGGAAAGGGAAACATTTGGGAAAAGAGAAATTACTCGTCGAGGGTGCACATTTGACCAGAGAGGCCTCAAGGTCACGTTAGGTGACCTTTAAATACCTGCTGTACACACAAGCTTTGGCTGCTACTGTACATTTTGTTTGTTTTGTTTGTGTCCTTCCCCCGACAGACACGATGGAAAAAAGCTGCAGTTGCTGCAAGATGTTCTTCCTTGCTAACGTAAAAAGGATGGAACTTTAATTTAAGCGTCCTATCCTAAGATTGGGTACTCAATAAAACAAAGGAAAAACTATGTTGTCGCGGTGATTGAGATGAACAGCCAGTAGGCAGCGTGTCACTCAGTCCATAAAGAAATAAGCAGCAATAATAACGGTCAAGGAGCATGGTGTGTGTGTGTGTGTGTGTGTGTGTGTGTGTGTGTGTGTGTGTGTCTGTGAGTGAGTGCGTGCGTGCTTGCATGCGTTCGTTCGTTTGTGCGCGTGCACATGTGTGTATGTGTGTGCGCGTGTGTGTGTGGGTGTGTATTTGTGTTTTACCTGATACTCTGGAGTCCAGAGCTACAGGAGGAAACAGGCAGCGAGTTGTAGAGAGAGAGAGAGAGAGAGAGAGAGAGAGAGAGAGAGAGAGAGAGAGAGAGAGAGAGAGAGAGAGAGAGAGAGAGAGAGAGAGAGAGAGAGAGAGAGAGACAGCCAGCCAGACAGACAGACAGACAAACAATAGAAATTGAATTGAAGTAAGTAGTAGTTCAGGAGAGAGATACAATTAGACAACATTTTAAAGGGCAGAGAGGGAGTGAAAGGCAGTGTGAGAGTTGTTAAAAGTGCATGCTGGTTGAACTGTGAAAAGATAATCCACTATTTGACGGAGAGAAAAGTTTCATCATTAAATCGAGTTATAAACAATCCCAAAAAACCCTGGCCTTCTCCATATCTTCTATTATTCAATGCATCAGCAGTCAGCAAGAGACAAACCAAACATCTTTAGCTGAAGAAAATTATTCACTGTTAATGCAGCTCCATCTGCTTAGCTCTGTTAAGTAAAGGCTTCAACAGGCTAACACGTCCATGAGACGTGTTATTTATTCCCCCCCCCCCCGTCTCGGTTTTATTTTAAATGATTTTGCAAATGTTTCTGCAGTAAAAGACGCTCATTTATAAACCGGATTCATCTGGTTCTCCTCCAGCCTCGTGGCTGTCTGATGGCCAGGAGGTGCGTCAGCTCATTGTCATTCTAATATGAATACATTGCACGGACTATGTTTTCTTCTTTGTCTGTGTTTAAAAAATAAAATGAGCCATTATTGTCTTCACGTCACTGATTCAGATGATAAACAAGCAAAAGAAAGGCAGACATGTAAATTAACTCCCACTCCATGCAAATAAACAAACAAATAAAATGAATAAACCATCATCGTGATGTGGTGGCATGGCGATAATAGCAGCGAGAATGGACTAAGCCTCGCATTTGAAAACAGGATCTAGATTTGTCTGACAATGGACCGGCCGAGGATGTCCCCTATTCAGACTCTGGGCCGCGTAATGTGATTAAATGGTGCTTTGTGCAAATGGCACTCATTCAGGGTGTTGAAAGACGGACTAAGCTCCCCCTGCTCCATGTACCTAAAAGGTAAAAAAGGGCCCTATTCACCCCCCCACCCCCTCCCCGCTCCACCCCCCCCCCCCCCCCCCCCTTCCATCAAGCGCCAGGAATTAGTCTACTGCCCGGGGTCTTAAAAACAGGAAGGGAGCGTGAAAGAGTGGGTCGCAGCGGGCAACAGGGGGACGGAGGGATTAATACGATCAGGAATGCAACCCTCCTCCCCCGCAGACAGATGGGGGTTGTCTGTCTTGTGGATGGATTGGATGGGGTTGAGAGGGTGGGGGGGGGGCGGGCGCAGACGAGAGAACTTGTAAATACATAATTAGAGGGTTCAAGTGTTTGAGTGCTGGGTCGCTGTTTCGCGAGGATGATCGCTGTCATGGAGAGGGGCTGGGGGGTTGTCACTTTGTGTGTGTGTGTGTGTGTGTGTGTGTGTGTGAGTGAGAGATGGGTGGGGGACCTATACTTGACTGCGGGAGGGACCCTCAGACTCTGGGGGACATGGGGTCGAGGAAGTTGGGGTTGAAAAGGTTGAGAGGAAGTGACATGGCAGAACTCATCATGGCCATTAAGTGGTCCACGCAGTGCACTAGAGAGGCCATATAGGCTGGGACTTTTCACCACTCCCTGAACACCTGCCCTTGACTTGCATTAGCGAGTATCAATTCAGAAGTCAAGAAGGGTGGAGAATGGAAATGCCAGATGGATGGAGAAAAAAAAAGACGGTAAAAGAAAAAGAAGTGAAGAACTGCTAGCCGAGACCCTCAGAAGTATCACACCTCTGTTATCTTCCTTTCATATCTTTTGTGGGGGTTCGGGGGTGGTAGATGTTGTTATAAGTTACATTCCAGGACTTATTTTGACAAATTAAACATTATTTTAACCATAATGGTAAAGAATGTCAATACGTTATAAATGGATATGTCTGTGGTTTCCACCTGCAGCATCTCTGCCTTCTGTAGTGCCTTCTATCCATTGCAATTTTTTTTATCATGCACCTTCTGCACGTGTATTTTTGGATTTTGGATGTTTGATTTGACATCCTGACATTTTACTTGTTCTGTGTTTCTTCTCATTCTCTCTCCCTCTTCTTGTAACTACACATTGAGAGTTTGCACAAAAACTAATCTCTCTTTGTGACATCATGTGATGTGGTGATTCTGATTCTGATTCCAGCACAGCTGATTGGTTGCAGGTCGTCTCCCTGCTCTTCCATTGATACATTTCACGCTAGTGTCGGCTGGGACACAGACTGATAATGATGTCAAAAAAAGTTATTTGAAGCACATAATTGGAAACTAGATACAGTACACAACCATCTGTGTAGCTTGGACATTGCTGCAATTAGCCCTTCACTAAGTCCCTCCCCAACCCATCCTTGTCCAATAGGCATGTTAGCAGCGAAGAAAGCTTGTCCTGCATTAGCAACCGTCGCTAAACTATTTGGAAGGGCTAATTACCTCTCTGTGTCAGGAGACGGAGGCAAAGGATATAAACCTCACAGAATGTAGCTTTAAAGTTAAGAATGGGAGGGCGTGTTTATTTAATATTGCCCAGTATACAGGTGACCTTCAAATTTCAAAGAAACAAAACAAACATAATACATGCATTTGAATCAGAATTAAATGACTGGTCAGAACGTGGCAGTAGATGACTTGATAGAGTGTCGACCAACGTCTGCAGGTTTGACTCTATCTGTGTTGCAATTCCTTTCCCCCGAACTCACCTCAACACAACTCAAAACTTTATCCATAAAGCACATTTACAATGACCAGCGGTCAACCAAAGTGCTGCACGTCGACACAATTATTATCCTTCTATACCCGAATTGAAAAGGGTGGGACCCGTTTATCTGTTCGTCTTCTTCTATGTACCAAACCACTCTGTTTGCACAAATCTCTCCATGCACAAATAGCAATGCGTGCCATAGGAAATACAACGCCTACATTGCATCCATGCAACTGTCCTATTTACTGTACACTACACTTCATATACTTTTATTATCGCACGATTCCCAACTGCCCTGCTTGCTGGGACGCCAAATGCGTCACCCCTTAGAGCCCCCCCCCCCCCCCACCTTTTTTTTTCTTGGAAATGTTTTTTTTTTTTACGTGGCGCTAGAGTGAGCTTCTAATAATAATAATTATTATTATTAAAGGTAGAGTAAGTGATTCACTCAAAAAAACCCTTAGGTTTCGTTTTTGGCTGTGGGACCTATAAGCCTTCGTCCAATCAGGATAGAGAGTCAAAAAACGAAACCTACGGTTTTTTTGACCCCCCCAGGGGTTAACTGGGGACAGGGAGGAAGTCCTTATATGGTCAGCACACTCTATAGTAGAGAGGATTATCACAACAAAACAAAAAAATAAGTGACAATAAATGACTCACCGATGTGCAGTGTTCTCCCGTCCAACCCTGGTGACAGTCACACTTGCCCTCTCGGCAGACGCCATGATCCATGCAGCGCGGGTGACAGTCCCTCTGCTCGCACTCCGGTCCTGCCCAGCCCTCCTCACAATGACACGTCCCACCCAGGCAGGTCCCATGAGGACCACAGTCAACCACACACACTTCTGGAGAGAGATAGAGACACACACACACACAAAAAAAGCACAATTGAAATATCTTATTTGGATCTGCACAAGGAGCGTAACATGACAGATCCAAAAACACTGATTATAAAAGGGAACTGGATGCACATGCTTATTCACGCATTATACGCAGACACACACACACACACACACACGCAAGCACGCACAGGCTTGTATCAACTATGGACAAGTACGTATAGTACCAGAAACGAATAGTTTTCATAATCCTCATGGGGGCCCGCATGCCCTGGTTTAGCCAAGGGAGGGCGGTGTTGGACAGTGTCTTGACTGTCTTCAGTGCGCTTGGTGCAATTCCCGAAAATCCTCATGGGGGGTCCCTGGCCCTCCGGCCACCCAACAGACTCTACTACGTCACTGGACAGTACAGTAGTCAAGTCACATGTTTCACTGAGCAACTACGTTTGCCTTTGTGTGTCATGTCAATGTTTAGAGCGAAATAGCAAAAAAGGAAAAAATAATCAAATTTTATTATCTTGTAAGCCGTCAGATGATGCAAGGAAGAACGGCTTGTACGTGAATTGCGAAGGCTGGGAGACAATGTTGTGTTACAACTCACTGTGTACAGTGGATTCCACTGAATAATATTCGACACAGATTTGTCGACGGTGCTAATAAAGCAGAGATTTATGAAGTATACTGTGTGCAGTAATACAGGAAGGACTGTGTCCACAGAGATGATCCCACAAAAGGTTGAACTAATCCAAAACAAACACGGGTAATGAGGTTCGCCTACACTCATTTGCAAATGATGTTCTGTCAAAATGTCAGTGAAATGAACTACGGTATTCGAAACTGTGGTGGATTTTAATGAACTCAGCTAGTGAGTGACAACCAGATTGTCCCTTCGTTACAGTACATTACGACAAACTATTCTTCTGAATGTTTGCCGTTAAATAATGGAGTATAATAACCCTATATTCTTATGAAAAGTGCAAATAATACAGGAGTGAAGAGGACTTCATGCAAAATAACAATACTAAAATAGAGATATTGACAGATACAGTACAGTATATTGGATTGACATATTGTACATTGGGCCGATATGCAAATGTGTTGTTTGTCAAAATAGTATTGTATGTATTTTGAACGCATGCCAGCACTACTTTTATACAGTACGAGTGCTTAAAGTGCTTTAAATGCATAATAGGGTAAACTATACAAATGTCTAGAATAAAAGATATGTGTGCAGTCAAGCTTTCAGGGTCAAGAATTCATACATTAATTATGGATGTCGGAATCTTTGAGAGAGAGAGAGACATTGGTTGATATATCGACCTTGGCCTTCATGTTCATCAAAATACTGGAATCTGTATCAGACTTTGAGTCGATATAGGTCTTGGAATACATGAGATGGAAAAAAGTTAACATTGACTTTATCTGACAGGAATAAAAGAGAACTGCAAACAATATGTGGATGTGTATAATTGTGTAATGCATGTTATAACAAAAACGCGTAGTTTTCAATAATATCGTATTGTTATTTACATGAGTGGCAGCTGGCGGGAAAAAAAAACATGACTGAGAATGAGACATTTTCCCATTTACAGGATCTGAGGGATTTAAACGGATGTGGTGAAGGTTGCTGCTGTGAAAGGCTACAGGGAATGCCTCCAAGCAACCATTGCAGATGTATACAGTATTGCATTAACATCCTTTTGCCATACAGATTGGTTACAACAAATTAAGTTTTATTCCTTACAATAAATTCTGGATTTGAGCAAAATTAGTCAGACATAATTTCGTGCTGGCTGTGATGTACTGTAATAAGGGACAGATTAAATATCAACTATGTTGTTCTTTTTGGGTCTCTCCGCGTTCGAACGGAGTTTTTCTTCGATTGAGACCTTGGACGGGTCTGATTAAGTCTCGACGCCACTCCAGAATATTAACCCATTCTGACCTGAGATCAGATTCATACGAGGTTTCCACTGGACACACACTGGTCTGATGAAGCCATTCTGACCTGAGATCAGATTCTAAAAAAGGTCAGTCGTTCTTCGATTTTTCAAAAATAGCAGACCTACAAGCTCATAGCGCGCGCTATGAGCTTGTAGATCTGCTATTTTTCAATAGCTAAAGCATAACATGATGCCGACACGGCATGTTCCCGTTCAGAATGGGTTAAACATGACTCTGGGGGGGGGGGGGGGGGGGGGTGGGGGGGGGAGACTCATTCCATTCAAATGGAGAGGGCCTCCTTCCCATAGAGCATAGAATCTATGTAATCAATTTTTCATTAGTGCCAAAGTGTTTATCTGCTCTTAACATGCCCCTGACTGACTGCAGCCTGGATAGAGGTTTTGTGTGTGGGCGGTCGATCTGTGTGCGGGGCGCTGCTTGTTAATTAAAGTTTATTTAATTGAGGGGGAACCGCTGAAATAATTAAGAGACATCCCTCCACCCGCACAGGTGGACTGACTCCAGGGGGGGTTCTTTCTCTTTTTTCCTCTTGTGGGGGGGTGGGTCTGGACAGTGCTGAGTGCAACGTCTACCTTCAACGTTACGCTTTTGCTATCGACCGGTGCGAGATACAGTATCTCGCTGAGTGAGAGGACTGTGTCTGGGGAATCTGAAAAAAAAAAAAAAAGCTTTACCAGAATAACATACTACCCCCTCTTGAAGATTTGTTGGCTGAAAAAAAAATGAATCAAGCAACATAAATAAATGTTACCCATTCTATCCCCAGACCCCCAAAACAATCTTTTTCCGGGCAGAGAAAACGCTGCCTGATGGCTCGTTCTTGCGTTTTACTCACCAATCTATCATTTCAAAACTCACCAAACACTCTCCTTAAGCTCTAACTTTTCGACTAAATCTCAGCCAGCAAAAATAACTTTGACAGAAGCACGGCAATATAACAACCTATGATATACTTAATCACTGGTCTAGAAATGGCTTCCGATTTTGCCTCTGGGATTCATCGCTGGGCTCAACGAGTCTATTGTGAGGAGACAAACAACATAAATCACCTGGACTCTAGCAGCAGATTAACATCTGGGAGGGGCCAGCCTCTGAACTAACATGTCAACTACATGTGTGCAGAGAGAAGCCATCTGAATACAAAGCTAAGTAATAAATGAGGTGTTGCAGAAAAGCTGCTGTGTGTGCTGTGGACACTTACACAAGCCCTACAGAAATCCCTGGACGGGTGCTACACCAGAATGTTACGTGTGGTACTTAACATCAACCAGGAAGAGCACATCACCAACAAGCGTCTGTAGTCTGTACGGGGCATTACCAAGTGTAACGGAGAAGATAGCAGTAAGGAGGATGAGACTAGCTGGCCACTGCCACCGACAACAAGAACTCCCGGCCAAAAAGCTTGTACTGTGGGAACCAACACACGGGCATCGATCGAGAGGACGTCCCACACCTACCTACGTGGACGTACTAAAGAAAGATACTGGTGCGGAAAGCACAAAAGGAGCTGGCCAGATGTATGGAGAACCGAGATGACTGGAGACGACGATGGAGGACTCGTCTGAGGACGACGTAGAGAGAGAAGCCCCGTTGTTCAAACGTTGACCTCTTCAGATCTCAACGCATCACATTGTGACCACTGTGTGTGTGTGGAGATCGGTCATTTTTGAAAATCTTCCTTTCGTTTTATTTAATAGTGCTTCATTAATCAGTATTAAGCCCAAATCACACCAATGGTCGCTATGCAACTCCTCTCAACCAAACTGTTGTGAGTAGACGCACGTAGACTAACACTGCAGCACGCACGCACACACACACACACACACACACACGCACGCACGCATGCACGCGCGCACAGTCCATTGACTGACCCAGCGAGCAGTCAGCTCCGGTCCAGGTGTCCTCGCAGACACAGGTCCCAGAGTCCGTGTTGAAGGTACCGTGGCTGGAGCACTGTTCTGGACATGTGCTTTTCAGGACTTCACAGCTGATCCCTCCCCATCCAGGGTTGCAGTGGCAGTCTCCATGGTGACAGGCGCCATGGTCCGAGCAGGTTGGGTCCAGACAGTCCACTGAGAGAGGGGGGGGGGGGGGGAGGGGGATTGAGAAGATAAATTGATTCACACCTGAGATCAGTTTAAGAGAAACTTTACTTTCTGGCAGTGGTCTTTTTAATACCTAAAATAAAGAAAATAACTAGGCCTATATCAAAAGTAATCAACAAATTATAAACTGGGCCTAATTTCTAAATAATATATATAAGAAAGAGTAGGCAACTTTGAAAGAAGGTTGATCTGCTATTTCAGCAATATCTATCTGTAGGAACCGAGTCAAACTAAATGTGACGCCTCAATTCCTAAAATTCCAAGTGTTCGTCCGGGCGGGAGTTTCCCAGTTCAAATATGAACTGAAAAATATCCTGAAAAGGCTGAGAACCATTGGTCTGCAGACGGACTCTGAATGACGCAAGCTGCTTTGACCGGCCACATGCGTCTTCTGAGGGAAGGAGCCCGGCCTGAGGGCAGCGATAGCTGGTTATCTGTGTAGGTTCTGTGGTGTAGAAAAGCTTAGCCAGGCCTGGGCCATGGCTCAATGGTCCAGGCACCTTGGCTTGGTAGGTAATCCAGTCTGGCAGTGTGCAGCGGGTTCGACTCCCGATCCCGACGGACTTTACTGCATGTCTTCCCCCCATCTCTCTCCCCAATTCCTGTCAGCCTACTGTCTGTCCCTCCATAAAAAAATAATAAATAAAGGCGAAAGCCACAAAAAAACATAAAAAAGAAAAGAAAAGCTTAGCCAGTATGGCGCAGCGGCGAGTCGTCTGGAAGAACAGGGAGCTCAATTTCCTCTGCAGAACGGCACATTTTGGCCCAGTGACCGGAGGAAATGTTTACCCTCTTGGAGAAATTCTACCGCTTCCACTTCAATATCCAATTTAAATGTCACAATTCCTTCTATCGTTATCTTTTTGTGGTGGGACATTAAATGTTTTTTCCCAACAATATACCGTACTTAACCAAGAAGCTAGGAGAAGAAAAAAAAAGAGAGTGCATTAAATGTCTAGAAAAGCTGATCAATGATTGTCATTAACAATTTTTTTCCGATCGAAATATCTAAAGCTTAATCATTAGCAATTATTTGCAAAAGCAAAATGTTGTTTTATCTTTCCACTGACAATAATTGCTTTTTGTGTTTGGCTTACCTGATTGGGCAATACTATTGATCGTTAAGCCCTTTCATCATGTCCAAGCATAGGAATGCACACTTCCTCTGCATATTACCTCACTTCACAGCAAAACCAACAATATAATCGTTCGGTAAACTCGATTGCATTTTTTACACGGGAGGTCAACGAACTACAGATGTAAATCTGCACCGTTAATTGCCTTTTGTCTGAAAGTGGATCGATGGAGTTAAACGGATTGAACGGGGGTCAGGAGAGGTTGAGGAGAAAGAATGAGGCTTGTTTTTCTCCTCAACAAAAGGAGAAATAGAAACCAGGAAACCGATTGATTCTAACAGGTGTCTCCTACAGAGGGAGGAGCACAAAAGGTTACTCATGAGAATTGATGGACAATCCAATTGATGCAATTCATTCCAATCTGTACAGTGAGTGGACTGAACAGTTACGAGGAACTAATTTATACGCACGGATGTCGATTAGAGTATCTGAGGAATTAGCCACTCATTGGAGTTGAAAATGCCGATTTGTTTTGTCAATGGACTGCATGTGCCTCGGTGCCCCTGAGGGTTTCTCACTTCTAATCCAATATAGAGAGAACCTTTTCCCTCTTCTTTGTTAGCACCAGTCATCTGAGCAAAAGCTGCCTTACACAAACCAGTAGTCAAATGTCACCACAATATATTATACCACTAAGTTGACTAACCCACCCCGTGCACCCTCTCCCAGGTCAGTGTTGTACCTTACCAAGCCTTGTTGTTAAAGGGAAATTAGGTAACATTTAGCATTTTAAATATACACATTTTAGCCTTAATTTCCCTCTATCAAAGACAGCTTCCCGTTTGATACCTGTCAGAGAGGGGAGGGGGAAGTGTCTTTGTACACACAGACTTGTCTAGTGTCCCTTTAAATATGATTATTGACATTTATTTAACTTTTAATTAGATTTATTTGCATTGTTATATTGTTGAATTCCAAAAACAGGAATGTCATGGTTAATGTGGTTTCTATGCTGAAGAAAATGGCTTCATAAGAACAATGTTATTTTTTTGTACACGCATTCCAGTGCAGTGTATGTGTTGATCTTTTAGGCATTATTCGTTTCTTATACAAATGTTGTTCTCATGAAGTTTATACAGTAGGTAAAGATAACTACAGTATTTAACAAATGTTTTGTCGAGGCAATGCAAGGCAGTTGCTGATTTACAGTAAGCTTGTTTCTCAATAAATAGTCAAAAAATAACAAAACTACTTCACAAGAACAATGTTGGTGCAACATTGACCATGTATACCTGTATACTATCTTTGAATGTACAACGCGCCACTGTTGCATGTTGTCCATGTACTATATCTTTGAATGTATTATGCCAGTTGCATGTTGCAACGCACTACAGTGCATGTAATGTGTTGGTATTTGTCTGCTGTTCACCTTGTTCACAGTTGCTCCCCTTGTGTCCGGTGTTACACACACAGCCTCCGGCCACACAGAGCCCATGCCCTCCACACTGAGGGTCGATGCACTGTGAACTGGGGACGTCACACTCTGTTCCCTTCCAGCCGCTGTAGCACTGACAGCGTCCGCGGGTGTACTGGCCGTTCCCACTGCACAGGACCGGGCAGGCAGCTGAACAGAGTGGTGCAAATAACAGTTTAACTTGACTTGATGTTGAATTGCTTTGACTTTTTTTTTTAAATAATATTGGTATTAAACACATTGACTGCCAAGCACGTCATATCATATCGTCTTTTCAGTGGCGGGGCTCTTCTGCCAAACAAATTAATGATACGAGGTTGCTAGGAGACGTGAAGACTCCCTGTCCAAGTGTCCATCCGCTCTAAACGTTTTCTAATCCTTTTACCAGATTGTGTTTTTGGTCAAAACAAGCTATATTCAACGGGCTAAGAACTACAGAACCAATGATCGTGTTCACAAAATGTATTTTCCGGGTGAAAGAAAAAAAGATCTGCCACTCCAGACAGCCTTTTGTTTTACATCCGGTCGACACAATAAGGTGAAAACACTGAAAAACACTGCCGGTTTTGGAAGAATTCATTAATAAATACCCGGGAATCAATGTGTTAATATTATTAGCTGAATAGCTACTGATCTGAAAATGTTACTTTAACACATCTCGATATTATAAAACTGGGCATAAAAACAGAACATTGTGCAGAGCAGTGCTATTCTCCTGGGTGCCAAGTGGTTACAGAATGAGCCAGAATGAATCAAATGCATCACATGCAGTAAGATTGAAAGAAAGATAAGTGTTTTATCTGTGCTTTCAGTTTGTGAAGGAATATAAATATTCGTATTAAATGTGCGGAACAGTAAAGATGACAGTTAATGGTAATACCTCTGGAGCAGTACGGGCCTATGAATCCTGGGAAGCAGTGACAGGAGCCTGCCACACACTCTCCGTTCCGGTAGCAGTTGTGTGTGCACTCCATGACCGACTCTGTGGGTACAATTACAGCGATGCACCGTTATAATGTATGAGTTAAATGACGTTAAAGAAGCGAAAGTTCAATTATTTTCATTATGTCTCGGGAATTGTCATGTTTCATGATTTTCGTCTAAACCTACACTGTGTACGGCAGTATATTAAAATCAAGTTATCCTGCTCATTGAACCTCATTGTACCAGAAAGCATTTCTCGCAATTCTCAATGGAGAAAAGAAAATCCAAGCTGGATGGATTCATCCAAAATGAATCCATCAATTAATACCATAACAAACATTGGTAACATAACGTGCCACTATTATAACCAGGGCTGCTGCACACAACTTTTTTGGTCTAGTACTCAGAGGAGCACCTGGAGGAGTTACTTGGTGCTCCCAAAATGCGGCGACCCGTCTCGCCGGATGGATAAAAGAGGGATGCATGAATAACTTATAGCAAAACGATATTTATTGGATAAGTGGGTACTGGGGAGTCAATGGCGAGTATTGCAACTCTAGATTCATCCCATTATTTAAAAAAATCCAGAGTTGCAAATTGCAGCTATAGGTCCATGTGTATTCCAGCCCTATATGCATATTCTAATACAAACTTCTTAATACTTCCTTTGATTGATTGAAATATGTATTAACAGTTTGCAGAATTACAGTACATTTCAAGCACAAACTCATATTATCCTAAGGATAATATGAGCATCAAAGCAATATTTAGATACTTTATTTTTATTTTTATTTAAAGCCAAATCTACTAGCTCACAACGTGTTGCGGAGCCGCGACACGTTGTGAGCTTGCTGATCAACTATTTGTTTAACATACGACACGTCGTACGGCGAAGCATACGTCAGGCTTCCCTTTTAGCCGAGGCGATGTACAGTACACAGTCAAGACAGTCAGACACGCATGGCTCCTCGGTGCAAAATAAATAATGTACAATACCCGACTTTACGATAAAAGCTGGGTGACTGAAATTCTTTGTCCCTGTATAAAAGGTGCAGTTTTTATCGGCCAGATTGGGATGCTCACGACATATTTTGCACCACATCTCGCTGCGCTCAGCATTAGTTTGGAGCCAGCCGACATCCAACCACTTTTCCGCAAACACACGTTTTCTGTGCGGTTCAGGTGGTGTTCCGTTTGGTGTCTCTTTGGAGGTGGTGGTGCTGGAACACCAAAATAGTTACTTAATGGCGCTTGCTTCTTGGACATTTTGACGAGAGTTTGGCTGTAATACTGTAAGAATAATGTGTCAGATAACTTTTTCTCAGAGTCCATAGTAAACTCCTGTCCTCCTCCCAGTAGCAAGCAGGAAGCAGCACGCATGGATTTGGAATCCTCCCTCGTTTGAGTAAGGACGCGCTGTGATTGGCCACAATGGCCAGTGCACTCTCGCAAGACGTGCTGTGATTGGCCAGTAGCCACTTTGAGTGGCAGTCGGTGGGAAATGCTCTCGCCACAGAATTTAGTGGGTATTCTGGCCATAATAATCATTCTGGGTGCCCCCAGCTGTTGGTACGCAGAAGCGCTTCCCGGCGCTTGATTGACAGCGCATTTTTTATTTTGACGACGCATGCGCACTGGCGCACCACTCTGATTATAACTCATACCCACAGAAACTATCCTCTAAGACAGGGTTCTCAACCTGGGGGTCGCCAAAATATTGTGGGGTGTCCCCAGATTATTATCTTTTATGATTCAAAGTTTATTGCTTTTTTGTAAATGTAAATTAAACTATCATACAAACAATTAAGACAATTTACAATTACAATTTAGGCATTTAGCAGACGCTCTTAATCCAGAGGGACTTACATTAGGCAAGAACAAAAAAGCATGGGAATACATCACATATATAAAATGCATTTATCATGAAACATGCGTAAGCTAAGAACGTAACTAGAACATATCTACATAATGACACTATACATATAAACTATACATATTTACTATACTATGCTATACATATGTACTATGAAGTGCTATGACTATATACAATGCAATTATTGTGCTGTCTACATGACATGCTATAAGTCTGACAACAAATGAAACAAAACAAGACAAAAAGTAAATACAATACACTACAATACCAAACTTTTACAGAAAAGATGATACAATACGCAAGACATGGCCAAAGCATTTCCGGGGGTCCCCAGCGAAAAATGTTGAGAACCCCAGCTCTAAGTAGTATAAGAAGTATATGAATTAATTTATGAGCTTGTCCTTTCAGAATACTGTTGCAGTGTTCTTTGGTGGTTACATGGGACATTCACTTAACAGTACCCCTGCAGGGTGCCAGGGTTAGGGTTAAAACGACCACAAATAACCTTCAACTCAACTACACAAAATGAAAAACATACTCCTCATGCTTTCTCTTCTGCAACAGCAGCAATACACTCCGCTTTCTAAGCGATCTCTCATCTCTAAGAAGCACGGCATACATTTACAGCTATTTGTCCACATCTGAGTAAGGTCTAAGCTTCCAGAACAGGTTTACTGCACCAGTCTAAAAAGATCTAACAAAAGCTCCCCCGCACAGGGTGGTTTAAATTACCCCCAAATAATTCGTACCCCCACCCCACAGGCCTGACCGAGTGAGCATGGCCACAGAAAGCCACAGTGCAGTTTGTAAATCCTCTCAGAGTTGAAGTTAATCTGACACATCCCTCGGACAGATCAGCTGTTCACTCAATAGACCAGTGCTCATAAAGGGCACCTCGAAAAGCCCATTTTGATTCTTTGTAAGAGGGCCAGACAAACAGCTATAGTGTATAAGACACTCTGTCGGTCAGTCTGTCAGTATGTCTGTCCAAAATGTGATATGTGCAAACTGAAAGCTGGTCACAGCTTATCATGGATTACATACTTGTTTTGTTATTGCTCTAGCTGTGCATTGTATGCACTGTGCTGTCCCTTTGGACCCTAGCAAGTTTGACCCCTCAAAACGTCAATAACTTCATTGAAGAGAGGGATCGATGGAATTCCCCAAAGTAATGAACAAATAAATGAAAATTAACTCAATAACTGTCCTTCCCTGAAATCCACAAGAAATGTTCACGGGCTTCCAAACGTGGAAGAGGTTGCCAAGAGAGATCAATGCTTATAGTGTTTTTAAACCATTAACCTACAGCCAACTTACTCTCGTGGGCAGATTAAACTGTGCCAGTCTTCATTCATGAGGCAGCTAGATTCACTAAAGGCCCCATGAGTCTTCAAACATGCATGGCTGTGAAAACAAACAAAGAAACTAAAAAACTAAAATACAAAAAACTAAGTTAAACTAAAATTTTATTAAATTAAAAATCACACAATCACACCCATCCAGGAGCCAGAGAAATGTGGGATGGCAGGAATTTGTGATTCAAGTGGTCAACAGTAGATGGAAGAGTGATGTACTGGGCAGCTCTCAGTGACCATCAGTAGAAGACTGTGGTTGTACTGGGCAGCTCTCAGTGACCATCAGCAGAAGACTGTGGTTGTACTGGGCAGTTCTCAGTGACCATCAGCAGAAGACTGTGGTTGTATTGGACAGCTGCCAGCAATGAATGAGTGTAACGGTCAGAACCAGGACGTGAACAGAAGCTCAGCTCTTACCCAGTATGATGGTGTTGTAGGTCACCGGCTCCAGGCTCCGCCCATCGTTGTAGAAGGCCAGGTGCCACACCCCCGCCTCCAGGTACTGGATGAACCCGGCCTGGTGGACTGCGACCGGGTGCTCCAGTCGAGCCCTGGCCTCCGGCTCGCTGGGAGTCCGGCGCTCCTTGGCGATCAGCCGGCTGCCGTCCAGCAACTCCACAAAGTCATACTGAAACAGATCCAGAATCAGAATACTTTGACATTTGTTGTTTCCAAAATAACATTACAAAAGGTAAGTCTATAGATGTTCTCCGTTTGCCTGTTTGTGGTTAACCATCTAATCTAACATTAGACAAAAGCTGAGCGCAACCAAATATGCCTGCACGCACGCGCACGCACGCACAGACACGTCAAGTTAATGCCCTATATGCAAGAATTGCCAATCTAGAAGCTCACAAACTTTTGGACTACTTCCAAACAGTAGCCCCCAGGTTGGAAAACACATTTCAGGTGTCCAGCTGGGAGAACGATTGGAGTGGAAAAATACTTAAAAAGAAAAAAATTGCTATCTATTGTTTCACTCAAAGCCTCCCTTTCAGCCATCACACCAATTTTTGAAATTACAGTCTTTATTCCAGACTAAAACAAAAATCTAATAAAAAATGAATCCTGAAGTCACTGATTTACCAATCGGGGCTATATACGTGAAGCCTGCCAAATGAAAGTGGCACAGCTGTGCCTCCACTCGGCCACAGAGAGCTGCACCTGTTCAACACCTGAACCTCACTCTGACTCCAGAGGAATGCACTACATTAACACAGACAAGCTGCTTAAAGCACTTTCTGCCAGCCAAACGCAGACAGACACACGCAGACATGCAACCTAGATGAAATCGGACCAGATACTGGCAGAACTCAGGCTTAAAGCGTGTGAACTGAATACTGAATAAAAGAGAGTTTATATAGGATACAGTGCAGTATGGGACATTAAGGAAGGGTGGCATTTGACCATAGTTTTGAGTATTCCATTTGAATTGGACGTCAATTAATTATTTGAAGTGTCAATTTTGATAAATCCAGAAATGGCACGATGGCAATAAACCGTCGTGCCAATTCTTGAATCTACCGCAGCTTAAGGTCTGTCCACAATCCACCTCTAAACAAAAGTGAGGCCGACAGAAAAAGGGACAAAACAGAACATAAGAGCAGTAATACAATGAGCGAGGATTTAGCCCTCACACTGCTCACAGGAACGTGACACACAGACACATGCAACCTTGCAATTGACTCGCAGGCGGACAGGAAATAAAGCATTAAGACAGGGGCAGGAGAAGTCAACACTGTGATTTAAGCCACTCTATGGAGTGCACCCGAGGGCCAAAAAGAAAGGGATATTAACCCGGTGGAAGTCCACTCCTTTGTGTAGCTGGCTGGAGGGCTAAGTAATAAAACAGTTCATCGCCACAGCACAGAGATCGCGGGCGGAGTGCATACATCTCGATTAGCTGGTGAGAAAGCCCCCTGACTCATCTCAACACAACAATACCAGTTAATAACAGCCAAGAGGTCAAGCGTGTAGAGACTGCGGACCGCCCAACTGATGGGAGAGAGAGGGTATGTGTGCGTAAGGCAGTGTGTGAGACTGTGAGAGGGCATGTGCAAGTGGATGAATATGTGTGTTAAAGAGAAAGAGAGAGAGAGAGAGAGAGAGAGAGAGAGAGAGACAGAGTATGCATGCGCGCGTGTGTGTGTGTACTCGCGAGTGTGTGTTCATGCGTATACGTGTGTGTGCGCTTGTCTGGGAGGCGCAGTGCTCGAAGAGAGAATCATTTTTATATTTCTTGCTAATCAGAATCTGTTAGGAGTGAAGTTTGGATTCAGATCAATAGACATGTCGGCCTTTTTGAGAGGCACAGCAGCAGACGCTCTTAAAAGTAGCTTTTTTTTCCCCTTCTGAGCTACGAAAGTAACTGACAGTCAATATCTCTCATCAGGGACTTTCATGCTCAGTTAAGTGAACACATCGATCTGTCCGCCTACCACCCTACCCAGCACAGTAGTTGTACCAGAATGACATTTACAGTTGGTGCAGTGTCCACTGTGAGTTGCTTAATAATAATAATAATAATAATAATAATAGTAATAACTAGAACTGCACTCTGTCGAGAGCCTACTTGCGTGTTGCACACAAGTAGGCCATAAATGGCCTACTAGTGCGCATGCAGAGCGTGCAAGTACTGTCGACCGCTACGAACTTTCAAATCTCAGCCTCTGTGAAATAACGGTTTCAATATTGAATTATTAGGCTTAGCTATTTGCTACGCACCTAGTTTTTGGAGGTAATTTTTCTTTTTTTTTTGAAGTATGGTAAAAGCTTCTATCTATAAAAGAAATACAGTCCCATCGATTTAGATGTGTCCAGGGTCCACTCTCAAAGAAAAATAACACATGGATATCAAAAAAAGTATATTAATTGAAAATAAATATGTTATCATGTATAGTTGTATACAGTATAATATTATTTATTTAAACTTTCAATAACATTGCTTTAATTTTACTTAATTTTGGATTATAGTGATCAATACTAAATCATGGTCCGAGTAATAGGTGTCTCTAACTTCAATGTTTGTAATGGTATTTAAATATTTGTTAAAATATACATGATCTAAAATACTGATATTGATTAATTGTTTAAAGCCTAATCCGGACATGAAGGTTATCCTTTTTACTCTACTGAATGCTACATAGGCTTGTCCAGGGTTAAAATGTGATCCTTTCATAGATACTACGATTATGTTTTATAGTTAAACCTTGAACTTTATGAATAGTTAATTCCCAAGCTAATGTCAATGGGAATTGAAACGAAACCTGTTTGTTGATCCTGTTCCTCTGCCTCCATGGTAAATGATGGTTTCGTGTCTATATATTGGAACTGCTTCTGGGTAATTTGTTTTGTAGTTACTATTAGACTTTGCATTAAGTCCTACATCTTTGTCTTCGAACTTAACGAGTATTACTGTAACATAGTCACTGTTGTTCTGGAAGTCAATATATTCAACGAAGCCGTTGACTAATCCATCAGATGCCATCACATTAGCAGTCAACATCAACAATTGCTATATTAAGTATAGTTCGTAAAGCTCCTGTTTGTGATACTTTCCTTTTTGTGCAATCCAGATTGAATAGTCGCGTGTCTTTATCTTTATTAGTATCTAATGCCTTTATACGATAAATATTCATATTAAAATTAATCATGTTTGTAGTTATTGTGTTCATCGACAGATGTGTTCTCTGCAAAGACATGAATTGCATCTTCTGGGCAATTATCATCATTAGGATTTATTTCTCTTGATTCTAACTGTTGGATATCCTCATCTGTTATTTGTCCTTCTCTGACTCGATTCAACATTCCAGCAAAGTTCAGATCATCTTTCTGTCGCATAATTTCACATTTCAAGTTCCAACAATTTAAATAAATCCCATCCAAAATATGAAGCGAGCGATCATCAGCGACTTTTATCGTATCGTAAGCAAGCAAAAATATGTCTCCCGTTTTTTGGGGTTTTTTTTCGGAACGGAAGTGGGGGGGGGGGGGCTTACAGAGTAAAAGCGGCCATATCTTCCCGGCACCCCAAGCTTCTATTTTGAAAGAAATCCCGGGAAGACGTTATGGGTTTAGTGCCCAGCTCAGGGACACATAATAGACTGGGCCGAGCTGAGGATTGAACCAATGTTGTTCATTAGAAACACCATGTTCTTTATTTCTGTTATGCACTCCCTCACTCCCTTTGGCATTTGGAATCAGACTTTTTCACAGAACAACAGGACGATCAAAGATGAACAGAAAATCCAACACACAAGATAATGAGAATGAAAATGATGAAACAGAACACCTGGTTTGGTACCAAAAAGGGCATCAAATATTAGTGACTGATGAAAAGGGAAATACTGTAGTTATTACATTGCAGCATACTAGATCATTACTATTATTATTACTAGATAATTATTATTCATTTTCAGGTCAAATGGGGACATTCGAGTAGTGCACATTAATATAACTTTTATATCATGTCATCGACTTCACAATGTCCAGCAAATGAAAAATCACACATTGCATAATATGTTCCATACTGTGCAGCTCTAACCTTAACCCCGACTCTAAGGCTATTACACCTCTTTTACACACATTATCCTCTTGAGGACTTTTGGTGCACATAAAAGTAGAACAAAGGTACAAAGAAAGTTCGCACGCACGCACGCACACGCACGCACGCACACGCACGCACACACACACACACACACACACACACACACACACACGCGCACAGACACACACGCGCACACACACACACACACACACACACACACACACACACACACACACACACACACACACACACACACACACACACACACACACACACACACACACACACACACACACACGAACTTGAAGGGAAATAAAGGAGGGCAGTTTGGCACTAAAGTGAGTCCATCCATCTTCAACCGCTTATCTGTAGTCGGGTCGTGGGGGCAACAGCTCCACACTTCGACAGTAACTCTGGGGGAACCCAGGTTCGAACTGGGAACACTGCCGCCAAAAAATTGTGCAATTTTATCATGAACCACCACTGACCTAACCTGACTCCACCAGATGGCGGCAGCATCTGGTCTCTCTCGGGCAGAGACGATGCCACTCCGATCAAATGCTGATCGGAGCGATATGCGGCCGTAAGCGGCCGCTAGAGGCGGGATCAATGAAAAAATGGTGATGTATTGTAGCTGTGCAGCGCAACAGGACTACAACTCGAAATTAGATATCAGATTTTTGTACCGCTGCTTTGGGTTCATCATTTCTGCTTGAGAGAGAGACCAGCTGCAGGCAGGAGGAGGGAACTTGTGAACTCAATAGTGTCAGGTTACCACTGACCACCAGAGAGCTCCAGACTTCCCTCTCCAGAGCAACATCAGTAACTTCCTCCTGGGGGGATCCCGAGGCGTTCCAAGGCCAGTGAGTCGATGTGATTCCTCCAACTGCGCCTTGGTCGGCCCCCGGGTGTACCTCCCTAGGGAGACGCCCAGGAGGCGTCCTAACCAGACGCCCGAACGACCTAAGCTGGCTCCTTTCCAAGCGAAGAAGTAGCGACTCTACTCAGAGTTCTACACTAAAGTGAGTGATATCTACGTTATCTAGTAAGGTCACCTTCCTTGAGATTGTGTGTACCTACATCTGGATTTAATTACAGAATGTGAAAGAGTGCATCTGAAAACAAATTAATTCATACTATGTGACTCAAACAGCAGACTGTGTTACCCTTAGTTACGTAGAGGTACTCAAACAGTGTGCCCAGGCACACTGATGTGTCGTGAGACAAGTCTATGTGTGCCTTGGGATTTCTTTCTAATGGCTACTCCACACTTTATTTATAGCACAATTTCAAAGTGCATATAAAGGATATCTGAAAATAAAAGCATACATTGTTGGCCTTGAATATCAACGTTTATTAGAAAATGGAATTGCAGCAGGGATTCTGCAGATTTTAGTTGTAGGCACATCTTAGCAATGCAATGAATGAATAATACCCTTAGCATGGTGGAAGAACTCACCGACTAGTCTTGAACAGGAACACGGTCCAGTGAATGGAAAGAACTAAATGAAGAATGTGTCCTCTTTTGTTTGCTGTTGTTGCAGTTAAACACTGTGCAAAGCGTTTTGTTTTCTCGGAAAGAAATCAAACTGTTGTTCGCTTGTACATGTTTAGTTTGCAAGTGCCGCTGTACTTGATTTAAAGCTCTTGTTAGCAAGGACGTCACACAATGTAAAGTTCTGAGTTTAACTCTCAGCGTTACAGACCCGTAAAGACTACGGAGTGCAGACTAACCTGGCATTACTGGGCTTTTCCACATTGCAGAAAATACGTGCACCTATAATCACACAAATCTGAGCACTCACAAAATAATCAAAAGAGCCACCAGTCGCCTCTGGGTGACAGTCTGGCATCAATAATTATAGATGCATGATGTGAATAGAGAGAGCTAGATGTGCATAACATACACACACAGCTGCCAGGCGGAAAATTCAATCTGAGCGTCGGTCGCAAACCCCACTTGCGCAAACCCCCACCTTCACCTTCCTGCTATAGAAAGTTTATAATCTTGTTATCGTCATAATTTGATCATTCACAGCTGTGATCTGCGTGTCGTGTGTCCTACCTGTGTGTGTGAGGGTGGGAGGCCCTTCCTGCCATACACTCCTATAAGGGCGTTCTTCTGGACGGAGATGTTGAACTTGAGGAAGTGAGCTTCCTCCATGGTCAGCCTGGAGCGCCAGAACGACCCTGGCAGCACACTCTGTCCTACTAGACGTCCTATCTCCACCTGCCCCGTGTCCACCGAGTTGTTCTCCTGATGAAGCAGACCAGGTCTTCCTACACACACACACCAGACACACACACACACACACACACACACACACACGAGCATGAGATGCAGTATGTGTATCATTGAATGCTGATTTGAAGAACCTTTGGCCCTCTGCTGTATAATCTCACACCTTTATTCAAGCAGGGAGCCATCTCTTTTTCAAATGAGCACTGTACTGGCCAAGCGAGGCAGTATTAAAAATAATGGTTCCCTACAGTCAGTGATGCAGCACAAAAAAGGAAAAATGACCAGAGATAAATGGGCCTTTTATAAGGCTTTATATAAATCGCTAACAGGCTGCCTGCCCCATCGTCTGAGTGTTTCTGTTGAGTCATGAAAGAACATTTCTGCCCGAATTCATGGACTCATGGAGTGTTACCTGGGCTAAAGCAACAATGATTAAATGATTAAAAGCGGCATATTTCGGTAACTGAATCAGAATCAGAATCCACAACACAGAAGTAAAAATAGATAGTTCCCATCGTGTGATTTATTTGGAAGTGGAAGAAGAGAGGAGGGTGGGGGATGGTAGGAGATCAAGGTAATAGATAAATAAGAAGAAATGAAGCACACACACACACACACACACACACACACACACACAGCCGGAGGGTCTCTCTTATCTTATTTACAATACAGATACAATACAAATAAGCTTTCCAGATATATACAAGCTTGTTTCATAAACGGCACAACCATAGGGTCTCTCTCATCTTATTTACAGATTATATATATATATATATATATATATATATATATATATATATATATATATATATATATATATATATATATATATATATATGGTGCAGGGCATTTCTCAGGTTCAGGACGTTATTCAAGGTGCAACGTTGTTCATAGTGCATATAGTCCAAGGATGGTTCAAAAGATGAGCTAAACTCCAAGTCAAACGAGACCCCAGGATAATCCACAGTAGATTCAGGAAGGGCAAAAAGAAGGTGTATAAGGCCAGCCTATCGGTATTGCATGTCACCATGTGGGTGTGACTGTGGCTCAAGAGGTAGAGCAGGTCGTCCAATGATCCATGGCTCGGCGGTTCGAATCCCGGCTCCTCCTGTCTACATGTCGAAGTGTCCCTGGGCAAGACACTGAACCCCAAATTGCTCCCGATGTGCTGGTTGGTGCCTTGCATGGCTTCCGCCGCAATCGGTGTATGAATGTGTGTGTGTGTGAATGGGTGAATGTATAATGCACAATCTATGTAAAGCGCCTTGGATAAAGGCGCTATATAAATGCACCATTTACCACCAGGCTGCCGAGCAAGGCATCGCCCGTCATCAGGCCGCTAAGCAAGACTCACGCCTTGCTCAGCGACCTGATGGCAGACTCATGCCATGCTTCAGCAATCTGACGACTGTCGTGTGGAAACTGCTCATTAGCCTGGTGGTGCTGCCCTTGATACTGCTGTAGGCCCCTTTGACCATACCGCGGGCATTGTGAAGGGGTGAACAGGCTACGCTACCGCTTGTTGAACGCACTATTCGCTGTAGGCTGGTCTTTTCTGATTATCTAGTTCATAAATGAGTGAGTGAGGAACATCATGTGTTATTGGTCATTTACGGTGTAGATCTATCTTAGATGAGACTTTTGCCATTTTGTGAAGTGATTACTTCTAAATGATGTGGCTGATAAACAAAGACGTCCTGCCACCAACTTACATCATTAACGCCAATCAAGCGAGTGTGCGTGCGTGTGTGCGTGAGAGAGAGAGAGATGTGAGAGAGATTGAGTGTGTGTAATGAGGCCAAAGCCTGTCACTTAGTTTCAGTCAAAGTGAAGCCAGGCAGCCAAATTTACCTCTGGGGAGAATAATAGCAGGATATCGATTGCCTTTAAGCAGTCCAAAATCTGCCACATGCCATCTTAATTAGCACTACTAATGAGGACTTAAGTTGAATATAGTTTAAAATAATGAAGCCTTAGTTGGCCATTCTCAACTCAATTAATGTTTTCATGGCCATGCATTTAAAAATGTGTGATCCGCGTCATCAGTGCCCATACCCATACCCCCAGTTGGCGATAGGGCCTTTCTGTGTGGAGTTTGCATGTTCTCCCCGTGTCCCCTAGGGTAGATACCCTCACAAAAACATGCCGTAATCCTGGTCTCTAAAACTACCTCCCCCTGGCCAGCCGGGGTGCCTGATGGAGGGGAAAGGAACTTGTCGGAAATAACATGTCCCTTCCACACGTTACGTCCGGCCGGGGAAATTCCCCTCTGTCAGGTGAAAAGAAGCAGCTTGGACTCCTCATGCATAGAAGGAGGCATGAGGTCAGTCCGCTGCCCCCCCAGGTTGGCAGAGGAAGTGTAGCGCCCAGGATTACATTAGACAATTGGCACTGGGTGAAAAGAGAACTGGGTTACAAAATCGTGGGATAAAAATGTAATAAAAAAAAATAAAAAAATGTGTGTCTACTCTACTCATCAAAGATGAATTTGATAGCTTTTTTTGTTTGTAAAGGTGAGATGAGGTAGTCTGTCTCGAGTCTTGTACTGAATACCGACGGGTCCAGTTATCATTAATCTGTACAAGGGTGTCTGGAATCAAACATTCGTGAATCACAGGTGTCCCAAAAAATGGAGTAGAGCTTAGCCGATCCATCTCACCCTGGTAGAAGGCTATGTCAGGCCCAATGTGGTCCAAAAGTCAAACAACATAATACTGTTTGACCACATTTGAGTATTGGTATGAATGTTTCCAATGAGAAAGTAAAAGAATATTTTTCCCAGCAGTTTTCACAACACAAACAAATCATTGGAATATTCATACTGAGACAATAATATTAACACTTCAAATTATGAATGTGAAGGCTTATTTAAGTAAACAGAGAACTATGAAGCTTGATTTGAACATTGCTGCGGTGTTCCTCCCTCCTTACCATTGTCGGCTGAGAGGGCTGTCACTATGCTGGGCTGAGTGGGACCAGGCTTCACCCCGGCTCCATTTTCAAACGCCGGCTGGTGTTCTAGATCCTGGAGCTGCCAGTTTAGGCCAAAAAGGTGCATCGCTGTGAAGAACAAAGACGAGAATTAGCAACAAGTTTGCTTAATGAAATAAAGAAAACTAAAACAGGTGTGGGTGAACGGTGAAGAAAGAAAAAAGGGAAGAATGTCCTCAAACTTCGACATCTCTTGGAACTTTTCTCTTACCAACATTTTGTCCAGTAGCCAGCCCATAGACAACCCGGACATGTTGAGTACACCAAGGTTTTAGGTTAGAAATGTTTAGTATGGGTCCCCACCCAGCATGTAGAAACTGCCGGATGCTAACTTGCATATGTTGAGCAATTTCCATAATTGACGTGACCATACCAATTACAACCTATAGAAGGCAAAATATTAAAGATTTTATCATGCTTTATGTAGCATGTGACATGTCAAACTAGGGGGTTTTCATGATGCTGAATCCATTCCATTTGAATATTTTGCCTTCTATACAGTAGGTTGTTAATGGTATGGTCACATATTATGCCAATTATGAAAATTGCTCAACATATGCAAGTTAGCATCCGGCAGTTTCTACATGCTGGGGACCCATACTAAACATTTCTAACACAAAACCTTGGTGTACTCAACATGTCTGGGTTCACTTTTTGGCTACTAGGCTAATTAGAGTGTAAAGTGATGCACAACCCGAGAGACGTCCTGTGGATAACGTTCCCCAGGAACCCCGTTGGTCCCCGTGAGTATTCTTAGGCAGATGGAGGCTTTGCATTAAAGTCTTAGAGTCGGCACACAAAAACAGCATCTGTATCAAAGACGGGCAGCAGCAGGTGCCATTTCTATTTTGACACAAATCTTTCCTCTACAGAGAAAGAAAAAAAGCGGGGGGAAAACGTAATTCTCAAAGCTCCACGGGTCTGACAGAAGAAGAACACACGGTGGATGTTTTTTTGTGTGTGTACGCCGAAATGAAAAAGGACTGTTACAAAAAGAGCAAGACAGTCGACTCTCTCAGTGGGAGTGGGACGGGCGAGGGTGACGAACCTGCAGGGCGTCTCAGTGCTTCTGGTTCGTCTTCTTACATAATAGCACGTCGCTGCATGGCTGGCTGACATCTCACAGTGGATGTCTTACCACCACCACCACCACCTCCAGCTCAACGTGGGCAAAACTGAGCTCATCTTCTTCCCTGGAAAACCTTTCCATTTCCATCAGTGATAGTAAGGCTATACTGTTCCAACTTCTGAATCTGGGAGTGGTCCAGGACAGTCAGCATGTTCTCTTCACTGGCTTGTGGTATAGCTACCTGGATCCAATTAACTTGCGATGAACTACAAGGCAATCAAGGTCACGACAACCCCATACCTTCAGTGTCTTCATTACACTTTACACATCAGCTAACACAGGACGTCTGTCTGCTCCTCCCATCCCTATATGACACCCTGCAGGCAAAACTCTTAGCATCCTAGATTTTTCTCCCTCCTGGTTCCCAAACAAAATGACCTCCCCTGACACAGTCAGGACTGCTGACTCATTCCACATTTTCTGCTGCAGTCTGAAAACTCGCCTCTTCAGACTCTACAGGGCTCCAAATTCCCTTTTTTTCATTGCTATCAAAACACCACTCAATGCAATGATTATAAAATAAAGATTAGCATTTTCATTTGAAATCATCTTAGCCACTGTGACATTTATATCCCTATAAGCCAGTAGATAATATTGTATAATAAGTAGTGGTGCATTATATAATCGGTAGCATATCAAAATCATCCATATCATATGCCATGCCATATCGGTATCGGATCGGTCTAAAAAAATAATACAATATTTCCACAGATATTGATGACGCAATAATAGTGTGACCGTCGCTTTTGTTTTGTGTATTTCTAATGTTTGAAGGCAGCATAATCCGTATAATATCGGTCTGAATCGGTATCGGATATAACTGTGCACCCCTAATAAGACTGATAGGATGTTGCACTTTGTAACTTAGTCGTCCTGTGTAACAGCATCTGCTAAATGCCTATACACTGTGAATTGAACATAAGTAAACTCCCTGTCTTTCACTCAGCTGGCCAAACCGGCCTGTATGGTTGCTGTGTATTGAATGCAATCAGACTGTGGCTCAGCGAGAGGTCCAATCTCCCTCAAAGTCACCAGGCTGGGAACCCGCTGGTGAAGCATCTTGATTTCGGACCATTCGATCTGCACGAGAGCCATTTTCTCGTCGTCATACGTCACATTCCATGCTCAGTCAATCAGAACATCACTACGGGGCACACACACATACACACAAAGCTGGGCATAGGAGCGGCTAGCGCAGGTGGAGCGAGGTCAAAACGGTGACCGTCATTGATTGATTCATACATCGGTCGCCGTCATCCGTCTGTCCGTCGCTGATTACAACCGACCGGAATCACCGACCAACTTGCTTTCTCTCGGCTATAGCGCCCCTCAAAAATCTGATCTACAAGCCCTGCACAAGCAATAACGTATGCTTGTAGTCCAGCCATTTTCAATTTGAAGCCTGTGAGGCTTTTGGGCGGTTTAGATCCTGACACCTGTTCCCTCATACTGTACTTGTTCCCGGCAAGTTCCACTGTGCACTCTCTCTACTGCTTTGCTTCAAGAAAAGCTCCCATGCTTTTCTTGCCGCTGGGCCACTGGAGATTAGGAAATCGCACGCCAGCAGCGTCTGTCTCTCTCAGCTGTGGACGATGATAAAGTTAGTGACCAAGAAAGGTGCCCTCAGCAGAGTGCAAATCTCCACCAGGAGTCATGTCTTAACTATTTTTTTCCCCAAGTCTGTATACAGTATGTACGTATGTCTACGCTAGGTGGCGTCATAGGTACCGTATATATACGTACCCCAACCATAGACTGTAAAAAATATGGACAAAGCGTTCCGCGGGTCTAACATGAACTTAAAATGAAGCCTGTCAGTCCTTGCAATGGAAGTCGCCATCTTTCAAGATCCGTTTTGGCCCAGTTCAGGCCAGCTGGCCCATTGGCTGGCCCAGACAACGAGGCGGGACTTCCCCCCTTCTTCTTCGTTGGTTTTTATTTTGACTCGAGTGGGAGGGGGATCCCGTTCATAGACTGTAACGGTAGCCACGCCCCTCAGAACATGCGCGACTTTATGGTCATTTTTTTAATAAATGGGACCATATTTTTCCAAAAAGAATATTATGACATTAGAAATGAGACTTTAAACTAGTGACTGAAAGCAAAAAGTATTCATGACCATGTTTATTAAGGTAATACAGTCTAGGTGAAGTTGGGCCCAAATACATGGACTTCTATGGGGCTATGGGTTTTTTTGAGCCCAATGATAGCGCCACAACAGGCCATTATACGTATGAACTTTCATTTCCTTAGTGGCTTCACAAAATATCCGTCTGACTGCCCCCCTGACCCCAACGTGTACTCCGTCTATATAATGGTTGGTGCCTATAGGGAAGCTTTTAACTTTGGATTGCAAATATATTCACAGTGCAAACCAGTGGAAGGGAGGGATTTTCTTTTTTTTTAATATATTTTTTATCCCATGATTTTGTAACCCATTTTTCACCCCTGTGCCAATCATCTACTGTGATCCTGGGCTCTACACACCCTCCGCCAACCTGGGGAGAGCAACGGACTTAACTCATGCTCCCTTCATGCCTGAGTGTCCAAGTTGCTCCTTTTACACCTGACAGGGGGGAGTTTCCCTGGTTGGACGTAGCGCGTGGAAGGAACACGTTATTCCAACCAATTCCTTTCCCCTCCATCAGGCGCCCCGGCTGGTCAGGGGCAGGCAATTTAGAGACAAGGATTACTGCATGTTTTTGTGAGGGTATCTACCCTATAGGGGACACGGGGAGAACATGCAAACTCCACACAGAAAGGCCCTTTTGCCAACCCCGCCTTCGGGTATGGGCACTGATGACGCGGAGGAGGAGACACGCCGCCAGCACCCACACTGCCCCGAGCGGGAATCGAACCCAGGACCTTCTAGCTGTGAGGCGACAGCACTACCAACTGTGCCACCGTGCCCCTAAGGGAGGGATTTTCAAACCTCATAAGTCTTACTCTAGAATCGCTGTCCTTTGGTGGATTCTCTGCCATCCACATTGCGGATTTAATTTGTGCCTTTGTACAGCGTACGCTGCCGCCAAGTAAAATCTTCTGACGAAAGGTAAAGAGTGTGTGTGCGTGTTCCAATGACACTAGAGTGTGTGTGGGGGGCGGGGGGGGCAGGCAAACACCGTCTTTTAAAGTGAAGGCGTATGCTGGCACTGGGAACTGGGGTGTATGCTAACAGCTAGCGGTAGAGATAGAGTTAATAATAATAGAAATGTATGGAGTGACATTCACATCATGTACAATCATGAAAGTAGCACAGCTTGTGCAACCAGTTGATTGTTAATTCCTTGAGTCAAAGATGTCTGTACTGTATCATCAGCCAATCAAAGGCTGGTTCTGGTCCAAAGCATCACAAAATGGATATCCCATAGCTTATATTTATTTGAAAAATAATTCTGGAATTAAGGTCTTTGGCCTGCTGGCAGCGTGCACAGGAAATGTGTCACTGATCGGGCCCAGTAATATGCAAGATTAGCGGCAGACACACGCACGTAAACACGCACGGACGAATGCATGAATATCTTAGCGGAAATTATATATCAACCAAACCGTCCGTTACGACATGACCGATGGTACCAAATTAAAAACACATCACACTTAAAAGGAAGAATGAAGTTGAATAATTGATTGGCAAGATGACACAAAAGCTCCGACTGATAAACTTTGGATGAAAGGGAAGCTGTGGCCCGGCCCATCTTGTCTCTTAATTCCTTTCTTTGACTGTTGAAGACCGTGGCCTTATCTCAACAGGAGTTTCAACTGTGTCTAATGTCTTTCCTTCAGTTCTTTAAAGCAACGCAAACCGTGCCAGACACGCGTCACACATCAGACTGACGGCAGCATATAGCACACTGTCGGAAGCGTCAACCGACTTCCTGCCAGAGAGGAAGTGATGTACTGTACGAGTCTGTGGGCCAACCTCGCGGTGTATCGGGGGGGAATCTCTGAAGCGAGACAACAGCAGGAAACCCCTCTTTGTGCTCTTTCCCCTCTCCAGTCACCCCGCCATCAAACTGCCTCAAGGTGAACAGCCCTCAATTTAAGAATTTACATAAGTTATTCTGCCCCGACCAGCGCGGCTGGATTAATATTTATGGAAGGTGAGAAACGTCTCTCTGTGAGCTAGAAACCAGAGAACCGGGACTATAATCAGCGATGCCATCAGAGCTGAGCAGTATATGCAGCTGCTATATGCACAACATCCAGCATATACTGGCTCATATCCACACTATCCTCTTATTTTGGAGATGCTATTTATGTGCACCTATAATAACAAAGTGAATGGGACTTCTTCCCATCTTTGCTCTTCCGGCTTTTAGAACAGAAAGGCCAGGTGATGATGGTCCCAGTGGTCCCCGATGTTTGGCCATGCTACGTATATAGGGCGAAAGCATTTAAAAAACGTTCCAAAATAGTGAAAATGGGAGATCTACTACATGCCAGCTCACAATGTGACACATTGTGACCTTGTGGAACTGCTATTTTTCACAACACCATGGATGAGAAGCATAACATATGGCTTAGCCCAGTTAGACGAGAGGCTGATTCTAAAAAAAACACCTTATAAATCCTAACCTAAGTTTATATAATATTTAATCAAAACATGATGTTGCTATACAGTATACTGTACACAAAGCAACAACAACCCGAAAATAGGTTCCCGGATTGAAAGGTATAGTTACTGTACGTATAGGGGTTCCTGGTCTAAATGGGTTAAGTGGTTAATCGTGTGTGTGCGTGCGTGCGAGCGTGCGTGCGTCTCTATCTCTCTCTCAATTTTCTTTTTTAACGTGGTAATGTTGATTATGCAATGAATCGAAAAACAAATAATTGACAGAACAAAATCAATAGTAGCAAGCCCTACAATTGAACACAAGTCATGTTCTCATACCGAAGCCCTTGCTTCAGCATGTAATTCCAGATAATACTGGAATATCCAAGATATCTTATCATGAATTTTATAGCAGAGATAAGAGCTTATCTGGGTTACTGTAGACAGCATATATATATATATATATACAAAGTGCATTTCCCATGCACCAGCTCATGTGAGGCATGCATTCAAATTATGAATAATAATAAGAGGATATTGGTGTACGGGGAAAGGGCCCATTGAGACAGAGATTGAATATGCAGACTCAGTACTTTGGGTCTTTCAGTCGAATATGTTTTCTCAGGGTCAATGTAAGTTCAATGTAAACATTACTTGAGCCGCAAAGTGAAGTGACTGCAAAACCCTGTAAAAAGGCTAACTGTATAACTGTATAACTGCATAACTGTAACATCCTGAAGTGTTAGAGTAATTTAAAGGTGATGTAAGTTAATAGTGTGGTACGAGGTGTCCAAAAAACAGCTCTTGTTGGATTTTTTGTCTGTGGTTGAGAATACTAAACAGGGGCTTTTATTACTTTAACTAACCTTTATTGTTAGTCAATAAGCAGCCAAAAGGGGATCTCTGATCATGACATCAAAGAAAAGGACCCGCACACTGTCAGGAACTTGCAAAGAATGTTGCTCTTAATTCGTTTCGGTCGTTAGACCTTCATCAGGACAGACAATGATTGACGATTGTCTGTCCTGATCCGACCGAATCGTTGAATGAAGTTCCTGACTGTGTGTGGGTTTGATTGATTGTACAGTCAAACACCAAACAAAGTCCTTGCTGTCTTGTTTC
The DNA here is from genome assembly GCF_963924005.1 of Protomyctophum bolini. Classification (NCBI taxonomy): domain Eukaryota; kingdom Metazoa; phylum Chordata; class Actinopteri; order Myctophiformes; family Myctophidae; genus Protomyctophum; species Protomyctophum bolini. Next base: position 7,935,469 of record NC_137871.1, on the reverse strand, counting down.
CATTTATGCCCTAGGAAAGAATGTAAAACTGTATGTACAGATTGGGGGGAAAGGAGGGGGGGGGGGGGTCACCTGGGGGAAGGATAATTTCCTCTCCCTTGGGCCTATAGAGTGTCGCAGTCCCTCCCCCTTTCAGAGCAACGAGTGGCCCAGGAAATGAATCCCAATGCATTTTTCCCATAGGTATTTCAAAACGTATTTATTCAAAGACCTTTCAAGCGTCGTACGAAGCCAACTCTTGTCGTGACAAATCATGACAACACACACAATATTTTGGACCAAACAAATAATTACAAAACAGAAAAACAACAAAAAAAAGTGTTGTAACCTGCCGTTTTCCTTTGTTGTCCTGATTTGTCACGACAAGAGCTTAAAAGGTCTTAATAAATACGTTTTGAAATGCCTATGGGAAAAATGCATTGGGATTCATTTCCTGGGCCACTCGTTGTTCTGAAAGGGGGAGGGACTGCGATGCTCTATACTGAAAGGTGGTATGTAAGTGATCTCCCTTTTTTTTTTTTAGAAGGAGATATTTGTTTTGGAAGTCGGTGGTACCAGATTGTTGTTTCCGCTCCCTCTAGTATTGTGGCTGTGGGTGTCACTCACTCTTTTGAGGTAGCTAATCAGGTATGCAGCCTTGGGTACTGAGGGCATTGAGGGCAAGGCTGCATTTACAATTTTGAATGTCAAACACATTTTCATTTGCTTAACTCTGTCCTTTAACTCAGTTTAGACTAGCAAAATGCGTTGGGAAGAGATGGGTCATGGGCCCCAGAGAAGTAGTTGAATTATTTTGTTTTGGGAGGTCTGAAGCTTAGTTTTAAGTGACATTGTGATGCTGGAGAAGAGGTGGAAGCTTAGTCAAAGGAGGGCTGAATTAGAGCTCCCTCTAGAGTTTTGAGAGCACTTTGATTTACTTTTTTGATCACTTTTGTTGCCATGTTTTCACCTGTCAGCTTGTTGTCTTTGTTGGAGATTACTATGTCTATGTCATCAACTTTAACCTTGGAGTCATTTACGTTGACCTTACTGAGGGAATGTTTATAACCGAAAGGTTTGTTATCGGTAAGCCGAGTACGGATTTTGGTGAGTTCAGAACTGAGCGCCTCCTCGACTTGCATTTTGTTCTGGCCCGAGATCAGGAGTGCTGAGTCAAGACAAGAACAAGAACTCCTCTCTCCTTTTCTTTCATGTCATGATCAAAGATCCCCTTTTGAATATACAGCTCCATCTCAATGAATTAGATCATTTTGTAAAAGTTAATTTTCTTCTGTAATATAATTCAAAAAGTGAAACTTGAATGAAGTTAAGTATTTAAAACTTTTTTTTTATTTTTTTATCTTGATGATTATGGCATACAGCTCATGGAAATCAAGGGGTGTTCCCTCCTCCCCGTCATCAGTGCCCATACCCGAGGCGGGGTTGACAAAAGGGCCTTTCTAGGGTAGGTACCCTGTTACGGACCACGGTCCTTGTGATTATTTGATATTTGGTTAAGTATAATTATTATTTATGGTGACTATTAAATTAGGATAAAATGTCAATGCCAAAATGTGGGAGTTGTGAACGAGAAATGTAAATGTCTCTGGTATTGAACAAAAAGGGCTACTACAAATAAATTGAAGTTCTTTTCAACCCTGTCTCCTCGCAAATTATGTCATGTCCCTTCACCCTAGATGAAGGTCCATCACAAAAAACATGCAGTAATCCTGGTCTCTAAACTGCCTCCCCCTGGCGGCAGCTGGGGCGCCTGATGGAGGGGAAAGGAACCGGTCGGAATGTTCCTTCCACGCACTACGTCCAAACGGGGAAATTCCCCCCGTCAGGTGAAAAGAAGCAGCTTGGACTCCTCATGCATAGAAGGAAGCATGAGGTCAGCCCCCCCCCCCCCCAGGTTGGCAGAGGAAGTGTAGCACCCAGGATTACATTAGATAATTGACACTGGGTGAAAAAAATGGGTTGCAAAATTGTGGGATAAAAATTACGCCATAATCATCAAGATTAAAACAAAAAAAGCTTTTAAATACTTAACTTTATGCACAATGAATTGAGAATATATGAAAGTTTCACTTTTTGAATTATTAGAAAATTAACTTTTACAAAATATTCTAATTCATTGAGATGGAGCAGTACTTTTTGTCCTACTATAGCCGGGGAGCCACAGGCCCAACATTTGAGACGACCTGTGATGTCATGCTGTACTTTTTATTTGTGTTTTTTCCTATTCATTTGGTCATTAAGGTCCAGAGAATAAGAGGCCTGCTCTGCCTGAAACATCGCGAAAAAAGGTTATTGTATAGCACACCATAGACATTATATAAGGCATTATATAAGGCAACCTTTTACACATTTCATCATGCTTTAAGTAGCATGTGACATTAATGTGACTTAATGTGATGAGGTCGGCACAAATGTGAAGCGTTTTCTTTTTTTCGTATAAAACTCATGCTTGGAATGGATTCAGAATCATGAAAACCCCCTAGTTTGACATGTCACATGCTATAATGAAATGTGGAAAATGTTGCCTTTATAGGTTGTCTGTGGTGTGGTCATAACTTATTTTCCTCACTATGAGTATTATTAGTTAGTGTTAGCTATTAAACAGCTAAATGAAACGTATTGTTTATTGAATTACTAATATCTTCAGCTTTCGCTAGGGGTTAACCTTAGAAACGTTAGGGTAGGCTATTAGCCTCACCTGCTTTTTGTGTTATTTGAGATTAAATGGAAAATTCCCTTCAAACCCATTTAGATCACATCCCTGGTCATATTGTGCACCTAAATAACTGTATTAAAAAAATGTTACAATGTTCCTTTCAACATTCAAATGTAATTCCTCCCAACGCTATGTCCTGCCTACCTATCCTGTTTCACTCAGAAGTTAGATAAACTCAAAATGCAGTGCATGAGGCAATGCATGAGCCCCCCCATGCACTGCATCCTAGAGTTCTGGGTATAGGCTATATTTAAGACTGACTGCAAAGCAGAATTGCTGACAGATAAAAGAGAAAGAAGTAGAAGAACACACTCACGCACGCATGCATGTGTACACACGCGCGCATATATACACACACGCACACTCACACAAACACACGGAAGCCTGTATACGCGTACTGACTTAGGAATCAGGCCAAAACAATTACAACTCCCGACACACAACAAACCTGTATCGAATTGACAAGAGGTGTTACTTGAAATGACTAATTCAACAACTGATCTGAGGCCCAGGTTCCTACTGGCATAACCCCAGCACATTTTGTTGTGAGTAGTATAGGAGATAAGATAGCTGGCGAATCCGAGAGCCGCTGTGTCACAGGAGCATCATCTAACCACTTATTCCAACAACAGGACATCATGAATAAAAATAAAAAAAGAATAACACAGTCAGGGAACGCATAAAGGGTCTGCGTGTGTTGATATTGATGTAATATCTTTACGACCACTGCCGTATGAAGAGATCCCCCCCTTCCTCTCTATTCAACAATAAACCAGCGGTAATAGCATCTTCCCAACATGGACATTATTTCTCCTTATACGACTGTGTCACATCTTCTCCTCCGTCTGCGGCGGAGGAGGCCTTATATATCTGCTCTGGGGGGAAAGTCACAGTAAGATTAAGGGCTTGGCTGACAGGAGAGGGCAGAAGAAGAGATGAATCTGCAGCACTTTTATTGCTGTGGTCAAGACTATAAAGGTTGGCAAGAAGTCAGCTCTGACATAGAGTAAAAAAATAAGACACTTCTTGAGAGTGAGAGAGGGAGGGGGTGGGGAAAGGTGAGCATCTCTTCTTCTTGAGAGAGGGGGTGGGGATAAAAAAAAAGAGAAAGAACTTCCTGTCAGACATAGAGATAGATAGTTCCACCTCTGAACTCATGAAAAACCCAAGGGTTTGTTCAAGATTTAAGCACACAGAACCGGAAATGTTTGATTTAAGGACAGGAGGCGGTCTAGTTTGTATTCGTCTTTGATTGGTTCCATATGGGCGACCCAATGGAGTCCATGTTTAATCCCCCTGGTGTGTATTATGTAGAGGGAACCCCACCTGGGCATGTCACATTCTGGATGAGAACAACTCAAGAGATGATGCATGGCCTTGTCAGATGAAAATGCAGATGGGAATGTCTCATTGCCGAACGCTGTGACAGCGACACACAATGGCAGACTGATGGCTTTAGTCAGAGCTGAATCGTATCGGAGGACATCTGCCATTTCAGCAGGAGGAGGAAGCAAAGTAGAAATGCACTGGCAGAGATCAAACTTTATATAGATTAAGAGGCTGGCGTCTGGCTTGTCTGTCATCTGTTCGGCTCTGACTGAACAGAGTGTCAAACAGATGGTTCACTCTGCTGGCACCTTTCATCTCAGTTAAAGCGAGACATCACTCTTTTCCCGGAGAAAGAAATACATATTTCAACATCAAAATGGTAGCAGCTATACCGTTCTGCCTGTATTGTTCCTGCCATATCACCTGAGTGAATACTCAAATTTGATTGGCTGGAGGAGTTTTGGATTATTTGTGATAACCACAAAGGTTTGACATGACACTTCATCACTGCTCTGAATAACTGCATGATAAAGATGTAGGAGAGAGAGAGAGAGAGAGAGAGAGAGAGAGAGAAAGGTTTCTCACCTATACAGTAGCAGAGAATGATTGACAGGACAACAGCCACGCCCACGGCTATCAGGGCGGTACACCTCCAGGAGCAGTGTTTAGGGGACTTCTTGAACTTAAATGCCCCCCTGGAGAGGCTGTTTCTGGGCAAGGGTCTTGTCGGCGTGGAGTAAACCGCTCCCGTGGCCATGGTGTAACCGGGAGTCGCCGTGCCGAAGAAAGGCGTCGTCCCTGTTCCGGTTTTAAAGAGAAAGTGCCTACGAAGACAAAAAGGAAAGGAACACAACTATGAATTATCGTGACAAGGCATATTATGCAGGCAAGTTTTGAGTAAAGGGAGTTTGGTGCTCATCAACAGTAAAGGACGGAAGTATACAAAGCAAAAACTTTTTTTTGTTTTAACTGGGCACTTAGTCTACCGACATAAGACACTGGAGCACTCTTTAAGTATGCACATTGCACAACACTGCATATATTGCAGGAGTGACTGATGTTTCGGGAAGTGTCTTCCTCAGATCTTGACTCTGAAGGGAGACACAAACGTCAGTCAGCCCTGCTATGTGCAGATTTAACCACACAAAGCCTTCATGTTGGTTACAGAATAATTTACCTGCCGTGCTAGGGGTATATTTGACCGGAATATACACTTGGTTTTATTACCTTTAGTAAACATTTTCATAAAACCTTTCAAGTTTTCAGTCTGTACGTTCTTTCAATCATATATGTGTTTTTTTTCGTAATTAATCATAAAGAAGGGTCTGTTTCTACTGGTTCTACTAAGTGAAGCCGCTTGTACTGTACATCGGCCATTTCTGCTGAAGAGATTTGGTGCAGATGGAACAAAGGAGGTGAAGTACACTACAGACCCCTGGTGGACCCCAAGTAATAAGTATACCAGTGTCTTATTTGGGTAGTCTATTTGAAGTGTCCAAGATAAGTGTTTGCTTCCATACTGTTCATAAAGAGAATTTTACTTTCAATGAATCCCTGAACTTTACAGAACATCACGTTAATCTGTCCACCACTTTCACATGGCAAGGCATTGAACCTTGAACCCTCCGGTAAAATGTGGGCATGTATATGTCCCTCTCTGAAGGCGTATGATTTATTCTCCATGCAGAAAATGGGAGATTTGTTTATGAATATAATGGCTGGGTTTCCCCAAAGGAAACATGTATAGTGAGTATGCGTGTGGTTCTTCTCAACAACACCCCCTTTCACTGTGAACATAGATATTCCGTGCATAGATGTGCCATGCAATGGTAGGCCTGAGGCCTACCATACCGGCCTGACCAGTCAATAAAATAATGCTGAATTAACTAGCTTGTATTGGTAACTTTGACTGCACAATAGCCTCCCATTTAACCTCCTTGTAGGCCTATTTATTTATTAACCCACAATTGAATGTTATTCAATTTAATTCACTTGCACAATGGGAGTAGTGTTTTCATAATAGGCCTACATTTATGTTGCCGACATCACTTCGCCTCTGAAATTGAATTGAATAATACTGCTGGACATCTGACAGTAGGCTCTCTTCACTCAAAAATGATATGGCAATTTAATTTCTTTGATGCTGAAGTAGGCCTAAACATGTTTCGAAATTTTTATAAAATGAAGAAAGTCACCACTAATTTCTCTGTGAATGGTTTTATTACTGCCACATGTCGACAGGTGTGTGTAGGCTAAAGAGGCTTTAGGGAAACAGGTTTGCTTCTAAATGTATTCATGCAGGAGGCTGTGCTCTAGTCTAGGTTGTCAATTTCTATGTTGTTGTGTTTGACAGTGTTTCCCAAAAAAGGACATGTCTGATTGCAACACAAAATGTGTTTGGGGAAACCCAGGGAACTTTGACAGAAAAAGACCCGCTCACCGTATAAACAAAGAAGTAAAACTCCTTAGACTTGAGACTTAGAAAAAACCCAGCCATTAATGTCCCCAATCTCCCTATAATTCTGAAACACTAATATTTGTACAGATCACTTCCTTTTCTCAGCTGGTTGAGGGTGTTAATATCCTGTCTAATCCTGACATGGGAACCTCATAAAAACAATCAACTCCCACTTGCCCTTTCGCAGCAAGGGCCGCTGCTAATAGCCCATTATACCTGGGGTAATTAAGAGAGTTTAATCAAATGCAGTGAGGGGCAATCGTCCTATTAGCTTTTAAACCCCTGATGAGAACCTCTTAAGTAAACGAATTAAGCCCTGTTCCTACTCTTGCCACTACTTACAGATTACCAGACAAAATGTCTGGTAATGGGTTATTTAATCCATTACATTATAGCGCCCAGTCGATTTATAAACACGGATCACTTTTACCGACGGGCCGGATGTTGCTGTGAATGTGTGTGTGTAGCAGCTAACGATAGCCACGCCACTCTAGAGTCGATCGACAACAACGGGAGGTAAGAATAAAATCTATCGCGACTAGCGACTGGACCGCGGAGGGCCGTCTTAACACAGGATCTTTTGTCATAATTAGACGGGATGATGATTTAGATCGCGAGTTATTGATGTTTTAAGATTTTCGTCGGCTAAACTGGGGAGGGAGTTTTTCGACTACGTCTCATTCTTGCGCAACATCGAGGATTGCCCAACAGGCGCTCCCGGGCTGTGTATAGCCATGCGATCTGTTCTCATAGCAATAAACTTCGTCTTTTGGACAATACTTCGTCCTGGGCGTCGGCCGTTTACTATAGAAAAGACGAAGATACTTCTTCCTGGGCATTCTAGGGGCTGTATTTTGCGTGTCTTAAGTACCAGGTCTTATTCCCTAACTTGAGTAAACTAAAGACCTGGAGGCGTGGTCAATGCCATTTGGCTATTCTGAGTGGCCAAAGAGCATTGATCACGCCTCCAGGTCTTTCGTTTACTCAAGTTAGGGAATAAGACCTGGTACTTAAGACACGCAAAATACAGCCCCTACTAGGTGTTAAATGCCTAATCTAGAGACTCTGGTCCAGGCAGGGACAGCAGTGGTAAAGAATACATTCACTTTTCATTTCGTAACCTTATCATTTCCTCAGATTAAAAAAAAGTTACTAGAGCGGTGCCCGTGTTAATTGTGACGTCAGAACAGGCCAGATCCATAATTATACGGAGATATACAGTAGGCGTGATCAGGTCCAGATCCCAGCAGAGGCATTTGTGCTGGTTCTGGACAACCAGAAATGCATGCCCCACCCAGTTATTATGATGTACAGTATGTGTCCCTTTTATGGAGTTCTTTGTCAAGCATGCCAAATGAGGCTTTTTTATGCTGGTTCTGGACAAACGGAAAACGCAGAGTAGTACCCATTCCAGGGCCTGGGCAAAGTGGCCTTTTTGGGGCGATTCTGGACAACCGTGGGTCCGACCGACTCAATACCAGGCACTGCGGGGGGGGGGGTGGAACGTGTGTGTCCAATTTTAAGTCGTGGGGCGAACGGTTCTTGAGCTCTTGAGACAGACAGAAAGACAGACACATTATGCATCTATAGATAGATAGATAGATAGATAGATAGATAGATAGATAGATAGATAGATAGATAGATAGATAGATAGATAGAACTGAGTTTTAGTTACTGATTAATTCATAGAAGCCCAGCAGACCAATGGGTGACTTGAAAACGTGGGATAATTTAAGGCACTTGTACAAGTACATGATGATATTCAAGTGCCATTAAAAAAAAATATATATATATATATATATATATATTATATTCTCTTCAAAAATGCACCTACTTATAGGTGTAGGGGGCCTAGGGGCCATGTCCCTGTTCCCTGAATATGGCTTCCTCTGCATTGTTTAATCCCTAGAGCTCTTCCCTCCCTTGGAGACGGTATGTCACCTGGGAGCAAGCTCTGCCTCAGGAACCATGCTTAGGGGGGAAAGAAATACCTTCTGCCACCCTGAGCGAGCAAGCATGTGCAATGTGCATCGCTGTGGAGTTCTGGGACTTGGCCTGTTGAGCCGAGCTTATACTAAGAATCCCATTTGATGGGAACACAGGCGTTAGAGATAAGATATTTCATCACATTTAGCATCGGCATAATACGTATGTTGAAAGTGAAGTGAAACCTATGGGTCATGATGGTCCAAACAACAATATTATGCCACGTCAAATCTGTTTGGGATCTAGGGCTATGCAGCAAGAACTGTGGTTGGCATGATGCATTCACTCAGAAGTCTCTCTATGGTCTCTACCTCTTCTGACCTAATCTTCCTCTCAATAATGCAGAGCCGTCCTAGTGCAAATATTCTCTTGGCGAGCGTACCATATAACACGAAATGAATTTGAGAGAATGTAAACAGTGGGTTTTGTAGAACTAGTCCTTACCCGATATTGCCCCCCAGAAATATTAATTACCAGTCATTTTAACTTGTATAATATATTTTTGTGTTTTTTTTTTAATGAATAAAAACAGTACTATAACATGAAAGTATTTGTATAAATGCTAAATGTTAATTGAACTCTGAGAGTGTAAATGGGTTCATTTGGTGTGGTTCCATTTGGTTCCAAACTATCATTTAACTGGGGACATGGGGGGAACTCCCCCATGCAGGACCCCTAAACTATGATTTATCCACACACACACACACACACACACGCGCGCGTTGCGAAAGTAGCGAGACACAGACACACACGTGCGTTGCGAAAGTAGCGAGACACACACACACACACACACACACACACACACGCGTGGCGAAAGTACACACACACACACACACACACACACACACACACACACGTGCGTTGCGAAAGTAGCGAGACACACACACACACATACACGTGCGTTGCGAAAGTAGCGAGACACACACACACACGCGCGTGGCGAAAGTACACACAAACACACACACACGTGCGTTGCGAAAGTACAGCTGCCTGGAAGGAATTGTTTACCTGGGCTGGTGGAAGGCAACGTGTGACGTGTGATCAGTGTGTGACCCACGCACGCGTGCGTGGCGAAATTCGTCGGGTGAAAGAAAGTGTGTTGTGCTGTGTACTGCATGCTGCAACGTGAGCTGAGGCAGAGGCTGTGCCACACAAGCTGATTATACTGTAGAGTCTACACTACAGTGTAGATGTTTGCTTCTTTATAGCCAATTATTTTAACCCTCATTTTCTCCCCAATTTAGTTGTTAAGCCAATGAATTCCTCCACCACACACATTTCTGTGCTGTCACTGCTGTTCCCTGCTGTATCCTCCTAACTAATCTGGAGACCCCACCGGGAGGACAACTCTTCCCGCAGCACTAGCTCCCTGCTGACGGGTGCCACCCCAGCCTGTAGGAGTATGTTATAACCCATATCAGAGACGTGCTGGCCATTGGGAAATTCGGGACAACTCCCGAACGGCCGGTCCAGTCCAGTCCAGGCCGGTCTGGGTTCAGCCGTTTTTTATATATAAAAAAAAACAAAACACCACGTCCCTGACCAATATCATCCTCCCCGTCCGGCTTCCCTCCTCTTGAACACAGGCCAATTGTGTTTGCTTAGATGCCCCGACAAAGCCGGACACGCCACTGTGGATTCAAACCCACAACCTCTGTGGTGGTTGGTGGGGGCAGGAACTTTACCACTGTCCCATCGGAGCACTTAATAAAGGTTATCTTATCGTATTTCACGTTTCATGTTTCTGGCCCGCAAGGCTAATGTTGGGATAGAAAATGTCCTCTGATCAATTTCCTGACTGCAAGAACAAATGTCATGTTTGGATCGTCTGAGTCAGATTTGGACGCTGGGCTGTGATTGACATGGGCAGACCAGGGAATGCATTTAAAGGTTACAACACATCACTGTCTGAAATGAATCACAATGACTGTGCAGTCAGCTTCCCTGTACTGTAGAGCCAATGGAAAAGTGCATCTAGTAACTAATTAAATAGCAGGCCTTTCATTTAAAGTGATATTGAACGTTGTACTGTCTACTGTACCTGGACATGATACAAGTACAAATGTGTTGATCAGCTTTTTCTGATGCTTTTGTGCTCTGTGAGTGAAGAACTAGAAGTAGTCAATATAATCATGGTGTTGTAGGAAAATAACACTTTTAGCACATAAACAAAATGGGGGGGGAAATTTATATATCAATAGCAGAAACCACTTATTTGCACTTGTTTATGTGCCAACAGTATGATTTTGAGACCCGTTTCACTGTAATGCCGGTGAATTAATCACTACTGCTGGTTTCTCACTCGGAGCACAGAAGCAACACGTAAAGATGGATATTGTTTGGACGATTTCATGCCCAGGTAGCTATATAACTATAGGTTCTACTAAAGTTCAATATAGCGTTAACTATTACACGTATATACACAATGTACATACAGACAGTACAGTACTATCCTACTATGAATGTGCCACGTCTGTCTGTCTGCGTGTGTGTGTGTGTGTGTGTGTACGGTTGTAATGCACGTAACTCGTTTGCCCCACCGACACACGTGTTCCCCCCCCCCACAGGGAGTGCAGTGCCAGGTATCGAGTCGGTCGGACCAACGGCTTTCCAGAACCACCACAAAAGGTGGGCCTATACGAGACCAACTCCTTTCACCTGGGCCAGGCTCTGCCAGTGGGCCTAATGAGGCCAACTCCTTTCACCTGTGCAATTTCCAGCCTCAGCCAATTGACTCTCAACCAATCAGGCTCTGCCAGTGGGCCGAATTGATTGCCACTAGTACACTTTTCAGCTTTCAGTCCTCCCACACAGGCACATAGCAGAAACTCTACCGCCCACTCCGTCGCGGCACACACAAACAAACAAGCCACTAATACCACCACTTTTACAGAACAACATAATGATACAAACCAACAGACAACAGACACAACCCTTTGTAGAGGGTTTATTTGTCACTCGCTGATACAGGTACAGTGAAATTATCATGATGGCACTGGCAGAATGGCAGCACGCCCGGACCTTTCCTGGTGGCCTGCCGCCTATTGGCCTGCCTGCCTGTCCTGTTTTTTTTTTCATCATTGCGGCAACCTACGGTCGCGGCCCACCGGGAATATGCCCGGTACGTCCTGTGGCCAGTCCAGCCCTGCACAGATCTCCATGTGGGACACCGGCTGACAGTCAAAACGGGTGCTATGACAACGTATATCATTAGGTTCCCAAGTTGCATCGTTCCCAAGTAGGCCGGTGGCCGACTGCGACGGACTCTAGTATATTATAAAGCAAATGTAATAACATGTTATTCTTATTATATAGGTATCCAGGTAATGAATGAGTAATATACCCGTTTGTTATTTGGCAACAGTGAACTTATTATTATCTATTTGACTCATATTATAATGTTGCAACAAGCCTGTACATTTACCTCCACCAAAAGATATGTTTCTATCCCTGGCTGTCTGGGTAGGACATTGTGCATTCATCCTGCATCGACATCCGTTGCGTGCCATATACTATTAAGTAAGGGATTCATATTAATTTACTTTGGCACATGATGCAACCCACTATCCACAAGCACAGGACTGACAGAGAACATGGACAACTAGACATTTAACCCATTCTGACCTGAGATCAGATTCATACGAGGATTCCACTGGACACACACTGGTCTGATGAACCCATATTCTGACCTGAGATCAGTTCTAAAAAATGTCAGTCGTTCTTTGATTTTTCAAAAAATAGCAGACCTACAAGCTCGTAGCGCGCCACTCGGTGGCGCACTATGAGCTTGTAGATCTGCTATTTTTCAATAGCTAAAGCATAACATGATGCTAACACCAAAATGGGTGCCCGGTCAGAATGGGTTAAATTAGCAGCAGGCATGCCCTAATAATACTAGTGATGTATGCAGTTACATTAAGTGTTATTTCAAGACCGATTAGTTTTTCCGAAGGTCAGCAGTCAGCACTCAAAAGACTGTTGGACAGCTCTGAAGAAGTGGAATGTGTGCAGACATTAAGACTCTCACAATTAGTTTTGTTGTTTACTTGATTGTCATGTTTATAAATGTATATTTTTGCTGTAGATGTAACGTTGACTTATACGGGCAAACTTGCATGTCTGCAATTGGCCGATACATGATCCCACGCACGCACGCGCGTGCTCACACTCACACACACACACACACACACACACACACACACACACACACACACACACACACACACACACACACACACACACACACACACACACACAAGAAAAACAACACCTGCATCCAGTACATGGATGTGGTCTCACTAGTAAATAATCCGGAATTGGCATCCAGGGAGTGTGTCTGCAGTCTTGTAGCGGGGCCGGGCCAACGCTGACGGAGATTAGCTTGGGTAACAGACGGAAGGACACACACACACGCGGTCGGACTGAAAGGGGCGAAAAACACATTCTCGAGACAACAAAATAGTTAACTTAACTAAGAGCTAGAGTACTATACAGGAGTGGTTCAGCAAGCATAAAACAAAAGTGGTATTATTTGGTACCAGGCAGTGGCCATCTGGGGACAGGACAGACTAATCTCCGCTTGGAGCTGGAGACAGGACAGACTATGTGGAGCAGTCAGGGCTGCAGAAAATGCTGTAATATGCAGCGGAGAAGGAATTGAGGTCAGAACTTACACAACGCCTGAGACAGCGCGCGCGCACGCACGCACACACACGCACACACCCACACACACACGAATGAGCAGATTGAAAAACCAATGCAAGACAAAGGCAGACTGGTGATCAGGAAAGACAGTCAGGCCAGGAGTTCACAGGCAGGTGATCAGGCAGGCAGGCAGGCAGGGAGACAGACCAAATAGACTATAGAAAGTTGCATTCAGTTGAGCGCAAGTGTCTGTCTGAAATCATGCCCTGATAATAATCGTCATAATAGTTAGATTAGATCAGTGGTTCTCAAAGTGGGGTCCTTGAGGATGGTTCCAGGGGGCTCCCGGCTAGATTTGTTAATAAAAATGATCATTTTGTTTCAAAAAGAAAAACACAAATCTTCTCTTCTGGGGGTCCCTGGCACAAAACCTTTTCAGATGGGGGTTCATGGCCAAATATACCATGCAGGCTCCTTACAATAAAGTTGGAGAACCACTCGATTATAGATGGTTACATCGCATGTCGCGACAGTACTACTTAGCAGCGCAGCATGTGATCACCGACTGTACATTTGCTGTAGAAGTCACACATCGCCAAGCAGCGGTCAGTAGGCTCGTCTCTAAGCGGACAGAGCGGTCGTTGTGATATTCACCAATATCAGAACAAAACTATACTTCACAAGAACAAGAGACTCACTTATCTCTAGCATTTATTTTACACGCACAGATGAACTATAATGTCAACTTCCACAAGTTGACATTATAGTGGAAGGAGGCAGAACAAGGACATGGACAAAGACTGAACGGGGACAGTGTCATTCCAACGCGGGCTGACAGCCAGGCCTAGAGCTGGATTGGACAGGGCAGGAGGACTACTGGATAGGACCGGATAGGGCCGTGTGACACCAGACAGTGCAGATGCAGGACGGGATTAGATAAGACTGGGCAGGGCAGAACCACTGGGCTAGACGTGACAGACAGGGCCAGGAGAGGTAGAGCAGGTAACCCCGACAGGCAGACATGGAGACACATACACGTACGTACGTACATACAGTACGTACACTAGTACAAGCGGACAGGCAGAGAGAAACCAGCATTAACAGACAGCCTGACAAGACGACAGACAGAAAAAAAAACGGAAAGACTAACGGATACACTAATATACAAGCAGACAAACGAGGCTGGACACCTTATAACCAACTTATAAACAATCAGACAGGCAGGCAGGTTTGGGTTCTGGGATGCTGGACCAAGACTAACATAAGGGTCTGTACGGTATACACACGGTCAACACAATGGACAGTCAATCAGCGCAGATGTACGGTAACACAATGTGACATAAAGCAGATGAGAGGGCCGATCGCGAGGTGAGAGTGACAGGTAGAAGTGGCACAACTGGGACACTTAATGCAGAGCGGAATGGGAACGGGAATGACATACCGACTACGATAATGTGTGCACTGGAAGAGCACTTCAACAGCTTGAGATCATTATATTATGTGATCATCTATTATTACCATACAATGATTATAATTATAAGGCCAATAGGGCCGGTGGTGGTTGATGATATTCATACACGCTCCCAGATGCTGCTTGATCTCTGTTCATTGCCCTGAAATGGAAAATCCAATAATTACCTAATGGGAAATTGAAAGAATTTTAATATGCACATAATTAACGGGATTTTTTTTTTCCTTTTCTCTGCCTATACCCGATAACCATTTGGCACTGGGTGGGTTTTGAAGGCTTTTGCGTATAGAAAAAAAAGAGAGCGGCCTGCATTTAATACTTTTTCTGTCCGCATGTACAGTATGAATGAATGAATGCATGAAGGAATGAACGAACGAACGAACGAACGAAAGAACGAACGATGAACAAACGGACGAACAAACGAACGGTTTCATTTGGTGATGAAAGAAGAGCACATCAGAACTTCCACAACATCATCACAGAGGATAAAAAAAACACAATAAAGTCCCGAGGCCTATACGTACATATATCCACTGTGGTCCAACAGAACAGTCACAACATTTCACAATGTATATGACACGCCGCCGTATAGCAGGACGTTTTTTGGCCTTAACCCTCTGCGCGAAGGCCAACCCGAAACGTCCGGCGCGTTTGATCTTGCTGCCGGCGGGGCTTTTTTTAACCCATTCTGACCTGAGATCAGATTCATACGAGGTTTCCACTGTGACACACACTGGTCTGATGAACCCATTCTGACCTGGGATCAGATTCTAAAAAATGTCAGTCGTTCTTCGATTTTTTCAAAAAATAGCAGACCTACAAGCTCGTAGCGCGCCACTCGGTGGCGCGCTACGAGCTTGTAGATCCACCAGTAGTCACAGAGACTGATCCTGGTGGAGCTGAGCCAGTGATTAAGGGGAATGTGATAGCGCTGTCTGATGGCACGACGTGATTAAATGATGACATGATTAATAGATGGAGGTGAAGAGGACACATCCCTCATTCAGACACACACACACGCACACACATTATTCTACTAATAGCTATAGTGTGTGGTTTGTTGTGCACGCGTGTCCGGGCGCACGCGCATGCAGTGTGTGTGCATGTATGTGTTAGCATGAGAAAGAGAGGGGTAGGGTGTGTGTGTGTGTGTGTGTGTTTGTGCGCATGTACGTGTTACTATGAGAAAGAGAGGGTTTGGGGTGTGTGTGTGTGTGTGTGTGTTTGTGTGACTGTGTGCATGTTTAATGTGTTAGCATGAGAAAGAGAGGGTTAATGCGTGTGTGTGTGTGTGTGTGTGTGTGTGTGTGTGTGTGTGTGTGTGTGTGTGTGTGTGTGTGTGTGTGTGCGCGCGTGTGCGTGCGTGAGTGTGTGTATGCGGCAGAAAGAGAAAACAGAAGAAAATGGCTAAAGGGGAGAGGGGACAAAAAGAGTTGTTGTAGCTTGTAGATCTGCTATTTTCAGTGTGTGACACCAACATGTGTGCATGGGAGAATCTTTTTTCCCCCTTTGTTTTGGCTCGGCTGCAGGGATCATGTCTGAAACTATGAGAGGCAACGTCCGTCCTTTGAATAATGTAATCCTCCTCTTAGCCTGACACGCCGCGCTAGGCTATAGCGTGAGCGTTTCAAGGTGAGTGCAGGAATAATCGGGAGCCTTTTAATCTGCCCAGCCGACAGCGAGGGCTACAGTACAGATGTTCAGCGGAGTCTAGGGACTTTTCCTATTTCACTCGTTCTCTCTCTCTCGCTCTCTCTCTCTCTCTCACCATCGTCACCTGCCCTCTCTTCAGGGAGGTGTGCTGTACCTGTGTTGCTAGCGTGCGTGTGTGTGTGTGTGTGTGTGACCAGTATGGTGCAATCTTTAGACATTGTGGTATTATCAGAGACACAGAAAAGGTGTTTTCTTTTTCAATCTGAGCTCTGAACAATGATGACCCCCAACTGCCCTTGTCTTAACATGTACATGTAAATGCACTTGCTCACCAAGAGAGCATGCACAGTATGTTTTGACAATCTGTCGGCACAACGTCCTAGCATAAAATTATAATTCACATCGTAGTAAGAACACCTGCATTTCCCACTGGCATCAATACAGTACACTGTACTGTCACTGTAGGTTGGTCGGTCTTTACATGTATCTATAATAATGCCATGGCACCATGTATACCGTATACTTGGATGCTAACTTATTCATTTCTCTGCTGCATGAATGAGCATTCAGTATAGGGTCACTATTTTCATTCTGTATATTTTCTATCCTGCAGGCAATATTCTGTTTTTTTAGCTGCACCATATACTGTAGACATATAGCCTATATACTGTATATCCACATACCTGAATAACGTAGGGAAGGTGCAATTGTAAATGTATATCTTTGGTTGCTCATACTTATTTATACATGTATTTATCTTATTCTGCATTCTGTACTGTATTTGCTTCTGTGTGCAACATTGATCATTGATTTTTTTCCACCCCCCTGAGCTTTGTATTTGTAGCTTGTGTTACATCTCGAAGTGTATTATGGTGGACATTGTTGCACAGTACTAGCTGGAGATCGCTGCGCCAACATTTCACTGCACATGTATGCACTGTATGAGTGGCGTGCGTGTATGTGACAAATGTGAAAAAAGTCTTTCAATCTTGAATGTTGTTTGTGGCTGCTTGTGCATAAGATTATAGATGGACAGGATTTGATTGGGGTTGAGGGTGTGATGTGCTGAGCGCACGTGCGTATAGATTGAAGTTTTGGACTGTGAGAGTGATCCGTGTTCATGAATGACAATCAGGGGTGGGAAATCAACACAGGAAGCCATCTGACCAACACTGGTAGTTTCACCGCCGAGTCTAAGTGACTGACTGACTCGATGCTCACAGCCAGGTAACTATAACCATTATTACGAAATAATGCGCAGTAAAAAATGA
This sequence comes from Protomyctophum bolini, assembly GCF_963924005.1. Lineage (NCBI taxonomy): Eukaryota > Metazoa > Chordata > Actinopteri > Myctophiformes > Myctophidae > Protomyctophum > Protomyctophum bolini. The sequence continues at coordinate 7,917,941 of NC_137871.1, read as the reverse complement.
CTGGGCAGCTTTGGGCAATGTTTTACTTTCACCAACAACAGAGGCTGGAGAGAGAGAGAGAGAGAGAGAGAGAGAGAGGGAGAGATAAAACAGAAGGAAGGCTTTTTAATTATTTACAATTTGTTCGATTGATTTATATGTTGTATTTAATTGTTATAATCACTAGCCCTTACCCGTTGTGAGTGACTAATAAATTCATTAATAATCATTAATGTGTGAAATCGACTGACTGTATGCCTGTACCTATGCCTTTCATCCAAAAAAAAAAGAGGAAAAAAAAAGAAGGAAGGCTGGAGGACAAAATAAACAAGTGTTTGACACAACACCCCGTAATGACCACGTGTATCTACAGTCAGTCAAGACATTTATATAACCTGCACACCCACGACCTATACCAGCCTCACTGCACTTCTAACTTGTTGGTCTGTTGGTGGAACAGCACAACGCAAGACACATCATTGCATTTAAGCCACAAACGCTCCCCTGACACCTGGATCCGGTGAGGAGTCGGACTGACAGTGCATTTAGAACACCTTCACAAAGACTAATTTTGAAATGTCACAACATCTCAGAGAATCTGAGGGGAGAGAATGCCAGAGAGGATTGCAAGACATATATATGGAACAGCAGACGGTCACCAGCGGGAGCGTGGGCTGTGTGTGTGTGTGTGTGTGTGTGCACAGTGAGCACAGTCTCGCGATCGAGAAAGGCCATCATAGGCAGACCTGTATCCCGAGAGAAGACAGACTATGCACCCACTGCACACAAAATGAAGTGGAAACCGAGCTACACTTCCTAACCATCTGAGTGATCTTGGTACATAGAATTTGATCTATTAAAGATTCTGACCTTCAAATGTACATAATTTTTGTTTTGATTGTATTGCTGTATTGTTGTATTATTCTTTCTGCTTTGGCAATGTAAACGTATGTTTTCTCATGCCAATAAAGTGTGTGTGTGTGTGTGTGTGTGTGTGTGTGTGTGTGTGTGTGTGTGTGTGTGTGTGTGTGTGTGTGTTGACAAGACAGACATACATACTAGAACTAGTGTATATAAAATATAAAAGTAAAAATATGTAGGACGACCGATTCTACTCTATGGCTCCGAGACATGGACACTTTCAAAGAAACTAAAGAAACGGTTGGCACTTACACCCGCCTTCTAATGAGAGCGCAAAATCTGTCTTGGAAGAGCCACCCATCGACTAATCTAATATACGGCAACCTTCCCCCCGTGTTTCTTCACTAGTCCGATCCAGGAGAACACAGTTTTCTACAGAGCTCACAATGAGGTTTATATCTTCCCTTCTTCTCTGGAGTCCTGCCTCAAAGCAGACCAGAGGTAGAAAACTGTCGTTCCCTGATGTCATCGCTATAGGGACACAGGCATCAGTAAGCAGGAACTGGGGATGGCAATGAAGGACCGGGCGTGTTATTGTGAAAATCCACGATCTCGACCGCGGTCGAAAAATGATAATGATGACTAGTGTACATAGTGACATACATAGCCACTTTAGGCCACCCAGCGGTATTGCAGCTGTCCGTACTCAAACAGACATACATGGAGACATACTGTATTCATATAAATACATTCATACGTTAATTGGAGCGGTTCGGCACAACTCAAAGGAAAATGCGCAAAAGAAAGTGCACGAGTCACTCTTAATTGTGCCCCAGTAGTCATAGAGTAAGGCGCCAGTGCCATATGGTGCCATAGCAAATCGATTTCACACAGAGTCAACTTTAAGTAAAGGACAGCTGTAGCAACAGAGTAAGTACAGTGCCTGCCGAGTGCACGAGGCTATTCGACATGCAATGCTCATCGCATAATAATGGAACTCAATAGCACATCAATACAAAGCCATCACAGTTGCTATGGAGACCAACGCTTAACCAGTGAACATGTGTGGTTCATTAAAAGCACTCTAAAAGCACTTAAAGATCTCAGGTGTGAATGTTTTCTTGGAACTATACAAGAATAGCGGCATGCAGTAACAGTTCTCTATTGTGTGTATAACCCATTCTGACCTGAGATCAGATTCATACGAGGTTTCCACTGGACACACACTGGTCTGATTAACCCATTCTGACCTGAGATCAGATTCTAAAAAATGTCAGTCGCTCTTCGATTTTTCAAAAATAGCAGACCTACAAGCTCGTAGCGCGCCACTCGGTGGCGCGCTATGAGCTTGTAGATCTGCTATTTTTAAATAGCTAAAGTATAACATGATGCTAACACCAAAACGGGTTCCCGTTCAGAATGGGATAATTGAGGTCTTTATACAATTACAGAGCTGGAGTGGTCTTGGCACCATATAGAGCAAAACCTAAAGTAGAACAGAATGTCTCAGGTGGACAAGATGCCATTAGTCACTTAGGAAATGACTATAATCAAGAACATGTGGTCTCTTAACCACACGGTCTGGTAAAACTGTGCTAATTTGTGTAAAATGTGCAATTTTACAAAATGAAATACAAATTGATTGTGAATCAATGTCTTGTTCTGTTGGATATTTTAGCTGCTCCCTGAACAAGAAGAAACGTAATTGTCAATGTTTGTTCACTTCAATTCCTCGTATAGGGGCAGTTACTGAGGTGAGCGGAACCTTCTTGATGCTTTCAGAGGGTGCTTACAGCAGTGGTTCTCAAGCCTTTTCATGTCAAGGGACCCCCAAATTGACACTTAATGGCCCACGGACCCCCATTTGAAAAAGATATGCCAGGGACCCCCATAATGGTATGGCAGTGATTCTCAAGTCTCAACAATTTTAATTTCAAGGACTCCCAGTTTGACATGCATTAGGCTATAGACACCCCATTGAATGACATTTCTATCCCCGGGACCCCAGTTTATATTGTAAAATCAACGTTAATTTAACTCTGAGAGTGTACAAAAGGGTCCATTTGGTTGCATTTGTACACTCTCTGAGTTACAACAAGGGTTAATTTGGCTCATATCTATCATTTAGCTGGGGAAACCCCCGGAACCTCCCTCAAGGACCCCTGGGGATAGCTCTGGTCCATAGCATTAATGCTTCGATTCTGCAAATTTCTTTCCTGCATTAAGGATATGGGACTTTCCCTATTAAATATCAAATCGAAATCAGACCAGCCTCTCCTCTTTAGTGGAAATCTCACGAACGTTTGACCTACTCACCAATACAAACACGGGTTGTGTCAATAGAAAGCCTACTTTCCTTAGTGGACGCACTCTGAGCCCCCCACCACACGTATAAACGGTACTTTTTGGCCAAAAAGGGATATTTTTTCACCGGAGGAAAAATATCCTCTATGAGGCAGTTCTCTGGGCAATATCAGTAGAGGGCGCAGCGGAGTAACTAAAAATGTTTTTTTTCCGGTGGAAACAAAATCCCTTTTTGGCCAAAAAGTACCGTTTATACGTGTGGTGGGGGGCTCAGAGTGCTTCCACTAAGGAAAGTAGTCTTTCTATTGACACAACCCGCCTTTGTTTTGGTGAGTAGCAAAAACGTTCTTTTTATTTACAATAAAGAGTAGAGGCTGGTCTGCATTCATGCGAGCGGCGGAAGTTGAAAGTAACATAGCTCTAAGGCACGCATTAGAGCTATGGACCAGAGCTACCCTGGGGAGAACCAATGGCTTACGCCTTACAGTATGTCAGTGGCCCCATTCTACTCACTCAAAAGCACTTCAGTCATTCACTGAACACTGAAAGCGGTTCACTTTGAAAGCTGCATTGAGTAAAAGATCAAGATTCCCACCCAACACCTCATTCATTAGTGTTAATTACCCAGTACAAATTAGCTAGTGCTATCACCCCAGTTTATTAGCCTACCTGGTCTTGAAAGACTTTAATGTCTCCATTTTGAAGTGTTTTTTTAAACAGACTCTCTGCATCAGAGTGTCTGTGTGGTCGGGAATGACTGCAGCAATTAAATTAAATCTAATTTCAAATGAAATAAAGAGAGTGAGAGTCTCAATGGTAGTAAGTAATCACATCATCACATGTGAGCTGCCTTTTCTTATTCCCATTCTAGTAACCATACAGTGTAAACATAAAACAAGTGTTACTCACTGCTGAAAATGGCCCATTGTCTGTGGCGCGCGCACGCACGCACACGCACACGCACACACACACACACACACACACACACACACACACACAGTGTTATTATGATCGTCTCATCGTGGCGGTGCCCTGGCACTGTTAGTACTGGTACTCAAACCCCCCATGGCTCTACGGGACCTCCTACACAAGCACTCATACCTCAGACCTATACACAAGGTCTGGCCTTGGCCCACAAAAACCTCCCGAAAGGCAGCCCTAATAGATGGTATCTGGGGCTTCTGTTTACATCCCTCAAACCCGCTAGTTTACTTGACATCTGTGGTTACATGGACACCCATGGCCGTCCCTCCTGACCCACCCCCCCATCGGCATCCGGATAGTTGCCCTCTCCTCCTCCTCCCAGCTACCCACTGACAACCCGGCTGATTTACAGTGCAAACTGCAGCAGATAGTGATTTATGCCTCCTCTGATGATAGGTGCGCACATATTGTTTCGTCGATACCCGGCGAAGACGACTCAAGGTCGGCCGTGCGGTTAGTATGCAGTCGCCACATCCTCCCTCGTCCTACAGGCCTACCGACGTTCTATCTCACTGTGTGAACCAACACAGCTGCGTCAAACTGGAATAGAATCATCTGTGAGTCTGAAGGAGAAGCTACAGTGCATCCTCCTTCATTAGCAAAGGGGGGGTAAATCGAAACTGCTGATTGAGAAAGATATAACTGTTGCGGGGTAAGGGGCTTATGACGGTATATGCTGCCCAGGGCCAGCACCAACTTGATATAAAAACATAATCCACTTATAAAGTTCCTTGTTAAGTCATGGCCTTCCTGATTTGAACTGGCAAGCCTCTAGATGCTTCTACTCACCTCTAGCCATTACATTTCACAGCTACAGTGTATATAATTTAGTAATCCACCGTAGGGAGATGTTCTGCAATGAACTGCCAGCAGTAATGAACTGAGCTGCAGGTGTAACCCTATACAAATATGTATTACCGATGATAAACACAACTATATCTGAGGGGATAGGTACAGTATTGCTTCATATAAATGGATATACTGTTGCACTTAACAGGATTATTCTCCATAACAAGAAAGTGGACCATATCACTCCACTTCTGAGATTGTTACACTGGTTCCCAGTCTGTCATATAATTGATTTAAAACCTGACGGTTTATAAGCACAGCACGGTTTATGGAAAGAAATATGCTACAGTATACAAATAAACGGGAGACCAAACACCCCTTGATTACAAAACTCAATATGCAAATATTTGATCTCCTTTCCTGGAAATGTGAATGGCATGAAATATTTGCCCAGGTCATTGTTGTAAATGAGAACTCCACTCAACTCCAGTACAGATACTCCCGGTCAAATATTACTCAAGTAAAAGTACTTGCTTTTAAAAAATACTTAACTATCCCAGTACATTTTCAGAAGTCAGAAGTACAATATTTGTCACAATACTCAAGTAAAGCACACGTGTACTTACAGTAAGTACTCTAAATATACTTGGGTTAACGTGCGACAGTGACTGTGGGCAGCACTTACCTGCTCTCCAGGGCCACATTGCTGCCCAGCACCCAGCTGTCCTGCAGCTGAACGCATTCCGCTGTGCTCTGCAGCTCAGCCGCCAGGCCGGCTGTGGGCGGAGGGCTCGGGCTCCTCTGATTGGCCAGCGAGCTGCGGCTCAGGGACGTGATGGACGGGTGTTGTTTATGGTGCGGGGGCGGAGCCGGGGGGAGAGGAGGCGGGACTTGCTGGTTGGACAGGTGGTCCCCTATGAGGAGAGAGGAGAGTCGGATTTGAGTGGGTCTGGGTGACAAGAGCGCGCGGGGCGCACTATTTTGTTTTGCTGATTGAATTAAGCTTGTGGCAAATGCGCTGTCAAGACACTGTCATTACTTAACGACAGATGGAGGACGGTGCACACAACTGCTGCGTGCGCGAGACACCAAACCATGTAGACTAACATAACAGAGCACTAAAAGCTAATACAGCCGAGAGGAGACATCAAATGAGCTGCAACCGCTGCAAAAAAGAGAAGGCAAATAAGAGTTTATTTTTTTCCATAGCGATAATTGTCACCCTAAACGCCACACACATGGCCGACAGTTGGGTTCGCTCAAACAGAAGGTCAGTGCGAGGCAGCTGTTCTTTTATTATGGGTGCTTAACGGGTTGGTTTCACGTTTGATTACAGCCAGAGAAGACTCTCAGATAACTAATGACCAGAACATCCATTAGAGCTCAGAGAGAACAGGTTTTCCAATTTCACTGAGTGCTGCTTAATTGGCCTCAGGAATGGCAAGCAGTGATTATCTATCCATCTTCCCCTTTTAAAAAGGTAAACATAATAACACAATGAATAACACAGAAAAGTGTTTAAAGGTTTACAAATCACTTTACAATAAGGAAAAAAAAAAGAGAAAAAAAAGGAAAATGTTTCAAATGGAATTCTCAAATGGAGATAAGAGTGGTGTCGTGTTGTCAGAACGCTGGAAGGTTGGACTGTGACATTGGCTATAAACGCTGAATCAACCTCCCCTACGGAAAAGGTCTGAGGTTACATCAGATCAGGAAATGAGGATGTGCACTCTGTTCTTACAAGAGTAAAACGGCACAATCATTTTCTTTAAGGAAGGAGAAGGCACGCTGACGGTTACGCACACGGACAATGCAGTGTAAGGCCTACAGGATATATATAGCAAGAGAATAGAGGGCGGCGAATAGGTTCCATCGCACATTTGCACAGTGTTGCATAAAGCTCTTTAGTGCAGACCTGGAACGGGAATCCTGACGGGCAGCTCCGCTGATCTGGAGTCAGATAAAAGTGGTGTGTGTGTGTTTGTGTAGACCTGCAGGTTTATTTAATGTATGTAGGGCTTTAGTAGGCTAGTCGCTATACTTTATAAAACAAGTTGGTAAAGATGTAGACATCCGTTACTGCGTTATCGCACACGCACACACAAAACAACAGTGATGTTCGGCCACAAGTACTGGAAAAAAAATGCCCTAACTACTGTACTAACCCACTTCAGACATCATCAAAGGCAGGGACAGCTCTCTTTCTGTCTGTGTGTGTGTGTGTGTGTGTGTGTGTGTGTGTGTGTGTGTGTGTGTGTGTGTGTGTGTGTGTGTGTGAACGCACACGTGTGGGTGAGTGTGTGTTTGTAGAGAAGACATGCAGCAGACAGGCTGATCAAAATAAAATAAAATTTGTCCTAAGAGAACTCTGAGGTGAAGAAACATTTGACCCAAGTATATAGAAATAAACCCCCACAAAACGCTCTGTAACTACTAAGCAATGTACTATGGTCTCCAGGGCTGCCACTGTGTGAGTGTCTTAATTTTTTAACAGAAAGTGATAAATGGGATAATGGGCCTATTGCTTTGCAGACGTACTGTAGGCTGTTGTCTGACAGAGGTGGATGTTTTATCTCTGAGTGATTCTTCTGCTCCACCAGCAGAACAGTCACTTATTGGTTTATTGTTCCACACCATCACTCAACGTGCTGCTATACAGTGTTATTCTGAGTTTACAGAAGTAACAATGCCTAGTTTCCTTTTCTCAACTTTGTAACAAACCAATGTAGTCCACGTGTGTGTGTGTGCGTGCGTGCGTGTGTGCGCGCGTGTGTGTGTGTGTGTGTGTGTGTGTGTGTGTGTGTGTGTGTGTGTGTGTGTGTGTGTGTGTGTGTGTGTGTGTGTGTGTGTGTGTGTGCGTGCGTGCGTGCGTGCATGTGTGCGTGCGTGTGTGCAGGGTTCCATAATGGTATGTAATGAATGGGTCATTAGGGATGAGAATTGATAAGATTGTACTGATAACAATGTAATTAGTGATTCTTCTTATCCATGAAAATCTTTATCGATTCCCTTATTGATTCCTGATACATTTTCTGTGTTTTATTATCTCCGAGTCTCAACACAGTATAGAACCAGCGGAATAATAACACGATAACAATAATAATTTATATTCTTAGTTAACAATCCAGATTCTCAAAAGCATCTGTGTCATTTTATTTTTGACACTTTAACCATTTTGTACTTTTAATTGTGAACATTTGTACAAGTATTTGTATGTGTGTGTGTGTATGTGTGTGTGTGTGTGTGTGTGTGTGTGTGTGTGTGTTGTACCTGAACGTGTTCAAAGAATGATCGTTCACGAACGCCTTCATAATGGGTGAACGTGAACTGAACGTACTGTATTTCTGTTGATGAACGTCATTGTGAACGTGTTCATTTCTGGCGTGTGTGAACGTCACTTTCTCACGTTCAACTTTGTTCAAGAGTGAGTGTTTCCATAGAGCCTTCCAGGCGAAATCCCCGGTGCTAAAACACACCCTAAACATGCCTTAATATCTAGCGGAAAACCAACCAATAAGTCCTTATCCGACACAAATTAACGAATCTTTCTCAGCGTCCTGGTGTTCATAATATCGCCAAACAAAAGACATATCTCTTCCACAGTGAGTGAAGCGCAGTGATGCCTGATTTGATCTTGTGTTCCGTGCTGAAAACAGCTATTTTCAGCATGCAGAGATATGCAGGCTCTGAGAACATTCAGAAACGTTTGCCTTCACAATAAAAGCATGCAGCTTTCAGAAGTGTGCCCATAAAGACAAGGGAAATTATAAAAAATGTGGTGGCATTTCACATTGCAAAAGAGCAATTTTTGTAAAATGTAAAAAAGGAATTAATTTGGATAATGGTAATAAAGAGATTGTAAAAGTATTGTAAAGTCACTTTATTATTCCCAAAGTTGTTTTTTTTTAAGGTTTGGACTTCATTTGGAATAAAGTCTGCGATTTTATATGGGCTATGGGCTGAGGCAATAATAAATAAAATAAAATAAAAAAGAATGAAAAATAACTATAATAGTTCCTTTTTTGGAACGATGAACCTAACATCTGTGGTGGATTATGTTACATGAGCTAATTTTATAATAGCTCCTGTTTTAGAGTTGCTCAGTTAGCTTGGCACGTCTAACTCACTGTAACATACATAACTGTATGCATTGTAGTAATTACAGTAAATATAGTATACTGACTGTGATATAGTGACAACAGACAACTGTATGTGCCGAGTCACTGATAAGCTGTCATCAAGGAAGGAAGGAAGGCCAGAACTACGGCTTGCACATGATTTTTAGAAAGTCGCCAACACCTGCTAGCACAAATATATAGACTCTCAAGACAGTTGACTGTTGACTAAATTCAAAGGAAAAAAAGGCGCTGTTTTTCTCATTTGTTTTGCCAATGGGTACCCAGAAGTATAACAGTTCAAAATACACTGAACCAATGTGATAAAAGATTAATCTGAAATCTAACATGAAAGTCTCTCTCTCTCTCTCTCTCTGTAGGTGACAGTCTTAAGACTGCACATTAAATTACAATGTTATGAAAACAGAAAATCCCACAAACGTTCAAAGAAGCTACATTTGAGATGAAGCAAATCTGACTTCATATAATCCCATATTTGACAATGAGATCGTTTAAGCCTCATGGGAGGATGAAACCGTTGCAGCGGCTGGGGTAACTACAAATCTAATCAAAATGCACCGTTAGAAAAGGTCTACTTCTAAAGGCAAAAGGGGGAAAAGCTGATGATACTGTGTAATATCGTGCTATATCTTGCGCCACCCCCTTTACTCCTTATTTCCTAAACTTCAGTCAATTTAAGTTGATTAAAGATTTGAAGATTTAACTATGAAGTCAATTTGAACTATGGAATTATTGGTCATATTACTGCGTGAAAAGAGAGGTTAACGGGCAACTATGGGCACTGTATTTTGCCTGTAAACCTCAAGTTTAACAGGCATATACAGTAATATACGGTAATATACAGGTGTGATGGTACAATTCGGGAGTTTACCAGAGTTTGTTGGAAAGTTTAACGGGAGTTTCCTGTAATGTTGTATGCCATCCATTTATTTATTTCATGCACAACCAAGTGGGCATAGACAGCAACTAACAAGATGATGTTTTTTTAATTTAAATTAACATCAGAGTATGCACCCTGTTCTAATTAACTAACATTGTAATGAGCTACTCCATCAAACAGCATCATATTATCATGCACTTGTGTATGCTTTTTTATGCTAAAGAGGCATGGATATACGTGCAGCCTTTTGTGTATTGGCAGTTTGTAAATTACTAGACAGCGAGGCAGACCCATGGCTGCATGCAAATGGCTTGTTTGTAATGACATGGTTGGACATTTTTTATCAATGTTCTGATTGCATGATCCATGGTTTCATGACCCGTTTAAATGTCATGAAATCATGCTATGGTATAGGCCTTTGTTTGTTCAACATGAATCTGTTATGGTGATGGATTTTCTTATCAGCGTTTGGTTTATGTATAGTAGCCTAGTCATGCCTTATTGATCTGCGGCATACATTTGGGTGGAATGCTCATGTGATGTGTGGGCAATTATTAAATGCTAATGAAGCGGTCAGAATAGTATATGCAAATTCAATTGCATATTAACATTACTAACTTTTCATTGAAAATTAAACAGCACAGAAGCACAGTAAAACATTTAGGCTAAAATGATGTAGACCTATCAATGCATATAGAGATGATAAAGTAGAATAACACATTCAAAGGATATTTAAATACTGGTATAGATATGATGATATATGATATATTTGTACATACTAAGTATATACTGTAAATATTAAGTATATATACACCCACAAATAATGTATTAAAAGCACACTCCCCTCACGTATTAGAGGGACAATATCAGTCACCAGAAAAAAGGTTGGTTGTTTTCGATCTATCATGGTTACAATGGGTTTGTAGGGGAAGAGGGCGGCGCAGTTCAAATTAATATCAAATATCTAAATACTGAATCGAGCAACTTAACCCATTCTGACCTGAGATCAGATTCATACGAGGTTTCCACTAGGACACACACTGGTCTGATTAAACCATTCTGACCTGAGATCAGATTCTAAAAATGTCAGTCGTTCTTCGATTTTTCAAAAAAATAGCAGACCTACAAGCTCGTAGCGCGCCACTCGGTGGCGCGCTATGAGCTTGTAGATCTGCTATTTTTCAATAGCTAAAGCATAACATGATGCTGACACCAAAATGAGTTCCCGTTCAGAATGGGTTAAAAACTGCCTGGGTGTTTGAGTAAATGATAAAATGACCTTCCATTCTTTTTGGCGATATCTTCTGTGTGTGTGTGTGTGTGTGTGTGTGTGTGTCATCAACAAGTAGTGTGTGTGCGTGTGTGTGTGTGTGTGTGTGTGTGTGTGTGTGTGTGTGTGTGTGTGTGTGTGTTTTATCTATTCCTCCTGTTCACCTCCTGCCCTGCCTACTTCTGCATTATGACTCACACATCAACTTCTGGCCACATAATGTGGCTTATGCAATATCATCTGTTTGCTTAATACACTTCAGAAGATGCAGTGAGATATAGTGCCTCGTGTCGTCTTGTTTACCGAGCTCACGCTTGCTTGCAGAAGGGTAATTAAAGGGACACTTAACCGTTCTTGCAAAAAAATAAAATATACTACTGGGCTCACTTACTTCCTGGATGACATGTCTCAATAAGTCAGCCCTCCCCCTATCCACAAGGAGGAGCAGGTGCACCAAAGCATTATTGGAATTGTAGTCCAGGAAGGAAGTGAGCCAGGTGTCAATGACATTGCATGGACACTGCTAAAATAGAAATTGTCTAAAACCACATTGCACACATATAAAGACCCCAGGAACGTTTTCAAGATCTTCTAAATGCCATTAACATAAATATTTTCTGTGTGTCCCTTTAATTCAATATAATGACCAATGACTTCCTTTGACAAGAGGAGGACGATCAGGATCACAACAGAGGATTCTAAATCACACCCGACAGCTGGTGAGCGAGGCTTTTAGGACCAACACATTTTAGCACTCTACAGGGTGCGATGGATAGTAGCCGTCGATTGTCTGTTTGCTCGCTGAGGGGAGCGATGGGCCCAAGCAAGTAAAAGTGTATCTTTCAGCGAATACATGTGTTAACCCATTCTGACCTGAGATCAGATTCATGCGAGGTTTCCACTAGGACACACACTGGTCTGATTAACCCATTCTGACCTGAGATCAGATTCTTCGATTTTTCAAAAATGGCAGACCTACAAGCTCATAGCGCGCCACTCGGTGGCGCGCTATGAGCTTGTAGATCTGCTATTTTTCAATAGCTAAGGCATAACATGATGCTGACACCAAAACGGGTTCCCGTTCAGAATGTGTTAAACAATGAGCCTTGAAGATGGCTTGGCAGTGTCTTCCATCAGGACACAAGGGGAATTAGGCTGGATTTTTAAAGAGCCCGGTTTGGTGGAGGGAAAAGGCAGATGAAACAGCTGTGTGGTTTATGGGGCTCAGCTTTGAAATTAGATCAAGACGGATGCCTCCCTTTCATAATTTCTCAATGTCAACTTGTCGTCATCTCCATCAACTGCATACTTTAAAGGCCCCTTTTGATTAATACATGCCACAGCTCACAACGACAGTCTCATTCTCCTACTTAATGGTGCCAGCGATATCTATCAAATGACACTTTTCATGGAGCATGATATTCATTTACAGAAAGGCATCGTGGAGAGTGGAGTGGATCTCCAGTTTGGCTGGCTTTTAATTCTCTGCTTTCAGTGTTTTGTGGTCTGTGAAGTGAACACAGAAACCATGGGTCTTTAACAGTGATTGCTGGCGTCTGGCATATCAGCAATAGGCTGTGCAATTGGCCCAAGGATGCATCAAAGAGTGATAATAACACAGCACCATGTTTGATCTGATCTGCTAGAAGTGATATGCAAAATGGGTTGGCCTTTAAATGTATGAAAGTATCAAAAAAAGAGATCAAATCAAATATCTGGTTGACCATTAAACGCCGCAGAAGAATATCCATGAACAGCGGGGTTGCAGAGTTTCACGTTCCACCACACTCCTTGATTGTTTAATAGCTCTCTGTGATGTCTGTTCTTTGAAAATATCTCTTTTTGATCAAGTCACAAAGCTTTGAACACACTGATGTACAAATATGTTCCAACACAGAGTCAAGTAAACATTTAAAAGCACAATTAAGATTTGCTCAGTTAGTCAAATATCACAAACATCAATAAAGATGCTTCCAGGGAAAATAAAATGCACTTGTAATAACAGTCCTTCACGCGTTAGCACAGGTGCAGCATCTACTATATAGATGTATTGTTTGATTGATAGATTAGCTTAGCGGCCTGTGATGTTTGTGTTTACATTCATGGCCATTCATTTTCAATGGCATTTAATGTTTGTGTTGGGACAATGACATAAAACTGGAGATGCATCATCAATGGCATTCAATGTTTGTTTTAGGACAATGTTTGGGCAGGGGGGGGGGGGGTTAATCTGTGACCAGCTCTCGGTTGCACATGAAAATTGTGGACTGACTGACTGACAGACAGACAGACCAGCAGAGTGGCTTATACTGCGGCTCACAGCTAAAAGCACATTCAAGTGCATTCAAGGACCCGGCATGCAGCACCTGATTAAACCCAGTTATTAGAATCTTCCAGTCACCTTCACAGAGTTCTGTAGGGCTTGTTCAGAGGCGGTACAGTGTGGAAGCGTTCATTTGTCAGCGGGCGCAGGTGTGACATGCAGAACCAGTGGGGGGGGGATTCAGCTCCATTAACGCATTCTGAACTGAGATCAGATTCATACGAGGTTTCCACTGGACACACACTGGTTCTGATGAACCCATTCTGACCTGAGATCAGATTCTAAAAATGTCAGTCGTTCTTCGATTCTTTAAAAAATAGCAGACCTACAAGCTCGCGAGTGGCGCGCTACGAGCTTGTAGATCTGCTACTTTTCAATAGCTAAAGCATAACATGATGCTAACACCAAAATGGGTTCCCGTTCAGAATGGGTTAAGAACAGTCTAACCTCACCTAGATGAGTTTTTTTTTTGTTGAGAATTTACTCTGTGACACAGAACGTTAGGTCTCTTAAGGGGCCATGGGGTTTACAAAAAATAGATAGAAAAAATAAGATGACTCTGTTTCTTAATTGTCTGCAACAGTATCTTTTGCATCTCTCTCTCTCTCTCTCTCTCACTTGGCTTGGCTTTCTATCTGATCAAATACCGACTTTAGAATTTTAAATCCCTTTTCAGGGGAATCAGAGGGCAGCCAACATTTCAGGCAGTTACATAATCATTGCATTAGTCAGAAGCACATGCACCGTACACAAAGTACTCCGAGTACTTCGAGAGGGCAAATAATTGAAAATGGATACGTTATAACACAGCTTACACTCAATTAGTCCACCAGAGAAGCAGCGCAATCACAAGCAGCTTCATTGTGTGTGTGTGTGTGTGTGTGTGTGTGCGTGCGCCCGTGCATGGCTGCGTGCACAATTATCTCTCTCTCTCTCTCTCTCTCTCTCTCTCTCGCTCTCTCTCTCTCTCTCTCTCACCCACCCAAACAAACATACAGATGGCAGATCATCACTTTGTTGATGAGAGCTGTGCTACTTGTGCTGACAGCTTTCAGATTACATAGCAATTACACTCTTTCACAATGGCTGCTTTGACAATTAGCCCGCTGACAAAACGCTGTTGTGTTCATTCATGTGCGGACAGATGTCTTTGCCTCGTTTGTCCCAAAAAAATGCTGCGTGAAAACAGCGGCAAAACGCCACAGTCGCACAACGCGTTACGCTCAGTCGTCACCCGAGGTGACGCAATCAAGGTCTGTATACCTTCGACGGCTGCTATTTATTCACGGAATACATTCCATGTGATTGTGGAAACATGATTTAGCCAGTGGCACTGGTAATTACTGATTGATAAAGGCTGGGCCACTAGAAAGAACACTTGTATGCTGCATCTAAAATCATCACTATGACTCGAATGGCATCGTGTCCACTGTAACTGCTGGCAGTTGTCATGGTGATTGGTGATAGAGGTGCATGGGGTCATCACGGTTAACGTGGATACTCCTTTGAAGATGCAGAGCCCTGTTGATCAAATCTTGAAACCCTCAATCAAGGAACTCAATTCAAGCTGCGTTATAAGGCTCCCAACACAGCGACGGCAGTAGCAAAGCGCATCCCCATCAGAATAGAAATCTATGTTTCTGTGAAGGAATAAAGATTGGACTGGAATTGGTCAAACATCATTCATGTAGGCTATATTTTCCATCAAAGGAAATGTATTCTGAGAAATAGTCCCATGCCCCCCACATATATTTCGGACACACTTCTCAAATTCACTTGGGAAAATGGTTGCAGGGGGAAAAACATGAAGAAAAACAGGCCACTTGTGGTTGTAGTGCCAGTCCTTAGAAATGTCTGCAGTAATTGCATTTCCCGTGCAAATCAGTGTGTTGTTAGGGACACTGACTCTAGGAAGCACCAAGTCGGTTCATAGACACTGAAGCACAATATAGGAAATAAATATCACAGCTATAGGCGTTTGAAGTCAAATTTTAATTTTCCTATTCTTCTTTATGAAGTCAGATCTGCATTATCTAACACACACACACACACGCACACACACACACACACACACACACACACACACACACGCACGCACGCACGCACGCACGCACGCACGCACGCACGCACGCACACAATACGGCCTTTTATTGATCACCGTGGGCATGGGCTTGGTAATGAGTGCAGTCATATTAACGTAAATATCGCTCTCTTGCAGGTGTTCGAGACTTCCCTTTCTTTCCCTACAGGTGGCGTTGGAGGACCAGGAGAGGACCTGGATCGGACCAGGACAGGACAGGACCAGGCCCCGGGCCAGGAGGTATAGGTACGAAGGTAAGTATAGTCTTTCTTTCCCTAACAGGAGTCCCACGGTAAGTAAATGTCTATTTCTCTATTATCACATTTCTCTCCCAGCTGTGACAGGTACTTCGTTCCCCCGTCAGACCCAGCCAGGTGAGTGTGCGTTATTCACAGATATGGTCGGGAGAGGGTTACCTATTATGAAAGAGAGACGCGGTGGGTATTAGCGCTTTCTTTATACAACATCATCATCATTGTGATTGTTATGCGTGTGAGAGGAGAATGCGTGTGGATTCGCTTATACCGCCAGAGCGCGGCCCCGACCTGTCCCTTCGGAGAGAGTCAGTGAGGAAATGAGGGCAGAGGCAGCCGCCTCGTCTGCACGTTATCCGTTTGTCTGGCGGCGCAGGTGGACTTGACGAGTATGGGGGCTTGAACTTGAGACAATGCGTAGTAGGCGGGGACGCATCGAGCGACTATCGCTTGACCGAGTGGTGGTCAAGTGACGGCAGATTGAGAGGCCACGGCTTTAATGATCTTGGCTCTCTTTAGCTTTCCTTTTTTTTTGTTTCAAATGGTTTGGCAAGGCAGATTTACTGATCCCGATCCAGCATTCACCCCCCCATCAGTACCAGTCCAGTTTTACGGAGAGATGGCCGGAAATGAACTTAGTGCTTCAGAGCCTACGCGATAACACGCGGCTAATGATTCATAAGCACATTTTAAACACATAACACATTATAAAGACATTAAGGCCACATCACAGGGGCATTATAGCAGGAATAGAATATTGTATAATGTGCCACAACATTGAGTGGTTCTGTTATTCTCTTAGGTAAATTGAAAAGTGAATAACAATCTCATGTTCTGGATGAACCGAATCGTGACAAAAAGCTTTTTTAAAAAGATTATGGAACGTTATACTGATAATGCGTGATTTTGTACAGTTACAAATACAATACCTCACATTTCAATTAACCCATTTTGCCACCGAGTGTGCGTGCTACGAGCTTGCAGGTCTGCTATTTTTTGGGAAAAATCGTAAAAAAACTGAATGGATTAAAGTGAAAGATAACATCATTACCCAGAAGTCCAGATCCCTGTGCGGTGACTGCGCTCCACCCTCTGCATTTGACCCGTTCTAACTATTAGGAGCAGTGGGCAGCCACTGTGCAGTGCCCGGGGACAAGCTGCAGCTCTACATACCGTGATTTATGTTTTGTCTCAATGCTCAATTTGCTCGTTGTAAATCACAGGTGAAGAGTTCAGTGCAGAATCAGTTATTTCCGGCAAGCGACACCGTTATATGACAAAGTGTATTAATTAGGCGTGAGGCCGGAAGTCACTGCAAAGAGTATACCTTGTGTCCCTAAAATGGTGTGGTTCTGGAGCCAAAGCACCCAGAGGAAAGGAAACCCACATACACACGGGGAGGAACTCCACACATATAAATTGTAGATCAATCTCTTCACTCACGCAATGTCAAGCTAGGTGTTTTAGAATCAATGGTTCACTTGGGGGCTTTGAGATTCAAATTTTATGTAATGCAGTCAGAATGCACTTCGAGCCGAGGAAGCACTGCAGGTGTTAGCGTGTGTTCTCAGAAAGGGCCCCAGCTGATGCAACAACAGAACCCTCCCTAGGCCAGAGCTACGAATGGATGGACACGACTCTGTTGCAGTCCCCCTTATCCACAGAGCACAGCACAGCATGAGAATAGCAACGGGAAGAGAATCACAATGCGCACAATGACTGTATAGTGGTGGGCAGCGTTGATATCCTCCATGGACAACGCGGCTCTATACTTTTATGCCCAGAAGCTTACAAACATGCACAGAAAATACATCTGCACACCCACACACACACCTTAAGGTCACTATAAAACGAACTGGAGCTACACTTGTTGTGTTTTTGAATGTTCCACCAGAACAGCAGTCCACCACCGTCTCTTCCCTCTAGCAGACAATCTTTCCTGGGTTTCCTCCCAGGCACCATGCATGCTCAATCATCATGGCCCGTGGCGCTGTGCACATGCAGGCCACTGCGGGATCCCAGAAGACACAGTGTGCAACAGGGAATACAGTCTACACAATGTTTTACAGTTGATTTGCTAAGCAAGCTGTCTCGGCGGCTTCCGCAACCACCAAAGCGATATATATTTTTTACTTTTAAATGTATACCGGCATGTATCTATTTATTTGTTTTTAAAACAAACATTGAACTAAAAACCAAACATTAAACCTGTATATAGGTTAAAAGTAAAGTAAAATAAAGTTCTGTTTATGTGTGCATTTTATATTTACTTATTTGCTTGTGCATTGTGTACCTTTAATGTTATTTTCATATTTTGAATTTGAATGCAACTAATTTCTAATAGCTGCGATATGTAACATTTCTCTTCTACCCCCGATTTGAACCCGTGCTGACATTTTTACCATTGAACTAATAGAGCTGGGGATATATTGAACCTGGACCATTACGTAGGTCAAAATTCAGATGTCAGATCCGTGTCTAGGTGACGCATGACCTTTAAATATTGACTACCATACAGATTGCACAAAAATACATTTATTCATTAACCAATTAGGACTGAGGCCGATTTTTAAAAAAAAACAGTTTTCTGGAAAAACCTATGTTTCTATCTCAGTGGTGCTCAACCTTTTTCACGTCAAGGACCCCCAGAATTATCTGTATTTGGCCGTGGACTCCCGTCTGACCATATGTTGTTCCAGGGACCCCCTGGAACAACAACAACGTTCGCTCTGGAAGAATAGATATTCAAAAATGAGCGCCACATTTTCACGATCTTTCCGAAATAGCATAATAAAGTATAACATAACGCTTAAAACACCAAAAAAGGGGTTCCCGTCCCGAAAGGGTTAAATTCCCTGCCTTTTGATCCTTAGCCCTCGGCACAGGGATCATCTCATAATGCTGTCTGTATCGCTCTATGGGAGAGATTTATTTTTTTATCCATTTATCTCAGATTCTTTTTCCAGGCTGCGTTTTTTGATCAAAACAAAGTTTGATTTGCGGCTCATAACCGAAGCGTTGATGATCGCCGGTTACTAAATGTATATGATTTGGGTGAATTAAATAACGGGACACGTTACATAGCCAATTGTATACTGGTCTTCTGTTTCCGAGTAAACGGCTTTCAAAATGAGATCCTCCCCCGTAGTACATAGTGCCGCTTTAAATGTTGAATTAAACTTTACTCAAATCAAACAGAAACTTTTACTCAAATCTAAGATTTGAAACTTATTTCATAACTTTGTACTAGAACTGCTACAGTAGATGGGCAGCTTCCAGCTTCTCTTCGCATTTCTCTCTCTCCAAAACCATTTCAGCTGAGCTTACTGAAAATATGACAGGCTGAAAGCAAGTGGGAAATTTGTCTCGAAATATTGTCTATACTGTATACATTATATTCATGAATCCACTTGCTGACCGGCTGTTAGTATTGGGCAATCTTTTTGTGACCCTACCATTAACATCCTATGGCAGGCAAAAATATATTTTCCTTTTTCTTTAGGTAGCATGTGACATGTCTTGTGACATGTCAAACTAGGGGGTTTGTCATTATTCTGAATCCATTCTAAGCATTCGTTTTGCACAAAATACACTCCTTGTGCTAAAAAGCAGCCATAGCAACTTGCCCAAATGTGCCCAAAATGTGCTGACCTCATCACATTTGTCATGATGTATGTGGCCGATTTGAGTGTTTTTTTTTGTGCAAAACTAATGCTTGGAATGGATTCAGAATCATGAGAACCCGCTAGTTTGACATGTCATATGGCTACCTAAAGCGAAAGGAAAGTTTGCCTTTTGTGACATTTCTGCCTGCCATAGGATGTCAATGGTAGGGTCACAAGAAACCCCTATAAAACAAATTGCCCGATACTTTCAGCCGGTCAGCAAGTAGATTCATGAATGTATATGTACAGTATGTAGACAATATTTTAGGCCAATAAAAAAAGACTATATACCAAATTTCCCACCCGTCCACCTCGGCTGCCGGACTAACACATGTACTGTAAGTATTCTTTAGTTTCCTAATATGAATGTAAAAAAAATGGCCCCCTTAGAACACTACCATCACAATGCATTAGCAGATGTGGCTGTTCAAATGATGACTGAACCATGATTTCAGAGACAGACTCTCACACAGGCTGATGTTGTTGCGTTACAGTAAAAGTAGTCACAGCCTGCAGATGAACTGTCCTTCAAAACATCTCTTAGCCGCGCTTTCCCCTGACAGCAGCCGACAGGACCATGTTGCCCATGTTCCAGTCCTCATTCACCTCAGAAGTTTCAGCCTAAAGCCTCATCTGTCATGTATCGGCTGTAGCCTATAACATTTCACTTTGTTTGGCAGAAATTGATTTCTACCCCCAAGGTTTCGTCAAGGAGGCCTCCCGCCTGACTGTACTGCTTTGGAAATGAATTGCAGGAACAGACATGTAAAGGGGGGGATAAATAATTCTCCCAGAAATGACTTACATGTGAACTCTAAAAGCAAAAATTGATCTGACTAATTATGTATGGGCGATACACCTTGGCTTATCAACAGTGCCTCGATGTCTATTCACTTTCAGGAATACTGTACAGTTGAAGCGAGACGCAATAGGCCCTATGCATTTGTTTTCCAAGACTACTGCAGGCCTCAAATACCATTATTGCCCTTCATTATGGTGAAAGGGAATACCATTTCTTTAAACACAATGTAGAAATATCTAATTGCCGGCTTAAAAGTGTAAAATAATAAGTTAAACTTGTGCTGTGCCTGAATGCAAGGTTATCACCAATGAACAGTGGTTCCCAGACGTCGCGCTGAGGCACACTGGTGTGCCGTGAGACAAGGCCAGGTGTGCATTATTATTGCAATAATATACAATAACATAAAAAGTCATTTCCCAACACAGAGGAAAGTTTTATCACTTTCAACCAGCCGTCCCTATTTTTCACCATGCATTGAAGCCAAGGTACTACTGAAATAAACTTGTCTGAATTTTCAGTATGTTATTCTGTACGCAATGACATACACTTGTACAGTATGTCACACTGTATCATCATAAAATCACTAGAGAAGGCTATTAATCTTCATATAGATACAATGTACCACAATGGAAACAAGCCCCCTGGGGCTTTTTGTGTTATCCTTTTAGCAAAACCTTTAACAGAACAACCCTGCTAATTAAAAATGCAATCAATCAATCCGATTCCACGTCATCAGATCCCTAAATCAATACTTATGGTGGTCAAAATGTCATCAGGCAGCTCAACTATACAGTATATAGTATGGACACACCTCTAGGTTTCCATTGTTTTAAATTGACAGGATATCTGGCCATATCTGCATGTTTCTTGCTAATGATTTGACTTTCCCATGAAAAACAGACAAATTTATAGTGATAATGCACTATCTAGACGTTTCGGCAGAAATTGAATATATGTTTTTTTTTTTATCCATCAACTGAAAACTTGCATGCATTCAACAATGGTATGTCTAGTGCTCTGAACACTATGGCTCCACTCAAGGTTAAAAAGAGGTCACGTGAGAAAACATCTCCATGACTAAACAACTCTGTTAACACTTTAACCCATTCTGGACGGTCGGGAACCCGTTTTGGTGTTTTAACTAAGCATTATTTAGCTATTGAAAAATAGCAGATCTAAAAGCTCATAGCGCGCCACCGAGCGGCGCGCTACGAGCTTGTACTGTAGGTCTGCTATTTTTTGAAAAATCGTGAAAATGTGGCACAAATATTTGAAAAGATGGGTTAAGAGAAAGTGCAGGTGAAAAGTTCACTTCGGCATTTACAAAGAAGCAATAGCTGACTATAATAAGGCAGTACATGCAGCAACGAAAAACACATTTCTCTAACATGATTCGGAGTATTAGGCAGCTCCTAAATCTTGCCACTTCCTTGTCTCAGGAAATCTCTCTGTATTGAAATGTGAGGAGTTTGACATTTCCAATTATAAAATCACAGCAATTAGTGGTGAAATGATTGACACTGGTGATCCTTATACTATAATAAACATGTACAATTGAATAAATTCACACGCAGCAGATCTGCAGCAAATCTCCACAAGACCGTAGCTGAGAGCAACTCCCCCGGCTCTCCTTTTGACAATTCTTTAAGCCGGTCTTGACAGTGTTGCAAACTCTGTTTGGACAAATCATCAAAAATTATGTCTAGAGTCAGGGATTTTTCCCAGATGCTTTTAAAACAGCCATTCTGAAACCACTGCACAGGAATAAAACAACTTCAGATAGTGAGACTAAAACTAATTATAGATCAATATCCAATCTCCCTTTTGTTAGCAAGATAGGACTACTCGGAAAGGTGGTTTACAATAAAATGATCTCCTTCCTACAATAATATAAAACAAGATTCTGGAAGGGTTTCAGTCATGTTTCAGGCACTGTATATTCACAGCACTGAGACTACTCTCGTTAAAATCAATTTCAGTGACCTTAGGCTAAGACTGATGCCGGTGAAGAAAGAAAAGCAGGTTGCACTTCCTCTGGAAACTGCCCTTGGTTAAGGCAGTGGGTGCTCAGCCTTGAAAATAACTTAATTCATAAACCAACTAAGTGGAAAAGGAGGCACTCCAAAAAAGAAACATGCAAGACTGGCTCAGATGCAATTTCTCACGTTTATTTGAGAACGCCGACGCGTCTCGGCAAACAGCCTATCTTCCTTTAGTCTGCTCTGAAGATAGGCTGTTTGCCGAGACGCGCCAGCGTTCTCAAATATACGTGAGAAATTGCATCCTCATAAAATTGATTGCATCCAATGTTGATCCTGTACTGTACATATATTACAGGAAAAAACATATCTCTCTGTCTTGGAGATCATATCAGGTGACCCTTGCACAAGGAAGGTGTCTTCATCCCTTACGGCTTACACTGTACTGTACTGTACTGTGCTGTGCTGTGCTGTGCTGTGATATTATCAGAGCACACACACAGTAAACTTCATGGCTATGGGGATGCAGGGGCCTAACTATGGCGATGCATGTAATGTTGGTGCATTGAAGGCCAGTGTTCAGAAAACACAATTATGCACAGTGCTAGGCTTTTAACCGCAACTTGCAACATGTGTGTGTATCTAAAAGAACACCGTCTCTACCAAAGACGTGTGAACAGCATTACAATCAGACCGCTAAAATGGCTTGATCACAGCAGAAGCTACATAAACAGCAGATGGTGCTTCAGGCAGAGACACTCTATGACAACCATCTCTATTACAACAAATGTCACAGTTATATTTTGCACTAAGGTTTTGCTCCTGGGGATGTTTCCAATTAATCTGAACTATCTTTTTCAGAAAGATAGCCCCGATGAAGATCTTATAGACCGAAATATTGTGATTTCCCAGTAAAGCCTTTATTTTTTATTTTATTTTTTCAGGCCAATTTTCAAAGAAACCAGTGATTCACATCTTTAATTGGAGGGTGCCGGGGCATTCCACATTTCTGGGGGCAGAGTAGTAGAATAAGAATTGTATTTGTTTGTTCTAGTAGTACCAGATCATTGTCACTCAATGCCTGAACTGCTGCAATGCTTCATTTAGGCAAATGTATTAGTATATAGTATATACTAGGATAGTGTACAGTAAGTAAAGTACCATCTATTATTTTCAATAGGCATGGAGAACGTTTTTTTATCTGCAGTGTGTGATGTGGCGTTCTCATTCCACCTACAGTTTCATGGCCACGGTAACAATATCTTTGGATGACCTTTCCTTAAATCCTAATTATGATGCATTACAGGGTGAACATCTAGAGCTAAAGCCATTTACAAGTCTCACTGTTTCTCTGCAAGCTTGCTGAACAACTGCACTGCTTTTGGTCCATTTGCAAGAGCCCTAGGGACTTTCAAACAACTGTTGAGAGGCGTTTTTGAGTTACAATATATTAATTTGGTTTGAAGGTCAGTATAAATGCATCATTGCATGTATTAAAATGTAGTCCACTGGGCTGTCCTCTGTCATTAAAAACAAAATTTAACATTATCTTCTCAAAGGTGTATAAATAGACGTGTTCTGAAGTGATAATAAAAAAATGTATGATAACTTTGAGAGACATTTCAAAAGGTGCATGACAGAGAACAGTTGGAACAGATGGAATAGTTGGAGGAAGGTGGAGGTGGAAATACTTCGTCTCACACTTTCAGAGATATACATATTGCAGTAATCATATCATGGGCAATAAATTTGACAAGAAGATGTATATTTGATATACACAAATAAAGGTCTCATACAACTGTACGTGTGCACTCGTGTGTGGGCACACTGAGAGTGAATAAATTAATTATATTTATATAAGTGAACGAGGGCGTTGAGTGTTGGATTTGTCAGCAAGAGCAGAGTTAGACACTGCAGTGTTTTCAGTGTCGAGTGAACTCAGTGAACCATTGATTAACCCATTCTGACCTGAGATCAGATTCATACGAGGTTTCCACTGGACACACACTGGTCTGATGAACCCATTCTGACCTGAGATCAGATTCTAAAAATGTCAGTCGTTCTTCGATTTTTCAAAAATAGCAGACCTACAAGCTTGTAGATCTGCTATTTTTCAATAGCTAAAGCATAACATGATGCTGACACCAAAACGGGTTCCCGGTCAGAATGGGTTAACACTAGCATGTCTGAGAGGTCATTTTGACCGTTTCTTTTAAGATTTTGAAGTTGATTATCTTTGGGCCCATGGAGCTTTCAGAAGGTCCCCCTTCCATGACCATCATCATCCATCACCTATTCTATCATCTCAGAAATGTTTGACATCTGGAAAAAAAAAATGGTTGATGATGGGTTGGAATAGTCATGGGTGGCCAGACTGTTGCCTCCACAATGTTCAAAATACTTCCGGTCATACAGTACGCCCCTCAGCTATAAGAAATACAAGGGGTTGGGCCACGCATCCAGCAAGAGAGAGAGTACACAAAGCACAGCAAAGCAAAGTTACTATATTTAGTCCAGGGTAACTGGACTAAGCTCAATAACTTGTTTACAGCCAGGCCCTGCTCATAGAACATTTCATGGTAGGTAGGTTCAATGCCTTGCCCAAGGGCACTTCAGCGGTGGTAATTTTAACGTGCCGGTCCGGGGATACGAACTATAGCGACCTTCCGATATCAAGACCGCTCCACAAACCGTTCGGCCACCGCTGCCTCAAACACCGGTTCCCCCAGGGAGGGGAAGGGGAAACTGTGTACTCTCAACTAGTCAGGTTACTGTACTGTGCCTACACACTGATTCCAAGTGTAGCTAGGATGCATCAAATACAGAGGACATAAATGAAGATATAACATGTGACTAATGAGAGTTTATTCATGGAATTAAGGAGCAATTGGTTGTCGCTATTATAGAAGGGATTTGTTATGGCCCATTGTATTAAGCTGATCATAGAATTATAGCTTGATGTTAAAATAAGTGCACTGTGATATGTGTCTCGTTCAGACTATAGCAACTTTAGTGGAATTGTTTTCATTTGAGTGTGAAGCTATCACACCACAGTAAATAGACATAACTGTCAAGAATAAGCAGAATAGAAATAGTTGAAGATCTTCAACTGTTAAAAATCACACCCGTGTAAAGTGAGGGGCACTCTTACCATCGTACAGACACATATGATGTAAATTCTCCATTCATTGACAACGGGAATTTAATGTTTGTGTAAGACGGAAATCTACACTAATAGCTGGATATAGGAGGGGCTAGGGCCGCTCAAAAAATTGGATAAGAGCAGCAGAGCATGAAATCCACTTACCCACTCTTTAAAACTCTGTCAATTTACTCGCACAATACGACCACGTAGAGCTGTTTGTACGGTGTGTAGATTGGCTGCCAAACTTGTAACAGATCCCTTTGGCTTGTCACCCTATCCATTTTCAATTAGCAACTCTTTCAGAGCTATTGTGACGAGTCTGACGACCGTCTCTATCTCTCTGCTGTCTACTTCTCTCTGGTTCTCTGCACTTGTCTGTCTTCCATCAGAGGCAGTTCTGCACTTGAAGGAGATACGGGTTTGGTCCTTGGAGAAATAGCAGACGTACAAGCTTACAACGCATTTTTTAGGGTGGTGCAACCACTCCAAGGAACAGCAATGTCCGTGTTCATGTGTTGGTTAACGCACCTATGTGACGTTAATGAGCACCAGTATGACTATTAGTACCAGTAGGGGGCGCTGTTGTGCCAGAAACAGAGAGGGAGATAGTGCTGCACTGTTGCCTGCTAATGAGAGAGAGAGAAGGGGGGGGGGGGTGGTGAGGGGAGTTGCACCACTCAGTTCACACGTATGTACAGTACGTACAGTACAGTATGAAAATGTGACGATTATGACAAAATAATTGTTGGGACTGTAGGTTGCAGTTTACTATGAAAATATGCATTTCATGTCAGTCACGCCTTGTGACACGCTCCATATATGGCCGTCTCCATATATGACACAACACTGACCTCATCAAACCCTGGATTAGATAAGACTCGATCATCACCTAGATCTGCATATATTGAGCCAGCCAGCAACTCTACATCTGACCTCACAGACACCATGTTGATGATCGAACGTGTATCTATTTTGCGTCCGAGCATAACAAATAACACACTCATCCACGCCACACCTTTACAAAACCAATGCCATATTCCCATATTTCATGAGTTGTTAATAGCTTAGTATATTAAATACCCTTTGTGTGTGTGGTCTCTCTTATTTGTTGCAGAGCCAGGTTTGTATAACACTATACAATGCAACGGTCTAACTGCTCTGCACCACTCCGAGAGAGTCTTGACAGGAATGTGTGACACGTGGTCTGAAATGCAGGGAGATGTGCGACCGCAACACGAACCATTTCATTCCGCAAAAGCCCCATGAATACGTTTTGTCTCCTTTTTTCTTTTTTCTTTACACAAAGCCGCCTCCGTGTGTGCTTTTATACATGGCATGCCAGTGTTCTAGAATCAGAGGTGTGACGTGTTACACAGCAGTGTCAGTGATAGTGTTATACACTATGCTGTTTACGGTGACAGCTGTCAGTAGAATCTATACATGTGCAACTATATAGCATGGCAGTCACAGAAACTCCATCATTGAAGCATTTTTCTTCACCAAGTTACATAAAGCCTTTTTTTTTTTTTTAAGAAGAGCATAAAGTTGTACAACCCACTCGTTATTGTCAAAAATGATATTCTAAAGTTACAAAACTCACTTCATTCTCTATCCCAGGGGTTCTCAACGTTTTTGGCCCCGGGGACCCCCGGAAATGCTTTGGCAATGTCTCGGGACCCCCGCCCCGCCCCCTCCCAACCCCCAATATAAATGGACTGCTACAACAACCTTAATAATAGAGACAATGCACCATAAATAAATACTGAAACCAGATATAATCATTATGGAAGGTGTATGCATGTACTATGTGTATACTATTATGTAAACTCTTCATTTCCATTTTCCAGCCATTCGGTTGCAAAAAAAAAACAAAATAATTTGGCCACCCACGGGTTGAGAACCCCTGCTCTATCCCTTTCTTTCATTCACTCTCTCCTCTCTCACACACATACATTGCACACACACAACGTGGGATACACTCACAGCTGTTGGTAGTCTTTATCGCGGTGTGGCGCCTAAAGGGGTGAGTCGTCTAGATTAGAAGAGCGTTCATGTGTCCGTGTGTCCATCCCCTCCGTCCGTCCGTCCGTCCATCCACTGCAGCTAATGTCTCAAACCACTGAACCAATCAGCGCCATTATTGTGAACACCTGCCAGCAGGTAAAGTGCCTCACTGAATATTTTTCATCTTTTGAAAGTTCAGAGCCACCATACCACCTCATCCACATGACATTTAATTAAATAAAAATTTGTAATTACATTTTCTGGGGTACTGAAACATTATCTTTTGGGATTTATAATCTATTGTTGTTACCACTCTTATGTCAGGGGCTGACTCACATCTTGCCCATTTTCTCACAAAATAAAAGTTTCATACTTTTCTATTTAAAAAAAGACACACGGCGTGCATGACTATAATTGTACTGTGTGCGTTTGTGTCAGAGAGATGGGGTATGAATGTATAATAATGAGATTCAGGCAAGCTACAGTACATGTTTGTACAATCAGAACTACGTTGATGGAGACATAGAAGAGAAGTGGTCCAAGGCAGAAAGGTCATGCCCCCTGTCTCGCCCTGCCCGGCTGTCCCTTTTACACTGATTCCGGCTTTGTGACTTATAGATCCGCTGTTGTCAACCTCAACAGTGGCACAACGAAAGGCCCCCATTCTGTGTCCGTACCTCGTAAACAGAGTGGTCGAGGTGGAATAATGGCCTTGAACAGGGCTTGATAGAATCGGCTACTGCCCTTGAGTTTTTCATTATAATAATCTAAAGAAATCCTGTATTGCAAAATGGTAAGGAACCACGGGAGCATTATATTCCATCACTAGTTTTTCATTATAATATCCAAATCCTGTATTGCAAATGGTAAGAAAGTAACCACAGGAACATAGTATGGAATGGATAACAGAATGGTCTATCTATCTATTCTATCTATTCAATGTGCTGACAAGAAAATATTGCCTTTCGCTTTTAGAACTTGAACTTTTACTCAAACTGAGCATGAAAACACATTGCGACACACGTAATCTTAAAGTGAATTAACTGGTTTTTTTGGGGGTTTTTTTTTTGCTTGGGACCACCCTGGAACCCCTTTTGGTGTTTAAAGCAGCAGAGGGGTGTTTGACGAGAGTCGAGGCACTGATCGTCCTTCAGAAAGGGGCCCTATACCGGTAATCATGTTTGCTTTGCCCCAATTAGATAAGGGAACGGCGAAGTTGTCAACACTTCAGCTATTTGTGGTCCCTGCAGACGGGCCCCCTGTTCTCCGTGTGTTCTTCACCAAATGGCAGCCGTAGGAGGAGAGGGTGACTAAGCTGCATTGGCACCCGCCTGACTCATTTCACACTGGAGCCCTTCAGAATTAAACTCATTAAAAGCGCCATGGTGTGGTGTGCAGACACACACACACACACACACACACACACACACACACACACACACACACACACACACACTTTCTTATAGGAGCATTGCCCACTCCCACCTACCCACCCACGCGCACACAAAGTAAAAGTGAAGAGCCAGCCAAGCCTCAGAGAAAAAAGCGATATAGCAGGGCGACATATGGCTGAGTGAAACAATAAGTTGTCAACTTTTCTCTTATTTATTATTTTCTCTTCCTCACAGCGAGCAGCTGGGCAAGCTTCGTTCCTCAGATGCATATTGTATATGACCGCACTGTATATATTCCAGCCTTGTTCTTGATCAACTCGTACAATAAGTCACACTGAAACAGTGGCAGTCCAACCGTTTGGACACTTCAACACTAATACAGATGAATTGAGAGTATTTGCATAAGCGTTTCAATATGCCTCCCCCCTTTCTTTTCTTCTGGAATCCCCATCCCACAAGGCAGATGCAGATTAATGATACAGGATAGTCGCATTTTAACTTAATTTAACTCAGCAAATTAAGCTGTTCGTGAAGGGAAGGGAGGTGACACTGTAAACGTATAGTTTACGAAGATGCATCACAGAAATATACTGTTACGAAACAAGGGCAAACCCAGAGGTGTGCAATGTGCATATAGCCAAGCCACAACATGCACCATTTACATAATTAACTTCTGTCCTCAGTGGTTCCCTGCAGAGGTGCTGGTGTGCTGTGACAGTCCAGGTATGCCTTGTGAATTATGTGACAAGACAACCATACATTATTTCTGCAATATACGAGTTATGAATTATTGTTTGAATTTACTATATCAGTACTTTGTGAGCACCCATTTTACCAAGACCAAGAGGCCACTTCTAAACCCCCCCCCAAAAAAATATTGTAACCTCTATCAAGAAAATTACATTCTAACCTAAATTGTTTTTGCAGTGCTCGACTTCAAATAACTCGGGCCTGGAGGGCAACGTGCCTGGAATGCCCTGCATGGGATGGGGAGTGTGGACATCAGACATGGGACAAGACCTCAAGAAGCGGATGTTCTCATAGCGACAGTGGAGTCAGTATACTGCTGTATGGGGCTGAGTCACTCGCCCCACAGAGCTATATAGCCAAACTCTATACCAACTAACTCTGGAATAGATCTTGGTCGGACACCCATTTTACATTTGAGATCAGCGTCCAGTCGTCTGTGCGGGAGGTCCACGACGTGCTTCAATGTTTACATCCTGTTCTGTTGCCGGGGGAGAATGCATTTACGAGCAGAGCAGTGCTGGAATGGGCTATTTTCCTAAATCGCCTATATACGGGGCATATTAAACAACATAGAAGATGGTAAGTCTTCCGTGATGTTATGGGCTATACACTGTGGTGAAAGTGCCTCACCCTCCTTCTTCGCAGGGGGGGGGGGCCTCGGGACTTTGAGCGATGCTACTGGACCTACAACGGGTCACAAAGTCAAAGAGAGAGGGATGAGGCTGGCAGGGCACTGTGTCAGGCGCCTGGGACTAGTGATAAGCTAAATGACACTGTGGGAGCCAACCCGGGGCACAGCCAGGAAAGGCACAAAAGCGCACTACGCAGTACATGCACTGTGGCGCAACATTTGGCGGCTGCTAGGCCACACTGGATCACATTGTTTTCATTTCAAATTTGTACTTTGATAATTATAAACATTGTCAAGAATTGAACTACAAAATCATGGCTATGTGATGCATTTTATTAAAGGTAGAGTAAGTGATTTCACTTAATTCAAATATCACTTATTTTTTTGTTTTGTTGTGATAATCCTCTCTACTATAGAGTGTGCTGACCATATAAGGAGTTCCTCCCTGTCCCCAGTTAACCCCTGGGGGTCGAAAAACCTTAGGTTTCGTTGTTGACTCTCTATCCTGATTGGACGAAGGCTTATAGGTCCCACAGCCAAAAACGAAACCTAAGGTTTTTTGAGTGAAATCACTTACTCTACCTTTAAAGTGATCAATAGGGATACAGGATATAGGCGGTTCGGACATCTGGTTAGGATGCCTCTCGAACGTCTCCCTATAGGGAGGTCCTCGATGAACGTCCCACTGGGAGGAGACCCCGGGGCAGACCCAAGGATGAGATGGACGGATTACATCGACTCACTGGCCTCGGAACGCCTCGGGATGCCCCAGGAGGAAGTTACTAAAATGTTACTCTGGAGAGGGAAGTCTGGAGCTCTCTGGTACTGCGGAGCTGTTGCTCCTGCGACCCAGATAAGCGGTCGAAGATGGATGGATGGATGCAATAGGGCTAGAGTGAAATGTAAAATGTGTTGTGCACGGTGTAACAGGGGTTTGAAAACCACTGATATACAGTAGGTAATGTAATGCGAGGAAGTAAAATGGCTCGGTACAAGCTTTTAAAATGCCTCAAGTTGTATGCAATAATTATGACCTCCTTGACCTTTGACCATGATGTTTGACCATCAAATTGTGTCTATAAGTCAGATCTTGGTTATTATGTCATTGTGGACAGAGACAGACATACTGTACATAATTTAGAGCCATTCTACCTCCTGAGCCACTGCCACCTCTTTCTGTTAGCGAGAGCTGAAATCCAACTGTACAAATTGATTTACAAAGTAATCACTTTGTTCATGTATTTTAGCATGCAGGTTATGTAATACTA
Source organism: Protomyctophum bolini (assembly GCF_963924005.1). Lineage (NCBI taxonomy): Eukaryota > Metazoa > Chordata > Actinopteri > Myctophiformes > Myctophidae > Protomyctophum > Protomyctophum bolini. Next base: position 7,886,443 of record NC_137871.1, on the reverse strand, counting down.
AGGACAACATCCCTCCAAGTGTTGCCCTTTCGCTGATGTTTATTCAAGCTACTGTCCATTACATAATCCCACCGATTTAGCTCCAAATCACAACCTGCCAATTACAGGTGAAGGCTGGTCCGTCTCTTCCATATTCATAGGCATCAGTATTGACTAAACGTCTCGTCTCCAGAGGCAGACAATGGGGAAGTGAAAAATATAGGGAATGAGTTTTACATCAGATGTAGCGTTATAGGCCGGGAGGACAAATGCACACAGCGGGATTTATAGGATTCCATTTTAGAGTTACAGTGCCGACACCTGTCTTCAATCACGCCACCCACGTCGACTGACGGTGAGATGTGAGTGTTTGTCAGGTGGCGCCAATAAAGACGCACAGATTCCTTAAAGGGTTAATTCCCCCTCTGCCTTCCCATTGGAGCAGCAGTGGAGAGAGCAGGAAGGGACCGTCGACACCAGCACAACTGACTGCATGCTGTCGTAAGACACTACAGTGCCAAGCCATCTGCTGACGTTTACTTAGATTTCCAACCGTGGAAAAGAGAGAATTGTGAATTAGCACCTGAGGACTGTGGGTGAGATTTTGAACCCTACATGTCCCTATTCTGGGTACATCATGTACTGTATGTCACTTTTTTCTCTGTAAAGAAATAGCAGATCTATAAGCTCACAATGTGTGAGGTTGTGAATCCGCTTTTGTCGCTATTTGATATACTACAAGGTGTATAGGGTTATGAATAAACTGAGTTGAAAATATCAGCAGTTCAACATACTGTATACACACTTACGGTATTGCCTATTGTCACCGTCTACCATCTCAAGCCGCACAAAAGGTATCAGTTAGCGCCTCAAATAGTATATAATGCCAAGAGGAGGCCTCGACTTGTACACGCCTCATGTAACCATTATCAGGAGCTCTCCAGAAGAAACAACAGGTTCTCCGCTGATTAATTCACACCGGGCTGCCGCTCTGCGCCGAAGCCTATACCTGCTACAGTAGCACCTGGTGATGATGGTGTAGGTCAATCCCGGTAGCGAGACATGTTTACCAGCAGTCTTTGTGTTTCCCGGGTGACAACAGAATCTCATTGTCAGGTGTTTAGTCAGATAAGGTCGTAACACCCGGCGGGATTAGTGTGTGCCTTTCATCAATGTTACATTTTAAAAAAACAGCTTTAGCACGCTGCGTGCCAGATCAACCAATTTAAATGCTAAACCTCTTCCTCTGTGAAGATTGGGGGCTAGGGGCTAAACACATACAGATAAACAAATCAACCCTGCAATAAGGACCGGGAGGGAAGGTGACAAAACTGAAACTAATGACCCTCACGTGCTATATTTGAGAGTCCTGGGGAAATGGCGATATTGCTTACAAAGTGTAAGGTGAGAGGCTGCAACTCTCTCTCTTCATGATAACACGTCCAATGTCGATAGTGATAGCGAGGCGGAGTGCTGTGTTCACAGCACAAACAAATCTTCAGGAAGTGGTTATAATACAAGAGAGGATGGATCCTCAATGCCACCGGTCTCTCTCCTTAGGATAACACTGTTGTTGCCGCCTGCAAGTTAAACGCTGCCAGTCACACGCCATCCTAGTCCTATATAGTTCAATTAAAGGCTGACTGGCTGGTGCTGGGAAATGACGTGGGCTCTCTTTGAGAGCAGCATAATGATCACTATCAATCTCCTGAGTGTCGAGTCACATTAGAGGGCTATCAGTGGAGGAGGAGAGAGGATAGAAAGTGGAGTGGAAGAACGCCGCAAGACATCTCTCCGCCGCGGCCGCGCGGCAGAGTGCATTAATCACATCGGTGGGACTTTCTCAGTGTCCAGGACTAAAAGTAAAAAACTATCGGGATAAAGCACTCCACGGCCAAAATGGAGAACGCTATAACGTTCTTCTGGCCGGGGGAGAGGATTGCGACGTAGCTGTCTGGCATTAGCGCGCTCTTAACACTGGCATGAAAGCCAGGCATATTATTATAATGTCACCATTTCCTCCTTTTTGCGGATTCACTCCCCCCCCCCCCCCCCCCCCCTCAAAAGGTCTCTTGTGGCTTCTTAAAGGTAGAGTAAGTGATTTCACTTAATTCAAATATCACTAATTTTTTTGTTTTGTTGTGATAATCCTCTCTACTATAGAGTGTGCCGACCATATAAGGAGTTCCTCCCTGTCCCCAGTTAACCCCTGGGGGTCAAAAAACCTTAGGTTTCGTTTTTGACTCTCTATCCTGATTGGACGAAGGCTTAGGTCCCACAGCCAAAAACGAAACCTAAGGTTTTTTGAGTGAAATCACTTACTCTACCTTTAACTCTTTTTTTCCTGTTTTTTTTTTACAATAACAGAGCCATGCACTGAGGCAAAACTGGCATGACAAAAAAGCATAAAGCTGTTGCTTCATAATTAGCAACAATTTTACAACTCCTTCTGAAGCTATACAGCATGTAGCTGTGATCGTAATGAGTAACACAAACTCGCAGCTGTTAAAAAAAAAAAAAAAAAAAAGAGTCATCATTGGCCATTTGACAAAATGTTTCACTCGAGTTGGTACGCCATTAACTATATTCACACAGCGGCCATTTGGAACCATTTTGTACACTCTCAAGAGTTACAGACCCATAAGGGTCCATTTGGTTCCAAACTATCATTTAGCTGGGGACTCCCTGGAACTCCTTCAAGGACCCCTAGGGGTCCCCGGACCCCACTTTGGAAACCACTGATCTACCGGACACCATGTAGCCCTACAGTTATTGAATCCCACTAATAACACAACGGATGTTTGACAAAAGCATTCACCTCATTTACTTCTCCTTATAGCCAGGTTGGCTCCATCATAGTTCCGTCTGTTAGAGTTAGTTCATCTGCTCAGAGTTCACTATGTCGTCCGTCAGAGTTATCTCCATCTGTTAGTGTCAGCTCCGTAAGTTTGAGCTATGGCCGTCATGTTGAGTCGGCCTTGATGGCCTTTAGTCATTCTCACCACACTTGGGCAGTGCAGCCCAAGTGTTGCTACCAGTGCCCAGGCTGGGAGAAAATGTGTATAGACCACAACTTATTTTTTTGAATCCCTGCTGTCTACTATTGCAGTACACGTCGTACTCAAGTGGTTTCTGAAACCGTGCTCCGCTGCTCCACTACTGCCGTCTAAATAATGAATACCACCCTGCCACATGCAGTAATCCTCCAAACAGCAAAGGAAATAGAACACATCCAGACAAAGCATTAGACCCTTCCTCCTCCTTATCACCTCTCATAAACCTCATATACACAATATCGCGGATTCTTGCAAAAACATCCAAGCCAAATTGCTGCCAAGAAGATACTGCTATCGTATTTGCACATTGCATACAAGTTCTCCAGCAACCAGAAGTCTGTCGTGTTGACCAAAAATGACCAATGTTGGCTGTTCTTTGGCACTCGTATGAACACCGTCTGCGGCTGCGAGCTCCGTTCAGTATCTATCTGGAGGGAACTTCAAAGTGTAGGTAAAGCAACTATTTCGAAAGACATCAAGAGCTAACTGAGAAAGATACAGTGCAGTAACCGCAAAGGGCACCTCTGGGCCGCACATGATGGATGATAAGAAAAAGAACACAGAGAGAGAGAGAGAGACGGAGACAGACAGACAGAGAGACAGACAGACAGAGAGAGAGAGAGAGAGAGAGAGAGAGAGAGAGGGAAGAGGGAGTGTTGCGACTGTGGTACTGTTTTGTGTGTTTTCTCTCTCCCCTAGTGTGTGTGTGTGTGTGTGTGTGTGTGTGTGTGTGTGTGTGCGCGCACGCGCGTGCGTGTCACTTTGTGATTGGCTGACTATAGGAGAGTGTGAGTTCGGGAAAGGTACCCATGACATGACAGCTCCTGGGACATACCTGTCAATGAGCTGTCACTAACTGACCTGATCTCCGTCCTGACTCCCCAACCCATCTGCTGTTTTTGTCACATTATTTATTAGCCATATATCACAACTTCAAAAGATGTAGATTAATTTGCCTGTAGGATTGATCTTGTTCTACATGATATTTATAGCACAGGAGGTGGTGGGGACCCATTGTACATCCTGAGCATTATTGAAGAGGTTCAAAGCTATTTTAATAACACATTTTCTCGTGTTTTTTGTCTCGTGATAGATAATTGTGTTTGCTGCTCTGGTATTTTCCATCCTGAGCCCAGTATTAATGCCGTTATCTGTTAATAAGCCTGATGTCTGATCATTTTCGATCTGTTTGGATGACAGTTTTTGGGAGCTGGCAAGATGTTGTCACACACCATATGTCGTACTTAGGTTAGGCCGGGCATAATGGGGAGAGACAGAAGTTGTGTGTGTGTGTGTGTGTGTGTGTGTGTGTGTGTGTGTGTGAGTGAGTGAGCGTGTGAGCGAGATGGATTGACGACGTGATACACAGAACAGAAGGATGGAGAGAGAGAGAGAGATAAAGGGAGAGAGGTGAACATGTATAAAAGATAGCCTTAATTAGACGGAATGTTTTCCCCCCCTTCCACAAAATTCCTTCATGTCGATCCAGGGAAAAGAAGACCAAAGCTGAATGAATCTGGGGAGCGCTATCTGCTTAAGTGGCCTTTTATAGCGGGATCAAAGGGTGCTCTCTGCCTCCCTTTCACCTTGCTCTCTGCCTGATTATGGAGAGAGACGAGGCGAGATGAGACGAAGGAGGCCACTCCGCCGTGTCCTATTGTATGCAGATGATGACAGCTTTGACATTTGAGGTGAAAGCTAGGAGTTTTGCCGTCTGACGGTAAGCCAATTACCTTAGGGGGAGGAAGGATATAGCGATACATAACTTGCTCGGACCAAGGTGCTAGGTCAGACCTTTTATATTGTCTAATAATCATGTTTTATTCTTACCACGTTTCTTACCGTGCCATTGCACCTGGATTTCCCTTACGGGAATCAATAAAAGGTCAATACATCAAAAACGATATGCGTTCCAGATTAATTAAAAATGGAGGACCCCAATGTAGAAACAACTTTCTCAATCCTCTTATAGCAGACCTTGTTTTGAATCAATTCAGCAAAAAAGCTGAATAGAAATCATGAAGCCTCCGTAACTTTAACCCATTCTGACCTGAGATCAGATTCATACGAGGTTTCCACTGGATACACAGTACACTGGTCTGATTAACCCATTCTGACCTGAGATCAGATTTAAAAAAAAATGTCAGTCATTCTTCGATTTTTCAAAAATAGCTAAAGCATAACATGATGCCAACACCAAAATGGGTTCCCGTTCAGAATGGGTTAAAACACTAGAACACTAGTACTGTAGCCTCCTTGACAATGGACAGCCAAAAAAGCAATACACAGAATATAAAGTAAATACTGAAATGACCAGAATTACCAGTGAAAATAATGTCCAGGTAACAGTGATGCCTAATTTGGCACGGAGACAACTATAGGCCTAGTCGTTCAACTATCAATTATTATTATATTAAAAACATATTTGTCGATTGATCGAATGATTGAGAAGTATACATTACATATAGGCTACTGTACATTGTTTTACAATTTAAGTGAACAGAATGTGTGTGTGTGTGTTTTTCTTTTTTTTAAATAATTGACTAAATCAATTGGTCTAATTAATCACTCGTACAACAGTGTTTTCCCTAAAGTCAAAAAAGCAGATATACAAACTCAAAATGTAACACGTGAGCTTGTACACTAATCTTAACCCTACCGCCCACCGTACCTCTCCCAAATTGATTTGTATTAAAATACATTATTTGTTCAATTATTTATTTATTTAATTGATTTACTTATTTAAAGACATAAGTACATAAGAGGTAACATTATTAAAAGACAGAAATCAGTGCAGGCGAGAAAGGAAACTATACTTAAACGCTTATACAAGGTTCTCTCCTAAAAAACATGTGACAAACATGTTGCAGCCCTGAAACCAAAAGATTATATTTCAGGATGAACAACTTCAACCATGTATAATTAACTTGTAGTAAGACTATAGATCTGCTTTTCTCCAAATGTTTGCCTATTATAGCTGAGTATTCTCCTATTTTCAGCGATTATTTTGCCTATTTTTGACGAATGTTCACCTAAGTATTATGACAAGACAATAATCAGCAAGGGGGCATATATCTTTCCAGGGCTATATAATAACAACTGCAGTAAGGCATGTAACACAACAATGCACCGAAAAACAATAAGTAAAATTCTGCACCAACAACAAACTTGGGCTATCTACCAAAGCACTAGCGTAGCTAACAAGTTGAGGTGCAAAGCACTTACTATGCCTATACCTTTTAAGACTCACAGAATTGTAGGGAAATAGTCATAGTCACCCATAGTATTTCATACAGAAAGCATATACAGTACAGTAACAGCATAGTCATCGCATCACATTCATTTAACTCGCCACCATGAGAGATTGATTCACTGAGAGTGAATGAGGAGCAGGAGGACAGTTCCTCACGCCTAATGTATTTTTCCAGTTCATAATTATCAACTAAAGTACAACAGACCTACGTGTTATGTTTTATTTATTCATTTCACTCAGCTATAGCGATTGTGGCCTGCGTGAAACTTCCTTAATTTGCCATTTTATTTTGGCATATTATGCTTGCTGAGGACACCTCTATATCTCCCAGAACAGTACCAAAACAAATCCAATGCTGTGCTAATTATAGGCGTGTATTTTTAACCTAATTTGGAAATGTACTAGTACATTTATAATATTTATGAATAATGAATTTATATTTAACATTTGAAAAACATGCATAATCTGGAATAGTCATGATAGAGACGTTGGTTCATGGTTAAAATGTTTGCTTTTATAAAGACAAAAATAATAATAAAATATGAAGTGAGGGGCGTCTAACTCATGTTGATTAGGTGATGCAATGGTGATGTAAAACAAACGGTGCCCAACACAAATATTAAACGCCATTAACAAAAAAGAGACAATATGATGTAATTATATTACATTTTCCCTTGATTGTCAATGGCGTTTACAAAACAAACATTGAACTAAAGACAAACATAAAACCTGTGTATACTGTAGGAGGGGCTGGCGCCCCTCAAAAAACATCTTCTATCTGTCCATAATGCCAGCGGACGTGAACAGTTTACAGTTAGCATTTCTTATTAAATTGTGATATAATTCACGCCAGCAGTTTTTTTCCCTGTTGAGCTCTTATTTTGAAAAGCCACATTTCCAGACTTCCGGTGTTGATCTTATGTTAGTAAGTTGGACGATGTGTGTTCACGTCCAGTTTATCAAAACGGAGCCAACAGAGTCTAATGGAAATGGGCTGTGGAAAAAATAATTTGACCAAAAATGCCATCTGGGACAAGGAATAAGAGAGATTTTAATGCCGTGATAGTGTCATTGACAGCACTAGCTATAGCAACCCGAGACTAACATGAGTAGCATTATGACTTGATCAATCAAAAGCGCTATAAAAAACCCAATTGCCGTAGATCAACGCCAATGGCGTTAAGCGTATAGCATTAATTAATTGCTTTTAATTGACGTAATGGCGGATTTTGGTTTAAAGCGATGTGCTAATGACAGACGGTGCAGAGAGAAGGATTAGAACGACCCTGGATGTGTGAACAGTAAACAGAGGGGAATGCTATCATAAAACAGCTAAATGGCTTCTTTCACCTCCAGCTCTGGTAGCCCCCCCCCCCACGTGCATCATCCACATGGCGAGATGATGACCATAAATGTGCCCCCCATAATCAGCCAGACGAGCAACGCTCTGGTCCTAACCCAGCATCATTAACTCATTTTGCGCGGGAACCCCTTTTGGTGTTTAGCATCACGTTATGCTTTGGCTATTTCAAAATAGCAGATCTACAATCTCGTAGCGCGCCACCGAGTGGCGCGCTACGAGCTTGTAGGTCTGCTATTTTTGAAAAACCGAAGAGCGACTGACGTAGAAGACATTTTTTTTTAAATCTGATCTCAGGTCAGAATGGAAAACTGTCAGGACGTAGAAGACATTTTTAGAATCTGATCTCAGGTCAGAATGGGTTAACTATACAGCCAGGGAGCACATCGCTACCTGGTGGATGCCAGTGACTGATGTCCAAACACAGCCCTGTGCATTGTAGTCTATGACCACATGTAAACATAAAGATACAAACGGACGTATACGGTAGTGGTTGTCATATTGAAATCAATCAGATGGGACTGAATCTACTCGAGGAAAGAGAAGGTCACCACCGACTCTTTCCTCGAGTAGATTTAATGAGGTCAATATCTAATCCTCTGTACATTCAAAGAGATAACTAGGCATTTGTTTTGTTAATGATTGTTTACACAGATGCGTGCGCACACGCACACGCGCACATGCCCACACGCACACGCGCACACACACACACACACACACACACACACACACACACACACACACACACTAATTAGTTATTTTGATTTGAATTCCTACAGAGCTCCGTTTCCATCGTATGATTATAGAAAACAACTCATTAAGCCAGAAATCATATATGTTCCCGAGCAGCAGGAGTCAGATGCCGATCTCTCGTACCGACTCCTTTCGAACGGCCTTCGGGTTAATTACAAGGTCTCACCGTCCATAACGTCACACAACAACACTGTGTGGACCACCACCACACACCGTTCCGCAACTCAACTGTGTTTCTCATCCGTATCACATCAAACAAGACTGTTCACCGACGTGTATACAGTAAAGAGAGACATGGAAAACATCCCCTCTGTTTGTCTTAATGAAGTGAAAACAAGCAGGGCTTTTTTGTTTTGTTGTCCAATCAATTGACCAATGGACCATGAAAGTTGAACGTTGAGTGAATCGTAACCTCCAGTGTATTTACAGGGACAGGGTTTCCTTGGTGAATGCTTGGCCGGTGCCCAGGCAAACACATGAGTTGTGTGTGTGTGTGTGTGTGGACAGGACTCGTGTAGTCTCGTTATACGCCGTGCGACTGACAGGCTGAATTAGCGGAATAAGTTACAGCTGACAAAGTGGTTGCTTAAATGACGTTCTCACATTACACTTCATTGGGTTACTTTATAGTTTGCATTGCCTGTACACCGCGCGCGCGCGCACACACACATACACACACACACACACACACACACGTTTTTTTTCCTGCATTTAGAGAATTAAAAGGTGACCACCTTGATAACGCGGCCGCAGTTGCGGAAAAGTATTTTCATTATAATGTCTGTCTGGTGTGCAGTAAAACTCTTCCAGAGAGTTTTTTTTTTGTCGATTTCAATAAACTACGCTGGCAGAAGTAATCAAGAGGGAAGGTGAGGTTTCGTTTGATTGCTCCACTGGCGGGGGGGGGGGGGGGGGGGGGGGGGGGGGGGGACGACGACGACCAGGAAGAAACGACTTCTGCTAAAACATAGTCTGTTGGTCAGTAACACCGCCACAGTTGCTAGGCAGCTAGCGACAAGAGATTGCCTGTATGATCCAGTGACAATGCCTTTGTTCAATTAAAGATGAATTGAAATGAACACATTTTAATTGATTTGTAGCAATACTAAACAATAAAATGTTTTATAAAATGCTGAAAAAATGTGTACGAAATGCACGTACACAACATGTATTGTTTTGCTACTACTACTACTACTATACTACTACTACTACTATAATTACTACTAATAACAATGATACTAGACAAGTTCCACAGAAATGTGGTCCTGAACCACTTCAGTGCTGATTGCTGGATGTTTCATCATGATAGACTTTACTTCTCAAACTTCATGTAGAGAAAAAGCTTTAATGAATAGGTGGGCATGTTCAACACAGAAGACTAATGGCCTCCGTCAGTGTGACTGACCTCCACTTCACCTACTTCAATTATACTTTTTTTCTAACGGTACCAAACAGCTCATTACAAGACCTTAGAATGTCTGCTCAATGCCTTTGATTATACATAACGTGTATAAATACACTATATCATATAATATAACCCTCCCAACTATGGGGAACGTAACAAAATGTAACCGGACGTAACATAACTGTATGGAACAGAACAGAATAGCACAACCAAATAACATCAAAACGGAACAGGGGAAAAAATGTCTGTCTGTCTGTCTGCCTGTCTGCCTGCCTGCCTGCCTGCCTGTCTGTCCGTCCGTCTGTCCGTCGAATATATCCATCTAGAAGTGTTTGTGTTTGTCTGTTTGTGTCCAGGGATAATCTTGTTTTTTGGCCAGATGGGTATTTGCATTGCATCATACATTAAAACAACAGACAGCAGCGTGTACAGAGTGTTAATTCATCCATTACATTAATTAGAAACAGTTCATCCATTTACGCCGTTAATAATGCGGTGGACCATCCAACAGACCACATGCTAAAGCGCATGCTGGCTTTAAGCTCCTACTGGGTGTCTGGCAGGATATGGGGGCGTGACGCTAACAGGGCTTGTTGGTGGAACGCCATGAAACGAAAAGGAAAACGCTGCATTCATGTTAATGTAGAATAATGCCTTCGGTTCAAAGAGGGAAGCCTGGGATTGAACGTGAATCTGGGCTGACTGCTGATATATGTTCCATTTAAGCGACTCCGAATGAGACATAATGTACCAGCCAAGACTGATCCTCTGGTCCTATAGGCAGTCACTATAGGAGTGTATAGCTCTGTCTGCAGCAGCTACACCATTTGTATACACTCTGCCAAGAGATGGTCCCTTAAGAGTCCATTTGGTTCCATGCGTAGGCTCGCAGATTTAAGTAAAGACAGAGGATTTTTTACTGTGTATGCAGTTCAGCCAACATGACGGAATAAGAAGGATACCCCCACCTCTTTCTCTGGGGATGTAAATCCACCTTTTCAGCCTAATTACTGTTGACACGTATAAAGATAGGTGGGATCAACAGTACACCCACCTCCTCAGCATTTCACCCGCCTCCTCAATTACCGCCACAGGCTTTTCCGCGCGGACCAACCTGCCCGGGGGCCCCTCCGCGCAAAACGCATAACAGGCGGCGAACCGTGGTCATAAAATTATACAACTGATGGATGTTAAAATGAACAAATAAATTCTGGCTGTAATCAATCATGCCCCACTTATCCCGGGAACTAAAAATACACACACGCCTTGTTCCACAACTCACCTTGTGGCCCAAACAATAACTCATTTCTCCGAGCTCCACAGCAGAGCTCATAATTTGCCGTGCCCTCTGAGAGGAAGCTCTTACCTGCTCGTATTTACCTGTACCGAATATGGGTCTGCCGCCTGGCGACCCCCGCTCGCCACTCAAGACCTTTTCTTCCCATGATGCATCTGCTCTGCTTACATTGGCCACCACTCGCGACGCACCAATTACTCTTTGTCTTTTGTGGCTACTGTTCTGCTAAGCACTTCAATCTGTCTCTGTCGCCATGGCCTGACGTAAACCTCCGCAATGATTAATCAAAGGGGAGTCAGCGACCCCAAGGTACCCTCACCCACCAGGTTTGCTAGCATCATCAACAATATGTCATGGGTGTCAAGTTTAATAGAGAAAAAAACAAAACAAGAACTCCTTAAAGAACAGAAATTCTTTCCCCTGTGTTGTTCTCAAGGTGTAGCCAAGTTATAGAAAACACAAGCTTGTCTAACCGCGAGTGTAATTTCAAAAGGTAAATAGGAACATAGATGAGCTCACAGCAGGCAAAACGGATTCACATCGCCTCGATTTGCCAACACCTTATTGGAATGGGGAAAAAAAATATCTGGGCAGCCACACAGTACAGTAACTTGACTCGACTGAATTCCAAGATGCAATCTGTCTCCAATTACGCTCAAGGTAAATATCTCCAGGCCTACGGGGCATGTGCCTCTTGGCACAAATGCGGCAGACGTCCTAAAATACTTTCAATTTAAAATGTCAAGTGCCGCGCCGCATTATCAATTTAGGCACGTTGAGTTGAGCCACCGTCTGCTATACGCAGCATCCAACAGAGGACTGTATCATTTTAACCCATTCTGACCTGAGATCAGATTCATACGAGGTTTCCACTGGACACACACTGGTCTGATGAACCCATTCTGACCTGAGATCAGATTATAAAAATGTCAGTCGTTCTTCGATTTAAAAAAAATAGCAGACCTACAAGCTCGTAGTGCGCCACTCGGTGGCGCGCTATGAGCTTGTAGATCTGCTATTTTTCAATAGCTAAAGCATAACATGATGCCAACACCAAAATGGGTGCCCGGTCAGAATGGGTTAATACACTATACCTCCACCTCCTCCTCCTCCTCAGCATCCCATCCACAGGGGAATTGAGGCGATTACAATAGACTGAAGCTATCTGCAATAACAATAAGGCCCTGGCTAATGGAAGGGCTGTGGGCACCCAGGCACTCCCCCCCCGCCCCCCCCCCCCAGACACACACACACACACCCATCCCTCCGCCCCTTTCATGCGTGAAACATGCTGTAGACACGGCTAAGTTCCCAACGGCCGGTGTACTCACGCTCAACTCTATACGACGTGTCAACACAAAATGACCAGCACGCTCTAATGACCCTCAGAGAGCGTGAATGAAACAGATCACAGGTGATAATAATAATAATAATACAGCATTCCGGAAGACGTATGTCATGACAGCGGGACTGCATAGAGAAGTTCACGTGTTACCTGAAACAATGCCTGTAGCAGTTCCCTGAACACGACCCCCACCCACCTCTCTCTCTCTCTCTCTTGCACTCTCTCTCCTCTGTCTCTGCTGAGGTCCACTTCTCAGGTTGCCTGCATGCGACGCCGTTGCCTCGTAGTGGATTTACAAACGCTCCGGATCTCCTCTTCTCTTCTCTCCTCCTCTTTCTCCCACTGCTGCTAACACACTGCACGCCGCACTGGAACGCTAGCTCTCAAACACACACAGACACGGCAGCACTTGACTGAAGGCAAAAGGGTTAAAACCCAGCGGACCAGAAAGTCACACCAGCATCGTCCTATAGTCTCCGCCAGCTCCAGAGCCGCTGCTGCTGCACTCTCTCTCCCACTCTATCATTCTCTCCCTCTATCTTTCTCTCTCCTCCCTCAGCCTCACCATTTCCCTTTTTTTCTCCTCCATGCTTTACTCTATGGCTCACTCGCCTCCCCCTCCCCCATCCCTCATCTATGTACGTGAGGTGGTGGTGCAGAAATCGCGCCAGGCGATTTGCACCACTCTATCATGAATCGTGTTACACTGTCTGGCTCCGACGCCAGTCACACTTGATAGTCTGTCTGTTTACCCTCTGACTCAAGAGGAGGAGGGGGAAGAGACAGAGAGAGAGAGAGAGAGAGAGAGAGAGAGAGAGAGAGAGAGAGAGAGAGAGAGAGGGATGGAGAGAGAAATAGAATGAGGGAGCATATGGAGACAGACGGGAACATAGAAAGGGACCGAGGGAGACATGGGGACAGAAGTACACATAAAGGGACAGAGGGAGACAGAGGGGGACAGAAGTATAGACATAAAGGGACAGAGGGAGAAAATGGGTGTAGAGGTGGACAGAGGGAGATGGAAAGGAACAGAGGAAAACAGAACGGGACAGAGAAGGAGGGGAATAGAAAGGGAAAGATGAGAGACCGAGGGGAACCCGGGGATATACAGCAGCGGGGACAGGCGGAGACAGGCGAGAGCAGAGTGGGACAGAGGCAATGAGAGGAGGACGGAGGAAGTCCTAGGGAGACAGAAAGGGGCAAAGAGGGACACGGAGGGACACGGAGAAAGGAGGGCTGCAGAAAAAAACAAAAGAAGCTAAATCTGGGATAGTGGCTTTGCCCTAGAAAAACACATCTCTGAGATTATCTGGCTGCATCGGTGACAAGCTTCAGCACAATGGAGAAACCCTGACAAGAATTCAAAAGAAGCTTTGACGTGAATTCACAGGGGAAGGGAAGGTGTCTGCCGCTTCTGTCAATCGAGTAAAGCCAACCTCAAAGTGCCGCATGTCTGCACAGAACACGAGAGATCTCCCCCGGATCACTCACTTGGGGGCGGGATTTGATTTCATATTAATTTCATGTCAGAATGTAATCAATCAATGGTCCTTTTTTTTCACCTGTTTTGGCCGCATACATAATGCATGATGTTTGTTTCTCGTTGATATTGCACTAATTACCCCTGTGAGATGAACTTCAACAGAACATAAACTAGCCCTACTGTACTGCGGTTTGCTGCAGACGGACCAGCAAGTCATGCGTGGTTATGAAAAACCCTCAAAAATGGACCACACCAGCGTGCAGGCTCTGATTGTGTTGACGACAGATTAGATCAGTGAAGTGGAAAGATGAGAGCCATCACAACACAATCACTCCAAACTCATTTATTAGCCAGACCTCTTCATTCTCCACACGGCGTGCCAAGACAAAGTCCATAACCACAGCTGTAGGATTTGGTTAATAGATCTCGCCTTCTTGCCCTTGCACTTGTCAGTGTTTGTTATACATTTGAAAGTGAAGACAAGAAATGGCATTACACAGAAATCACACTTTTACAAGTGTTAATTAAAATAATATTGTTTAGTTATGCTGCTCCAAAGCTGACATGATGATATTGACTATTACTGTATGTATATTTACCAGCCTCTCCATAGTTTTCTGCAAGATTTATAGTCTTTATATACTGTAGGCATGATACAGTATTATGACCGGTAATCGAGAGGGACGATATCTAACGTTTGCTAAAGCCAGTACAGTAACTGCACAGCTGTAAAAAAGGAAACAAATTCATCGAGTCAGTGGGACATTTTAGTATAGCTTTGCTAGTTTGATGATATTATGTATTTGAATGACATTTCAGAAAGCCAGTATTATATTGGTGTATGTCAAAGGCAGAGGTGACTTAAGTGTTAAATGGTGCATATTGATTGAAGTATTCACAAGAAAAACAAACTTTCCTCCACCTGCATTACAACTCCTCTGACCATGGAGGAAACTGCTTCTCATCAAAAAGGTATGGAAATTAGAGCACACTGCATCACATCTTATTGCAAAATCAATTGGACATTTCATTTTTTTCAAAATAATGGCCTTGGTGCAGCAATCCATAACGCTCTGCTTTCATTAACGTTTAATAAGTAAAACACCATAAAACTGACAAGACTCTTTTGAAGATGGACATAAAACACGACGCTTCCCACTGTGAGTGAGATCTGTTATGGCCTAAGGGCTCCCAGTGTGGGGGAGATGGGTAACGCATTTGGCACACTATATATGTTGCGGACATACAGTAGGTTAGAGGTGTTTGGCCTCTGTGTGGGGGAGATGGTATAGGCAGTAGCATACTCGCTATTTAGGGATATAGCATGACGCAAGGGGCGTTCCCATGCAAAAGTTGCTATGTTCCGACAACCAGCCTTATCCCTAATAAACCTGCGCTACCCGTTACATTATGCATAGGTGTGGTTTACAATAATAAAACCAATCGCCGTGCCAGATGCCATTGCCAAGACACTGTGCAAGCCACTATTCCTCAGTGGAATCTTACGCTCTCTCTCCTTCTCTGCCAAAGGAAGAACAACGTTTCCTTGGAATAAATGTATATTTCATACCCAGAATTATCACTCACACATTGCTGATTATAGAGAACTTTAAATTACACCAATATTCTTGTGTTCTGGCTTAATTAAACAAAATGGTCTGGTGTGCTTATATCGAACACAGATTAAAGAACCTCGTATTTGTCTTTGATAAGCTTAACTGGCAACTGCTGATACTGATCACTTTTGTGGATTACAGTAAAATTGTAATGACAATCACATTCAAAAATCACTTAATTCAGAAGTGTCCACTAACTCTGCAGCCGCACTGAGGCGCTTGTAACATTGGACACTATACATACACCATACGCTCTAGCCTTTGATTGCCTTTCAATAAAACCATATTCGATAGACAAGTATCACCTACATGTTACTAATCTGAGTTCCCAGAAGTTTTATTTTTCGCCACTAGGCGGGCGAGAAAAAAGGAACTTCTGGGAAAAAAGGAACGTATCCCTGTGAGGGAAGTACGTTGCGCTCAGAATCTGAGCGGACACTCCCCTTTCCGGTCTGAAGCACTGTGCATACCATGAAAATAGTCCGAAGGGAATCCAATTCCAAATTGAATTGTAGTAGGCCACCACCGCTCAAGGAGCAATTGTTTCCCTTCCGTCTTATTTAGATGTAGCGCCCACTCCATGTGGAACCCGCCCCTGTCTTTTGATTTGCATTTCATTTGAAACGCAACGCACTGGGCCACGCCCCTGCTGCACAGGATCTGAGGCCAATTTTCCTAGACTAACATGTTACTGATTAAAGAGAATGTTATATTATTGTAATCCAGTCTTTATTTCCTGCGCAATGGATTAATAAAACTGGAAGTGTGTAATTATCTTCTTTGAATAGCCAATTAGAATTACAGAGATTTCTGCTGATTATAGGAAAATTACAGAGATTTGTTGAGAATGAGGAGAGGGGGACCTCTGAATGTGGGGAGGACATGGGTAGAATGGGACATGGGTATAGGACATGGTAGAGCTTTTGGCCCCCTGTGTGGGGGACATGGGTTAGGTGTTTCCCCCCTTCGTGGGGGCATGGGTGTGGCATTTTGGCCCCCCGGTGTCAGAGGGATTGTTAAGGCCTTTGGCTCCAGTGCTTGTAGTTCAGTGTTGCCCCAGTTTGGTGTGGCGCAATAAAAAAAAAATCATATCGAGTGGCCCAAATTATCATATTCATCATCCGTCTTAGCAGGAAGAAAAGAAGCAGGTATTCTGTACCTGGTGCAGGCCAGGCTACTTTTAAAGATCGAAGCATATCCACATTATCCACAAGTTACAACACCCAGGAGATGATGTCGATTTCTACTCTTATAAAGATAACAGACGCTCCCATTACAATTCCCTCATGGTCTGACGCAGTGCACTGCCGAAATGCAAATCGAGGACAGTCGCACGTGTGAGTTAAATCCTCGTCTCCCATGACCCATCGCAATGCACATCTTCATTAAAACGTACATTCCCAATCGACCTAGATTGTTCTTTAAATGACCCCAAAACAGCCGCAAAGGACACAATAGCGCCAGAGCATAATTACTAATCTATTTGTGCATGCTTTGCAGAGATGTTTGCAATGTGCTCAGCCCAGCAGCACCACCACCACCAACACAATGGGGACCCGCACTGTATCAATGTGTGTACACATGAGAGCTGGGCTTGGAGCAACAGTAATTGGGGAGGGTCGGGTAATCTGAGGAGGAGGAGAAAGAGACGGTGGGTGTCGTGGGTGTCGGGCCTGGTCCGCTCAGGGGATAAATATCAATCTACTGAAATACCTGGGCTTTTGACAGTCACCCGTCTGCAGTGATCCACCCGTTGTCAATATGAGCTCAGCCCGCAAAGCCCCGCTGGATATAGAACCACCTACAGCCACGACGGAGCTTGTTTTCTCAACGGCAAACCATGTGCAAACACAGGGGAAACGAGAGAGAGAGAGAGAGAGAGAGAGAGAGAGAGAGTCTGCATTGGGGAAAAAAAATAAACAATAATACTGCAGTACATTTCAAACAGTATGGAGATAGGCCAGGATGTTTTCTACACTTAATATACCTCATTCTCCAAACTAAAAGGAGACAAGTGGAGAAAATGGAGCGTTTTCAGTCAAAGAGCCGGGGGCTAAATAGTCTGTGAGCGTTTTCGACACGCGGCCACTGAACCGTCTTGACAGTGTTCTTTAGATAGGTGGTTGGAGGAGAGCTCTATGGTCTTCTACATGCCAGCTGCCCTTTAGAATATGGATTATGATGGTCCGGGCTCTCACTCAGCAGGGGGTTCTTGGCTGGGGACTGGGGGTGGACGGGGGTTCAGGCGGGCATAGCACCCTGCCGTGAGACCCCGAGATGAAGACCCCCCCTCCCCCATCGCTTTCTCAAGACTCCCGGATCATTCAGAGTCGCGCGGGCACCGAGCTTCCCACACTATCGCCCCGACATATCGGCGAGTGTAAGGACAAAAAACAAGAAGCGGAGAGAAAGAAAGAAAGAAAGGAGAAAAAAAAAGGACAGTGAATGGAGGGGAGGAGGAGGAACAGGAAGAGGAGGGAAGACGGGAGGCCACTGAACAGCGAAGAAGGGAAAGAAAACACAACGGCTGCTGTGACGCAGCATCGAACCAATCACCTCTCCCCGCTCTGTTGAGTGTGTGTGTGTGTGTGTGTGTGTGTGTGGGTGTGTGTGGAGGGGGCTTGCAGGCGGGTGGGCCAGTGCAGCTGTGTGTCTGATTCACCTTTCAGAGTAGTGTGATGTGACAGTAAGCATTGTAGCTGACAGCTCTGTGGCACTGCGTTCCCAGGATGAAGTTTAAACAGAGGCCCTACAGTATATACTGCTGAGGTGCCCGGGCCTGCCGGGCAAGCACAAAGGTCCGACCAGCGGGGCGCCAGGCCGGCTAAATGGGGCAGGTGACCTCGCCCCCCCCCTCTCCTCCGCTGCCCTCCGGGCATGGCCAATTACTGTCGGGGACCAGTGGCGCCTTGGCCAGCCAATCAGCCAGGCAGCCGGCAGACCGGCCCAGCCAGCCGACTAGCCAATGAGTGGGAGGTGCTGGAGAGGAGAGCCAGGCATGCATTATTCACATGCACTGCTACGGCACTAAGACCTCCAGAAAGGAACGGCCTCAGGTTCCATCAGCGCCGACTTGTTTCCAATCCATTATTGATGGCAACACTACACCCTATACTTTTCCCTGATTTACTGGATTCTATCATTGTTTCTTATAATAAAGAGGCCATTTCCAGTAAAGTCACAGAGAACGAATGGAGTCATTCCAAGCAGAGAAATGTGGGTGTATACCTTCTCACTGGCAGCTTTTTATAGATTCTCCTTAATTAGAGAAATCAAAGACAGAATTATTCCGTTATACCCAAATGAAGGATGTGTGTGTGTGTGTGTGTGTGTGTGTGTGTGTGTGTGTGCGTGTGCGTGTGCGTGTGTGTGTGTGTGTGTATATAATTCTTCTACTATGTATGGGGGTATGCCAAATTTCACTAATGTGCAAATAACAACTTGTAGCAGTGTGTGTGTGTGTGTGTGTACGTGCGCGTGTGTGTGTGTGTGTGTGTGTGTGTGTGTGTGTGTGTGTGTGTGTGTGTGTGTGTGTGTGCGTGTGTGTGTGTGTGTGTGTAGTTATGGAGGGGGGGGGGGGGGGGGGGGGGGTGATTGTACATGTTTCACATGACTCCAGGGATTCATGTGCATTTTGGACAAAGTAATGCTGTACATATTAAAGAAAATGCAAAATATTGGTAGTGTACTGTAGATTGTTGTTAGGCAGAAAATGGGGCATGGCCTATACTGGAGTCGCGTCACGATTCCAGGGGGGGAAATGTTTAATATGAACAGAAAGGGAGTGTACTGCTAGTCTGCTGCGCCTCAGCCAAACAAAGGCAAGCCCGAGTCATGACTCTGAGGAAGATGCAGTAGCATCGAAACGTCAGTCAATACCTTAAAGGTCGCATAGACAACTTTTAAGCCAACATTTTAAATATATATATATTGATATTTGTTCCCCCTATATTATGATGCTGGGTTGTTCGAACGAAAACGCGATGCAATTCCAATGTGTTACCAACATGTGCATGTGAAATAGTATGTTTTATTTGTGTGTGTGTTTGGTTTTATTTATTGAAATTATGAGAATCGCTATAGCTCCTGGTCTGGGTAGGGTGAAATCCAGCAGCAGCAGCAAGCAGCCCTCAGACAAACCGGTGGCTTACTTGCTATAACCTCCCGTGGGGTGCATGACTGCATGTTTCTCGTGTCTGTCCAGTCCTCGCTCGCTGCGCTGCTCGGTTCCACCCGGGGAGCGGCGCGGAGCGGTTCTTTTTCCTACCGTGGTTGTGACCGGCTTGAGTGGTGCATTCAAACCCATGCAAGTCGCTCAACAACCATGCCATGAAAAAGAATCTCACCAACTGGTGGCAATGCTTTTGAATCATTGCAATGAATAACCGTAGGACGGAAGTATAGTTCACATGAACGATGCTGTAGTGGCTGCGGGGCAATTGAGGGGCAATATATATTTTAAATGCACTGATTAAAAATAAATGTTATGTTATGTTATTATGTTGAGAGCCGTGAGTCATGGTCTCTGCTCCGCCACTTCCTCATTTGCGACTACAGGACTGACTGTTACCCTTAAAAAAACATGCCATATTCAGACATACAAACGCAAATATCCATTACGTCCCTCCCAGCAGCAACAACAGCCCATAGCCTGAAGTGACCTGGCTCAGCCAAAAAAAGGGGGACGGGGGACGGGACGGAACGACCAAGATTTGAATTATGTTTGGAAACATCACTGACTTCTGTGTACAAACACTGGAAGTTGTCTATATTCTCCTTTAAGAAAAGATGCTTCAATTATCTGAGCTGCTCCCAGTGTCATCTACATATGTGAATATGAATGAATGCATGACCTACAATACTAGAGTTATATTTAAAAAAAAGCTACATTGAAAAAAGGTAAAGCTGCGTGGTATAAACACACCATGAGGCTGGATTGGCACGCGCTCGCAGCGCACAGCGCGCACACACACACACACACACACACACACACACACACACACACACACACACACACACACACACACACAGTATGACACCTAATTTAAACCATGCTATACAGTCTTTTGATGACATGACATTTATTTTGTATTCCATCATGAAGACAATACTGACATCGATGGCAGGTTACATAAACAGTGTTATACCATGAAAGTACTGTGTTAATCAATTTGTAATAGTTAATCAAAGCCATCGACAGTGAGCCAAATCATCTTAAACAATATCACCAGTCAACACTTAATTCAAAACTCCAGCTTTTGAACTTGAGGGTAATGGCTTTGCATTTCACAGCCAACTCCAGATTATTACCATGCACACTTCAAAGATTTCCCCCTAAACCTCCCTGGGAAACCCAATCAATGTGTTCAGTATGCGAGGCTGGGACAACGGGCCATCGCTTCCTTTGAGGATTGTCGGAGTGTTTGACCGATGGTGAGTCGATCTCCAGATTGTGGCTAATCATCATTACCAGCTGCTGAAACAATGACTTTCCTTCAGAAGGGCACTGGGGATCTGCCAGGCTTTTCTTACGGCGGCTTAGCGCCTGAGTCTGGATTTAAGGAATTAAGGCAGGCTTGGACACAACTAAATGTGCACTCTGATCACCCATCCAAGTCATCAACTCTGGACTGGCTTGTAAACCCTGCCTCATGAATTGCAACAATGCAGCAGCATTTTTGCAATTCTCTTCTTTTTTTTTTTTTTTTTTTTTCTTTACAGATCGCTGGGGTATTGCCAGTGGCAGTACAGCTGAAGGAACCTCATTTACACACACACATCTCAAAGAGATTTCCTGATCTCTGCACATTCTGGACAAGGAGAGGAAGACGGGGAGAGAGAACATAGGGGAATGGAGGGCAGATAGGAGATGGACATCGGTTCGTGGGAAAGGGAATTCTCCAAATATGGACGGCAGGATTATGAAAAATGACTCCTTCCATGTGGTGCTTAAAGGTTAGGTCTCTATTACATGGTGAGCCAAATGTCAGCAGTATCGCTGAAAGACTGGACTATACGATATTAATGGAGGGCCCTGGGAGCGAGCTTTCCCTGACTGAGTTCCCCCCCTCTCTCTTCTATAGACACATTATTCATGTAGTTGTCAGCGGGCACCTGGTGCATGTAACGTCACCAACATCTACAAACTAAATGATGGAGAGAATATGGCCCTCCCTGATAGCCAGCCAGTGGTGAAATTGAATGCTGCTCATGGAGGATAATGGAGAGTAAAAGCTACTACCGCCACGAGATAGTGAGATACATGCATGAGCCCCTCAGGTTGTCGCCTGCCCCGAAGCATATTAGCATAATGTTCAATTTTCAAGCTAATGCTGCTGCTCTCATTTGGCTCTTAGCTATACCTCTGATTCTGCGGGGACAGAGGGGAGTGTGTGCGCGGGGCAATGGGGCAGAGACACCGTCGACAAGACCGCCACATAAACCCGTTTTCCAACTCCCTTCGCGGCACAAATCAAAATGCTTTCATCTTCCTCTGGAAGCGTGTTAAACCTCCCGTGAATCTCCTTGGCATAATGGCAGGGGAGGGTATTCATGAATTTCATAATACATAAATTGCGTGGGAAAATATACAAATGCACCGAGAACAAAAACAAAAACAAACAAAGGAAACCACAATCAAAAAAAGAGCATGCATATACCCCTCATTTCAATTTGCGCCTTATTCATAGTAGGTCCTACTTGAACCAGGCATGCGTGCGGAGTGAATTTTCTTTCCTTTTTTTCACCAATGTAATTTGAGAATGTGACTTAAACACAAAATTGCATGTGGATTGTGTTTCCGATGAAACATGATCGACAGGGGACAGACAGACAACTACGGAGCAACTCTTATTGATTTAAAAAGACGCAATGTTATCTGAAGTGCGTGCGTGACTGCGCGCGTGTGTGTGTGTGTGTGTGACTGTGTGTGTGTGTGTGTGCGCGCGCGCGCGTGTGATTGTTTGTAAGGCAGGCAGGGTTGAGCTTGTGGATTATTTGCGGGTAATATTCTACTGCTGCGGTAAATATCTTGTGTCGTGCAGCAGAGGGTGTATAAGAAAGATTCTCTCTCAAGCCATTTTAATGAAGTCCCAAATGTCATCCCTATGCCTCTTTCTTTCAAGAGCAGACTGTAAGAAACTCCCCTAGAAACACACTGTCCCCTCGGTACCTCTTTCAACTGATTTAAAAACAAGCGGAGGCTGGAGAAAAGGGGAGGGGGGGGGGGGTTGGTAGTATAAGAAACGAGACAGCTATTCCCTGGCGGAGTTCAGAAGGTTGTGTCTAAACAGGTGCTTTGTGTCATTAACCATTATATTCTAAATTATTTAAAAAAAATCACAGATCACAGATTGCGGCGCGTTGTGAGCTTGTAGATTTGCTTAAATTAAAAAAATAATGATAACATTTTCCAATTTAAGGGTTAAAGTGGTTAAGGGACCCCCTTGTTGACTGGATGAAGTGGGTTTCGTATAATGTCAATTTCTGCTCAATCTCCCTTCAAACAACGTGTCAGGGTTGGCATCTCACTGATGATGGAAAAGCACAGGGAATGCTATGGAATCCAATGCCAAAAGATGGCTTTAATCATTAGCCATTTCATAATTCCATTCCCCTTGCCCCAACGCTCCTGCAACAGGGCTAACAGGAGCAGGAGACGTCCATAGCTAAAGTGTGAAAAATGTCAGTGTAATTCACTTGGGTTTATTTATTCATTTTTGCAGCCAAGAGAGTCAGAGAGAGTGAGCTCAAATTAGAGCCAACATATTTTCCTCTCAACAATAGTGAAGTGGGTGGTGAGAATCATCCAATTACTGCAGCACGGTGTCTCTGTGTGTGGCACTCAGTCTGCTTCTTCTACTATGTATTAACCCTTTATTTCATAATGCGTTTCTTGACAGCAGTATAAACACAATCATTATTTTTTTTGAATTATCCCTATAGATACGTGACTCAAAATGTAAAAAAAAATAATAAATAAAAAGAAAGAATAAGGAAAAAGTGACGTGTGTGTGTGTGTGTGTGTGTGTGTGTGTGTGTGTGTGTGCGCGTGCATTAGTCATAAGGCAGTGCCACTGCTGTAGATGCAGTAAAACAAAAACAGTCAAGTGATCAATCAGATCAACCAGTTGCACCTGCCTTGATAACGGCCCAAACAACAATTACTTCAGAGAGCCAAACTTGATCAAGAATTCTAGCAATTTGTTCACAACAAAGCAAAGTCCCAAAGGGAACTAGAGCATTATTTTAATGTTGAGGTATACAGTATGTGCAAAGGGGAAAAGAAGTGCACCGTTTATCTGTCTATGAGATCTCTAGTGGTGACAGGAGAGACTACTGTGGATAATCACATTAACACCCCCCCCCCCCCCCCCCCCCCACACACACACACACACACACACACACAGGTGCGTGATTTTCAAGCAGTATCACAAATCCACAATACTATCAGATTCCTTTTCATTCGATTTTTTATGGTTATTTTTTTCTTTAATTACTTAACAGCACAATCACTAACAATAAAATAACATGTAACAGGCCATTTAGAGCAAAATACTTATTTCAAAGTATAAATTAAGCTATAGAACTGAAAACCATAGCATGTGCTTTCACTCATTCACTGTATCACGATATCTCTGAAAATACATATTGTGGAGACATTATATCGTCTCGACGATAGTTCTCACCATATCTCCAACAACCCCACCCCGCACGCATGCACACGCACACACACACACACACACACACACACACACACACACACACACACACACACACACACACACACACACACACACACACACACACACACACACACACACACACACACACACACACACACACACACACACACACACACACACACACACACAATTCAAAGCAATTCAAAGCAATTCCAAAGCTATATGCTTAAATGCTTGCACTTTACCGTTCCTATTCTGGGCCGAACACTTCAGGCAACCAGGAAAAGTGCACAAAGAGGGACAAAGTGAAGTATCCGTGCACATGTTTAATGTTGAGCCTTAATGGGCCTTAAGGGAGATGAGCAGGCAGCAAGGGAGACATTTATGTCCAAGAATAATGCAATCAGTCGGTCCTCACTTCCATATCGGGTTGCAGGCAGGATGGGAGCGGAGCATGTCATTCAAACCACTCCAGGACTCAAGTGTGTGTGCGTGTGTGTGTGTGTGTGTGTGTGTGTGTGTGTGTGTGTGTGTGTGTGTGTGTGTGTGTGTGTGTGTGTGTGTGTGCGTGCGTGCGTGCTGTGCGTGCGTGCGATGTTTTAAGCAAGCGTTGTATAACAAAATAAACATAATCATTTATACATTAAAAAAATCAATCTGTGGTTACATTTTTTTGGACTCTTAGTTCAGACAATAATATTGTAACAGTGAACAGTACGGGGTTAAAAAAAAAAACTAAGACTGCAGGTAGAGGCCCTGCAGGTCTCTGTAGAGATGGCTATGCAATATGATTGAAAACATTATAATGGCCCTCATAGTACTAATGGCTGTAGCCATTACCGAGGGGATGTGGGGCAATCAGCTGATAAGTATCTGAACATCATCTCTACTGGAGTCTTGTATTCAGCATTTTGATATATTTATTTAATAATGTCTTTGGTTTAAGATTTGAAACATTTTGCAAAGTGATTGAGAGTGACATGAGTTCATTACTTTCTGTTGTTCTGGAATTAAATGATGTACTGAAATTCAAGCGGAGTGGATTTTATTTCAAGGTGATGTAACTTGTTCTTCAGCTAGTGTAACAGCTCTGGGTTAACTTATCTCACCTCTTTGGCAAAGTTGTCTATTCTGTGAAGCCAAATAGGATTTTAAGACGGAAAACAGGATTACATTAAAAGACAATAATAAAGTGCTCCATCTTCATTTCAACACCTTATCGTTCTAGATAATTATTATCTCCCAAAAACACGGAGGAAGCCCTTTTCTCTGCAACTTCCAAGCTCTTGAGACGTCAGGCAACATTCAGCAGACGTCTCCCTCTCGGGTAATGTGGAAAAGGCAATAGGTGGAAAACGCTCCAACGTATTTGCCAAATGCTCTGTCATCTAATGCCCTCTCCGCTGCTCCATTGTCTAATCCCACTGCCCAGGCCTCTAAAAGGATACAGCCAGCTAACAAGATGAATGGGCTTTGAACCCTGGAGCTGCTAAAAGCCAACCTGGCCAATTTATCCGAGTGACCTCTCCACTTGGCAGAGAAGGGCCCTAACCTCTCCTGGAAGCCTTTAGGCGTATAGATCAATACTGGTCCATGCAAAACAATCCAAAACCGGGGAGAGGCTCAGACACCTTGTTCGACATCTTAATGCTGTTTTCAACACACAACTGGCTGCAATTATAAACTGCAACTTGAATTGATTGTAGTTTGTGGAGTGTTGCATCGTCATTTCTTTAATATTACTAAATGTCTGTCTGTCTGTCTGTCTGTCTGTCTCAGGGGACTTTTCATTGACAAAATAATTTACTACACTGACACTGTGGTGTATTTCAGCTACTGTCAATGTCTTATCACAAAACTAATATCACAAACAATATTATAAATTTGCCAAAACAACCAACTCTGAAGGAAAACATGATGCTGAAGACAGTAAATCATGAATGTACATAAGAGGAGAATCTAAGTCAACTCCATTTGTTGTGCCACATCACTGCACACACCGTCACACTTTAATGGAAAAGAAAAAAAAAATCAAGGCCATCCTCTTTAATCAGGCTTTCCAAGTCTTGGATGTAATATTGAGCAGCACAAGTTGAGGGGAAAATAAGACTTCAGCTAAATTGTGTATTCCGTTTCATGTTCTTTTTTTCGGTGTCATCTTCAGCTCAGATAAAAGGCATCGGCTTCAATAGCCGGGGCCGGGCCTATATGGAGGAGAGATAAAGGATCCGCGGGAAAAGAGCCTTTCACAACAGAATATGTTTTCTCTCTCTCTCTCTGTGCATGAATCAGCTTACGTGACACACAATATCAATCGCCGGGCCTCAAATCTATATCTGCAAAGTGCTTAGGTTTGCATGGGTGATTAGATGAATTGAACTGAGAACAGTCAGGTTACTTGAGCATCCCTGCCAACGTTCCCGACATCTAATGCCTCTGCTCTGCCTCTGAAGTGACCACAGTTTCCAGATACAGCACTCGGGGAACTCGGGCCCCCGAGTGCTTTATGTATTCTGATACCATTCATTTTTAATAATCAGGACCAGAATATTTTTCTTCCCCCCCCCCCCCCCCCCAACGTCTTCCACAAATCTCCGCCGCTGCAGGCCCAGAAAACCTCCACTCTTTTTTGCTTTTTCGGTGTTCACCTGACAGTTCCGTTTCGAACAATTAAAAACAAATCAAATAATTCAAAAATAGGAAAAATAAATGACATTATCTGCAAACTCACAGCATGGATGAAGCCATTTCTGCGCTCTCTGTCTTACAACAAAAATATATAGCATGGAGCTTACACTAGTAAGTGGTTAATATTCCTAAAATCCGCAGAACCCTGAAAAATAATGCTTTCTAGAATGGCATCCTCTCTCTCTCTCTCTCTCTCTCTCTGTCACAGAATTATGCATTTTCCCCACCCTTCCAATATAGACTATAGGGGGGAGACTGGGGTTTGTTGTGTGTTCAGCACATTTCTTTCCCCAGGCTTCCCCTGTCGATGATGTGCCCCGGCTCCCAGCACAGCAGCGGAACGGCAGCCTCTCGTCAGATGAGTGCTGGGGTAGAGAGGAGAGGACATGAGAGGAGGAGGAGAGGAGGGGAGGGGACGGGATGGGGTTCTCGTGGCTGTATAATGAGTTTGACAATGAAAGTGACACAGCGTCCTCCCTAGACGCTGCCATGTGATCAATCACAGCAATGGCTCAGCCCATTTCCTCCAGTGGATACTGACCTTTCTCCCTCATGTAAAGCCTGCGTGTGCGTGCGTGCGTGCGTGCATTGTTCTACTGTACATCTCGGCATTGTTCCAAAGCCCTTTTAAGTTCATCTCTACGGCCAGTTTAGAGTTAAAGAGTGGCAAGTCTCTTTCAGGGGTAGAAAAGTAAAAAAACACAACAATCACAACGTCCCAGCGAAGGAAGGTTATATCCTTATGCTCTTTAGCTGCGGATACAGGACACTTTACAGAAAGGCTTAAACGAACACGCTTTTTTTTCCTCTCTATTATATGTTCTCATATAAAGGTGTATCGTAAATGTATACAAATAAAGTAGGACAAAGCTTTTAAAGTAAGAAGAAATGAGAAGATTTCACACGGCTTTAGAACCATCCTTTTCTTTTTTTTAACTCATTCTGAACGGGAACCAATTTTGGTGTTCGCATCATGTTATGCTTTAGCTATTGAAAAATAGCAGATCTACAAGCTCATAGCGCGCCACCGAGTGGCGCGCTACGAGCTTGTAGGTCTGCTATTTTTGAAAAATCGAAGAACAGACTGACATTTTTAGAATCTGATCTCAGGTCAGAATGGGTTCATCAGACCAGTGTGTGTCCAGTGGAAACCTCGTATGAATCTGATCTCAGGTCAGAATGGGTTAAAAAGGCTAGCTGAAGACGTGTGGGTTTTATTTGACGGCACCGCCGCGGATGAAGCGGCCCAACTAGGGACTCTATGTTAACTTGAACCGGCGACATCATCATCATGAGCACATGGCTCGTGTCGTCGTCCCCCCCCCCCCCCGGCGGCATGCAGGACTGCTGCTCCCGCGAAACACCAGGGGATTATAACGGCTAACGTGCTATCGGGGGGGGGCATCCTCGGGCCCGCTCATGTCCTCTTATTATCGGCCTCATCTTAACCCATTCTGAACGGGAACCCATTTTGGTGTTAGCATCATGTTATGCTTTAGCTATTGAAAAATAGCAGATCTACAAGCTCATAGCGCGCCACCGAGTGGCGCGCTACGAGCTTGTAGGTCTGCTATTTTTTTTAAATCGAAGAACGACTGACATTTTTTTAGAATCTGATCTCAGGTCAGAATGGGTTCATCAGACCAGTGTGTGTGTGTGTGTCCAGTGGAAACCTCGTATGAATCTGATCTCAGGTCAGAACGGGTTAACATGCCCCCCGGGGCCCGCCGGCGCATCTCGTCGGGGGAAAGCCGACGTGTCCGTAATAAGACTTCTAAATCACTCTTTATGACTGCCTTTTTTTTTTACATCGCCGCAAACCGCTTGTCTTATCTATGAGGTATGGCTCTATACGCTGCGCTCCGATGCCTCTTTAACTGCCTCGATATCCAGTCAATACCTCGCCTCGTTGGGCTGAATATGTTGTAACTCAAATCGGTAAAGCAGCGCTGCACGACGTCCATCGAGTCAAAAAAGATGTGAAAAGCCAAGACGACATTTGGTTTCAGGTCAGTGAGTGAGTGAGGACCGCTTGACAGGAAGTCCATTTAATGTGCACATAAAACATACTGGAGAAAGCAGGGTGACTTGAAACAGAAGTCTATTATTGACAGAGGAATAATGATTAAGAAAGAGAATTGAGGATTCAAGTTGTTACTTTGCCCCTGTAGTATTAGTCTTAGTTTGATTGTTTTGAGAGTGTAAAATTACAAGTATATAATAATAAATATAGTCAATTTTTTTACACTGGCTAGGATTTTCCTGGGTGGTTGCATATTGTTTTATTAAACCTTTTATCTTTGATGTTTGGTTAAGGTTGGTTGTCTTCTTTAAGTTCACCCTTAATGAAGACAGTATAACGTAATGTTCAAAGACTACGCTATTTTCAAACATGAAACATTTATCCTCGCGTGGAATTTCCCCCGAAATAGCCTAAAATAACAAGCGGCCCAATTCACAGTTAAAATGATTTTCACACTGCACGTCAAAGAGCCTATTTCAGCACCAGGGTGTAATTGATGATTTCCTTTACTCATTTTCTACACCATAATAGTTCAGTAAACTCATCACTTAAGATGTTTAAGCTGAGATACAGTAAGCACAGTTTTGATGTTGTACTACAGTTTAAACAGGCATTTAGTAAGAGTTATGATATCAGCAGCAGCAGCTTGAGACATTTGTTTTTAAACTAAACATCTTACATGAAATGTTAGCTCTCAGGTTTGGGGGGAGGGCACAATCCATACAAACTGCTGCATAATGGCTGTAAATTGCCGGTTTTGATAGTTTTTTTTTTATGAGAAAGACTGGAAAATATATCTCTCCGGACAACCTGACCGGTTGACAATGACACGGCAGTTTATTATAACAATTATCACTGCAAATTAGGCACATTTCAAATCCTCTGCTTCGCAAGCTCTGTCTCTCTCTCTCTCTCTCTCTCTCTCTCTCTCTCTCTCTCTCACACACACACACACTGTTGCTGCGAAGTTGTCGGCAGTCTCAGGGCACCGGTCCGATTCTATACTGTTCGATAGTTGTGTATCGAACAGTCAAACCAAGTCGCATGCTTCATTATGAGTTAGAATACACCACAGACACTTTCAAACGAGAGCACACTTGTGAGTGAAGTTGGCTAGTTGTCCTACCCCCACATAACGCACGCACATTTGAATGCGATACATCCAACGCGGATGCCTAAGACTCTTCACAGGAGCTATATCCACACTGCGACTGTCACCACCCAGGGGAAACACGACGTTTATCATACACGTGGACGGACACAAATAAAATTCTACCACGACTTCAACTGAAAAGCTCTTTGAAGAGACGATACACACGATTCCAACCTATATGCTTGAAGAGCCGCCTGGAGCCAAACCATAATAATAAGCAAAGGAGGCAGAATTTGTTTTGTATGCTTACACGGTACAGTCGAGGCATTCAGCTGATGCTCTCAACGACGCAGACGTGCGGCACACAGTCTGAGTGCAATGGCACAATGTGGTTAGATAAATCCCTTGAACGCCAAGCGTCCCCCGCAGTCGATAGATACACAGTGCAGCGGTCGGAGCCACGGCACTGACAACTGCAGTGTCCCTGGGAAGAGGAAGGAGAACACAGAGCAAAAGGAAACTGACATAAAGTCAGATGGATGTTCCGTGTTACTGCTGGGCTACATGGGAAAACACCTGCATACCATGTCCAGAAAAACACTCCAGGAGCGGAGGAAAGAAAACCTATTTCAGTGAATAGGAAACAAAAATAGACCTAGAATCCTAGATACTGTGTAGCGTCTCAACATGCTACAACACATCTGTCCGTCGTGAATTCATTTGAATAATAGTAAGCAGTAAGCCCTGAATTACTTCGTTGTACAACGGACTGTTAGTTAGTCAATAGCCGGGTTGAAGGTGCAGCACTTTAACAACACAGTAAACACCTATGAATCAGAAAGAAAATTGTCCCAAGATTCCAAGGTTAAAAAAATCTGTAATGGAAAAAGCCAAGTTCCAAGGATTCTTGAACCAGATTACAAATGGGATGTACTGTAACAAAGCAATAACACAACACAACACAATCCCTGCAGCAAAGAACTCTTTTCAATTTCTTCCAATATTATTCATAGGGGAAAAAAAGCTTTCTGACTCATTCAAATGCAGACTGGTAATACGACCACTCAATTAGGCTGCCTGATGAAATGAGCCATTCTCTCAAGTACAGTAAATAAAGGCTCTGGTAAATGACACTTGGAGAATAATTCCTAATCGTAATTGCGAGTCCTTGCAGTCTGCGGATAGAAAAGGCAAAGTGGCAGGTTGTAAGGGGGGGGGGGGGGGGGGGGTGTTAATCCAACTCCAGGAAATGATCCGGAAAGGTAACACAATTAAACCTGCTCCGTGGGAACTAGGAAATTGAAATTCATGTATTCTATTTGTCTGTATTCTAAGTGTTCAAAGTACTGTAGGGTTAACGAGTGAGACATTTTCTATATTGCGAAAAGAGGCACAATGTCCCAAGAATCCTGGGAAATTTGTTTTCTATCTACACTACAGTCAAAACTAATTTGTTCATATTGCAAGCATATTTCAACAAGAAGAATCAACATTACAATGAACATAATATAAACTTTGAATGCTGCTTAATTTCACTATACTGTAGTCTTTTATTCCTGTGAGGGATATGGAATGCCAAGTTCATTGTCTTTGATCTCTGCTGAGCAGAACAGCCTTGTGGAAGTGACATTTGACAATTCTTCATTGTATAAACAAATGAAATAAGTAAGTCATTTGGGATTTTCAAAATCATTCCATTTAGATGAGATTGATACCATCATGCTGTTAGGCTCTGAGGCTGCAGGTATGCAGGGTGCATTATGGGTCTTCTGTAATAGCAAGCAATGTACTAGCCTGGAATCCAGCCTGATTCGCTACGTTCATCTTTTTCTCACTGGCAAGAAGCGGCGGGCTATTTTCTCCAGTTGGCGCACAGAGAGAAGAGGCTTTTGTGAAGCGATAGATATATTGCAACCAGCCTAACACCATCACATCCACCCTAACACCACCACATCCACCCTAACACCATCACATCCACCTAGACACATCACATCCACACAGACACATCACATCCACCCCAACACCATCACACCCACCCAGACATGTATGCACCCTAACACCACCACATCCACCCTAACACCATCACATCCACCCTAACACCACCACATCCACCCTAACACCACCACATCCACCCCAACACCACCACATCCACCCCAACACCACCACATCCACCACCACATCCACCCTAACACCACCACATCCACCCCAACACCACCACATCCACCCTAACACCACCACATCCACCCCAACACCATCACATCCACCCTAACACCACCACATCCACCACCACATCCACCCTAACACCACCACATCCACCCTAACACCACCACATCCACCCTAACGCCACCACATCCACCCTAACACCACCACATCCACCCTAACACCACCACATCCACCCTAACACCACCACATCCACCCTAACACCACCACATCCACCCCAACACCACCACATCCACCCTAACACCACCACATCCACCCCAACACCACCACATCCACCCCAACACCACCACATCCACCCCAACACCATCACATCCACCACCACATCCACCCTAACACCACCACATCCACCCTAACACCACCACATCCACCCTAACACCACCACATCCACCCCAACACCATCACATCCACCACCACATCCACCCTAACACCACCACATCCACCCCAATCTGAGAATCCCATCGTCAAATATTCGGGAAAACAGCGCCTCCGCTGTTGTTCCTCGAAATTAGACTCTGGGGGCAACGTCTGTTTAGAATTTCGATCAACCGGAAAAGGCCCTTGCTTTTCCGCCGAGTTCCACTACTACCGCTGTGTCGCACTGTTTTCATTCCTACTTTCAACCATTCCTTTGCGGAACAAAACATGGATGTAACGGAGGAGGAAAAGTTGCTGTTCTACACAATGTTGAACATATCAAACCGCTTCAGCACATTTGTTTGAAATATTTAATCGATCGACGAGATGTTTTATTATGTTTACCTACTGGTTTTGGAAAAAGCCTCGTATATCAAGCTTGGCCAACGGTGTGTTCCCTAGTCCCTACTTTCCGAAGCCTTTCCAGAGAGATGGCTAAAGGACGCTATCGTTTTTGTTATATGCCCACTCATTTCTATAATGGAAGAGCAAGTGAAAATGTTGACGGAGCGAGGCATTTCTGCAGCATATGCTGGGCAGAATGCATCTACAGACTCTGAAAACATGCCGTTTATTAACATTTAATCATAATAATGCTAGAAAATACAATTTAACCATGTGTACTACTACTTATGCATGTTGCATCATGGCATGCAGAAAAACAGCCAGCTTTAAACTCACGAGTCACAATGCATCTCAGTGCTAGTATTGTGACCTTATAGATCACCCATTTTGATCAAGTGCTGAGTATTTAAGGGATTAGTGTCTAAAATAAAATACACTGAATGTACTTTTAGTACTGTCAAACGATCATATGGACCCAACCATCCATTAAATCAAGTTTATTATAAATATGCAA
Source organism: Protomyctophum bolini (assembly GCF_963924005.1). Lineage (NCBI taxonomy): Eukaryota > Metazoa > Chordata > Actinopteri > Myctophiformes > Myctophidae > Protomyctophum > Protomyctophum bolini. Next base: position 7,852,915 of record NC_137871.1, on the reverse strand, counting down.
CACAATTTGAAATTTAGACAATAAATGTAGCTAATGTAAGAGGATTTATATTCATTGATTACACTAGATAATGGGTCCTTGTTGACCTGTAAAACGTAATGGACCCCTTCTCAAAGTTTAAAGCAAAAATATAGATAATACCACGTCTGAAAGGCTTTGTATCCTAATGTGATTTGTGAAACAGTGTGAAAAGGAGCCCCCGCGGTTTCCAAATCAATTCACTTTCAGATTGAACACTAAACCAAAGCTTTTATAACTTTAATTTGTACTGCAAAATACATTTGTTTTACGTCCGTTATATTTGTACGTCACGGACTGTTCTGAAGTTGCTTAAATAAAGGGGTCATTTGTTGGGAAACGTAAATATTAGCACACAACACAATTAACGCATTTGATTGAAGTTAATTACACTTAATCATAACCAACGCTTTTATTCATACTTTGTACTGTACACAGTTTACATTACATTTAGTTTGACGGAGTTTACACTTATTTGTTCAACATAGGACAACATTAGATAGCACTTCCCCGTTTTTTTGAGGTGAGATGGAGATGCTGTTGCACAACGCTTATGTCTAGCATTGTTTCGGTCATACAGTTATTTGACCGAATCGCCAACCTTTTCCAAAATTTCTTTGGTGCGCGAATATTTCATCAACAATTGTTTGCAGCTTAAGCAAATCGATTTCAGTGGATCGTCTGCAACAACAGGTTCTTCGGTTATAGCTTCCAAACTAGTCTCCAATCCCTGATTTGTGAATAAATTAAATACTTGTCCTTTTACTCCATACTTTAAATAATCTCCACAAACTCTACATACATTCGTAATAGGTTTATTTGGTGTTGTTTGTTGACCAGAGGAAGCCATGTTCAATAATAATGGAAGCGTGTAGGTTTGCTTCCAGTGGGACGAAATGTCCTCGCTGCACACACATGTAAATCCCGCCCACTAAATGTGATTGGGTGATTGCGCGGCTGACTTCCTGAACTACAGCGTCCATACTTGTAGGCCAGTGATACGTTTCTTTCTACTGCTTGCCGACAGACTAGTTGACGCGAGGCAACAGTCTGTCTTGAGAGACTACATCCACCCTAACACCACCACATCCACCCCAACACCATCACATCCACCCTAACACCACCACATCCACCCTAACGCCACCACATCCACCCTAACACCACCACATCCACCCTAACACCACCACATCCACCCTAACGCCACCACATCCACCCTAACACCACCACATCCACCCTAACACCATCACATCCACCTAGACACATCACATCCACACAGACACATCACATCCACCCCAACACCATCACACCCACCCAGACATGTATGCACCCTAACACCACCACATCCACCCTAACACCATCACATCCACCCTAACACCACCACATCCACCCTAACACCACCACATCCACCCCAACACCACCACATCCACCCTAACACCACCACATCCACCCTAACACCACCACATCCACCCTAACACCATCACATCCACCTAGACACATCACATCCACCCTAACACCACCACATCCACCCTAACACCACCACATCCACCCTAACACCACCACATCCACCCCAACACCACCACATCCACCCTAACACCACCACATCCACCCTAACACCACCACATCCACCCTAACACCACCACATCCACCCCAACACCATCACATCCACCCCAACACCACCACATCCACCCTAACACCACCACATCCACCCCAACACCATCACATCCACCCCAACACCATCACATCCACCCTAACACCACCACATCCACCCCAACACCATTACATCCACCACCACATCCACCAGGTTGTATGTGAATGTTGGCAGACAGCTGCTCCACTCTTCCCCGGTACTGCGTCGTATACCAGCACTGAATCATCTTTTAGTAGTATATGGAGTACCGGATCGTACCCCAGAAGTGAACAGCCTGTACAGAACAGTGGACGATGGCGGAAAAACAATGGCTCTGCGAAAAAACAACGTCCACTCTCGTTTGCAGTCTGACGAGGCCAGAGTCAGGAAACCAGAGCATTTTTTTCTGCTAGCATAACGAGAGAACAACGGGGGTACTGTTTTCATCAAAACACGCCACAGATGGCCAGTCCTTTCGACCGACAACAAAAACTGAAAACTCTCTGATGTTAATCATCCTGTTGGGTGTTTTTGGGCTTCTGCCATATTGAATTATGAAAGTGGTGAGGGAGTACTGTCTGGGGTAATCAATATAGGCTGATTCCATTGTGCCAAATACGCAGTATACAGATCCTGAGAGATGTTGAGTTTAACAGATGGTGTGATACCTTCGTCAGTATGTCAACGTGTGCGTGAGTGTTTGTATGTTCTAATCTTGGAAAGATAATGGGTAAGAAAAAAGTGGAGGAGTGAGTGTTTGTGTTTCTGTGTGTGTGTGTGTGTGTGTGTGTGTGTGTGTGTGACTGTGTGTGTGTGTGTGTGTGTGTGTGTGACTGTGTGTGTGTGTGTGTGTGTGTGTGTGTGTGTGTGTGTGTGTGAGAGAGAGTGAGTGAGTGAGAAAGAGAGCGCAAGCACAGGAAGCAGCATGTTAAAATCTGTGTGCTTTCATCCTCCCGCCTCCCTAGAACACACCGTTGTTGCTTCTCCGTGGCTTTAATTAACCTTCTGCTAACATCAGTGCGAAAAGTAAATCTGTGAGCAGTGCCAAGCCATAAAAAAATGAGTAAAACTCATTTGTATCCGGAGGAAAGCAAGGTATTTTTCTTATTATGAATTACTGTACACAGTCTGTGACATTAAGGCTCTGACTGAACGCAAATCTGATTAGTTTCACGAATACAATCTACAGGGACTGACTTCCACACACTACTATACTTGCAAGTGGTCGACCTATATTATGCCGATCGCGGTAAGGGTGTGCAATAAAAATAAAACAGATTCAATTATTATTATTATTACAATTGTAATGGTTTTGGCCCGGGCAGTTAGCTCAACCGTCTGGGCACCAAGCCAGGCCAAGCCAGCCGGACGGCGTGCCGCGGGTTCGACTCCCGAGCCCGGCGGTCTTTGCCGCGTGTCACTCCCCATCACTTGGCAAAACGCCAAAAGAAATATCTTAAAACTAAAAAGTAATGGTTTATATTGTTTTTAAATGTTCTAGTATTTTTAAAAAGCTAAGTAACTTGGGACACACACACACACACACACACACACACACACACACACACACACACACACAAAGAATTGTGATATCCGATCAATCATTGAATCGCAGAATTGCAATATAAAATACAGTATGTAATAATATAAATCAAGCACCCTAGGTATCGATATCGTATTGGGAGGTACGTGAATCGTCCCACCCCTAAATCACGCCACATTGTGAGCTTGTAGATTGTATTTTCACACACATGCGCGGGCGCGCACACACATGCGCGCGCACACACACACACACACACACACACACATACACACACACACACACACACACACACACACACACACACACACACACACACACACAATCTAAACACATACCTGTACATCAGCATAGAGACAGTGTAGTGCCACGGTAATCATATAGGATCATAGGTAAACCTATAGCATCAATCTGAACAGTATCATGTGAAAAATAAACACTAGAATGTGTACATTCATTGAAACTATAGGATGCCAGGTCAACAAATGGACCCGGCATCTGTCAAAATATCTTGCCATCTAAAAATGAAGCTTATAGTCTGGCAGTCAACAGGCTAGTGCAACATTTGGTATACAGTCTTTTTTTATTGGCGTAAAATATTGTCGATTGTCTAGACATTAATGATAACAGCGATATCGTATCACGATACATGGTGGACGATACATTGCATGGGTGATATTGGTTCATTATGGCGATATGATACAATTCAATGATTTGAAATCGATACAGTAACTATTTAGCAAAGACATGCAATCTGTGTGAAACATGTGGACGGAGCAGTTTTTCTTGAGGGAAATATTTAGTATTATGGATATAAAGTAAACACAGTATTTCTCTGCCAAATACATGGCCAGTATATGTGAAGACATTATGGACAAACCTGCACCTTGACATGAACACAGAGTTCATGTGTGTGTGGAATGGAAAAGTAATTAAACACATTTATTTCTTCTTAAAAGTGCTTAGTATGGATACAATCGTTTAGATGTTTTCTTTTTCATTGCAAAACCATTCAATACTTATTATTTGCATTACAAACGTGTGTCATAATACGATATGATACAACGTGTAACTTAAATTGTTGAAATTAAAATCGATTTCTCGATGCAGTTACTATATCGTTACACCCCTAATATACATGCGTTCATGAATCCACTTGCTGACAATCTGTCAGCATAGATTTTTTTTGAATCGAGGTTTACATATAATGTGACCATACCATTAACATCCTACATGAAGGCAAAAATGTCAAAATTGTATTATGCTTAAAGTAGGACATGTCAATTGTCAAAATTGCTCACAGCTGACAGCCGGTCAGCAAGTGGATTCACGGATGTATGTATGTAGACAATATTTTAGGCCAATAAAAAAAGACAATATATATATACCAAATTTCCCACTCCACAACCCCGGGCTGCCGGACTATTAAGACTGCATGGTCAAGTGCTACGGGCTAAGGTGGAGTCTGAAGAGGCGAGTCTTCAGATTATGGGGAGTTAGGGCGCTTTCACACCGGACATGTTTGGTTCGTTTAAAACGAACCATGGTCCGCTTACCCCTTTGGTTCGGTTGGTGTGAACGTGCATCCGAACTCTGGTGCGGATCAAAGAAACGAACCATATGGTGCGCTAAAAAAAGGCCGGACTCGGTTCGCTTCCAAACGAACCACGGTGCGGTTCGTTACTGGTGTGAACGCATTCGGACTTTATAGAGGACTAAATGCAGGACGATAGCCAAAATAGCTGTCGGGCGTCGGCAGTTGTGAGGCTGCATTAATAATTAGTTATAAAAGCATGTATTTTTTACGGGGATCACTATTGATATGAGAGCTGACAGACTGATTTTAATAGTAGACGCATACAGTATATGTCGAGGCGCAGAGCAAAAAAAAAAGCATGCGATGCACGAGTCTTCATGCGAGAGTTTCTCTTTCAACTTGTGTCCCCTCCTTTTTTCTGTCTGTGTGTGTGTGTGTGTGTGTGTGTGTGTGTGTGTGTGTGTGTGTGTGTGTGTGTGTGTGTGTGTGTGTGTGTGTGTGTGTGTGGGCGCGCGCACATGAGGGGGAGAGACCCATATATTTATATGGGAGAGACACAGAGACAGAGAAATATTTAAAATCATCCATGTCGCGCACGGCCGCACGTATAGAGAAAAAGCCAGTGTTAAATAAGCTATACACAGGTGGTCCCAAATGATTAATGGATTACATCACTATAGCAAAAGACGTAAAACTAGGTAAACTCAATTAGCTGCAGCGGAGCTGTTCTGACTTGAAGCTCAATAACCTACTAACTAGTGACCACCTTCAAGTTTAAACCATAAGATGACATGGAAATGCCCGCCGATTTGATGCGCAGAAATAACATCTAATCGGGTCCTTTTTATCGGGGATACCTTGTTGTAGGCTATACGTCTCCGTGAATTGTATGCATCAGCAGCAAGCACAGTATTGTTCAAACACCTGCTCCTCTGTTCATCTGTTGCTCTTATTTGGCTAATAAAATAATGAATAAGAATGAATGCAATAGCAAGTTGTTGCTGACTGTTATGTTGCTGTTCTCTTCTCTCTCTGTGTGACTGAAGGTTGCCCCAAAAATTGTAGACAGTGATTTCCCCTCATGTTCTTTTTCCCCTCACTATTTGGTTCGCTTAACATGTCCACGTGTCATTTGTTTACATATTGGGTACGCTTTACAAAGTCCAGTGTGAACACCAAACGGACCAAACATCAAAATGCAAATAGTTGGTCCTTGGTCCTTGATCCGGACCTTCTAAGCGAACGTTGGGTGTGAAAGCGCCCTCAGTCTACAATTCTGACTGCAATGGGTAGTTTGTTCCACAGTTTGGAGCCAGAAGGGAGGAGAAAAGTCTGGCATGTGTGGAGCGTTGTTCCGGACTTTTTAGGGAACGTTCTGACAGCTTCCCTGTGTTAGATGATCTGAGTGTGGGGGAGGGCCTGTATAGGGTTGGATCAGGCTTTGAAGATTTTGGGGGTGCCATACCTCTGGTGGCTTTGTAGGCCAACATCAGTGTTTTGTACTCTGTGGAGGCAGTAACTGGGAGCCAATAGAGGGAGCAGAGAAGGGGAAGGAGACACACACACACACACACACACACACACACACACACACACACACACACACACACACACACACACACACACACACACACACACACACACACACACACACACACACACACACACACACACACACACACACACACACACACACACACACACACACACACACACACACACACACACACACACACACACACACACACACACACACACACACACACACACACACACACACCTCGTTTGTGTCCGAGCATAGGCATGGTAACGCCCCGCCTGCCTCCGATTGGCCTACCGACACTGCCCGTCTTGACTGTCCTCCAAGGTGGATATAGCTATGCTGGATAGTCTGATACGAGGTTACTCCGTGGTGGGAATTAAATTAATAATGCGTAGTAGCCTACAGTATGATACAAGAGAACTGTAACTTGTAACTTTTATTTTTGTAAAAGAGGCAAACTAATGTTAATGCCGTTTGCTTTGATGGAATAATGTGTGTTCTAATTCTAAATAAAGTATTTGTGTTGATTATTGTGCCATTTATTTGTATACCGTGTAAACTTGAAACATTATTGTACTGTAAAAAGGTCTCCTTTCCCTTCATCTTTATCCTTTTTAGTATAATGGTTTACTATAATTAGATCATTAGATAATGCACAATATTCAACGCCAACACTTCATTTAGAACACACCCAAAACAAATCATATATAGTACAATGTACGTGTTCAATCAAGTATTCAATCAAAGCAAACAATATTAGTTTGCCTCATCTACAAAAAAACTTAAAAAAAACTTAAAAAGTTAGTTACAAGGCTGCATTCTGTCGCACGTGCCAAAAGTTAGTTACAAGGCTGCATTTTGTCGCACTGTCGCACGTGCCAAAAGTTAGTTACAAGGCTGCATTCTGTCGCACGTGCCAAAAGTTAGTTACAAGGCTGCATTCTGTGGCGCGTGCCAAGCTGTCATTCTCTTGTATCATTACTCAACCACGGAGTAACCTCGCATCTCGGAGGACAGTCAAGACGGGCAGTGTCGGTAGGCCAATCAGAGGCAGGCGGGGCGTTACCATGCCTATGCTCGGACACAAACAATATATACGTGCCACACACACACACACACACACACACAAGCCTTCCAACCTAACCATGTGCGCTGCGTTAACTAAGGATGGCAGGTGTTGTAGTGAGAGTGGCTTCAGCAGACCTAGGGTCTGCCCTCCCTGCCTCCCACAGAGATCTGTCACACACTACTGCACCACTGTAGCTACACGTACAAGTCCTTAACACGTCCTGCAGAAAACTCTTTCACACCCTGTTAGGAATCAACTAAAGTGGGCCAGACTGTGTTTCTATTTCATACAGTCATTCATGTTTTATGAGGGGTATCATATTGATTCTGGGAGTCAACACAGTCAACCGCTAAGGGAAGTGCCGAGTCTCAATTCACCGGTGAGTTCACGCAGCACCACAGAGTAACAATCAGAACTGGACTTAAAGGACAAGTCCATATTCACAGTACAGCGCCCCCTTGTGTTAAACAGCTGTTCCATGTTTAGCTGCATTTACATATAGTAAGACTCAAGTATTGGTGGACAGCTATTAATCACTCTATATGCAGTTTTTATAGCGACAGTGGAGGGAGAGAAAATGGTAGGAGAGAGAGATGGAGAGGACATGCATTGCATGCCATTGCAATACATGGGGCCTCAATTTCCCAGAACCCTTTGCATGCCAGTGCGATGGATGTTTTTGTGATGACGTCATCAAAACGCGTCACCTGTCCCACTGTGTCCTGTATGTGAAACCCTGTATGTCTTAAAACGTCTTAAATACGCGAATTAAACAATGAAAACATAACTCGTGTATCTCGTTATTGGGAGGGAAGCTGTTCTACAGTCAATTTGTTAACTCGTTAATCGTGTTAAGGGAGGGGAAGTGTTTACTTAATTAATAATAGGAACAGAGGCCAATAAGAGTTCTGAAGGAAAGGTACACACTCGTGTGTGAATGTAAATGCAACCCATGCATTGTACAGTAGTATTTATGTACAGTAGTGTGTAACCGACAGAGGAATAGGCTTCCATAACTTTGGTGACATTGTGATTTGTTGATCTGGTTTCATGATAATATTTCTGTGACTGCATTTCAACATCAACAACAACATTATCCATCAGGAAACAAGGAAGTGTGCCGTGTTTGTAACACCAACTACTGTAGGAATACAGACCAAAATGAATCATGTAGAACAGTTAGCCACTGACTATACGCTAATACATTAATCTCCTGCAGATGAGAAAGAATTGACTCAATGTTGCTGACACCCTGAAGTAATGTGTGAAATGTTCAGCTTGGAGCGTCTTACATTATTATGGACGATTGGATTACATCACTTCTCCTTCATCTCTGCTTCAGTTTGAAGTTTATGAAAACAGAAAATGAACACCCCATGGCAGGAACAGGCTATGGGTCGTGTGATGTGATAATATACAAAAGTCTTAGAACATCAGCACTCGTATATTATATATTATTATCCAGCAATGTAAATTATCCATAGAGTTTTCATAACCACTTTCCGCCTTGTGTCCTTGTGTTTTGGGTATGTCAAAAAAGTTAAATAAATGAAATAGTGAAAATACCCGATCGACAACATCACAAAATGTCACATTGTGACGCAGTGTGAGCTTGTAGATCAGTTATTTGCAATACTTTTGCACAAGACTGTAGTATAACAATTTGTTTCGTAGTGTTAGTTTAAATTGCAGTATAAATTGTACAGGTGCACAAACAGTAACTATGTAATGTTATGTAAATGTATTCCACTGTTTGCCTGTCTGTTTTCCGTTTCTTGTGAGGACTGTGGATGAAAATCCGGTGTATTTACGTCCATTAATATGCATTGTCCTGTCCAAATAAACAAATAAACTAAATAAAGTAAAAGTAGATGTTGTTCAAGGCTGGGAAAGCAACAAGGTGGTCCATCTAGGAAACCAAATAAAAAACAACCAGAATCAATCAAATTGATTGAATTCTGAAAACATTGGACCCCCCAATGGTAGGTAAAAGATGATGTTCAAAGAAGTGCCTCTCAGTCACGATGCAGTTTTCAGTTCAATATGTTCTCACCAGCAAGCCTGTAGTATCCAATAAACTTAGAAATCTCCCTTCAAACACTCTCTACCACTGAGTTTTCTGTCGAGTGAAGTTACACACCAAAACCCCGAACCTTTTGGTCCTGTACACAAGTCCCATCCGTTTTGGGACTTTTCCCTCAATATTGATGGCTCCACCGTTACCTCCCTCCACCAAGTCCATAACCTTGGAGTCATCCTTGACCCTATAGTCCCGCATGGCCAGTGAGCAATCAGTGATCTCCCCGCCTTTCGACTATCTGGGGAAATTGTAAATGAAATCTAAATGCAATGCTGCGTCTAGAAGAGGGAAGAAAACCTCCACTAACAAACACATGAAACCAACCCTGTCTCTGTCCAAATATGAAGGATATTGCCCTAAAGTCTTTGCATTGGTTCCGCAATGCAGTTTGTTTTTGAATCTACGAATGTTGTTGTTGCACCAGATGCATCAGTGTACCAGATGTTATTGGTAGGCGGCGATCTCTCCTTCTTTCCCCAAGTTAACCAGATCACCAAAACACCCCCGAAACATTGTTGCAGAAAGTGCCAGAAACACTCATTCATGCTTTCGTCACATCAACAGTGATAAACTTGATCATTGCAACAGCTTCCTTTACACCACCACCACTAGAGTCCTCTAGTCTAGACTACAGTAGGCTACTGTACAGCGAGTGTACAAAACTGCTTCCCGCATGCTGACAAGTATGCGCTCCAGAGACCACATCATACCATCCCACCGTGAGTTTCAGAGGCTCACAGTCAATCACAGAATACATTTAAAGACCTGAGGCCGATTCTCATATAATGTTTTGTAAATCGGTTTTCTGAAAAAACCTATGTTTCTATATCAGTGGTTCTCAAAACTTTTCAGCACCACCATCTCAAAATATTTTGTTCCAGGGAACCCCGGAATCAAGCTTATTTTCTTTTTAGGTTTTCTGAGCTCAATTGCACCCAAAAAACATGAACTCTTAACATTCAGTAGATTTTCTGTGGTCTGGGGTTTTCTGGCTCAAATAAGTGCTCTGATTGACCTGTGGACTGAGAGGCAAAAGTAGGAATTTGCCAGCAGATGTCACTGTTGGTGCCTGTTTGCATTGCAGCTCAAAAAGGCTTCAGAACACACACACAACAGAGAAAATGCCAGACCACAGAAAATCCACTGAATGTTCAAAGTTCAGGTGGTGTGGGTGTAATTGAGGTCATGAAACCTCAAAGAAAAACAAAAAATAAATGAAAATGAATAGCATGAAACCTGTGAAAGATTATAAAATAAATGACAAACATGTCTACGTTTTTGTTTTGTTTTCAATAGCAGAAAAGTATAAAATTAAGTTAACCCATTTTAGGCGAACACCCCTTTTGGCGTTAGCATTACGTTATGCTTTAGCTATTTAAAAATAGCAGATCTACAAGCTCATAGCGCGCCACCGAGTGGCGCTCTACGAGCTTGTAGGTCTGCTATTTCTGAAAAATCGACATTTTTAGAATCTGATCTATTCAGTAGTCACTCGCCACCTCAACAACCTAGCTCCACCCACCCACCCACCTACCTACCTATGCCTCCTCCTCCTCCACCACCGTCTCCTGATCCCACAGTTCCGCTGATGCTATAACCTCCTGCTAAATCCCCCAGGACCAAAGAGCTGAACCTGGGGTGATACAGGGCTTTCTCTGCTGCCCCGCCCCCTCTCTGGGGAACTGACTTCAGTTCCACCCCACTTCAAAGCAGCCCCTGCCCTCTGTTCTTTTAAACCCACGCTCAGAACCCAGGACTTTCCTGGCCAATGCCCCCTTTTCTGATGATTAACTGTTAAAATAAATTCTAAATTAATCACAATAATAAAGTATGTACATACTAGTATATATACACATACATAACACATACAACGGGGTGTGTGTGTGTGTGTGTGTGTGTGTGTGTGTGTGTGTGTGTGTGTGTGTGTGATAGTAGTTTGAAAAACTGAATGAAGAACAGACAATACTCTAAATTAATAATTTGATTTTTGTTATTGTTCATCAACATCACACTATGTCAAAATCGCGGGATTGTTGTGTTGCAACATAGAGCGACGAGGGCCCAGGAAATAACTCCCCATTCAATTTCCTCATAGACGTTTCAAAAGGTATTCATTTAGAGACGTTTACGCCGCGGACAAAGCCAACTGTTGTTGTGACAAATCTTTTTTTTTTTCTCTTCTTACTAATTACACAATAACACATTGTGTTTATTGTCATGATTTGTCACAACAAGAGTTGGCTTTGTAGTACGTGGCGTAAACGTCTTTGAATAAATACTTTTTGAAACCTCTATGGGGACAATGAACGGGGAATTATTTCCTGGGCCCTATATATTGAATGGAGTACACATTTAAACATGATGACACCTTACCAAAATAATGGAAGTAACCCGATTGAAAATAATATGCAATTTTGATGTGGATAGTGTGTAACAAAAAGGCAATAGTAACTAAATTGATCATCTATATATTTTAAATCAAGTATAATATGATATACAGCACAAATAATGTTTTTTTTTGTCACCAGTGATCCAAAACAGAATCAGTATGGATAACAAAGGTTGCCATCTCATCTTTATTCCGATCTTTTTTTCTTTGATCAGGGAAGGTTAACAACACCAGCTCTGAGACAGAGCCACGACGCCACTTCTTGTCCGTGTTGAGTGCTCCCTGGAACGAGGCAAATTAGAATGAAATATTGAGTTCATTTATGAATAAGTGGGGCTGAACGCCCCTCTGTCTGGGCTTCAGCATGCATATTTAGTTGATGGAAACCACTGGACGGGTCATTTCTCTTTAGCTGCTTCATTAAATAGTGAAAGTCAAAAGTGCAATGTCTCACGATGTCCGAGAAACCCCCCAAACGAGAGCAAGATCTACAGCGGAGGAACAGAGCTTTTTAAAATCTGCATGAATGTGAAGAAATTAACGTGCCAAAAATAGACGAAGAGCCACTGCACCTCCCCATCTCTCTGCAAGAACTGGAACTGGTGTAAATTGTATGAAATAATAATAATCCAACTTAGAAAAGAGGAAAGGTTTCTCCTTTTTTTTTTTTTTTTTTTTTTACGTCAAGCGGTAGAGAGACGACCTGAGATGAAAGGAGTTTAGTGCTCTCATCATTAACACAGCAGAGGCACTGGAGAGCTAGATAAAACTCACAGCAGGTCGTTGTACTAACCACAGCCAATCAGTGGCAGCCCTCCAGAGATCTGCACACGCACTCCAAAGACACCACACACACGGGGGGGGGGGGGGGCAGAGATAGAGAGAGAGATTGCAATATTGCAAAAGGCATTGCAAAATTGCAATGTGGCTGACACAGCTCTCTGTTTACACTTTTTTTTATTCTTTTTAATAATTGTACATACATTTCTTAATTTTGACTGTTTCATTTCACTGACTTGCTTTGGCATTATGTAAATAATGTGCAGAATGTTTCTCATGCCAATAAAGCCCCCGCTTTGAAGGGAATTGAACTGAGAGAGAGAGAGAGGATGCTCAGGGTGGGACAATGTCAGATTTCCGTCTGCTCCAACTGTCTTGAGACACCTTGTTGTGATTTGGCACTTAAATACAATTACATTGAATCTAAGAGCTGAGAGAGAGAGAGAGAGAGAGAGAGAGAGAGAGAGAGAGAGAGAGAGAGAGAGAGAGAGAGAGAGAGAGAGAGAGAGAGAGAGAGAGAGAGAGAGAGAGAGAGAGATACTACTACTACTTTTGTGCTCGGCAGGTACAGAAGCTAATATGACAAGAGGTGAGAGCTAAGGAGGTCTGGGACTGTGTGTTCACCAGTGGTCTGTTGTTCTCTGCCTTAGTGCCTTTAGAATGCATTCCGTAGGGCTAATGGACAGGCCAGATAGTGGAACAGGAATGCTGGCTTGAATTCTGAATAGGTAAAATAGCTCAATTGAGGCTCTCTAGAGACAAGCTCACTATGATGAAGGTCACTATTACTAGAAAAAGATATTCTCTCCAGAGACAGGCTGCAGCCAACAGTGGTAAGAAGAAGGGGGAAAAAGATAGCATGTAAACGCAATAAATGTTCCACTGTGTGCTATCTGGCCACGTCATTCGGAATCTCCAACAATTATCTTAACTGCTGCTCATTCTTTTTAAGCCCATTTGGTGGAAATAATGATACTGTTACAATTAGCAAATATAGAAGACTGTAATGAATTGATTGAACAGTGTGGGTAAAATGTCAGAATAAATATGAGAGAACAAGCCTTCACAAAGCTATTAAAAAACAAAATAATATCAGAGACAACACAAATACAGAGATTTGCTTTAAATGCAATACTTTTACCAACTGTAAAATGGCCTCAAAAGCCTACACACCTTACATACAACAAGGTTTCTGCCTGTGACAGCAATAATATTTGTCTGATTTAATGTATCAGAAATCTCCCTTATTCCACAGGACATTCTCTGATCCTGTGCCTCAGGCTTGTAATACATGGTAAATGGATTTCTGCATTTATATAGCCGCGCCTTCATCCAAAGCTCCTTATGTGCTTTAGATTCACACAGTGATGGCAGAGGCAACCATGCAAGACACTAATCTGCTCATCGAGAGCAGTTAGGGGTTCAGTGTCTTGCTCAAGGACACTTTGACACAAGCCGGGGATTGAACCCGGGAAGACCAGATAGACGCTCGAACTGCTGAGCCACTGCCGCAGGATGCAATTTGCACTTCAAACCGATCAACCCATCTAATCAGCCATTGTGAACAACAGCTAGACCCCCAAGCTGCAGAAAAAAGCAGCATCTCAGACTTAAGGCATACAAAGCTTACTTTGATTACATGCTGGCTCATGGGGAAACTTCATCAAATATCGGTGCTTAGTTTCCCCCCATGGAGAGGGCCAGGTGACTTGCAAACCACTCAACTGGAAGACCAGGCTCTTTCACGTATACACTGCTATGAGGGAACATGCCTTTGATCCGCCAAAGGGGGCGTGCTTGCTCCTCCGTCACCACCACCACGACCACCAATCACAATCCCAGTTACATCCGCCAATCAGGAATGAGATGCCTTTAATTCAGTCCCAACAACCACCAGTGTTTTGCTGCCTCTTTTTCCCCCTCGACACTCTGAGAACAGATCGAGGATACTGTGTCGCGTATAGGAACAAGCACATAAAGAAGTATAATGAACCTGACTTACCGATCTCCGTGTCCGATCTGTCCATCTCCGTGTCGGTGAGGGTCAGGGCTGAGTTGGAGCGGCTGGACAGGCAGGAGCTCTGTCCCGACTTCACCCCGCGCCCCCAGAGGGACATGGTATGTTCCGGCGAGGCAGGCTCGTGGTTTTCCGAGGAGACGGCGGCGGGTCCCCTGGAGTAACTCCCGAGGGGGTGCGAGAGGCCCGTCTCGGGGCAAAGAGCCAAAGCCCTCCTGGCGGAAGGCTCGCAGACCCCCAGCTGCCTCAGCGAAAAGGTCTGGCCTGGCATGAGCAAAAAAACGGTAAAGTTAACAGACCAAGGAGACAACAGAGTTTAATGGATAAAACCACACTTTGCAGAAGAAAGGGGAGTTGGTTGAATTAACACGCAGTGTTAAAGGACCACCTCACCACTTTTCAACCTATCTTCATGTAATTGGTCCTCACTAATGGTCATGATAAAATACCACCATTATTTTCTACTATATTCAACTCTATTTTCTCTTTTCTATACTCTGCCTGTGTCTCATAGGAGGGCTGTGGGCAGTTAAGAAACCCGTCCACCAGTGACATCATGGTTTTAAAAAAAATCAAGATTATTTGTTATTGTATATATTTAGATTTCCATTATCGTGAGATCGATTCCATTTTAGCATTGCAACTTTTCAGGAATAGAAAGCCTGCAGTTTCTATTGGCTTGGATTCCCCATCGATGATGTCACTGGTGGACTTTCTTCCTGGAAACAAAAATGTCTGTGTTTTTCCGAGGCTACTGGTGGACTGAACTGCCCACGGCCCTCCTGTGAGAACCAGACTGAGAAGATTTATCTTGTTGCTATTGTACCATGATCATTACTTGAAGATAGGTTGAAAAGTGGTGAAGTGGTCCTTTAATACAGTAATTCATAACAAGTCAACAACATGCTTAGTAGTTAGTTATTTTATTTTGAATTGCATTATTACATTTTTTGTCCTTTGGGACACTACTACTGTATTGGCCAATGCTACTGTACTGCCTTTTGTGTCTATTTTGAAAATAATACTAAAGAAAAACAAAATGTGTTGTGGATCTTGTAAGAATGAACACTTTTGATGTAATAATAAAATAAAAAAAACTAAGATTTTAAATGAATATAAATAGTGTCAGTGTGTATGTTTTCATCAAATGGAAAATGTTTAGTGTTTATGGTTACCATTAGTACTAAGTTTTAGTAGGAACTACATACTCTGTAGGATACTGTTAACAGTGTAGTGGAACGGAAATGGTGGGCAGTTTAAGCTTGAAACGCTGGCTCTGAGGTTTCTGAACCAATCAGAGCGTCGCACCACTCCAGGCTATGGGGTTTTAAAGGGACACTTCACCCTTTTTGCAAAAAAAGACATGTTAATGACGTTTAGAAGCTTTAGATCACTTTCCTGGGGGTATTTATGTGTGTAATATGTGGTTTTAGATATTTTAGATTGTAGCAGTGAGCCTGGTGTCTCTGATGTCATGGACACTGGTCTCACTACCTTCCTGGACTACAATTCCCATAATTCTTTGGTGCACTGCTCCTCCTTGTGGATAGGGGGGAGAGCTGTCTTACTGAGACAACATGTAGTCCAGGAAGGAAGTGAGCCCAGTGTCCATGACATCAGAGACACCAGGCTCACTGCTACAATCTAAAATATCTAAAACCACATATTACACACATAAAGACCCCCAGGAAAGTGTTCTAAAGCTTCTAAACGTCATTAACATATATTTTTTTTGCAAAAAGGGTGAAGTGTCCCTTTAAGTCTGTGACTTCCTCTCACGTGCAGTTTCATTTGTAAACAACGTGGGGCAAAGACAGGGGATTATTTCTATACAACCTAGTAACACAATATTTTCAGATGTTATTTGAGAATACATCATTGCACAATTCACGTTCCATCATTACTTGAGAAAGTAATATTGAAAATGTCATATCGCCACAATATTTCAATAAGTGACTACTTCATACTATGTAACCATGACAACAAATGGAAGATGCATTAGATGGCTGTACAATGTACTAACAGACAATTAACAGATAAAATCATTATCCTTTAACACACTCTATTTGATTTCCACCTCTAATGCATCCAATATAATCTTCACTGACAACAAAAAATCTTGATATAAAAAGTCACACTTGTGAACATCTGCCTATCAAAACTGCTACTCGAAAGATTAATCAAATAATGATTCCTAGTGGAGTGAGTCATTTTCAATAAGTTGTAATATCAAACCAAGAGCATCAGGGGTTTTTAATTAATCAATAAAGCCATTAAATTAAAAGTGCTGAAACATTCAAACCAAGAGCAAAGTATTAATTCAGAAATATGAAGGACACCGATACAGCTATCAATTCACTATGTGAAAATGTTAAAAATATGTTTTTATTAGAATATTTAACCCCACTCGCCTATATTAACCCATTCGGGCCTGATAATAAATTAATAAAAAATTCTAAATCATGAAAAATCTCGGAAAGATTTGAGGCACATTTTAACGATTAAAAAAAAATAGCAGACCTACAAGTTCATAGCGCGCCACTCGGTAGCGTGCTATGAGCTTGTAGATCTGCTATTTTTCAATAACTAAATTATAATAACTTAATGTATGTAACCACCAAAAAGGGTTCCCGCTCAAAATGGGTTAAACCTCCACCGTTAATAAAACAGTACAATGAAAAAAACATACACAAAATATGCATCACAAATTCAATGTACATGCAGCACTAGTCTAATAGATTATTTGGCATTTTAACACGAAGAGAGAAATGAATGCCTGTTCAGCGTTGTAATGAGAGCTGAAGAAAAACTAACATCCTTCCAACAACTTCATTATAATCCGATTAATTCTGAAGTAGGCACCAATTAACAGCATAAAAATCTATGGGAGATATGGATAGATTTCTAATTGCAATTTTATGAGCTGGGAGAGTGCCATAAAACTCAATATACTGCCCAAACTTTTAAATGAAGGAAATGAGACGGAGATTCTAGCAGCTAATTAAAAGCATCCTGTTATTTACTGAGCACTGTTTTCTTATTATTTAAAATTGGTACTAGTCATGTGTGCTATTTTATTTTTGTTCACAACAGTTCAGATGTGCTCCACTTGTCCACTGTATGAAAACTCAGAAGAATGATTTAATTAGAAATGAGTGGTAAAATATCATATATTTTTTTTCTATTTCTATTTTAATTGTCAATTAAGGATTTGGAAACCCACAACCAGGCTGCCCCCTCAACCATGAAGAACAACTACTATGTTGCCCCTTAGTTAACTAATTTGGTGCATTTAATCTCACATCTCAACTTCAAACTAACTGTTAGAAGGTCTGTTCTTGTCGGCAAGCGACATTGTGCAACGGTGTATAGATTTTGCATATCAGTCCTCTAAAAATGCGAATGAAGTGCTGATCCACTATAAATAAATACATAAATAAATAAGACTTCCGGGGTGGTGGCTCAGACAGTTAGTGCACGAGACCACATGCTCCTTTTCTTTTTTGCGTTTCTTTCCGTTTTGTTTTTTATTTGAAATGTCTTTTAGTTTTATTTATTTAATTCGTTTTTATTTATTTATTTATAAAAATATCAGATACAAAATTTCACTTCAAAGTTCACGTCATGTCGCATAGCAAAACGTTGCAGACCTTGAACTTGCAGATCGCATACAGGGCCTGCCTATACGTTGTTATGAGACTGACTTCGAGCCTATATATACTGTATCCCCTTGAGAGTGTGTCTCCTATACTGACCTGGCCTTGCATACTCCTGGCTGTCCTTGTGAGTCATGTCGCTGACTCGGCCTCCGAACAGCATGCGCGTGGGGTCATGGTCGTACGCCTGAAGAGTTTCACTGGAGCTGTACGACTTCTGAGTGGGAACCCTGCAGCCGTCCTCGCGCTCCGCTGTCGAAGCCGTGTAACGGCGCTCCCTCTCCCGCTCCCAGTCCCTCTCTCTCTCCCTCTGGGACTTGGACAGCGAGCAGAAGGGTCGCTGCTCCTTCACCTGTTCCATGCTGCCTGCATGCTGCGGCCCGCCCGCCCGCCCGCCCGCCCCCCCTGCCTTGCTTCTCTCTCCCGAGAGACACGCGCTGGATTCCTCCGTTGAAATCCTCTTCCAGGCCTCCGCCGCTCGTCTGTCTGCCTCTCCTCTCCTCTCCTCTCCGCCTGGCCCTTTGTTTCACCTGGTCAATGGAAAGATAGAGAGACAGAGAGGGAGAGAGAGAGAGAGAGAGAGAGAGAGAGCAAGAGAGGATGGGGGATAACATTAATCCTTCCCATTCATCTTCAGAATGTCACCCCTAAACATCGCACCACCTCCTAAACCTCAATGTTCTCGTCCCTCTTAAATCTCTTTGACACACATTTCAAATATGTATTTATTACCAGTCCACACACACACAGACACACACAGACAGACCTAATATATTAAACCTATACAGTTTGCACTGTGGCATGATGTTGGTACTTTTTTCCCGTTTTTCATTAAGCTAAGGAATTGACATTATTTTTGTAGTCTAGACAACCCGATGTGGTTAATGTAGGCTAAGCCGTGTATTTTTTTTGCTTTCCCATTGTAAGCTGCTCTGGCAAACGGGTGAATAGGAAGTTAGGAACCGACTGGAATCCTGGACGATGTACCTGCTGTCACATTGAATTGATGATGCATCGCCTCACTCAAAATAATAATCGTGTCACGGCTGATGTACTGTAAATGCACCTCAACAACCAGGAAATGTGAAGAGAATGTGGAACTTCATGTAAACCATGCAGGTAAAAAAACCTATTTTTGCAGCTAATGTCTTAGTTACAACAACATACTAATAATAATTGAATTGTTTAAAAAATATATATCGCTGTTTCCATTTGACAAAGGGAGACAAGGGCCTTGGTGAGACTGTCAAGAGGGAGGGAGTAGGGGGTTGCAAGTGGGCGGTAACAAAGTCTATGAGCTGTTGGGGGGTGTCTCCACAGAAATGCTGATCCGAAGTAAAGGGAGGGTTATTAGTAAGAAATAGGCCTGTGGACTTTTTAATTGTTGCTTTATCTGATATATATATACTGTATATACATTTCTTTCTCTTTTTTAATTATAATTTTAATTAAAAATGTATAATTAGACCACAAGACTGGGAGAAAATTAAACCCATCTGACCTGTGCATGAACATGTCTTACAGTGCATGAACATGTCTCAGACTTTCATGTGGCCAGTCTGTCATCTATGATGGGCCTGATCTGAGCCCCATTGCTTTCTTCTAACTCTGGATCACACGCACACAGCTAGCCGTGCCGTAAAAAAAAAAACAGAACAGTGGGAAGTTAAGTAGGTGTGTGTGTGTGTGTGTGTGTGTGTGTGTGTATTGGGGGGAGGTATAATCCATAAGGACCCCAAGAGCAATGTGGAACGAAACCCTAGTGAATTACTCAAGTGTTTATCGCGGATGTTTGTACTGAAACCTGACGAACACACACACAAACACACAAACACAAACACTTTCATTTCTCTCCTGGCTGAGCTATAAGCCTGGAGTAGCAGACTCCCTCTTTCCCCAAATGAAATCGACTTCATTTCACATCAAGCAGCACAACCTTCCAGTGAGGGCAGGCTCGCTGTGCCTGCTGCACACACACACACACACACACACACACACACGCACACACACACACACGCGCACACACACACACACACACACACACACACACACACACACACACACACACACACACACAAACACACACACACACCAGAGAGCGGCAGAGGGTCCAGGGGTAATGATAAATTTTGTCACGTCACGACTTTGTTAAACGTCTTTAACGCTCCTGATTTATTTTACATCCTCAGAATTGATGTTTGTCATCGTATACCCGTTATGTTCCCAGGTGCAATCAGTGGTGACCCTGACACGACCGCGCACACAGAAACAATCACAATCGCACGCACGGCGCGCAGCCGCGCACACACACACACACACACACACACACACACACAGGCCGTGACATATATCAAACACACACACACACAAACATACAACACATTGTGGACAGTAAACACGTATCCAGGCTGTCAGATTAATGCGCAGAATGAGCAAACACACTCCAAAGGATTTCCAGAGTACAGCCGGACCGATTTTTGGGTCCGATGCCGATTTGTCCTAGACCAGTGATTATCAACCTGCACAAAATAGTTTTGGGGGGAACGCCAGAAGATTTAGCTTAATGTGCACCATTGCTTTCTCGCTCAACAGTAAACAAGCCAAGGGCCAAGGGTATCTGCACATTTCCAAAGTGATGATTTAAGGACTTTTATGACCAAATACCTCTAAAATTAAAATAAATAAAACCATTACTGCGGAAAAAAAAGTAATCAACAAACTATACTATAAAAATGTAACAAACATTGGCAATACTGTCAAATATTACCTATGAATTGAGCAAAAAGGGTGAAAATAGCTACATGCTGTAAAATATGTTTTAAAAAAAAAATCACACCCGTGTGAAGTGAGTGGTGGGGGGACCCACAGGAACGCACCCAGGGTGCCGGCCCGGTTCCGGCGAGCCGCCCTGTGTCCGAAACGGTAGAGAAATGACAGAGTTACCATGTGGGGGTCCCCGGGGGTGGGGGCTGTTTTCGTGCTAATACCCACCCACACACATAGCTCCGTAAGGGAGTGGTTGCACCACTCAAACATGAAACAAAATCTATTTTAACAGATTTGAAAAACAGATTTGATATTCTAAAATAGCAAATCTACAAGCTCACAACACATGTGAGCCTCTAGATCTAGATACTGTATAATGAAAAATGGAGATGCCAGCTTGAAAATGTCGGCAGGCTAATGCCGACAACCGAAAAAAAGTCAAATTACGATTATCGGTAAAACCGATGTATCAGTCTGGCCCTATTTTTGAGTAATTTGTTTATTCTGTACAGAGTGATCCCCACATAGCAGTTCACGATACAGGTCAGCAATAAACACAAGTAAGACGCGCAAACGCGGGAAGCAAACGCAGCTCGTACATATTTGGGGTTTTTTAAGATTTATTTTAAGTTATTTTTTTTTTAAGTTAAGTTTTTTTAAGTTAAGGTGTGTGTGTGTGTGTGTGTGTGTGTGTGTGTGTGTGTGTGTGTGTTTTGTGTGTGATACAGCTGCGCCCTCTGGTGGCGGGCAGGTGGTGTAACAGCAGGACAGACAGACAGACAGACAGACAGACAGACATGATCTGCTAGGTCTCATAGTTAGTGCTCACTGCGTTCGCAATCACTGCGTTCGCAATGACTATGTTCGGACTGGCAGCCCAAATTGGCCAATCCAGATCAGAATCAGATTGGTTTCATCTGAGCAGCTAAAAACACATGAAAATTGATTTTAACCTATAGATGCTTTGAAATGCCAGCGTCCGAGCGTCCAGACTCTGGACAGTCGGACACTGTCACTTCATTTATCCTGTATTTTGTATTGAGAAACAAAATGGTCTTTGCCTGCAGTCTGAACAAAGCCTGCGTGGAGGAGATGTGGTCTACACACTGACTCTCCCCAAGGCCACCATGCAGCTTGGCAGCAACAGCAGCCGCAGTACACACAGGAAGAGATTGGCTGGGTCTAAATCAGGGGGGGGGGGGGGGAAATGGGAGATGAAGAAAGTTGTTTACAAAAGAAACCCAAACCTGCAATGAAGAACTGTCACAAAGCAAGGTGAACTGCCGGGCACGATGACCGCCTTTTAAGCACCTCTCTGAGCGGCACCCTGCGGGCCCGGATGCCATCGTTTTAACGGCTCATCAAAAATGTCCTCTTTGTACTGTAGATGGACGGAGCACACGGGGACACCATGCGCACATTACGGTACGAGTTCACACGGGGCACGGTTATGGAAGCCTGCATTATACACAGCCTAGAGGTCCCGGCTGCAGAATTCAAATGTTTTTCCCCTACACTTTAGTAGTATAGATTAGGCCATTTCTGCACTAGGAGAAGACAGAGCTACATAAAATTCACCTCAAGTCAGCCCAGTGAGATTTATGAGTTCCTGTACAGTCCAAACATACGTTATGAGAACAGATGCGGAGCAACACACAACATTCAGTCCAAACTGTGCTCATTTCATCTGTGTGGATTCATACAGTACAGCAGTGGTTTTCAACCGAACGAAATAATAGAATAGAAAAATAGAATACCTCGTTGGCCGCTTGTGGTATAAAAGAGGTTCTTCGTTGAGTTGAGTTGCTTAGGACTCATACAAACGAATGTTCTATGTTCCGTCTGTGATTAAAGGGACACTTCACCCTTTTTGCAACAAAATATATGTTAATGACGTTTAGGAGCTTTAGAACACTTTCCTGGGGGTATTTATGTGTGTAATATGTGGTTTTAGATATTTTAGATTGTAGCAGTGAGCCTGTTGTCTCTGATGTCATGGACACTGGTCTCACTACCTTCCTGGACTACAATTCCCATAATTCTTTGGTGCACTGCTCCTCCTTGTGGATAGGGAGGAGAGCTGTCTTACTGAGACAACATGTAGTCCAGGAAGGAAGTGAGCCCAGTGTCCATGACATCAGAGACAACAGGCTCACTGCTACAATCTAAAATATCTAATAACACATATTACACACATAAAGACCCCCAGGAAAGTGTTCTAAAGCTTCTAAACGTCATTAACATATTTTTTTTTGCAAAAAGGGTGAAGTGTCCCTTTAATGGTAGAGTAAGTGATTTCACTCACAAGTTAACCCCTGGGGGTCAAAAAACCTTAGGTTTCGTTTTTGGCTGTGGGACCTAAGCCTTCGTCCAATCAGGATAGAGTCAAAAACGAAACCTAAGGTTTTTTGACCCCCAGGGGTTAACTGGGGACAGGGAGGAACTCCTTCAGCACACTCTATAGTAGAGAGGATTATCACAACAAAACAAAAAAATGAGTGATATTTGAATTAAGTGAAATCACTTACTCTACCTTTAATGGCTGCCACAATGCAAACATTTGTGTTTGATGGGGCAGCAATCAGCAATCCAACACAAATGTTTGTCAAACCATGTGACTCCCATAGAGCACCTGACATAGAAGTCATGACGTCACTCGCTCATCCCCTGGTTCTCTATGGAAAATAACATGGGGTCATCTTAAAATTGCCTTGGTCCAAAAATAAACAAACTGTCTCCTGCGAAATTGTCGGGGAGGTGTCTCTGTATCGTTTATCGTTACAATCAGGATAGAGAGGGTCCTCCGCCAATCATGATCGAGCGGGGGCAACAAAACAAAAAAAAATTAGTGATATTTGAATTAAGTGAAATCACTTACTCTACCTTTAAATAACTTTAGCAGTGCAATGTAACACTAAGCTGTAAAGTGTACAGAGCTTCCCTAATCAGACCGGAGTCTGAGTGACTGAGACAAAATGTTTGCACCACCTGTGTGCAGTGACATGCAATCATGCGTCAATCAATCATGGTCCAGTGTAGCTACTGACAGACAGGGAACTTCAGAAAGTCATCATCATCACGTCCATGTTTTACAGAGCGGTGCCTCTGCTCCGTTACGGAGCTATGTGTGTCCCTATGTATGTGTACGTGTCCCCGTACACAAGCGTCCCAGCACGGAAAGCTGCAACACGCTAACTCCGTCATTTCTCGACCATTTTGGGCGGCGGGAAGCGAATGTTTTCATATTACACTCAATACAGTAAATTAGTATTAAACATCTGCATTACTTAATTTAAAAGAAGTCTACACAATTAGAGTGAATGTAGAATAATTCTTATTTTTGAGCGACGTCTTCCTGGTATCTCTCCTATGTGGCATCACATCAATACAGCATGAAATTGTGGACATTATGCGACGATAACAAAATACCTTTGGGTCTGCTAGGTTCAATCTCATCAAATGGTGGCCTGTGGCTCAAATGTCAAACAATGGACCTTGATATGAAAAGAGCTGAAAACCACTGCAGTGGATTCCCAACTTTTTTCCCGTGCCAAGGTCAAGGACCCCTAAGTGGCCATAACCTCTGGCTGTGCCCCCCGCCCTTGTGAACACGGGTTGAACATCCAGTGGAAATCTATTTAGAATGGAATTGGATCGCTGAAAATAACAAGGGTATATATGGGTTACAGTTGAGAGGTTTCAAAACAAAATAGAGAAAATAGCTGATCTACAAGTCACACATCTTACATAAAATGACCTCATCACATTTCACATTCCTTTTTTCTTTTTCAATTGGCCCCCCGGCTGGTGGCCCAATCGTCGGAACACCACTGCAGTATAGTGTACTCCAGGCGCTTCTATAAAGCGTATCCCCTCAGCAGCCCTCTCTTTCTCTGTCACTCTCTCCCCACTGTTCCCGCTGCCTTTGAATGGGGGACATCCAGTCACCCATGACCGCTCTCCCCGGAAGAGTCGACGCCGCAGAATTAGTGTCACACACACAGGTCCATTGGCCAGCCAGTGAGGCGCGGAGGCGGACGACGGCTCATGATGGAGGTAGCGAAGCACCACAACGACTCCCCGGCCGGCCGCTTCCACTACGTACAGTACAGTACGCCCCTGACACCTGATTACTGTGCTGCTGCACCTCCGGACGCCTTTGAAGCAGAGACCATAACCCATTTTGACCCGAGATAAGATTCTAAAAAAAAAGTCTGCTTGAAAATGACAGTTTTCTGAAAAAGCCATGTTTCTATGTCAGTCATTCTTCGATTTTACAAAAAATAGCAGACCTACAAGCTCGTAGCGCGCCACTCGGTGGCGCGCTATGAGCTTGTAGATCTGCTATTTTTCAATAGCTAAAAGCATAACATAATGCTGACACCAAAAAGGGGTTCCCGCCCAAAATGGGATAAACCATCTGTATAATACTCTGAAGAAATGTGTCCAAGTCAATTCACGCTGGACTTTGTTCTTGCACTTCTTTAGGGCATGTTGTGGGGGGAGATTTCAAGGATCTAAAGCTAGATTCCATTCCTCTCCCGTTCTGACATATAGATCTCGTTCATCAAAGAGGGGAGAGGTTCGGATGCCTGGAGGCTCGGCCGGTTAGAGAACGGACCACATGCTCCCGGCGGACCCGAGTTTGAGTCCGACTTCCGACCGTCATGTCCCGCGCGTGCCTCCCATCTCAATATGACCTTGGTTTTCTGTCTCTCTACAGTCTACTATATCTAAAATATAGTATACATCGATAGAACAAGAATAAATAACTAGACAGGTCTCCACCAGGAGGATAGGAGTGTGTGTGATGTTTGGCAAACATCAATATAAAAATAAAATTGCAACAATTTTCTTCATTTTGTTGAGGAAACGATGTGTTCTCAGAAAACACTCTCTCCCCATGCCTTCGGCCTGGTGGAGACAATAAAGACTAGAAATTAAACCATGTACGTCGGAATCCACCTGACAACATTGTGGACCCAGTATGGATCTCGGGCAGCCTGAGACATCAGTCATCTATGACATTTCTTTCTTTTCATTTTTCTAAATTGAAATATCACTTATTTTTTTTGTTTTGTTGTGATAATCCTCCCTATACTATAGTGTGCTGACCATATAAGGAGTTCATCCCTGTCCCCAGTTAACCCTTGGGGTCAAAAGGGTTTCGTTTTTGGCTAGGTGGCCCAACCTTCATCCAATCAGGAGAGAGGGGCCCTCTGCCAATCATGATAGAGCGGGGGCGGGCCTTGGTGTGCCTGCTGTTGGCCTGTCGCGTGTCCCCCCCCACTGTAGTGCGTGCGTGTGCACATCTTGATACCGGGGCGGACCACGGGGTTTTCCAATTCACCCAAATCTGACTGAATGCTCCTTTAAATATTGAAAAATTCGGAACCATATTTTAGTTAGTCGTCTACTGGCAGAGCGCACAGGACATTTGGCACCGATAGGTCCAAACACACACAGACAGACTAGACACACAGAGTGACACTCTTACAGATGGCTAGCCTCCTGTGGAGCCTGCCTTAAAAAATAAAAAAATAAATTAAATAAAGGATGAAAAGTTAAACAAACCCAAAAAAAAAAAAAAAGATAAAGGAAAGAGTTTCAAGCCTGCTGAAACAGCAATCTTAACGGAGAGTTACAGTCAACGCATTCTGATGGCCCGCTAGTCATATTTTGCCGCTTGGTCAGGTACTCCCCGCATCAGTGAAAATGTGTAGTAGTTACAGTATACACTAGTTTTTGGTAGCTAGCCAGTGACCTGTGTAAACAGAAGTAATAAGGAGTCCTTGACACTGCTCCAAATGTCTATGTGTCAGCCGGCTGTCCAGACCTATTCAGTGTACTCTCTCTCTCTCTCTCTCTCTCTCTCTCTCTCTCTCTATCTCCCTCTCTCTCTATTTTCCCTCACTCGTTTCTCCTGTCTCCTGGCCGTGTTGTTGGCCATTTGCCGGTGCAGAGATCAGACGGCACAGCCGAGCCCTGGGGAGCATTGAGAGTGGTTGATGGAGCTGCTTGGGATCAGGCCGCACTTCTCTCCAACACGGCCAGCACCTCCAACAATAGCTTCCTCTGACAGCTTTGCATAATTCATTTGGTGGAGTCTCTCTCTCTCTCTCTCTCTCTCTCCTCTTTCTGCTTCTCTTCAGTTCTTTTTTGCCTCCCTCTCAGCACTGTGAGAGAGGGGGAGAGAGGGCGAGGAAAGCAGGGCAGCGTTCCATCAGATGGGGTCTGTTTCGCCCTGACAGCAGTGATTCTGGAGACACAGACGCGTTTGTGTGTGCAGCGTGTGGGCCAGGCGTCGCCACGCTCGGGGTGCCATCCCGACCGGATTGTGTCGGTTCAGTACCGAGGCTCAGCCGGGGCCAAATCCCCCGGCTGATGATGCCTGGAGAGCAGAGCTATTAGCAACGTAGATCTACACGGATCAGACTGCGGATTAGCAATGATGCTGATTAGGCACTGTGGTGTATACGTTGTGGGAAACCTTTCAACAAAATCGGACCACGTTCCACTTACGGTACAAGGCCTCATTCAAAAATATTTTTCATTAAGGTTTATTTATTTTGACTGGGCCTTTATGTTCACCATGAGCATCTTTCTTTTTTTTTTTTTTTTTATTAACTCAGGGGCAGCTCAGTGGCTCAGGGGTAGAGTGTGACCGGATGTGAACCGGCAAGGTTCCCAGTTCAAACCCGGGCTCCCCCAGAGTTAGTGTCGAAGTGTCCTTGAGCAAGGCACTGAACCCCTAAGGCCTAACAAAATAATAAGTTTGGTTTCCGGTTGCCGACCGACTCTATTAAAGTCAAAATCCGACCAAAAAGGTCTTCGATCACTAAAATTGTCTTTGGTGAGACCACCTGGTCGCGCAAAGTCAAAATGAAGTTCTCTTTCAGGCTCGTCAAAGTTAACACAGCACTAGAGCTGCAGAGCAGAGCAGCCGTTGTGGTCATTATTAATTCATTTTATCCACGTGTGAGAAAAACAAAAGCTCCGACAGTTTTGTTTGACAAAGATAGCAGTTAGTTGTGTTGACTGCTAAAGCTAACAACAGACAGACGTGCGTGCGGGAGAGAATGAGAGGGGTGTGTGTGTGTGTGTGTGTGTGTGTGTGTGTGTGCGTGTGTGTGTTAAAAACCATTTACCATTTATCCAATGTTACTGTATTAGTTCATCACAAGCAGATCTACAAGCTCACAATGCATTGCGATGTGTCGAGTTGTGAACTTGCAGATCGGCTGTATTCGCAACTTTTGCATGCCATTGTTGTACGAAGAAGCAGGGCATTAATTCATGAAAAACCATAAGAATTGTGAATTTTGGCGATACAAGGTATCCAGCCAAGGTATATGCCCGACAGCAACGATTTACAGAAATGTCTCATTGGGTGTGTACAATGTATAAGAGAGACACAGACAGCACCGGCGAGAGATAAAGAGAGCGGACAGAGAGATAGAAACACTCCATGACAACATTTACTTGCAATTAAATTCCAGCAGCAGCTATATCATTACTCCGCTCGGTGACAGATGAGGTGACTGAACTAAACAAGGCTCTCAGGGAGGCTGATGAAATCACATCTCTCCCTGCTCCCACCGTATGATGCATGACGCGCGTGTGCGCACGCACGCACGCACGCACACACGCACGCACGCACACACATCAATGGCTCAACAATGTGAGTCTTTAAATTCATCCTTCAAACAAACAAAATGACAATATGAAGATAAATCACCCAGAAGATATCTAACCCTATGTTTTACTTTTACTTTTTACTTTATTTATTTTGTTTTTACCTCCCTTGCCTGTCATTCCTTGATCATAGCAGGTCATTTGGAACTTAAACCCATTTCAATGGTGTGTATTTATTTATCAGTGAATAATAATAAAAAAAGCTACAGTACTGTATAGGCCAGAATATACAACATAAGCTGAGTAGAGATGTTTACAAAATCCCCCCCAAATAACCCTTCAACGCTGACAGTGTATATATATATTCATTGAATCTTTAGTGGGCGAATAAAGGAAAAGCTAAACTGCTGCAAGCACAGCCTTTTTCCCCCTTTATAAAAAATGTAATTGCCAGGTATGGATTCTCAGAATATGAAAGAGCCTAAATATTATAATGTTGGTGGCTCCTGCAGTATCGCTACCCATCTGAAATGGTAATAGCATGATGTTAGTGCCTCAATGCATTCAGCTGCTACAGCGCGTATCTGTATCCAAGGCTACCCATACAGTATTGAACCGTGCGCTTATCAAAATAAACACACCCTCACATATCACGCTCCCAATTACAGCAAACAGTCTTAATTCATTGCACCCTGCTCTTATCCATTCATTCAAATTGGCATCGTTGCACTGCTAATTTCTCACCATGGCGCTATAGAGG
Source organism: Protomyctophum bolini (assembly GCF_963924005.1). Classification (NCBI taxonomy): domain Eukaryota; kingdom Metazoa; phylum Chordata; class Actinopteri; order Myctophiformes; family Myctophidae; genus Protomyctophum; species Protomyctophum bolini. Next base: position 7,823,498 of record NC_137871.1, on the reverse strand, counting down.
AAGCAGCCGTGATCACGGCTGGCATTCACTTAATTTAGGAACTTTCTAGAACATCATTATAACTCGCAGGTTGATGTAAACAACGCCTTCCTGAGGCACTTCCTTACAACAAAAAAAAGAAAATGAATTGAGTCCGTTAGTCTGCAAAAGCGAAGTCGACCTCCTGAAGGCAGTGCCTCGGGAGGTAGAGCGGTCGCCAGGGAGCCGAAAGGTCCCCGGCTCAATTCTCGGCTGCTCCGGGCTTTATGTCAAATTATCATCGAGAAAGACACTGAACCCCCGTCAGCTCCCGATGAGTAGGTAATGCAAATTGTAAAGCACTTTGTAAAGACGCTAAAGCAATGCAGACCATTTTACCGGCTACATCATCCGTAAATGACTCATCGTTATGGAAATAAATTACATTGCGGGGATGCTGCTGGCTGCAGCATTTTAACCCATTCTGACCTGAGATCAGATTCATACCAGGTTTCCACTAGGACACACACTGGTCTGATGAACCCATTCTGACCTGAGATCAGATTCTAAAAAATGTCAGTTGTTCTTCGATTTTTCAAAAATAGCAGACCTACAAGCTCGTAGCGCGCCACTCGGTGGCGCGCTATGAGCTTGTAGATCTGCTATTTTTCAATAGCTAAAGCATAACATGATGCTAACACCAAAACGGGTTCCCGGTCAGAATGGGTTAATGAAGCTATGGAGGAGACATGAAGGCAAATTGAAAAAAAATGCATTCAGATCACATCCGTTCACAGCACACACCTTGTGAACAAATAGGAAAAGGCTCTCAGTTCCTTCAGTGGTCCTGTGGTGCAAACTAAAAAGTAATTACACAACGTGTATATGGCTTAATCTCTGTAAAAAACAAATTAGTGATTTAAAGGGAACACGTTATTCTTTTCTTCATTACATTTTCTATAATGTTTACAACGTTGAATGTTCATATAAAACACGGACAAAGTTTCGAATAATGTCGACGTAAATGATAATGATGAAGTAAAAAAACCTGTTGGGATGGGAGCCCGACCTGGGAGCCCAGCCTGAAATGAAGAGCAAGTCTATACAATCTATTTCGAACTATACGCTCGCGGAATCCCAGAATAAAAATATAATAGCTGGAAATGAGCATACTAGGGCCTCTTTAAGCCTTTCAGATCAGTATCTGTTAATGTTCCAGTCTGAACACACTAATGTGATCCAGCAGACGTGTTATCGTACCGGTAGGGTACCGAGGTCCATCAACGGAGCACTCTGAGTGGAGGTGGAATCATTATCCCCGACTACATTTGAATGCTGCACGTACAGTATAGGCAAACCTGGCTACTGGATAAATACAATCGTATTCAAATGCAGAGCGATAGAACCTGTAAAAGTGCCCACACTGGATGTCATTCCTATGTATTTAATATGTGTATACCATTATACACCAGACAAACCTCCCCTTTCAGCAGATGTAACACAGAATCGCAGAAAAGTTGCCGTCAACTGAAAGAAATGGATGACTCTGAAAACCGTAATGAAATACTTCAATTTTAGTGTCTGTTCAAAGATGCTAAAGGCTGGCCAAATAAGATATTAACGCCTACAGTTAGCTGCACATCTATATAATAGGTCCAGGCTGAGTCCAAATATCTCACTGACTGTAAAATTAGAAGCAAATTAATGCTAAATTCCCCACATAACAGAGAATAATGTAATGAGTGTATTTAGTCTTTCGGCAATACAGCGTTCCACCAAATGATCCAAACAACATCCAAAGAAAGTGGAAGGCTGTGTTCTCTGGATGTCAGCATTTTAAGGGAGTATGTAGGTCATATTGGCACACCATCAGAATACAGAGAAACTGCAAGCCTTCATCTGGAAATCCACCAGACATCAGTGGCTCCTCTTTTTAGCCACGACTGAAGACAACAATGGACGGACGTAGTGACCCTGATCTCACCCATTGCTTTTGGAGCCCCGTTTTGATGCCTGGAGTTTGGAATTTTGACTGTCTGTTGCCTGACTTTATTCATGCGGCACCTTTCTTCTTCTTTTTTTGCCAAAAGTAACTGCTGATCGCAGTAGTAGCTGTTGTAGTATATACAACATGCTGTGTACTCATACAAGGTACTTGTACGTGAATATGCAATGTACTTGATATGTATTTGTTATGATTATATACTAAGTACTGGACCCTCATCTGGTTCTGGTGTGTGACGACCCGGTTGAACATTTCCGTGGTTCGGCGGCGGACAGACAGACAGGCCGGCCGGCCCGGGAGAAGATATTAACATGACACGAGACTTGGTCACATTAAAACGTTCACAAAGTGTATTACACATTACAGAATCATATATAGCCCTAGATCTCTGTGTCCTAAAGACGTGCCACTGAGACATAACAATAACATCAGCTAGCAGCAAGTCGACCTTGCTCTATGAGCTGTCTCCAGTGGCTAACAAGACACTGAATTACTCTATTACACCCAGAATCATATACAATACATATCAAGTACATTGCATATTCACGTACAAGTACCTTGTATGAGTACACAGCATGTTGTATACTACAACAGTAGCAACTTACAAATCGAGTGTAACGATATAGTAATTGTATTGAAATATTGATTTTAATTTAAATAATCGAAGTATATCGATATGTAAACAGCAAATATCATATTGTATCGTTTGACTTTGTATTGTATCGTTTTGCAATGTAAATAATCGGTATTGAATCGTTCTGCAATGTAAATAATACAATTTTATCAATACTAAGTATTTGTGCATTGTAGAATAAAAATAAAAATATGCGTTTTATAACTTTTCCATTCCATATAGCTACACTTGGTCTATTGATAAATGTGTGTATTCTCTGTGTTCATGTGAAGGTGTGGGTTTGTCAAATACAATGTCCATATATTTGCCAGAGAATCTATTTATATCCATAATAATACATCTTTCCCATAAAAAAACCTGCACTATGCTGCTATGCACAACTTTCACACATATTTAATGTATTTGCTAGTTACTCTATTTCAAATCATTGAATTGTAATCGGCATAATGAACCAATAACATCCATGTATCGTATCGTCAACCATGTGTCGTGATACGCATCGCATTGCTGTTAAAATGTATCATTACTCCCCTACAACATAGCCATACCCTAAACAGGCATACCCTGCTTTATCTGGGACCTTAATTTCCAAACATCATACTGAATTGAAGAAAACTAACACCGTTAACACATTATGAAAACTGCAGTCGGACCTAGTCAGGAATGATACAAGTCGAGAACAACAAGTTGGGAATGCAACCCGGTTACGCAATAAGCAATACCCGTTGTATAACCCAATGTCAGAGTATGTATACTGAATGCCCATATATGGGCATGTCGGTCAGCTTGGCAGTTCTGGACATCATCGGAACGACTTCACACCACACTCTCTCGGGTCCTCTGCGACACGCTTGCCGAGTTTGAGGTCAATTGGTCGGATGGTTTTCAAGAAGCTCGAAGGACAGATACAACACTGACGCAGTGACGCACACATCCACACAGAGATGTGGATAATTTAGAGGTTTACTGAGGTAGGCCTAATAAACCAAGTGAGAATTAAGGAATTTTTTTGGCTTATTTTTGTAACCAGTGGAGTGTTCCCCTGCTGACCATAAGAGAGAATGCAGGTTTACAGTAAGTCACTTCTGCATTGCCTTCATCTTTCTAACCAGGAGCTTAAGCTTCCTACTTGTCTCTCGCAACCCTTTCCAGTGGTGAAACTCCCTGCGGCGATCGGCCGAGGTCCTGAAATCACACTGTTCTGACTGACCTGCATATTATTACGCCGATTCGCAACTACTGCTTTTACACTTATCCATGGTCTAATATTATATTTTCTCTCTTTCATCCTGCAGTCTACAAAAATGGGACAGATTGAGGGGAAGTGCGGTGCCGACTTGGTTCCCAGTCAAGTGTATGCTTTGCCTCGGCCCCCTGGTCTCCCGTCGCCGCTCCTCGCCGAGCTGTAAGGACCCCTGGCTTCCAGCGTCAGAGGTCACGTCAACTGAATTATTGAGGCCATCAAGCAGCTCTGTCGACAAGCGTAGCTGACGCCCAACGTCCCACTGGGCTGTCCAAGGGCCACAAAAGACCCTGACCTGAGGCCCTTTGGCAGCACCAGCTGTTCTGAGAATATTGGTCCTGCACCAATAACATTACCGCTTGTGCATGTAGAGACAGAACAGAAGAATTGAAAGTAGTGGCTATGGTGGCCTTAAATAACCGTTTTGCACTCTATGTGACGATGTGTCCCATTGTTTGTAGACTAGGTTTCATGCATACTCTGATTTCACACTTGTAAGTTTCTCTAGGTATTTACGCTATGCCTCATTCAATACCGTTACATATGAAGAGCTGCAAGTAAATCACTGAAAGCAAAAAACGAGTATTTGACCGTTTCAATTCCTCAGGCCGCCAGTCTTCACTGCTGTGCATTTATATGTTGGGTTGTCCTCCAAGTAACCACAACAGATTTCAACTTGGTTCTCCCCGCTAGGTGCAAGCTTCAAAACATGCAAGAGATTTACAACTGTTAAAGTCAGGCCCATTCATCCTCTGTCTCGCCACTTGGTCTGAACCCAGAAGAGCCCAGCACATACAGCACACTGAGGCATAACAGTTAATCTGTTGGTGTGAGCAGTGTGTGAGCAGTGTCCGCTCCTGCGCTCCAGGACCCTCGGCCAGCAGGACCCCCCTCCTGTGGATGGGATAATCACAGGTGGCTCTCAGCTCAGCCTGCATTGCCAGAACAGCAGCAGAGCGGTAGGGACAAAGCAACATGATTGGAAATGTGCTGTTCTAAAAGTTTTAAGTAAACATACTTGGGGCACAAGCAACTGCGGAGTTGCTTCTGTAAGCAAATGCATTTATGTACACCCACTGTCCTCACCCACATACATTTGCACATTGTGTGCACAAGGTGCAGGAATCAATTTGTATTATGCACAATGCATGCAGGACATGCAGTGGGTTCCACATTGGCAATAAGACAGGTATAGCGGCCTTTCCCCTGAGAATACTATCAGGCTTGCCGCTCCCATTGTGATGGCTGGCATCATGACACTCAACAGATATATGAGATGGCTGCACGACGATAGCACATAAATGCAGTACTGCGTGTGCTGAAAGCTGACATACATTTCCACACATTGGCTTCAGATTAAAAAGCTTCTTAATGTTGTTTAAGCATCCACATTTTAAATAAATTATGTATAGAACGTTAAAGGACCTAATTCATTCTGTTTCATAGAAAATTCTGTTTAAAAACGGGGGTCTTCAATGAGGCACTCAGCCTCAGCAGGGCTTAGCCTTAGACTTCTCACTATTACAGCCAGCAACACAGCAAAATCTGGAGTATCAATTTATCTGCGATGAAATAAAGGACCGTATTAAACTTTAAAGGGTCCATTTTTAAACTGAGCTCAATTAGCACTCAGGATGTTGCTGTGTAGCATCCTTAGTCTGGAGGTTTCTTTACCTCCTCTTACAGAGCATACGATGTGATCTGGAGTATCAATTTATCTGCAATGAAATAAAGGACCGTATTAAACTTTAAAGGGTCCATTTTTAAACTGAGCTCAATTAGCACTCAGGATGTTGCTGTGTAGAATCCTTAGTCTGGAGGTTTCTTTACCTCCTCTTACAGAGCATACGATGTGGTTATGGACCGCAGTGGTGATGCATCAAATGCCGTCACCAAATATCCCTTCCCTAAGCACATTTCAAGAGCATGCGATCCCCTCAAATCCTTGGTTGACTTTCAGTGATAATTTGGCAGGTTGTAGAAAAACATAATTTGCCTCAAACTAACAGTTTGCTGGACGTGTCTTAAATAATCCATCAGGCTTATTGTTACTGTGTCAACTACAATTAAACTATACGACAAATGATCTGTTCCAACGGCTGTTTCAATCGATGTATCATGGCTCATAGTGTTCAACTAATTAAACAGCATATGACAAAACTTAATCTAAATCCAATCATGTTTTATTCATAGAAAAACAAACCAACTACAAGCAAATAAGCAATATGACATCTACACATCATCAATCAAACTTCAACTGTAATTCTCCATAGTTGTGTCACCCACCACTTTCCAAAGATCAAATACAATTTCTACCAACATTAGGTCCCACCTCCTGTTTCACTTGGAAATACGTCACTTTGCAGAAATGGGGTCTCACAGACAGTGCCCACTGCGAATGTGGGGACCCATTACAGACTGTGGAACATGTGCTGACCAGCTGCCCTATATATACCGGCCACCGAATGGTGATCGTGGGCTAATTGACCTAGACAACGACACACTGGACTGGCTTGCTGCAACGGAGCTGAAGGTCTAAGGGCATACGACAGAATAAGTCACTTTGCTGAAGTTTTATCTGGACTTACTTCTCCAATACTTCTCAGCCACATAGGCACTTTCTTCAAATGCCTTTACTGTGAATTTCAGACATGCTTTATTTTCATACGAAATACAGGCTTTGTCTGCCCTATTATACTCGTGGGGTGAACAAAATAACACGTACTCTTACTCTAAAGCAGTGGTTTTCAGCCTTTTTCATATCAAGGTCCATTAGAACAACATTTGATGAGATTTAGCCTCTCAGACCCAAGACTTATAATATTTTATTGTCGGATACAATTTTATCAACAATTCGATGCTGTATTGATGTTGCTACCATTAGGAGAGATAACAGGAAAACAAACAAAACAAAATAACTTAACAAATTTTTCAAAACACAATTTTTCGGGCTGAACAAATAATTCGTTTTTCTTCTTTGTAATTATTTGTTTGGTCCAAAATATTGTGTTTGTTGTCATGATCTGTCACGACAAGAGTTGGCTATTTCCTGGACCTGGCGTCGTCATGAAAGGGGGCGGGACTGCTACGCTCTATATGCCTCAGCCTAGTAGGAAAGTCTGTGAAAGATGACACGTAAATTGCACGCTAGTGTACGTTCATGATTTGAGGCTTTTTGTTCAAAACGGGCCAATCCTGCCAACTTTGAAAGGCAATGTTAGCCAATTAGGATGGTATTTGAAATATCGGACTGATCCGTCTTGAACACATATTTATGGAGATAGTGTGTAACGATTTGTGGGATATTTGGACAGAATCTGGAGGAGTAATATAAAAAAATGTTTTTCCTGGTGGTGCTATAACAGGCCGTTCTGGAAAATTGGAGGCAGAGGTTCATCGTTGGCATCCAGGTATGTGTGTATCTACAACAGTCCATTTGGCTACTAACTCTCCGTCATTTAACTGGGGACCACCTGGAACCCCCTCAAGAACCACTGGTGGTCCCCGGACCACTGGTTGGGAACCACTGCTCTAAAGAGGAACTACTGTACGTGTCAGCCAATAGCTGGCAGGCTAGAGTCTAGGTGTTAATAGTAACAGATTATAGGCCAGTAATTACATAAAGTAAATGGGCAGAGCTGAGGGACTCTGTGGCTAGTTTATCAAGCTGCATTAACCTTCACTGTTTGCTCTAACGTGTTGGAACAGGCAACTCGGCCAACACTGTTTGCTGTATCAAATCTGATACGTCATGAGGTCATCCGTTGGGGCCACGGTAGGCATCCACAAGTAATACGGTGAAATAATCAAAGAGGATCTCTGCACACACTCCCTATGGCCCTCTGATCTTCAAGGATTAGAACCAACACTTAAGTTAGTGATACCAGGCATCTCTATAACCCATCAGACCTCTCACGCTCTCACTTTATTCTAAAAAACTCATTAGGAAACAATATTCAAAACCACATGTGGGAAGCAGTGCCATTCACATACTGTATTAAACTCTCCTTAGCAATAATGAAATGGGAAATGACATAAGGATATGAATACACACGTTATCAGTGTATACACGGTCAGTTCCTGTGATATTCTAGAATTAATAATTGTTTTGTTTTGTTTTCTCCAGCTTGAGGTACAGAGGAATTGCCTTTAGGATCGCATTGCGCCCAATGGCATCAGACAATGTAGCGGCTGCTGTGATTAGGAGGATGAAAGACCAATAAAGGTGTAAACACAGGACCGAGGGCAGGCCAACACCTCCTTGAGGCCAGGGCGCACGGTGTCCAGCCCATATCTCCCTGCTATGGGTGAAGGCTAAACACTATGATATGTGTTTATTGATTTTCTCTATACAATAATGGAAGAGATATCAACAGAACGTGATACTTGCTGTGGGTCTGCTGATATGCATGTTGCATTTGCAATAAAAGTACTCTTGAAAGGCATAACGGCAATGAACTTGTCAGATTTCATTTATCGGGGTGCTGTGACAGTCATTCTCAGCGACATACAGTAGCATACTACAAGGTACTTTACTACTTCACAAGGAGATGGTATAAATCATCACACCTGTACACTCTAACTGAGTGCCGTATAGTGGCAGCAGCAATGAGTTTATATAGCTCAAGCTGAATAAGGATGAAGTGGTCAAATGCTTTGTAACAGATGACAAAATTAGCAGTTGTCAAAACAACTCACACTGGACATGAACTATAGCCATAATCGCACTGTACACAAAATACGAAATGCACTAAACACACAACCAAACGATCCGATATTGGAATTGAACTATATTCAATTCATTTGTTTTATTTTTAAGAAAGCCTTTTTTTCTCCATACATAGAGGGTGTCATCTATGCAGCGGTGGCTCAGGAGGTAGAGCGTACATTTGGGAATAAGAAGGTTCCCGGGTTGACCCACAGCTCCCCCCAGGGTTAGTGTCGAAGTGTCCTTGAGCAAGAAACTGAACCCCTAACTGCTGTAATGTCATAAGTAAAAAATATGGCCTTTGAAACATGCATCTGTCTGTGAACAGATAACATAATTTGTCTGATCAATTTCCTCAGTCATAACGGACATGAAATAAATAAATAAAATGCTATCATCAATTATAGTTCATCCACTCTCTCTACGGTACGTGTATGCATGAAAATGCACCAGCACAAACACCATTCCGTTACAGTGGGCATAATGAGCTGGCAGGGGGAAAAACACAGTGACGTCCTATACTGTTTCATATTCGCATATCCACTGCACAGCTTCCCCCATATGCAGCCAGAGGCTACAGATCATGAATGTATTGATCTCTATGAAATCTACAGAGGAACACACCTCACACTTAAAGCTCTCCCGCCCATTCAACATTGTTCTTTCTATATGATAATGGCCTATCATCTTATCGGATTTGCTTGAGGTTACTTAACGTAATGATGAGCACATCGCTATCAGGCCCTCGAGCTAGCATAATTTAGTGCACCGGCGGCCCCTGGCATCTAAAATGTTTATTATTTTGTTATTGCAGTTGGTGTCAAAAGAGGAATGTAAAACAGCAAATGGGCCTCGACTAGTTTTCTTCAGCACTCCTGATGACCTGAGAACCAGTTTGCCGTGTGTGATTGTGTGTGTGTGTGTGTGTGTGCGTGCGTGCGAGAGAGAGGGGTCGTTAGTCCACATATCTTGTGCATTTTATGGCATCCATTAAATCAGCCAATTTCACCCAAACTACTACTAATGTAAAGGGTCAGTGTATCTCTAAACGAGTCCATAACCTGTCCATATACATCACTCAAATTCATTTTGCACAGTTGACACTTGACACCAACTAAATATCTGTTAATCGGTGAACATTGTGGATTTGTGTGTGGTAAAATGAATGCTAAATGGTACATTTATATAGCACCTTTGTCCAAAGCACTTTACAACATTCATTACATTCACCTATTCACACACCGGCATTCAGAAAACCGTGCAAGGTTCATCAGCCTGCTCATCGGAAATAAGCCTAGTGAGGGGTTATGCTTAAGTGTTTTGCTCAAGGACACTTAAACAGTCAAACCGGGAACCGATAGCCAGGTCGGCCATTCTACTTCCTGAGCCACAGTCTGCCTGGTCAAAACAATCTCAACAACTTATCAACAACTTCCCTCTAGGTTACATACTGTATCGGTGTTGCCCGATTTGAATCGTATTCGATACAATAGACCCATGTTGCAATATTTCATTTCATTGTTACTTTGGTTGTTTGTTTTTAATTTTAGAAAATCCACATTCGCACTGTGCTGAGACCTACATACGTAAAAAGCCTCTGCAGCGTAGGGACAAAGAAGTGAGGGAGGTGGAGAGGTCATGAAGAAAATAATGGCAGTGATACTTAAAGCTGCCCATTTCAGTCTGGAAGCCTTAGAATATTTTTATTTCTGCTTTAACTTGTGGCATTTAGGTCATGTGCATCGTATCAGCAAACATGTCATGAAGTTTCCTAATATCCCTTAATAAGGCTTACAATATTTTAATATATATAGCATATCCTGGACCTCAGACACTGTAATGTCTCAGAGGTCTAGAGGAGCCTATTCCAAGCCTGTCCAAGCTGCTCTCACTTTACAATACATTGTGGAACACAGACCAGCCTACAATGTCATACAGAATAGATGCCGCCTGGCTGCACTTCCTACTGTTTGATGGTGTAATTATGGTGGTGATCTCTCAGGTGATCCTCAATAGACCTATTAAATGTCTAAAATGTAAATAAAATGTAGTATAAATAAAATCCACGGCAGGCAATACAATATGTCCTGCCTTAATTCCATTGTGGATTATACCTTGTAATAGGTATTATATTCCAGCAACTGAAGAGTTTGATTATAAAATGACATGCCACTTGACTGCATACAAATTCATATCACAATAGCCTACAAAGGTCATTTCTGAGGGACATATACATAGGGGGTCATATGAGCCCTGGTTGACAAAATGATTAGGCGTTAATAATCTTATGACAATCATAGGGCGCTGAATTCACCCATGCCTATAAACCTGAACCTATTAACAAATATAATTGCAATAATATTGCAAATAATTTGTACTGGTTCACCGACACGGTACATCCACAAGGTACAAATCAAAGCGGCTTTATTAATTAATTTCAGCGGGATAACCCGGGTTATATTAAACTGACCCCCATCCCCTCCGTGACGACAAGATGAATTATAAACCTCAAGCTGCTTCGAGCAGACAGAATGTATTAGATTTCGCTCGGCTTGACATTTAAGATACTGTGTCAATGTAGTAGCCTAGCCAAAAAACGGTTCAATTTACACTTATAAGCAATGGGACATTATAGGGTAAAACAATGCATCTAAGACTATTACTGACGGATGAGTCTTACCTGCGTGTATTTCAGCGGGTCACCGGCGCAGGTAAACTTCCTCGAATGTCTTTAGGCCAACAGAAAGCACCTTTTCGCCCACATTAGGCTAGATATGTTCCACGTGTCCTTGAAATCAACACCACCTGGCTGAAACTCGGAATGAAAGAGACTTGAATTCGTGCGCTGTGTGCGTCGCGAAGCACACAAAAAGCGACGGCTTCCCAAACCAAAGCTTTTACGCACACGGGGCGAGAATGGAACATGTGGTTCCACTCACAGCATATCTTCCAATCTCGGTCACTTCGGTGCGGTAGCCCTACTTCCAGCAGTACTCCTGTTGTCTCAATTCAGGAAACAAGACAGACTTCTGCAGCCGGGAAATTACACGTCGGTAACACAAACACAAATTCAGAATGATAATACTGCAAAATACTACAGCACAATGTCGGAACAACAGCTGCTCGGCGGCTGCGCTGCTGTTGTTGTCCGGGCTGCACTTGTCAGCTGATGAAAACTGCGCATATAGCCCCTCTCTCCTCAACATTCACAGCATCCCACACTGATTCTGTGGCTCTCTCAACTACCCTCCACGTTCGCTCAGCCTTCTCTGTAAGTTGCTTCACATCGGTCATGTGTGTGAGCTTTCTGTTTGCAATGTAACTTCCGATTCAGTTTATTAATTTCGTAGGCTACATTTCCCTAAATCTAAGACAAGAAATTGAGCAAGATTCCCGCGGTGCGCGCTTGTTGTGGTTTTTTCCTGTAGGCTAGTTTAGGGCAGGCAGCAGGCTATGGTTATTCATTCTGCTAACTGGTTTTGGTAAAAAAAAAAAAAAAGAGGGGAAAAAAGTTTGTGTGCGTGTGTGTGTGTGTGTGTGTGTGTGCGTGCGCGCGCGCGTGCGTGTGTGTAAAAAAAGGAAACTAGAAAGACACCGCCAGGCAGGGCTGCAGGTAGGTATATATTGATTGTTTGTTTACTTTATTAGCAATTTGCAGGGGGGGGGGGGAGCACAGGGAAGTATAGTTCAAGATAAGGTCTGCTAAGAGGATTTAAATCCAATAAAGCCTATGGCTTGTTTTGGGGGTCTTTACTCTTTAGTAAGAAATAATTAATGACACAAATATACAATGCTATGAAAAACATCATATTAAATAGTTGGAAATCATAAACAGCATCTTAAATGGGACTGGTCTTTAAGATTCGATACACCACCAAGATACCCATGTACCTGTCTAAATACTTCCTTATGTCAAAGAAGTCCACACTCACACCAGAGGGAGTTCAACAAACCACATGGAACCCAGATTTGGCTCAAACAAGGGATTAAATCCATTTTGCTCCTATGCCACTAAAATGTAGAATGCCCTACCAACAGCCATTAAGACATGTGAATCCCTTGACTCCTTCAAAACACGCTCTCAAAGAGCACCTGTACGGACGGCTGCAATTTGAAACTAGTCCGAGTCCCCCACACCCCTTTTCCCCCTGTACATGTTTTCCCCCTTTTTACTTTCTTTATATGATGATTTCCTGATTTTTTTATATAGATGTGTATATTTGTACATCTTTAAATGTTCTGATAAATTGAAAACCGAATGGACCCTGATGTAATCAAGTCGTGTGCTTTTCATTGTGTCGTCCACAAACTACAAAGTAACAAAGATATATATTTTTTTAAATTTAATTTAATTTTCAATCATTTCAATCAATCAATTGAGCCAAATCTGGGTTTAATGTGATTAGTGGAGCTCCCTCTGGTGTTGTGATAGAGGACCTCATTGATGTTTGTGAAGTAGTTTGACAGGTACAAGGTACATGGATGTCTTTGTGGTGTGGCAAGTTGCTGTCCTCTACCCTGAGCCATCTGACCCTAGCAAAATGAGGAGGGGTTAAATTAGTTGTAGATGTAAGGCCAAGCAGTAGTTTGTTTTGGGATGTTTGGGAGCCTTGTTTTTAAAGCCTCTGTGGTGATATGTAGTGCTCCTGCTAGAGTCCTCAATGTATTCTTAGTACTACTGACCATGAAGTCGACTCGAGATCCTGTACAAAAATCTTGTTCTTTGGTTTATTTATTTTTTGCTTACTTTACTTAAGATTGGCCTCTAAAATGGAACACATGTAGGTAATTCACCCACTTGTAAAGCAATTGTAATTGTGCATTGTGCAATTCCATTTTCAGAGGGGCATGGTTATAGCGCAGAACAGAGAAATACTGCCTGTCTTGATAAGAAATTGATTTGATTTGGAAGGGTGTGCACTAAGACTGGGTACCTCGTGTTAAATTGGCAATTTTTTCTAAAATGTTCCAAAATAAAATAATTGCAAAATGTAATTTAAGTAGGCATGTACATGATTAGAACATGCTTAAATTAAACATTGGACAATTATGTCTAATATAAAATTGCTACAAAACCTATGCAGTCATTTTGAGGCATAAACAATCATTGTCCAGATGTTGGTGTGTGTGCACAAACTTTGTCCGACACAAACATTAAAATGCCATTGACAATGAATGGACAATTTTGAGTGTTTGTGTAAACATTGTGTAACACAAAAATTGACGGTGAGGACGCAAATTGGGATTGGCCGGAATGAGATGATGTATGATGATGTACGATGATAAGAGCGCGCCTCACTTCACACAGGTGTGATTTTTCAAATATAAAACACAAAATAGCCTATTTTACGTCGAAGTGCCCACAAGATTCCATAGTGCTCACTGTTCATGTATCCACATTCTATTTACGAGTAAGACGCCCTGAGGGCGAGAGGCGAGGTCGCACTGAATCAACGGGTCTGTGAATGCCCATATACTTTATAGGCCTTTTTTTATTGACGTTTTCGGGCCAGGTAGCGTGTAAAATGTGTGCTAATTAGTGTTGTGATCTTCATATATGGACCCATCCTTCCTCTTTGAGTTCTCAATAGGCCCAGCCCTACCTGGGCTCTCATCAAACCCTGTACATTCAATACACTTCCCCCGCTGCCACCCTTAGATCTCCATATATGGATCCGGAACTGACCTGTTCGGACATTCCGTTGATCTGACCTCATGATCAAACCCTGTACACTCTGGAAACGCTCCATATATGGCCAGTACATAATTCATTCCATATGTTGATCTGACCCCCCATGCCAAAGCGCCAGCGCTCGTCCAGCAGTCTGCAGTCACCCAGGCAGATGTGTGCATCAGTAAAGCAACCTCCTGCTGCCTCCTCCATTATGTGTAAATTCAAAACAGGTGATACGCAGGGCCCTTGAGTGATATCCAATGAGCACTTCCAAACTCCAACACCCCAAGTACTTTTCTATTTGGATGAATGGGCTGGCAAGATGGCCGCGGTCCGCATATGGTCAATAGAATGTGGATAACAGGATGTTGGCCTGTTTGGTCCGCCCTCGGCCCTCCTCTTCTGGGGGGCGCCTATGTTTTCATTCCCACTAACAACAATGTTTACAGTAAAACTTTACACATACTGAATACCACTGCAGACAGATTCAGTGGCGCAGCTCAAAATCTGTTCTTGAGAGATTAAAGAAAGACAGATTCACACAGGAACGAAAACATAATGCCTTGCTGTCGGCCATTCTTGCCTCCTGGCTGGGATAATGAATGTTCAAAATAGTAAACACAAAACACTCTAAGGACAGTTTGGCATGGCTTCCAAATACATGCTAACGATCCATCCCCATCGTACAATATAGGAGCAGCCTGTCCCTGGAATATGCTGCCTTCCACTGCAGGTAGATACAATACTATGAGTGATTGATAAACCCCCCCTTTGAAGAATATAACTTTACAAAACTAGAAAAGTCTGTGCTCTACGCCAGGCCAGGTTGCCTACGCAAACTTTGGAAGGCAGTCATAGTCAAATGGGATCTGTAATATCAGACTAACTAACACCTCATCACCGCAGGCAAGGAGTTGGTAAATGTTAGAAATAATGTAATGTATTGGGTGCACTAACATATCGTTCATAATGTAATAAATGCCTGCGCTTGCTTGCACATGAGTAATTTAACTGAATGATGTCACCACCTATAATTGAGAGATTCCAAATTACATGCATTAGGCCTATAGGGCCTAATTTTGGCATGGCACTATGGGCAAAGAAGGCATTAGAAATTGTATAAAGGAAGAAAAGACAGTTTTAACAAATTAAACTTTGAATATAGCAGAAATAGCTGATAATATCAGCTATTTCTGCTATATTCAAAGTTTAAATTGCTATTTTTATATAAAAAAAATATCAATATCAGCTAATCAAGTATGAGTGAGAACAGTTCTGCAAAATAGTACTATATATCCTGAGGGGGAACAAAAGTTTAGTGTGTAACTTCAATTTGTTGAGCTAAGTATTTACTGACTCCCTCAAGCCATTTCCCAACCGACAACTAAACCACATTTACTCTGAATTAGGTGAATGGTGACTATGTAATGGTGTTCAAATGATAATATTTTAAAAAATGGACAGAAAGAAAGCAGAGTTTCATTAATTACAAAAGCAACGGCAGCTGATCCTACAAGAAAGGCAATTCGAGGACTGAGGCTTTCTGTTTTCTGTGAACGAGTAGAGGGATAGACATGACAATGGAAGATCACAGAATCTTAAGCTCTGGTCTGCAGGCCTCACCGCTCTCTACAGGGGGGCCCCTACTTCAGCCCTGACTGTGCAGTTTAAAAAAAGAAAGAAAAAGGAATCCTCTGCTGAATTTCCCCCACGCTGGACCTCATGCAGCGATGAAGTTATCACTGAGGACAGCTTTTCTCAAAGCCCCGAAACTCAGCTCCATCATCATCACATTGCACTGCACCCCCCCATCAAATGGCATTATCTCCATGAAAGACAACTGCCTGAAAGTCCATCTCCCGCTCTGCTGTTCAGTATCCAGTCAAGGACAGAGAGAGAAAGGAGAGAGGACATTAAAGTATTTTATTTTTGAGGGGTAGCTAGCTAGCCCCTCCTTTACAGCTTTTTTTGTCCTGAAAAAAATGAAAGCAGAATTTGTGTCTGAACAAATCAGCCTTTCCTGGAAACAAACATTAAATGCCATTGACAATGAAAGGAACATTTACATCATATGTAGACGAGCAAATCGGCCCATTTTGTCCTAACACAAACATTAAATATCCACTAACTTCGGACGATGATTACAGCAATCAAAAGTCTGCCTGTGGTGTTTTAATCGGATAGGTCCAGAGATCATTTGTACCAATTTGTGTGAGATTTGGACAAAATATGTAGGTGGAAGAGCAAAAAGTGTGTTTTGAAGAAAATTCAAATGAGGTGGAAATTCTTTCTAGACGGAATTGGGCGTGGCCTATATGGGGAAATGCATCATGACCCAAGGAATCCATGTTTTGATTTTACGACTTACGGTTCAAGAGTTACAGGGAAAAACGTAAAGTGGGCTGTTATAGCGCCACCATGAGGCCGACTGATGTAATTCCTTTTCAATACATTTTCTTATTATTATTATTATTATGAACCTCCCCCCAAGTCTTGTAAATATAGCGCTTTCGGTCAACAAGGGATAATTAGTCTTCGATCTTCCCATTATAAGTCTATGGAGAACTAATAAATTAATATCAATTAAACTACCGGTATACAACGGATCTCTTAGCTAAATGCAAGCACACGATTCCCGATGAAGCGGGTCAATTTTGACATATGGCTCGAGTGCGTGTGGCTAAAACTGTGGGAAGAGTAGCGTGCCAAATTATTCCTCAGCGCGGTAACTAGAGTGTTTCATTTGTGGAGTGTCCCTTGATGTTTTTTCCCCTGCTTTCCTTCTTCCTTTTTCTAGTCTTTAACAACTCTCTCCAAGGGCTTCAGTATCACCGCTCTCTGACCCCTTTTCCACCGCTTGGTTCCCAATGGGAACTGCTTCAGTTCTTTGTGCTTCTTACTCCTGCATGAGCCAGAGCTCCAAAATTGGAACGTTAATGTATTAATTGAGTGTGCAAAACCATACCTATATTAAATAGTTATCACCATGAAACCTCCCCAGTTGATTACATACACGAAGACAATGATTTATTGTATTACACATTTTAATTGAAAAAGCTACTACTGTGGAAGGGTTATCATACTAATTTAATTATATTGATCCTATAAACAATTCAATATAGGTATAGGTTTGCACACTCAATTCATAATTAACGTTCCAATTTTGGAGCTCTGGCTCATGGACTAAGAACCACAAAGAACTGAACCGGTTCCCATTGGGAACCAACCGGTGGAAAAGGGGTCACAGTGAAATGAGCTCACAAGTCCATAGAGCCAACTGTGCCCTCTATTGGAGACGAGTCAATTCAACATTTAAATGCACAGGCAGACTGTAGTGAGCCTGCTGCTCATAGACGCAGGAAATGACACAGTAAATGATCCTGCTGTTTGTGAATCGGCTTCAGTGTGCTTTGTCAGACGAGAAGATTTTTCAAAAGCGCAACAGACAGCCACGAGAGGGAATGATTTGAGTGAGAGGATGAAGGAATGTGAGTTACAGGAATGTCACTAGAATGTAAATTATATTCATTGACATTTATTGGCTTCGATTTATTAAAGAAAGTCAGTGTATGATTATGCCAAACCCACAACAACACAACTGAAGTACTGATTACAGTTTCCATAGAAACCTTTTTGTCAGTCAGAATGTAATGCTTGTTGTGCAGTCACATGGATATTGCAGTGACTTTATTTTTATTTAAAGTAAAATATTGAGTGTTCATGTTACTCTAAAGATTGTACAAATGGGCCTGGGCCATGGCTCAGTGTGGTCCAGGCACCTACCTCGGCTGGCAATCCAGTCTGGCAGTGTGCTGCGGGTTCGACTCCCGATTTCCTGTCAGCCTACTGTCTGTCCCTCTATAAAAAAATATAAAATAAAGGCGAAAGCCACAAAAAAAAGCATTAAAAAAAATAAAAAAAAGTACAAATGGAACCAAATGTACCACATGCAGGGTCCATTTGAACACTCTCCGGCGTTAAATTAACATTTATTTTTATACTGTGCACACATTAACAGTCATAGTCTTGCTAATAACATTCTAGCCCTGTTATTTGCCTCCCCATGCTACTTATGGACTTTTGAACACATGAAATGTGAACCAGAAACTTCAGCCTTGAAGCCCAGGAGCATAGCGTATTAAATAATAAAGGCCTGTATCCTTCCCGGCTCCATATGCTCCACAGATGTACAGCAACACCAGAGAAAACAGATGGGCTACACCAGAGGGACACAGAGACCTGTGGACATAATAAAAAAAAGAAACATTGACAAATTATGCATACCGCTCTCCCTGCATGGCTCCCCTGCACGTCTGTGGGAATTTGTCCCTGTGGGTCAGAGTGAGAGTCGCCCCGCGTTGTTCTCTGAGCCATGTCTTGTTTTGTCCCGTGTCTGTTAAAGAGCGATGGCAACAATGGCTCTGCGCTCTGTATATACAATGTTTATAATCTCCACACTGTAAAGGCTATTGCCTTTTGTTGGTGTTGTATTATGTTTGCCAAACTAAACGGACGTGTATAAAGGGATTGGGGAGAACTTCTCTTTTCATGTGGAAATTACTCCCTTCCAAGAGGACAAAGCAGCTTTCACCTTCTATACAGTAACGATGTCACGGAAGTAACTTATAGATGCTTTCTTAAGAGAGAAAAGGGAGGTTTTAAGAACCAGAGAAACTCCTGTCGCCAATCACAGCAACAGGTACAAGATGGAGGTGACATTACTTTCAAAAGAAGGGAGAAAAGATTCTGTTGTAAAGTAGTTTTATCTGGTTTGTAATGATGGTCAACAGAATAACAGATATCAGAGGTCAGATAGGAAACAGGATAAAATAAAAAGCTAAATGTATCGACCTTCAAGTATATTTTTTTAGTAGCCTACCAAACGTTTTGACCAATAACAAGGTCTTCTAAAGGCAAACACTTTTTGTAAAGATACATGGCACTACAAAGCCTGTTCTTCAAAGTACATAAACAGCCAGTACAGTAAACAACACAATATTATGCCTATCACAGATTTAATTTAAAAACATAGATATTACTCAAAGAATCTGAAGATTTAACTTAAAGTATAATTTTTCTTCGCTCATGTTATAGCATTGTTATTCTAATGCTGCCGTACACAATTATGACCCAATGGATTTATCCTGCAACCCAAACGTGGGTCACAACTCGCAACCCACAGGACTGACCTCATGCTACCATATATGCATGAGGAGTCCAAGCTGCTTCTTTTCACCCGACGGGGGAATTTCCCTGGCCGGACATAGCGCATGGAAGGAACATGTTATTCCGACCAGTTCCTTTCCTCTCCATCAGGCGCCCCGGCTGGCCAGGGGGAGGCAGTTTAGAGACCAGGATTACTGCATGTTTTTTGGGAGGGTACCTAGTGCGACACGGGGAGAACATGCAAACTCCACACAGAGGGGCCCTTCCGCCAACCCCGCCCACAGCATCCCCAGCGGGATTCGAACCCAGGACTTTCTAGCTTGAGGCGACAGCACTACCGACTGTGCCACTGTGACCCCGTGAATTTATAAAAAGCTGGTGCTTTGAATACACAAGGTTTTCATACAGCAACAGTGGTACTGATGGAAGGAAAACAGTGACGTTTTGTTTTGATACCTCTGGTTAACTACTAGAAGTGCAACAAATGACAAAGTGATTTTTTTGAATTTTCGTTTTTTCATGTCATATGAAAGCAGGGAATCATAGCTTCAAATTTCATGTTGGTTGTTCAGTTTGACCCACCAGTCATTGGAGACATGGCTTATAGAGTAATGTCATGCAGAAAACAGGCTTGAAAGGTTCATTTCTGTGGTCTCTAACATTACACCTATAGCTACATGTTTGGGCATTTATTTCATATTTACATGTCGATTTACATTTATTTCAGACATGCTCTAGTAGAGTCTGCCTGTGCCTATGCTTAAAAAAAAGTTTTTCTCCTATGGTGAAAAGCTGTAATTTGTGTGATGGCAGCAGTCTCTCAGTCAAATCTGGTCACAAATGGTCTGCTACATAATCTCCTGAAAGGTTGATGGGTTTGTAGTTTAACACCACATTGAACAATTGCCACTTGCTTCCACAGAATTCACAGCAGTTATTCAACGTGCCTGTCGCATTCTCTTCCTGTAGCCTTCATACAGTATCTCAATGTAACTACTCTATTGATCTAGACTAGAGCCAAAGCAATACAAGGTAAACAGAAAGCCATACAATATAAATATTTCAGCAAAGTAAAGTGTGAACGAAAAAATAACCTTTACCCAAGAATTATTTTATACAGATGCTTCCTGCTTTCTTTGTCGCACCTCCAACGGTGCCATGGAGGACTATGCACGGCAGGGGCGTCCTCTTCCCTGAGCTAAGCCCAAGCCTGACTGCATAAAGAAAGGTACGTTTTGCTGCAGGGACATCAGCTGGGGACCACCATTCATGGATGTTTCGCCCCTTATCCAGAACATCTCCTGGTGGCGGGGCAGTGAACAGGGACGTCTCCCTGACACCACCTGCAGCGCAACTTATTTTGATCCCCCCCCCCCCCCCAAGACTTGTCTCGTCGTCTCAGCCAGAGCCAGTAGCTTGCTTGTTCAAAGAGCTTGTAGGTGTGGCTCAAAAGTGAGATTGGTCTGAAGTTCTTGGGAGCGGATGGATCTTTCCCCGGTTTCAGCAGTGCTATAATGTGGGCTTTTTTCCAGATGTTAGGGAGCTTGTGTGTTGATAAGCACTCATTGTAGAGCTGTAGAAGCCACGTCTTTGCCTTGAGACCGAAGTGCTTGATCTGTTCTGTTGCGATGTTGTCCAGTCCAATTGCCTTTCCTGGTTTGAGGATAGAGATTCCCTCTTCCAGCTCTTCCATGGTAAGCTGTCTTGTAAAAGCAGGGTCCTCGGTGTATTGCTTGCGGTTCAGCTTGGTCTTTTTCCCTCTCTTTCTACTCTTTCCATTTTCACCTCTGGCAGAGCTAACACCCTACTATGAAGAGAACCACCTACGTGCAAACCCAACTAAGACTCAGGTGTGTGCCTTCCACCTGCGAAATTGTGAAGCCAAGCGCCAACTGAAGGTCAGCTGGTCAGGAACCCCCCTTGAACACTGTGAGCACCCTGTCTACCTCACAGAGACCCACACAGAGAAGACCAAGTGTAAAGTGAGTGCGAGGAACAACATAATCCGCAAGCTCACTGGCACAACCTGGGGTGCTAACCCACAGACTATTAAGTCAACCGCACTAGCGCTCTGCTACTCAGCTGCCGAGTATGCCTGCCCAGTGTGGGAGCGATCTGCCCATGCCAAGAAGGTGGACCCCGCCCTTAATGCTAGCTGCCGCCTTATCACAGGCTGTCTGAAACCTACACCCACAGCCCGTTTGTACATCCTGGCAGGCATAGCCCCACCAGAGATACGACGGAATGCAGCAAGCAGAAAAGAGCGGCTACAACAGTCTACCGACGAAAGACACCCTCTCTTCGGCCATGTGCCAGCCAAAAGCCGTCTTAAATCCAGGAAAAACTTCCTGAATAGCACCCCTCTGCTCGGAACACCGAGCATAAGTAGTGAGAGAGTCACTCAGTGGGAAGAAAGGACTGGCAATCTCCCACCAGCTACAACGATGGAGCTAAAGGCTAGCGAGGCACTACCCCCTGGAGCAGACTCAACATACGCAGTGTGGAAATGCCTTAATAGACTAAGATCTGGTGTTGGGGGAGCAAAAGTCACTCTCGTAAAATGGGGTTTTTCTGATGACGAGGACATTGTGTGTGACTGTGGCACTGAGCCGCAGACCATGCAACACCTCCTCACATGCCCCCTGCTGGAACATCCCTGCACAGCAACGGACTTGGCAGAGTTCAACGAAAAGGGACAGCAATGTGTTCAGCTGTGGCTGAACCACATCTAGCGTGTATTGTAACTAACTGTATTGTGGACACGATAAGAAGAAGTAGCTTGCTTTCTCTGCATCCTCTGACAGTTCTTTAGTGGCCTTGCTTAGCCTTGCTTAGCTTGGCTCACGTCCTTGAGCAGGCGTGACGTGGAGCTATACCAACAAAGCCTCTAGCTCCCACCTCCACCGGGTACCTCCTCGCACTCCATCCACTTTCCCTGCACTCCACAACCAGGTCTGCATATTTTGCCATCTTTCTTTCACAGACAGCTTCCATTCCCTCCTCCCATGATGGCACTGTCAGTTCAATCAGCAGTACTGACTTCACTGCTGCAGACTACAGCACCACATCTGGTCTTAAGGTGGTGGTGCAGATTTACGGGGGGGGGGGGAACTGGAGCTGTCTATACCCAGGTCCACTTCCATCTTCCACTCCACCCCTGGTGTTAACAGCTTAGAGGGTGCGGTGCTCTCTTGCTGGAGTGTTCTGCAGGATCCCCCTGCCTGAGGAAGTGGATCCTCTGTTGGCTCCTTGATGGACTTGGAGGTTATTGGCCTCCTGGCGACATTTCTCCAGCACCTCTGCCAGCTTCCTGAGCACTTGGTCATGCCGCCATGTGAGCCGGCCCTGTGTCAGAGAGGTTTTGCATCCTGACAGAACATGCTGGAGTGTGGGGTCCCGCAGAGATCGCAGGATTGCTCTGTGTGTTCGGGAGTGTGTCGTATAGGTTGCTCTAATGAGGAAACCGAGTCGAGCTTGTGGCAGTTTCCAGAAGTCTGCCCAGTTGGTCGATTGCTCGGCTTGCGACGCCCTCCCAGTTAGTCCACCGGCCCTGCTGTCCCTGTGCTACAGACTTCACTCGGAGCTCCTCCTGTTCCACTCTGCAACAACAAGGTCCTTCCTCTCCCTCCTGTTTGTCTTGGACCAGAGGATGGGTGGGTCACTCCATCCAAGGCCTGCCCGCCCTGTCTGGACCCTGCCCACAACCTCCTGATGTTGAAGCCTCATGCCCATCACCTTCTGCACCTCCTCCACTGCCCTCCACTTGCAACTCTGGCATTTGCTTCTGCCACTGAAAGGTGATTAACAACACATTGAACGATTGCCACACATGCTCCACAGTGTGGATTCTGTGGAAGCAGTTATTCAACGTGTCTGTCGCATTCTCTTCCTGTAGCCTTCATACAGTATCTCAATGTAGCTTCTCTATTGCTCTAGACTAGAGCCAAAGCAATACAAAGTATACACAGAAAGCCATACAATATAAATATTTCAGTAAAGTGTGAAAGGAAAAACACTGAAGGAAAAATAACCTTTACCCAAGAACATATAGTAAAAGATGTGAGCTGTTACTTCTGTAGATGTTTTGGCTTGAGGTTTTCTTACTTGTTGTTGTGGCTCTTTGTTGGTTCCAAACATTTCTACCGTATAGCCAACGAACCCACTGATGCACCTAGGGACTATGGATGTACGCAGATCAAAGAAACACATTGTCCACAGGTTCAATGTCATTTTCTTTGTATTTACTTTCCTTTAAAGTGCAGTGATGGTACATTACAACAGCTCCTTCTGGCATTTGTCTCTTCTGTGTTGTCTGTCTGGTAAAACTGGTTTGTCCACCAGGTGCATGCCGCTCCCCAATCACCCATGCTCTCAATCAACCAATTAGGTCTGGGGAGGCGTGCCCTTGGTGTCCAAACAGTGATTCAAATACATAATAACCCATCAAACCAATACCCAATAATGCCAAATAATAACTACAACAATTGTGATAATGATAACAATAAATAGACATACAAAACAGTGAGGATGGCTTCTACACTTGTCATTGCAATCACTGATTCCATGCATGTTGGTGCAAATGATGTCCACATTTCTGATGCTTGGATCCGTACAGATCAATGGTTTTGGGGTGACATTTGTCAGGGTTGGTTATTGATTAGTACATAAAAAAGAAGAAAAATCAGACCTAACAAAGCAAGACATTTCCAGTGTGGCTTCCCTGTGCAATAAGTTACTAGGTGTACAGTTTGTGGAAAAAGCAACAATGATATACAAACATGCTAAAAAGAGCTAAAAAAAAACTCTGGTAGTTTTCTTTATCCTTTTACATTGGGCTACTGTAAAATGGAATCTATCTTGAACAAAGCCTATACATACACATCAGCAACGATGAGCTAAGATACTGGTGCACATAATGAGCTGTGATTGGCATAACAGCTGAGCTGTACATTTTACTATAACAAGTGCTCTGGATAAGCTTCTACTAAATGCCTAAATTGCAATTGACTGAGTCAGTGTACTATATTGACACTGTACGGCACAGTTCCCCCTCTCAAAGACCATCAGACCGATTGACTTTTGCCGTGTGTATCACCAAGGACCCAATGGAGTGATGTGCCGAGTGGGAAGTCGTATTGGTTGTCCGAAACTATCTATAAATCCACAAATCTCAATATCTGACTGTCTGTTTGCGTGTGACCCTCATGCCCCTATATGGAGATCTCTGTATCTGTCTGTGTCCGTTTTAAGCCCAAGGGTACAACAGGTATTGCAAACCAAAGGGACATGCGTTCCCAACAGGCATCATTCCAAATGGGCATCGGCCTAGTGTACTGTAAATGTACAATCTCCAGTTAATATGCATGTCATGGATATACATCTAAAGTCAATAAATATGTTGAACCAATATATGTACAAACTATCAACATGATAATATGAGACACAGTATGTAAAGAGTAATGAAACTGTTTATATTTAACAGGTTCCTTAACATCCCAGTAGCCGTGTGCTGAAAATATGCCAAAGTCAGTATAATGCCTCGTGCTTCACATACTCATGTCATAATCTGATAGGATTCTATTGGAAGTAACATTGGAAAATCCTATAGGATTCCTATACAAATTTCACAGGCTAATCCGATACGTTTCTATTGGACATTTTAACAAGGTAGTCCAAGAAAATAACAGAACATGTGGAACTGGCACAGTATAATACAGTCCTAATGCACTCTGTGTGAGTATATATCCATGGACATGTTCACCCACGTATATATGCCAAGTAGATTGTCTCCTTGCTGACTTGAACCCCAAGCCCAGCAGCACCACACCCTCACACACAACGACTCAAAGGTGATTCATATCTAATCTGGGCTAAGTACGCCATCATGATGTCCCTGGTTGCACAGCCTGGTGGAATAAGCAATAACCATGCAGCGGGTCTCACTTTCATGTATAGGCAACTTTTGTGTGCTAAAAGTGCCAGGGTAACAAAATGGCTACTCCGTTTATCATAACCTGAATGAACTGTACTGTACTCCAACACAGAGCTAATGAAGAGATATGTCCTCCATTACCAGCCCATATCCCTGCTGCAGCGATTAGAAAAGTCTCCAGAGGGGCTCTATCACAGGCTTTCATTGAGTCTAGACCTTTGCAAATCTTCATATCCTGCACAATTTTCATAAATTGAAGTCTAATGAGCGCAGTTGACATAACCCTGATTTATTGTCTCGCAGGCTTACCAATTTCACCACTATGCTGCAAATTATGGATGTCAGGGGTTTAATCATATACTGTACAGTCTCAACAAGGGGAATGTGAGCACCATGTCCTAAATGTCTTTTTTTTTACCGTGAATGTCGTATTATGAGCGCAAACATGCAGAGCGTTAACAAGCTCCCTAAGGTGGACGGCTACTGTAAATGTGCACTGAGCAAGAATCTCTTTAGGACACACTTCAGTTGCTAAAAACTGGACGTTAAACGCCATAAACATTGGTTAATATACAATTGTCCGTTAGTTGCATAACGGCTTGGTATAATGTGATGATTTTACTTCTGTAGTTACTCAAAGCATGGATCTTCCATTACACTTTGATTATTATAATCAAGTCAACAAATCCAAATAAGACATCACCCATCTTCTCACAATGTTCTCTCAAACATGATGTTAAAAATGAATGTTTTCTCAACCATGATTACAAAATGAATGAATGCAAAGCCTAATTGCCACTTAGGTAGGCTAATTATTAGGTGGTCTATGCCAACACTGACAGCGGTGATACTTGATTGAAACGCAGCACTCAATACTCTTATTTAACAAATTACAATTAAGGCAGTTTCCTTCATTCACAGATATACACAGTATTTATTTTGCCCGTTCCTGGATGTCAACATAGTGCTCACTGGAAACGGTCAATTGCCCAATTAGCTGTCCCTGGATTCCTGGTCTGAGGCCGATTAAAAAAAAACTCCTTTGAAATTTCTGAAAAACGCCAAATATTTATTAATTTTCTTTTAAATTATTATGCTGCTATAAGCTGTACATATACATAGCAACAAGAACCTCAAAAGTATTGAAGGGTAAAAAACACCAAAAGGGGTTTCCGTCCTATAGTTAAAAATGGCGGCATTCAGAATATGGTGTCCAGTGTTGGGGCCATTGAGCAGAGATGGATGGCGTGTGGCACCACGGCCGTGCTGCGGCCATTGTGAGAGAAAGGCGAGCATTGATAACGACCTACGTAGCCTCTATTGACATGATAACATTTTAGTGTGCCGAGCCACCATGGCACTGAGCTGCAATAAATTGAGACAGATGATCGGTCGATGACAATTTCCATAATCGTTATACCTTCCGTAATTCATCAAGGTAATGATGCCCATGGTCCCTAATGTCACATTATTCCATTTTGTGCCGAGCGGCAAACACAGAGCGACCGGCCCCCCCACACCCCCCACCCTCCTAAAGGATTGATTACACACAAACTGCTTTTTTGCCCCTGCTTGCGAGCGGAGGAGCAATCTGTTATTCGACCAAAAATAACAATGAAGGAGACGGGAAATGCAATCTAATTCCACTCATGCAACTTCCTCTCTCTCTCCCACTGACAAGGCATACCGGAGACCATTATGGTGGAGTGCCGGCACCATTGCCTAACAAGAGCAAAAAGAGCACCCTGTGCGTCCTAGCTCCGTAGTGGAACACATTGAGATTCACATCATTAACATTACTCTCTCTCTCTCCCTCTCTCTTATGGCTCCCCACTTTCTAACAGCACAATTTCTCTTTGACAATTATTCCTCGAATGCCGGCAAGCGGTTGCAGTGGGAATGAGTGGCTGGATTCAATTACAGACACCCGAGCTCCTGTATTCTCTGTGAACTGTGAAATGCGGAGGGTTAATTTAACTCGCGTGCACCCTTTCAGGTCCATCTGAGTTAAACAAACCGGCAGGATTTCACGGTGTGTATACTGCTTGCTTGGTCATCTCTATAGGCCGCAAACCGACCAAACACTTTCATTTACGGAAGGTGGTCTCCGAGGCATGTGACCTTTTCAAAGTGGGACAGGATCTGTCCATTACCTCCTCCTCATCTTCATCACCTCCGAGTCCACATTCCTTCCCCACTACGAGGCTGCATGCACCGTGCAGCATGGCATCTCTGACACCGTCACAGCAGCATTATCATTACTTAACGGCCGTATAGCCATTCAGCAAAGCAGACAACAATACGAACACACAGAATAGACTATACACAATAGACCTCCGTCCCAGCATTGTGCTTCAGCGTCCTCTGCTACATGTGACGTTGGGCGGTTTTGCAACGGGCACTTCAGTCAGCAGCTGCTGACTGAAGTGAAACTATATATTTTTTTAATTTCTCTATTTGTCTTTGCAAAAGTGTAAAGAATATACTTTACAAACGAACCATTATAGTATCTGTAATTTAACTCAGTGTAGTTTTAGATGTTTTGATCATGTGCACCATCATGTGATCATAATCTATTTATAATTTGAATATTGAACAATACAGTTAAACCTGGTTGTCAATAAGCCACCTCTTAACATAATTTTGGATGAACATGACAGAATCTCTCTAATTTGTTGTGGTGCTGAATTCCTCCTTACATAATTATCATCTTCTCTCAGTAAATTAAAACATACTGTAGATTGAAGGCCAGCCTGATGAATCAAGGCTCTCCATATTGCATAATGTAGCCCTAGCTGCCCTACTTCTTCACGCACGCACGCACGCACACAACTTTGTATAAGCCCTATAGCAGTCTGAAGAAGAGGTAGACGCTCGAAACAATCACCTTTAGTGGAAGTGAAAATGATATATGAGATTCTGATCCAGGGTGCGGGGACCCTTTTGTCTGTGCTGTGCTGTCCCCTCTAGCTGCACCTCTAGTAGCTTTGTCGCGCACTGAAAAAATCTGATCTACAAGCTCACCAAGCATAGGGAGCAGAAATGTGCCAATGACTTGAGGTTGATGAAAGCAGACAGAGGAGCTAAACCATGCATATTCATTGTCTGGTTCTTTGAGTCGACGAGGAATGGCAGCAAAGTGGCAAAGCGCTGATTCAAAGTATAGAATCAGTAGATCAGTCGCATGGCATTAATAAATACAAAAAAACGTTTATTTTATTATTTTATTTAACCATTATTTAATGGTTAATGGTCATTTTGATTGCATTTTATGTAGACATAGCACTCTATAGTGTATACTTTTTATTACAGATATGCTACTGTCAGTCTAAATTCTAAATTGTAATTGTCCTGCTATGAATCTCTTTTTCAAAGGGAGACTTGACCAAGATACTAGGCTAAAAACGTTAATTAAAAACACTAAATTAAAATGCTGACATCATAATGATTTTGCGTCCAATTCATTCCGTTTGGATTTAGGTCCATTAGTTTGCATTACAAAATATATATAATCTATTGTTTTGTAGACTCTATATGGACATTTTGGACAGAAACCATTACGATTACAATGTCCTGTGAAGAGTACTACCGTCCAGTAAAAAGTTAGAAGGCTTTAATTAATCAATGGCTTCATAGTACAACAATGTGCGTGCGTGCGTGTCTGAGTGTGGAGACACAAAAGCCCAAAGAAAAGGTATTAATACCCTATCTTGACTGATGGTTTATTGACATATCTCTCCAAATCCCCAGACAAACTGTCAATATGAATGTCTGTGTGCAATGGCCCGGCCCACACAGCTGAATCAGTGTGCATTATGGAGTGATGGGCAGATGTTGCCAAAATGGCAGACAGGCGAGCTGCTATTTGACCACAAAACAGCCCTTTCACATGTATTCCTCTTCTATTCACTCTTTTCTGTCCGAGGAGACAATACTCTTCCATGTCTATTCTCAGCCCATATTCACCCCGTTATTTTACCAAGCAGTTGATTCCAGGATCACAGGAACAGCGACAGGTCACAGCACTGTAGCTAATGAAAAGAACACACCTATTGTGAATTATTTAAATATTTTTCTTTCTCCGTTAAGGAAATGAAATTTGCAACTGATGAGTCACAACAGAGTAATGATAGCCTACATTGCTCATTTATAAAAGAAAAACATCCAATGGATACAAAATGATACGTTTACTATTAACATAATAATATTATCTGAGAGACAGTCTCACAGTGTCTTACTGGAGTCTGACTGGAGTGGCAGAGAGCATGCGCAGCATGGAGTGGATATAATTGAGTTTAAATTGGTCTCCCATGGCAATGAAACTCTGTTCTAATGCTCTGCACTGAATGGAAGGCTGACTCCCGCATTCCTCACTTTTTGTGAAAAGAGGCTTATCTATTAGATTTCCTCTGATAGAAGGCATAAGTCATGCTTAACAAGCTGTTTTTTCCCTCCTGCACACAATGCCTTGATGCTCTAGTTAGCTCTATGATGCACAGTCATATGTCGTCTAGAAAAAAACAATAAATATGAAACAGCATAAACCTTTATCGATCCTGCAGGGAACTTCAGGCAATATGGCAGCAACCGCAGTGAGAAGTGAGAGATATAAGGTATGAATAAGACAAATCAAAATAAGGATAATACCAAGCTGCTGGTCCTATCTGCACTGGATCTCTTAAAGACTGAACAATTGAACACATGCAATAAAACACTGCGTACGTGTTTTACTGAATGCCTTCAATTTGGGATGAACATTATCCAATTTTACGTGACCAAAATTGACTAACCTATAGTTCCAAAATGACAAGAATTGCCATTTATGCGGGCCATTTATATATAACTAGAGCGGCGCCCGTTGTTGCCTCTCCAACCGCGGGTCCGACGGACTCGACACCGGGCACTGCACCCCCTGTGGGGGTGGGGGCGTGTCAAATTTGAAGTCGGTGGGGCGAACGGTTCTCGAGTTACGTGGATTACAGGCGTACAGAGACTTGCGCATTTATAGTTAGATATAGATATCCACCACATATAGCTTCAAAAGTCATGCTGCCTTGTGTCTGTTTAGTGTATACTTATCACCATCAAGCCAGACATTATATTTGTCTGTGTATTTGGAGATAATCCCGGAATTTGGGGATTAATTGCCAGTAGGCCAAGATAGTCATACTCCACATTGGCTTATACCTCATGAATCATTGGTTGTACAATGGAAATTAATTTCCCTGGATTTCTTGGTTCATGACACATCTAGCCTACCCATATAGGCCACAACCATTTCTGCCTATATAGATTTGATTCCATTTAGCATTTTCCTCTGGTTGTCAAGTGATTAAAATGTCAGATTTTCTTTTAAATATATTCTGCATTGTCCAATGAACCCCAAATTGAATCACATATTGAGGGTCTCTACACAATGCTGAGCTATATGCTTGAACCATAGATGGTGGTGCCATAAGTGCAACAAATGTCACAACCTGTTGCAGACACATTTGGGTTTTTTTTACCAATATTCATCAAATTAGTTACACATGATCTCAGGAATCATGTGACAATGAGCATAAAACAGCTTTTAGGTATTCCATACAGTTTGCCTGTAATGGACAAATTTAGTGGAAGAGGCTTATTCTTGACATTCTTTAGACAAGAAATGTATATGCAGTATATCGCTCCACTGACCACACCTTTCTAGTTTATTCTGTTTTACCTTGATAACATGCATAATTTTCTTGCGTACGTGAAACAGAAAAATCAATGGTGTTTATTTGCTAACCTGATCCTATGTTTGAACAGACTAATCAATTCTTCATGCGTCGTATTCTTGATCGATATTTAGGTGTGTGAGAACAGAAAGGAGAGCTGGCATGGGGTCCCTCTCCTGTCTTTAAAGATATACAGTACAGAAACCTTTTGAAGAGGAGGCATGATTCCACCATACATTCTGGACGGGAACCCCTTTTGGTGTTTTAAGCATTATGTTATACTTTAGCTATTGAAGAATAGCAGATCTACAAGCTCATAGCTCATGGCACCCAGTGCTATTTTTGAAAAACCCGTGAAAATGTGGCGCAAATATTCGAATATATATTCTTTCAGAGCGAATGTTTTTAACTCAAATCTTTGCTTTTGGGGCGGTCCCTGGAACAACATATTTTCAGATGGGCGTTGGTGGCCAATTACAGTACATATTTTTTGGTGGTTCTTGACATGAAAATGTTTGAGAACCATGCACTGATATAAAAACATTTCAGAAAACTTCAGCACGGCCTACAATCGGGACCGTTAACCTCTCTCTTGGCCTTATCCCTTAACCACATAAACCCAGGCATAGGCGAACATTCAGCAAAACCACACGGTGTGAAGTGATGGGCGCTTTACCAACCCTTGCCGATTTGCTCAGTGGCAGACAAAAACAAATATTAAACTCTGTTCATTGTTAATGGCATTTAATGTTTGTGTTAGTGACAAAACAAACATTAAACTCTGTCCATTGTCAATGGCGTTTTTAATGTTTGTCTAGACAAGACAAACATACATAGGGGGGGGCTAGCGCCCCTCAAAAATAGGAAAGCATTTTGCAGAAGAAACTCCAACCACACAATGCATGACACGCTATAAGCTTATAGAAGAGATTTGGGGTAGAGGGGAAAATGAGGGGGCCAAGTATAGAGCCCAGGGGGACTCTGGTCAATTAAGTATAGGGTATAAGTGCATGGTTAACACCTAAATGCAATGATTGTACAGTATTTATTAAAATAAAAACATCTGGTGAAACCAAAAGCTAATTGCGATATTGGATTGTTCAGCACCAACCTGCTTAACATTCAGTTACCATTTCACTCCATTCTTCTACTGCTGGCCACTGGGACCAATACGATACCACAATACAAATACACTTCTAGCCGTTGCCCAGTGGAAGCTGGCCAATAATTCTACTGTCAGCCTGTACAGTATAACAGCATTATTCTGCTCCCAAATGTGTAACAGTCAGGGGGGATATAGTAAGAGAATGTTTATGGGGGAAGGGACTTGTACTGCTCCCAAATAATGACAATCTGCAAGGATGGAGAAGGACCCATCTTTGCACTTAAAATAAAATATGAACTTTGTTTGAATGTCTAAATTAAGAATATTCAAACATTCTTAAATATTTAAATTTAAACAAAGTGTAATTTCTAATGATATATTATAATGTCCATATTTATAAAAATTAAAAAGCTAAAACAACATTGTTGTTGTACTGTATGTAAAAGACAAACTAAGGACAGCTCAATTGAGAAACCCAGAAAGCTGGGCATAGGAGGAGATAGCGCCCCTCAAAAATGTAGTATTTCTTGAGCCAAATCATTGTTTGCATGGAGCAATCATACTTCAGCAGGCCATTGAAGTCTTTCTGCAGTGAGAGATGCCAATATCACCAATGCATCTCTGTACGAACACAGGACCTATTTACCTCATCACAACCCTGCTTTATCCCGGCTTATGTCATTATGGATTCATTAATTCTGTGTGTTTGTGCTGTATGTGGGAGGCTTGCAAATGAATGCATAATAATTTACACTTTTTTAAAAAATTTAATTTTCAAGTTGCTCTCATGCCAAGGAGGAGTCTGTTAAAACAGCCAGTCGGTAGCCTATACAGACGGACAGTAAGAGAGACCAAGCGTGCTGCTGTGTGTGTCGATGGGCTGCCTGTCGCTGCTCATGATAAATTCATAGCCATGCCAGGGCTGAGTGACTCTCAGGGCGTGGGTTAATTTGTCAAGAGGCCTATAGAGCTATGAGCGGTGGCAGTATGACAAAGCAGAATGTCACCATTTCGTTGAGGGAGACAGAGAAATAGGCCATGAAATGGCTGACTCTGGTTAGGACCAGAAAATGTGATAGTACAGATATGAAGTGCTCACCTAACCATGTCCTGAACACCCCGAGAAACATCACTAAACTAAATCTGACTCACTGCTGCACGCACACGTGTCTGTGTGTGCACAAGGGACAACGTATGACGAATCACAAGATTCAGTGCTTCCAAGTAACATAACACACAGCTGTGTTAGTGCATGTGGTGCAGGCAAACCCAGCTGAATACTTATATACTGAAGGTCAGGGCTTCCACCATATTATACAGTGTATACACACATAGCATATAATAACCTTGATGAAGGAAGCCTCTCCTGTAAAACTGGTTTGATTCTAATCAATCAGCTATATCAGTGTGTCCCTCAAACGTCATATTTCTTGAATAAGCAATCTCACCAACCACAGAGTTGTTAACATTTGAACTCTGGTCCCCTGGCTTCCAACACTGTGAATTATTCTAGCAGAGTGTGTTTTGACTGACTGAATTATTCGACCAGAATGTGTTCCGACTGTGAATTATTCAGCGGTGGAAAGTAGCTAACATAAGTAAGTAATAAGTAAGTAAATTTACTCAAATAGCTTACTTACCGTACTTGCACTGTATCCAAGTAAAAGTACAACTTTTGAGAACTTTTACTATACTTCAACATTTTATATACTTTTTTCTCTATATTTAAGCAATATTACACGAGAGGGAGTGCTTTACCATCATTAATGCACGCCTGCGTTGTTGCAGGAATGAGCCGAGTTCTGTAAGCAGCCGTATACTTTTTACAATACTATAATTTGACTGCTTTAGTTACTTTGCAGATTTAGAGCATACATTAAATGATAAATAAATACATTATAGGTTAAACTGCCCAGCAGCACATAAAGTAATTTAATGTGAAACGATCTGTGTGAGTTTTTTTTTACAGATTCAGTAAGACTAATATAATTGCCATCTTATTTAGTGCAGCAAACTCTCAAGTCTGTATGGGTTTGTTCAGTGTGTGTGTGTGTGTGTGTGTGTGTGTGTGTGTGTGTGTGTGTGTGTGTGTACGTATGTTGGTGAGTTGTGAAGGAGGGGCGTCGCAACTCGCAAGCCATGGCCAATTCTTTTCGGGGGGTTGCGTGGGAGTGTATAGCAGGTAGCAGGGCTGTGTAAGGTTGGCCCTCAGGTGGGTAGAGCGGGCCGCGGGTTCTTAAGATTATTTTGTTTGTGTTCAAAGCCTGTATAACGGTCTTGCACCTACCTCCGTATATTGTGGAACTATTAGACCAATCTCCCAGCTCCAGGTCAGATCTGACAGTCAGTTGTATATGAAGCAGTATGGATAGGCGGCCGTGCCTTTTGCTGTGTTGGCACTGAAGTGGTAAAACAAGATCCCTTTGAGGACCAAAGCTGCCCCCACCCTATAGGACTTTTAAAAAACATACTCATTAAAGACCTACCTTGTTTTGGTGGCGCCGTCGGTATCGCTGTCGCCTCACAGCTAGGAAGTTCCGCCTCCGAGTCCCGCCGGGGATGCTGGGGGCGTGTTCTCTGTCCTCCACGTCATCAGCGGCCATACTCTAGGTGGGGTCAATGACATAATATAACATTATGTAGTGATATAATAAAATAGCAGCCAGTTATATCCACCAACCAATACAAATATGATTGTGAAATGTTATGTGATAATATATATGCACAATTCTACACTTGATATTAATACTAAAAAATATGTTTTAATCGTGGACCCTGAGTATTTCTACATGGTGGCATTGCTACTATTTCTTCCAGTACTGAAATGACTCTGTGAAGTATTCTACCAGCGTGTGTTCTGATGGACTCCCATTACTACAGAGGTTAAAGGACATTTCTCCATCTACGGTACACCTCAACCTCTCAGACAATTCAGTGCTGGTCACCAGATTGCCTCTGAGACCTGCAGCTATACTGAAATGAAATAAAAAAACCACAGCAATCGTGGTCGTGTGGTATGTTGCAGCTGTGTCCACATTACGTTGACTCCTTACAAAACCGCTCTCAACATGGTGGACCCTATTGTAAACAAGTGTCGTCCACATAACAGTTTCGTATTGCGTTGTGCTTCAAATGTACCGAAATTCTCCAATCTGTTAATAAATACTTCAATCAATCAATCAAAAAACGTATGCGACGCGGCGAGGTTGCAAAAAGACCAAGTCTGAACACTCACGGAAATAACGTTATTCGTATATTGCGAAGAGTATCTCTGTTTAGGCTGGAATATTTAAATCACCACATCGTGGCCCAATTCAGAGGTATATTGCACTCATCTGGGACAGCAGAGGAACATGCAGTCGTATGGAGGCAGTGTGCATCACGGTCAATAGGAATTCAACGTTGAGCTGTGGGACTTTGAGTGTGTCTTATTAGTCCCCATCACACAGGAAGTGGTGACAGCCTCAATCCTAGTAATCCATCTTCACAAGACTTGAGCAGCTCATGGTGTGCCTCACCTCACCGGGGGAATAGGATGTGTTGTGTTTAGGAGCAGCCTCCCCATCCACCCAATTTATACTCCATACAGAAAACAAATTATCTTCAATCTAACACACATGTGATGTGACGGCACGTTGTTAGCTTGAAGATCAGATGTTTTCGGCAATGGACTTCCTCGTGTGATGCTGTATAAATTCTTCTTCTTTAAGAGAGTGCGGATATTCCCCTTTTTCCATTGATCTTCAAGAATCTGCACCCATCAGCTACAGAGACTCAACTTGACTCCCTGAGTAAAACTAAGGCTCTACTTAGTTGGGTTGCGCTCCTTTTTTCCCCCACTATAGCAAATCTCAACGAAAATAGCCAATCAACACGGCATGTCGTGACCTTCTGACCTTTTTTTGCAGAATGTTCACCCGTTAATTAATGCCCCAAAATAATAGGGATGCTATGGTTAATATTATTAAGCCATATTTTCCAAGATGCTTGAAGAATTTTGAAGAATCAAGATCTTTGAAAAATGTTCACCTATAATGAACTTGCTTCCAGGTCAGTACAGCTCGTGTTTATCAGCTCTACATTTGAAGAGCCCCTCTTCTAATGTTTTATGTTTCTCCCTTTCAAGCTGCTTCATTTAATTAATCATCAGAGAAAGCCTTGAGGGTGAATAATGTTCATTATTTCATCAGATGAAAGCATTTATCAGCAAGATAATAGATCAGACATAATACATTTAATTATTATAAATGTTAGGTTTTTTCCCCCCTCTTTCTACATTTCTTGAATCATCTTAGGCCCTCAAACCTATCTGGCATCATGCAGTGTCTGAGACCAAAACAAAGTCAATATTTATTGACCAAATGTTGATATTCTGTTGATATGCTTGTTTTCTCTAAGCATGCTTGGTCACATTGTTAACAATATACTTCCAGAGCGATAGAGCAGATTAAAATGTATTTTCAAATGAGTTTACTTAAATAATTAATTCACCAATATCTGTATAATATTTAGCCAGCTGAAAGATGGAGTGTAGATAATAACTTGTTTGATATCTCAATAATGAATTTAACATGTCAAATGCCTCTGTATTGGAGTGTTCAATGTACCTGTATTGTCCAGCCCTACTTACTTTCCCTGCCCGGACTTGAGTATATTGATGCTCCAGACAGTGATTAAGGCCCTTGAACTGGAATGTATTCCTTGGTCTAGAACCAAATCCCACTCCTTTCCTGCAGTCTCCTTCAATTATTTCTTTCTCACTCAGTTCTCGCCCTATCCCCTAGTTGATGTATACGGTGGATTAGAGCCATATTGTATTTGTAATTTATTACCGTGTTCAATTGTATCTCTGATTAAAGCTATGATGTCGTGTGCAAGGATTACGATCTGGTCTCCCAGGATGCAAGTTCCTATACCAGGGCTTTATATTAAGGAGCCCTTTCTTACAGTGTAGTGTGTACTGCACTAACGTACCACTCATGCAGCTACTATATCACACGGCGAGACAGAGGAGCACTGGAAAGATGTCACGGTTTATTTTATCGTTCAGTGAATATTGGCAGTCCAGTGAGCTATGTTTTCATGGGGTTGGAATCAAGCAGCATCCATATTAATACTTGTCCACTGAATTACCTGGAGGGGTGGAGCTAGGCTAAGGGCGAGGGGTGAATTAACTGTCCCCCCTCACAGAGATTCCATCCAACCCACCCAAGCCAAATTAAAAATGTTAAATATGTTCAGTGTGTTGTCCCTCTCGTCATAATAGTGTTTTATTATTTTATCCTGGCCCCTGCTATCTATTGAACATACACGGTGGTTTGAATGGATTCATATTTAAAATGAGCGTGTGCCCAGACGACAGGAAAGTTCATGCATTATTGTTTATATTGTTCATTACAGTTACATGTTTCCATTTACGCTTTATTATTTATGAGCTTGCACTTGTTTTGTTTAGTTGTGATGTTTTTATTCACTTGTTTGTCCTGAGCAATGCAAGACAGTTTAGGTAAACATTTGTTTTGTCATCAAAAGTGATATTTCTTCAAGAAATAGCAATTTATTGTGTTATTTGTTGTGTATATTGTTATTTCCAGCTATGCACCTGTGCTTTGTTTCTAAACAACTCCATTAGTTACTGTATAGGCTATAATATGAATGTATGACAAACAATCCTTTAGGTTTGAATCTTAAGAATGCAAACCTATCTGCGATAAGCATGCCCTGCATAAATGTTCTGCATAAATTAATGGAACCATGAGTGAGTCAGAGTGACAACATGGATGTTCTCTAAAAGCACACCTAATGTACCCAGAGCCCACATGCACTCTTTCAAGGCCGTAATCGAGTTGGCACAGACATAATCACGTTATCGTGTGTTTTCTTTTTATGGGGCAGAATTTACATGCACAGCTAACATTGTATATCGCGTGCACGCACACACACACACACACACACACACACACACACACACACACACACACACACACACACACACACTGCACACACACACACACACACACACACACACACACACACACAATCTCTTATTCATGACTGAACTTTGTGGTGGAAAAACGGGACGAAAGGGAACCTGAAACGGTTATGATTATATAGTGATTATGTATTCTGCATGCAGCCGTGAAGCGGGAGATTGAAGGAGAACTGAAACGGGGCTTGGCGACCAGAGAACCCCCTGCTGAGATGAGAGGGTTGCTAAGAACTCAGGGGGGTTGCGGAGAGGGGGGAGTAGCGTGGATTGGGGCTAACCAATCGGCTGCACTGTGCCGAGAACGGTATAGCCAATCAGGGCCACCGCTTGTGGCTCTGTTTCTCTCACTATATTCCGTGGCCCTGTTTCTATATTGTCCTCTCTTTCGGTTTTAATTCTCCCTTTCTTCTTGTTCTTCTTATACCTCACTATTGTTAATCTCTCTCTCTTTCTCTCTCTCTCTCCTCTATGCCATGAATGATGCAATGTCAGTGGTGGAAAAAGCATTGCGACACATTGTTATTTTCAAATGCCCGAAACATATATATAGGGCTGGATTGGGTTTTGTAATGATATTCAAAATCTACAATGTAACTAGTGACTAAAGTACAATGTTTTCCTCTGAGATGTAGTGGAATAGAAGTAAGGGTTTGTTTTTGCATCCGGATACTCCGTCCAGGACGGGTTTCAGAGTTCTCAGGAGACTTAATTCAGACTCAGATCTGAACCCATTTGATTTGGCGTTAGGAACCCGTTGCGACGGCATGCCCTGGCTGACGTCAACCCCCAGGCAGGGTTTGAACCCACAACTTTTCGCATGAAAGGCATATAGGCCTTTCATGTTCTAACCATAGCCACTACACTAGGGCGGCCCTATAGTGGGGCTAGTGAGTATTGAATATTGGAATTACCACCATAAAGAAAAAACACCTCAAAATTGTAACTTAGGTAAATGTACTTATAGTTACTGTACTCTACTGGCAATTGTATATCACCCACCTCCAGGTGGGTAATATATCCAACCCTGGGTATATCCAACCCAACCCTCCCCCCGCCCACATTCCACCCCCCCTTCCTCCTTACATTATTATTCTGTCTGCAGTCACTGAGGAGATACTCACACCATCCATCACAATGTACAAATTCTCAGTGTGCAGATTCGGTCGGCTCCTAATTAAAAAGCCTTTCCATCGTTTTCTTGGGAGATAATTAGACTTTCATCTCACCAGGACACCACGTTCACAGATCCATTCTATACTTCTAGGAAGGTTGAAGGAAAGAGAAAAGAGAAAAATAACAGGGTTTTTAACCACTCCCTCCTTCAGGCCACCAGTCAATAATTAAACGTATCTTTGGTTACTGAAAAAAAAAAGTCAGGAAGTGAAAGATTAATATCCATGATTCTTTAAAGAAAATTGGAAATGGGAAAGAGACCAAAGGAGACTTTATTTCTTTTAAAAGGTTTCACTTTACATGGGGCGGGCAATGAGGCAACCCACTGGATTTGTCAGTAACTGGCCACTGAGAAACAGAAAAAGGGGTCCATTTATAGGTGGTCTGCCGCAGTGCCCGAGCAAAAAAAAAACTCTGAAAGGAACCCGTGAGGGTGTGGGAGCTTTAGGCCTTGATATAAGACAGCTGGAAAGGTTGAATAATTGAAGAGTACGGACGGGCTCTGAAACACAGGCCGTGTCCTCCAGCTGCTCTGCAAGCCCAGGCCCGACACTTGAGCAGCCGTCAGACACGTGCAGTTAACAGGGTCCATCTGTTATTGAGGCCCTAATGAAACGCGCAGCCAGAGTCACCGAGAGGGAAATGAATCACAGGCACTTTATTAACGTGCAACAATGGTAATGACTGTGCCCGTCGCCTGCACATTCACAACAGTAATAATTATGATATTTCTGATTAGAATGATGATTAGAATACAGATGATGGAATGGGGTTCATGGCGACGGTGATAATGAAGGTGATGGTGATGATGACGTGAGTGGAAAAAGCGCAGCCGTTAAAAAAATCAACATGGGAGACAGCGTTCATGTTTATGATCATTATGCATGCATGAAGTAAATATAATTTACATATCTAAACTGGCCAGGAAGGAACCGCAGGACACAGTAACGCACACAAAGCACCATTAATATGATTATTGGTATAATTGTTGACAGCTCCGCGTAAACAGCTGCCAAATTGAAAACTCATCGTTCTAATGTGGAACAGGCCGGCGACGAAAGGCACAGAGAGTTTAACCTCTAAAAATCAATAAGCATCCTAGACTTTCATTACATAAGTGAAATTTGTATTCATCTCAGAGATATATATTTATCCCACTTATACCCGTGGCCTGTGAGCAAATTCATTTAGTAATGATTACCTGACTCAGGTAAAACCCATCTCCATTCACTCGTTACCTCACGCTGGTGACAAGGGCAGAGCCAGGGTCACTTTTCAGCAGAAGTTTTGGTAGCAGGCGGTGCTCTATCAGCACTTGATGTCATGCAGTGTGTGTGTGTGTGTGTGTGTGTGTGTGTGCGCGCGCGTGAGTGTGCGCGTGCGTGCGTGTACTGTGCATGTCCCCAAAAGACCATCTAAGTAGGTGTTTCTGCAGTGACCTGCAACATTTGTGGTAATACTGTGTGTTTTGTCTTCCCTTGTGCCGCAGAGTTTGGAAAGGTATCAGAGCTGCTGTGTGTGTGGGTGTTCAGCAGCCTGGCTTACTTTGAGATAACATGGGGATAAAAATACTCAAACAATCTCTCTGAGGAGACAAGGCTCTTCTCTAAAACGGAAATTGGAATTACCTGTGGCAAATGACCTAAAAGGGGAATACCAATCAATTTAAGAATTTAAATTAAATTATATTATATCTCAAAATGAAAATGAGAGAGTATGTGAGATCCAGAGAGAGTGTACAGTGAGTGCAAAGGTCAAAATGTGTGTTATTATCGTAGACCTGCTTGAGAATAAATATATTTACTTTGTGGACTTGACATATATCTTACTGGTACTTACTTAGACTTAGTTCCTCACATTCCAATTGGAACATTGGGCGACGACTCCCCTCCATTTGCTCTGGACCCTGGCGATCCTTCTTGCTCCATGCCAGCTGAAACCCATCTCACTTAGGTCTTCCTTGGCTGCCTGTCTCCATGTCTTCTTTGGCCTCCCATTCTTTCTCTTTCCACATTCTGGCATCCAGTCCATTAATTGCCACACTTGCCGGTCTCTCTCTTGGCAGTCGGAGTACGTGCCCAGCCATTCTCCTTCTCCTGTCAGAGACAATGTAAGACAGTGCATGGTGCTACCCCTGCCCTTCTCATCACCTCCTCATTGGTGATGTGGTCTCTCCATGAGATCTTCAGGATGGATCCAGTATGACTAATCAGAGCCAAGTCGTCCGCAAAGTCCAGATCGGTTAGTCGAAGTCAAAGTTTGCCCCGGTGATGGTCTTCCTCATCACAAAGTTAATGACAATTATGAAGAGTAATGGTGACAGGACATATTAGTTGACATATCAACTAATTGAGAAGCTAAATTGTATATTATTTAAAGTCTTGCATGTCCCTACAACTGTGGAAGTTGGTCTACATAAGCTGTTTGAATGGAAAAACACGGCCTCCTCCACAAAAATCCTCATATTATCTATCTATGAACAGAACGAAAAAAATACATCGCATGGATGCAACTGGGACGTATCCTCAGTGATGTATCCCAAGGTCATCAGGGTTTCGGATCTCGCAAACATCATACCCCTCACTCGGGTGACCCAGCCCGGGGTGATCAAGTCCCGACTTACGTCTCAGTAGCTACCCTCGATCAGACCCACTAGGGAAAGACAATCCGTTGGAACCACTCCGGAACTACTATGCCATACAATTCTGCATGTGGAGGGACTAGGCTCTGTGGGTATTAGATACTCGGATGGATAATTGCTGGATCCTCCATGGTGCAATAGCCTTCCATTTACAGTGCTGCTAATGACAGAGAATGTGTGCAAAGTGAAATAGAAAATGTAGTCTCGAGTCAAGTAGTGGTGGACACGACATGAAGAAGAGAACCTTTCGTATAGACCAGTCACACAAAGATTACATTATTTTTCTTTTTCTCCTCTTTCTCCCTGCAGCAGGACAGGCGTTCAGCAGCAGTCACTTCATTCACCAAGTATTGCAGAGATATATTGAGAAAGAGCATCGGTCAGCTGCATAGTGCATACACGTAAACATTGCACAGCAGTGTTGATTTCATCGACAAAAAAACCAAAACGAAAAATGTTCGACGACTACCTTTTTCCACTGACGAAAACTAAATGGAAACTAAATAAAAACTACGCTATGATGACTAAAACTAAGACTGAATAGTAAATATACTGACAATTTCGTCAACA
This sequence comes from Protomyctophum bolini, assembly GCF_963924005.1. Lineage (NCBI taxonomy): Eukaryota > Metazoa > Chordata > Actinopteri > Myctophiformes > Myctophidae > Protomyctophum > Protomyctophum bolini. Next base: position 7,780,998 of record NC_137871.1, on the reverse strand, counting down.
AATAAAAACTATAGACTAAAATGTTAGGAAGGGTCATTTTACTATTTAGTTGCATGCTGAAAATAGCCGATCAACCACTAGGCCAAGATATACAATGCCAATATTACTTGTTTGTGTGTGTGTGTGTGTACTGTGAATACATGTGATTTATTTGGTGTGAATATTTTTCACATTTTCTGAATCTCAGCTCTACCACCCTGCGTCCCGACTCCCTGCCATTCCTCCATATTTGTCATCAATGAAATGATATGAAATAATAACCAGTAAGACGCCCTGAGGGAGAGAAGCGCTTCACCCTTAAACCTTGAACTCCAGCAAAACTATTCTGGGGGAACATTCGCACCAATATCTGGTACACATTATAGACGAATCTACAAGCGTTGTGAGCTTCTCTATTCGCAAAAACAAGTCCAACTGACAAAGCCAAAGTGCAGTAATTATATTTTTGGAGACACCGACTTATTCGTGTCCCAAAGGTAAAACTAGCCTTTGTGATTTTTATATAGTAATTAGTCTATTATATAACTTATGCCGATATCTCATTTGGCTGACCCATTTATCAGTTAATTTGTCCCTGGCTTGCAGTTACTGCTTTCAGGGCTAATAGCTGGTTTAAGTGTTAAATATAACATGTATGTTTCAAATGTAGTATGAATATATACTAATGAAAGCACAGAGCCAGAGAGAGATAGAGAGAGAGCTCTTTTCACAATGCTAAACAATGTGTTCAAAGTTAGAAATGCGAGAAACGTCATGTCATTAACCTAGACCTGCTCTACTGAGAAGGAATAGAAGACATGTACTTTGTGGACGGGCGTGGATAGACATGGTCGAATGAAGATATTGAAGCCCTAATCGAAATGAGGACGAGTACATTAATCAATTACGAAGAAAACACATAAAACACTGCAGTGTATAGCCTACAGAATATTGCGTCTGTCTGTGCGTGCCGTGCCGTAAACATGGAGTGCTGTCACTGTGTGGGGACTGGGGAGTAGGGACTTAAACTTGGAAACATTTTGCGCTGATGTCTATATCAGTGCGCTCAGCGCTGTGCCTCCATGCCCAAAAGAACAGTGCGTGGCTGCATGCGTATAGTGAGAGAGAGAGAGGGGTCCAGTCCCAGACGGCACGACACATGCACGTTATGAGTATAATTTTATAACCATAGCCCAGCATCCACCTCGTGTTTGATGTGGTCGCTCAAATGGAGGAGGCATGTGTCAGTGGAGTGGGATGTTCTGAAACCAGATTGGAAGTCGTACATTAATTTATTAGTGGCAAGATACTTTTCAACCTGTTCATAGACAATTTTTTCCATCACTTTCGAGATGGAGCTTAGAATAGAAATAGGGCGGTAGTTTCCAGGTTCTAATTTACTCCCTTTCTTTTGCAGGGGGGTTACTTTGGCCAGTTTAAAATCTTGGGGGACGAAAAGATGTAATTGCACAGATGCAGTAGACCTCAAGGTTCAAGGTTGTACTTTATTGTTACATCTTGTGTACAAGTACATAAGAGTAAAACTTATTTTTTGTGGCTTCCTTTAGATAATGCAGCAGCAAATATAACTTCAAAACAGCAAACAAAAGGATAGAATAGAGTGCAAAAATCACACCGTGTGAAGTGAGGCGCGCAAATATATTAAAGTCTAACTCATGTTGCTATGATTAGGTGATGTAATGATGATGTAAAACAAACGGTGTCAAAACAAACATTAAATTATCTTTATTGTTAATGGGATTTAATGTTTGTGTTAGGGACAAGATGACGTACATTTTCCCTTCATTGTCAATGGTGTTTTTAAAACAAACATTGAATAAAGGCGCTAGTCCGGCCCTCCTATAAACAGCTATAGTGTTTAATGTTTGTGTTGTCTGAACAAACCTTACAGTCTATGGAACAAACATTAAAAATGCCATTGACAATGAATGGAGAATTTACGTAATTTGTCTGCGGAAATCGGTAGGAACCCTTGTCCAAAAAGGGACCACCATTCTTGATGATGATGTACGATGACTAGAGCACCCCTCACTTCACAGGGGGGGTGATTTCTTTTTTTTTGGGGGGGGGGGGGGGGGGGGCTAGCTAGCCCTTCCTATATACAGATTCAGTCCCCACACGTCTCATATTTACCATTGACAATGAAAGGAGATATGAGGACATATGTCCCTCAAATATGAGTCTGACGTAATTTGTCGACGAGCAAATCGGCGAACCAATCACATAAATTCAGTTGTCATCTTACATGAATTAGGTGAAAAGGTGAGATTTTTTGAGAGGCGCTAGCCCGTCCTATAGGCCTACAGCTTTCCGTCCCGTCACGTCTCACATTTGCCATTGACAATGAAAGGAGAATTGACGTCATATGTGCCTGAAATATGACGTACATTTGTGGCAACACAAACATTTAATGCCATTGACAATGAAAGGATAATTAAATGACGTCATATGTGCCTGAAATATAATGTACATTTGTGGCAACACAAACATTTAAGGCCATTGACAATGAAAGGAAAATCTATGTCATATGTATAGACGAACAATTCGGCTTTATTATTTTATTATTCTTTTTCATACAGTTTATATATATATTTTTTTAAATTAAATATACATAAATACATTTAATGATTTTTTCAAAATGAATTAATAACTTGATAAATTAATTTATGAAGAAGATATATTCATTTCTTATTGGATGATGTACTGTACGACGACAAGAGTGCCCCTCACACACAAACTGAGCGCACATGCTTCCTTCAATGCATGAGGAGTGAGCAGGCCGCTTCTTATCACCTGACAGGGGGGAGTTTCCCCTGTAGGACGTAGCGTGTGGAGCCTGGAGGGAACACGTCCACCAGGCACCCCGCCGCCTGAACAGGGGGTGGCAGTATGGAGACCATTCAGACTCAAATCCGGCACCTTTATAGCTGTGAGGCGACAGAGCTATCGACTGCGCCACACCCTGCCCCCACCCAATTTCTTTTTTGGGGGAGGTCTGTTCCTGTTTACAGCCATGGCTGCCAGTTCCCCACCCAATTTATTTTTTGGGGGAGGTCTGTTCCCGTTTACAGCCATGGCTGCCAGTTCCCATCTGATGTCATGTGGGAGTTCCGACTGAGCTTGCATAACGTCTTCAGACTAGGACTTAGATCTAAGATATACAGGTCATGCCATGTGTTACCTCCTCCAAGGAGGATGGCACAATCTCCCTGCACCGTGGAACAGCCCATGTTAATTATAGTACACGGAACTTTCCCCGGTTGAGCCATCTTCCAGGAGGGCTCAACCTTCTTCCAGGACATGGTCTTTGGACTGAACTTACACATGGAGTCGCACCACTCAACATTATCTAGTGCTTTGCCACCAAATATGTATAACTCTCCATTGTAGGCAAAAGCTAAATGATAGGTTCGGCATACTTTTTTGTTTAATGGATAAGGCCGTGTGGGTATGCTCAGCCAGTGGTTGGTCTCTGTATCAAACACTCTGAAGGGGTGGCCGTCGTCTCTCCCCCATATACAAACATCTTTGTCCCAATCATGGTGGCAGTGTGCCAGCTTGAAGGAAGGGCTGGAGTGCCCCTGGTGTTAATTAGAGACCAGACCATTGTGATGGTGTCCAACTTGTAGATGTCATTACTTGTGCCAGTGTCTATGGAGTGTCCTCCATAGATATACATGAGCTTCCCCAATACACAGGCTGAGTGGTGCCTTCTATTCTCTGGTACAGTGCCGGAAACCTTAGGATTGAACCATTTGTGGGTGTCGACATCTAATGCATAAAGCTTTTTATTTCTAGGGTAACCCCCGTACATGTAGATTATATGTTCTATCAGTACAGCTGTGTGAGAATGGCGTCCAGTGGGAACCTCAAGGGGACTTTCTTTCCCGGTTGTCAATAACTTCTTCCATCGTAAGGACACAGTGTTGAAGACATTGACATAAATCTCCTGGTGCAGGTAGAAAATGGTACAGCCTCCAATGGAGTACACCTTGCATCCCACTGTCACGGCAGCACCGTTGCAGGAATCCAGTTGAGGTCCTTTCAGATGCACAGTCCAGCACAACATGTCTCACACACCAGCACCACTGTGTTGGTCAAGTCTTTCTTGCAGTGCAAAAGTATTCAGTCCTTAAGTGCACACTAAGCTGTCATTAGCCAAAAGCAGACTTTAATGACGGGTGGCAGAAGGCCTTACTTAAGAATCTCGAATTGGGATAGCAGGAAAACCACAGACAACACTAAAAGGTTATAGAACGGGATAGCAGGAAAACCACAGACAACACTAAAAGGTTACAGAACAAAGCATTTGACTATCTTTTGTAATTTGTAAGTTTAGTGGCAATTATATAATGCTACTGTTGTTTAACATTAACATTGATGATGACATGCACTGACAGACACCACTCTTTACACACACACACACACACACTGAGGATGTCACTGATGATGTCAGCCTCACAAAAAGGTCACACAACGTTACAAAGCCAAGGTAGGCTGATGCCTGTTCATCTCCCTATTAAGGCAAATTGATCACCATAGCAACCACTTTTCAGAATGTATCCCTTACGGCTTTTGCTTCCTTCATTATGTTGAGAATCAGTGATATAGGTGATTTGGGAGGTTCCTCCACTTCATTGGCCTACGGCAATTTTGTAATACATTTATGAAACACTATAGAGTAGCCTAGTATAGACCATACTACACCTGTTAAACATTGCAAATCAGCCCCAGCATACAGGAAAACATCAGACATCATATTATTCAAGTAGACTATACAGTCAGTACTGAGAGATATCAAACAACTTTGCTCAATTAAGAACTGAAGCTCACTCAGTCATTCGTCAAAGGACCTCTGACCTCTAGGTCTCCCATTGAGTCAATTGAGTCAATCAGTCAATGATTTGCTCGATCCACTCTTGATATTAAGAAAGCTAAGCTCCTCCCTAAACACCTATGGTCCAATCACAGCTGAGCATAACATGGGTTATGAAAAGAAAATAAATGCCACGCACATATTTTTCCAGTGCATACAGTATGGCAGGCCTTGTTGACGGATTTGGAAGAGATTTTAAAGGTCTGGTTCCAAAAATTAACCAGTCAACTTTGTGAAATCCATGATATTACATTGGAATGAATGAGCGTTTCCAATTGCTGCGGATCATGACAGTGTGAAGGGCAGGCAAACCGCAGCAAATTAAATATGCAAGAATCCCATTTCTCCGCCCATACGCATCCGAGTCTACCGAAGTATTAGGTGAGATTGTGACCTAAGTGTGAGTGTCTCAGGTCACATTCACACCAGAGAGCTTTGCTGCGATTAAAACGAATCCTGCTGCGCATTTTCAGAAAGTGCACTTCGTTTGGCAGGTGTGAAGGCTCATTCGAATCCTAATGCGTATCAAAGAACCGCATTCTACTACGAGCAAAAATGGGGGTTTCGCTTCGCTTCCAATCACACTTGATTACGATTCGGTGGTGCAGGTGTGAATGCAATCCGCAGTAAATAAAGGAAATGAAGCAAACAATGTGGCGGGTGAGGAGGTGAACACAGTTGGAGACAGAGAAGGCATATTTTACGCAGCGCAAAGATGTCCCGTTACCTCACGGGACATACATCGACTACTAATTGATGCTTTTAAGCTCTTGCATGTCTCATGCCAGGCAGGTTCTTTGGCAGACCAATTACATCACCTCCTTAAACTTGCGTTTTTAAATGGAGCAACACTGCCTGTTCCACAAAAATCCACTCCTTATCTGACACTTCAGATAATTCCTTGATGTTCCATATGGTGCAATAGCCTTCCATTTACAGTGCAGTACTGCTTATGACAGATTATATGTGAAAAGTGAAAAAGAAATGTGGTCATATATATATCACCAATCTCAAAACAATAAGTATTTCTTGTTAGTTTTCTTTTTCTCCTCTCTCTCTCTCTCTCTCCCTGCAGCAGGACAGAGGAGTAACGACAGTCACATAAGTAGAGCTCAGAGATATACTGACAAACAGCATTGCATACAGTAAACAAGGCCCAGCGCTGCTCACATTCACTGCACGGAGACAGCATTCGAATGAAGCCTTCAACTGTCACTGGTGGAGAAAACCTTATATAGACATAGTCGGGGGCTATTTTACTACAGTTACCAGAGAACTCACAACACAAATATTGCTCAATGTTCATATCTAACCATAATACAAGCACCGTAAAGAAGGTGTTCCGCCGCTGAACCGGAACATTTTAAGGTTGATTAGTTTGACTTTGACTTTTGACTTTGTGTCCGATCTGTCTAATATCACAAGACTAATCAGTGGTTCATTTCTTGTGCAGAATGCCAGTAAGCCAAAGACGAAGATCCCTGAATAGTTGGTTTTTAGTACACATTGTGAATAATGTGTGAATATTTCTCACATTATGTGAATTCATAGTCCCAGATGCAGCATTCCACCAAAACCACCGGTCATTAGGGCTGTAACAGGTAATCAAACGAATCAATACAATTGATAATAAAAACAATCTATTTTGGTGAAAGTTACATAGTGTGAGATGATCGCTTATATCCTATAAACACAATCATTGTTTATTGTCATTTCATCAATATGATGTCTTGACCCCTTCAATTTACAATTCAGGCATTTAGCAGACGCTCTTAATCCAGAGCGATTTACAGTAAACAAGAACAAAAAAAAACATGGTAATACATAAAAATTTGTCATCATGAATCATACGTAAGCTAAGAACCTAACAGTGGAATATCTATATAATGAAACTATGCGTATACTACTATACACTATAGAGCGCCATGTCTACATAAAATGCTATTTAAGTTACACCAGTTGAGCCTATGCATACGCCTGTAGTTCGTCGAGGCTAGGGTAAGGGCTACGGCAAGTGCTACGGGCTTTGTATGATACCGTCGTTCCACAAAGTACGGGCTGTTTTCCTTTAACCCATTCTGACCTGAGATCAGATTCATACGAGGTTTCCACGCGACACACACTGGTCTGATTAACCCATTCTGACCTGAGATCAGATTCTAAAAATGTCAGTCGTTCTTGGAATTTTTCAAAAATAGCAGACCTACAAGCTCGTAGCGCGCCACTCGGTGGCGCGCTACGAGCTTGTAGATCTGCTATTTTTCAATAGCTAAAGCATAACATGATGCCAACACCAAAATGGGTGCCCGGTCAGAATGGGTTAAAGAATTGATAGTGTGCTCGGGGAAAACACAGCAGTAACATGAGCAGCTTCAGCTATAATCATCTCTGATCAAACCGAGCCTAGATGAAGTTTATTTAACTCCTCGGGCTCATTGAGATAAAAACTTTTTTTTTCTTTTCAAATAATACTCCCGCTACCAGCTGCACCCCACAGGGCTACAAGGAGGCTCACACACCATAAGGCTCACACATGCTTTCATTTACAAAAACCCATTCCATTTGTTTCCCTCTGATACCAACCGAACACAGTCAAATCGTTAGTGTTACTTTAGCTCAGAAGAGTGCACAAATGGAACCAAAATGGACCCTAACGCTTGTGTTTTATTGTGCAGGGTCTATAGCAGACGATGCCATGAGCAGTCATTAAGTGCTTTTCATTGATCGCCAGACTCTCTATCTTTTTCTTTACAAACACATGTCCTGTCTCAGCACAAAAAACCAAGAGAGTGATTAAACGTTTCCAAGGACTGAGATCAGCACATGCCGTGTTGCTTTTCATAAGAGTCATCTGAACTCCCTGTAGTGTTGAAATTAAACATTCTGTGTTCCAGCAGTGAGGGCAGATGTATCACTTCCAACAGTACGTCTAGTTTGCATACAATTACCAGTCACCCACCCCCCATTCGCCCATTTAACCAACTGTGTGTGTGTGTGTGTGTGTGTGTGTGTGTGTGTGTGTGTGTGTGTGTGTGTGTGTGTATGTGTGTCCGTGCGTGCGAAAGTAAACTTAATTTATCAGCACCTTTTGAAACAAGAGTTACCGCTGTACAATAAGTAGAAATTACATAAATTAAAATTACCAATAAAATAGGTTACAAACTGGGCCCGGTCAACACCTAGGCTGCTAATGCTGCTCTAATTGCGACCCGACGACCTTTGGCGCGTGTCACGACTCACTCCCCCTCTCTCTCTCCCCATTTCCTGTCAGACTACTGTATCTTTAAAAAAAAAGAAATCACACCCATGTGAACTGAGTGGTGCAATCCCCCCCCCCCCCCCATCTCTCTCTCTCTCTCTCTCTCTCTCTCTCTCATTAGCAGGCAGCAGGCACAGCACTATCCCTCTCTCCGTTTCTGGCGCCCCCTACTGGTACTAATAAGTCATATACTCGTGCTCATGGCCACAGGCCACATAGGTACGCACAGACATTGCTGGTTGTAGGAGTGAAAAAAGAAAGAAAAAACTAGTACAAATAGTAAAAAATAGTCCAGATCTTATTTATGTTTAGGACATGCACGAAACACTTCCCTGGACTACGTGTTGTAAGACAGCCCTCTACACAAGGAGGAGCAGTGCAGCAAAGCATTGTGGTCATTGTAGGAAATCAGCAATCCCTAACCCTATACTAGTCAAACACACAGACTACATTATTTTTATGACCATAGGGTGCACATTTTAAATTGTGCTACTCTTATCTACTATAAATATACTATACTAACATTAAGTGACTGCAGTTTCTTCCAGCGGTAAAATGTCCCTTTAACCAGCACATGAGTATGTGTGAGCGCATGTTTGTGTAGTGTACTCATGTTTTTATCTCCAAAGACGAGAGATCTCATTAGCGGAATACGTCATCACTGCCGTTATGTTATTCAGTATAGCCCTATATCATTATGTTTGATCTCCTTTCAACGGTCTTCTGCTTTACTTTGATACAGCCGTATAGCTTGGCTGGCTCCGTTTCTCTGAAATGTGTTTGAAGTGTGAAGAATTGACTTGCCGTTTACAGCTCGTTTTATTTTAAGCTACCGATGGCGACAGAATTATTTCAGTCGAGTTTCAGATCCTCGCTAATTAGTTACCTTGAGCATCTGACAAGGACACCAACAACATCTTTGTTGCTCTGCGGGGGGGCAGCGGAGAGGGTCAAACTGTGCAGAATTCCAAACGAGCACAGCCGCTGCAACATACACACACAAATGCAGACTAACGTTGGGAACAGACACTGGATTGAAAAAACTGATGATGTCGAGTACAATTAGTACGTTAACTTACAACCATGTACCGCCGCTACAAATCTAGTACACACATTGTAGAGCTGTGTTCATGTTTATAATTACTTTTTTCTTTTTTTTTTGACGTATTCCGCTACTGTAAAATCTCTCGTCTTTGGAGATAAAAACATGAGTACACTACACAAATATGCGCTCACACATACTCATGTGCTGGTTAAAGGGACATTTCACCGCTGGAAGAAACTGCAGTCACTCAATGTTAGTAGATAAAAGTATATAGCACAATTTAAAATGTGCACCCTATGGTCAGAAAGTGTTTCTTGTGTCCTAAACATGAATAAGATCTGGACTATTACATTCAGTTTTTTCTTTCATTTTTTAGATATTGTTTGGCTTTTTCTACCTTTATTAGATACAGTAGTCTGACAGGAAATGTGAAATGTGTAATTTCTACTTATAGGTTTTTATTGTACAGCAGTAACTCTTGTTTCGCATGCACACACACACACACGCACGCACGCGCACGCGCACACACACACACACACACACACACACACACACACACACACACACACACACACACACACACACACACTGTATGCAAACTAGATGTACTCTAGGAAGTGATACATCTGCCCTCACTGCTGGAACACGGAATGTTTCATTTCAACACTACAGGGAGTTCAGATGACTCTTATGAAAAGCAACACGGCATGTGCTGATCTCAGTCCTCGGAAACGTTTAATCACTCTCTTGGTTTTTGTGCTGAGACAGGACATGTGTTTGTAAAGAAAAAGATAGAGAGTCTGGCGATCAATGAAAAGCACTTAATGACGTCTGCTATAGACCCTGCACAATAAAACACAAGCGTTGGGGTCCATTTTGGTTTCATTTGTACACTCTTCTGAGCTAAAGTAACACTAAAGTGTTACTATAATTACTGTCGGTGTACTCCACTGGCCAATAAAGGGACCACTGTTCTTGATGACGTAACCTACGTCAACGTATCTGTATTTGATGGGCAGAATTAACACAGCCATCAAGGTTCAAGGTTGTACTTTATTGTTACATCTTGTGTACAGGTACATAAGAGTAAAACTTATTTTAGTTGTGGCTTCCTTACAGACAATGCAGCAGCATAGATAGCATAGATATCTTGGGGTAATTCCTGACACAACGTTCGTCTTACAGGCCTTCGATTGGCACAAACCCTCTGCATTGCTTTGCGGAATTGTGGTTAAGGGTTAGGGTAACCCATCAAACACAAATGTTTGGTCAAACCATGTGACTCCCATTGGAATTGCATTGTGGCGGCCATTAAGCACAGACAAGACACAGAACATCTGTATGATACGTGTGTATGAGGCCTTAGCAAATCCTACGGGCTGGTGCCGCTGCCCGGCAGCAAGGGGTGTTAAACAGGAGTCGCACCTAGGCTCTACGGTATGTATTCAATTGCTTGAGGCATATAATACACACCGACTAACACAGTCATTCTGGCTATGCATACTGATAACACACATCAATAAAAAACACGTGTTCATTCCAGCTACACTCATTCTAGCTACAACCACGTGAAACATGGAGGAGTGCACAACAATCTTTTGTTGCAGGTTAGCAACTTGTGCTGCGACATTGACAAAAAACGGAAACATATACATCCACTTGTTAGTGCAGGGGCATAGCACTTCAAAGCAACCATGTCAGGCAAACTTCCAACGGCTCCGAGACAGTTTTTGGAAGAAAGAGCACAGTGGCGCGTCAGGCATATTAGCCTTCTGCCTTTTGATTCTCATCCTGCTCTGGGGGAGGGGGGGACTCTGAGCATCACTATGCAGAAATGCTGCCTGGATTTTCAAAGACCCCCTGCTGCTCATGGCAGAGCTGCAGCTCTCTCGGTACTCCATAAATTAAAGGTATCCTAAACCTCTTGTGGTTATAAACGGAGGCTTCGTTCCCTCACTGTCTGGGAGGAACAACATTAATGAGTTTAAGAAGAAATGCTTTGCTGCGTTTGTCAGTTTATGTCGTGCGATGGGCAGCTGCAACCATCCCGCCTAGCTATACCTGGAAATGTAGTCTCTTGGGTTGTTTGACTCGTTTCTAGCGCTTATTGCGTTACTCTTTGGGTATATTTGTACATTTCCACCTTCAGTCGATGCTTCATATCCATATGAGTGAAAAGGCCGGGATGATCGGTTATCATCCCGGATACAGTTATTATATGAAGAGATCTAAAATCCCCCTATGGGGATTTCAATGCAAATACAAAGTACACGAACTGTGGACTGGTGCCCTCTACTGTCAGTGGCGTCAGGTCTTCGGTGCTCTACCGAGGACGTTATAAATATACTTCATTATACTCCTGCAATGTCAATTATTATGCAAACAATTAATTATGGACTTGTGATTGGATTGTGAAACTCGACACCTAGCTGATTTGAAATAAATAATTGTTATAAAATGAAATAGAATATCGATGGGGCTTGAGAGTGTACCTTATTGCATATTCTCCCAGCTGAAGCCCCAGAGGTGAGGGGATTGATTACACTTTACTGTGTTCTCTCTGCCTAATTAAAGATCTAAAGGATAACCTTCCCCTCATGGGAAAACCAGCTCTAGTCTTTCAACCAAATGTCACAGCATTCCAATGCTACACCATCTCTATGCCGAGTTAACTGACTATGTTTATGGTGATTCTGTGCCCCGAGGAGTTTCTATATTCGGAGGGGGGCTTATGGGAGATCAGCGCTGTGTGACGCCGCCGCCGAACCACAGCGCGTCGGGTCTGTGCTGATCAGCACAGTGAAAACTCATCAAGATGTGCAGCCATCCGTGTTCCTTGACCACAACACCAAAATTAGGGAAGGGAATTATCTTTAGCCTGCACAGAACGGGGAGACAGATGGTGAGGCATAAAAGTTAGTCAATTACATTGATTGGGGCGACAGGTGCCAATCACAGCGCTGTCGCTGATGACTTGGATGGCGACAGAACACAGTTACCACGCTTCATTATGCCTCTGATTATTTGGAGCGTGCCAGCAACTTCCCACAACCCCCCCCCCCCCCGCCCCTTAATTTGAATCCAAATCAATAAGCCTCTCCCTCCAACCCGAAAGAAAACAAATGAGGCGAACATGGAGCACAATTCTCTCAATGCACCACAAGATCCCTTCCTCCTGCACGTAATTGGCTATAAATTGAATTTGGAAATCAGCGCAACTGAAAGAAAGAAAGAAATCTTTACTAAACAAATGAGCATACATTGTCTCCCGGCGTCTGAAGTCAGTGGGGAGAGGTGAGGTGAGGGTTCCACCTCTTATTGGGAGCTATGTGCGCCAACAAAACAATTCAATTGTGGCTCGAAGATTGGTTATCTGTCTCAATTGGGCCTAATAATTCCTTGTACATTCATTCTAATTAACTTCAATTGAATCGTGTTGTGCTTGAGGAAGCGGCAGTAACTGTGGTCAGCGTTCAAACAAACACTCTCTTTGATTTGATTACTTCACCTTGCATCTATTCAATAGCCTGTCCTAAGAGTATTTAAACACAGCACAAAGTGGAGAAATTACTTAAAAAAGGCTGTTTGAAAATGTCCAAAGTGCACAAATTAATTCCAGACATTTGCACTCACCACAGGCTAACATTAACTGTTCTTTGTAGTGTTGAATGTGTCACTTTGACGTGGATGTATTCTGTAACATTTTGCTATATAGCTACAATCCACAATTTATTTTAATATGAATAGAATGCTATTTTAACCAATATGTAAAAGATGTTAATACAATAAATGGAAAATGGAAAACGTTTTCGCAGTCTCAACTGATAAGAACCAGAGCGCGAAACCGGGCAAAGGAAAACGCAACATTCAAATGATTTTAAATATTATCACACAATTGTTATGGTAATTGTCAGATATACTGTAGCATGAAAAATGTATTCGTCTGACTATTTATGTTGCCAGTTGACACCGAGATATAACATATAGTCCTACGCTGTCAAAGAGAAACATATTGTCTTGATCCAGCGTCACTGTGGAATAGCACTGACCAACTGAATTTTAGACGAGTCCATTCCCCCAGGTAAAGGTCTGAAATGCTCTCTGGCCTTCAACAGCGGTTCATTTTAACCCATTCTGACCTGAGATCAGATTCTAAAAATGTCTTCTACATCCTGACAGTTTTCCATTCTGACCTGAGATCAGATTCTAAAAATGTCTTCTATGTCAGTCGCTCTTCGATTTTTCAAAAAATAGCATATACCTACAAGCTCGTAGCGCTATGAGCTTGTAGATCTGCTATTTTTAAATAGCTAAAGCATAACGTAACGCTAACACCAAAAGGGGTCCCGCGCAGAATGGGTTAAAGGGCTGGACTGACACAGCGTTCTAGTGCAATATTTCAAGTCAAGTCGAGGTTGTCAGGATTTCTGACAAATTGCTCCATAAGTAGCCAGTCAAAGAGCCGCTGTTACCATGTCGACACTACAGTGTGTGACATACTGTACTATGCACTGACTATCAGCTGAAGAGAGGCTGCTAGAGGCTTTTTTTCGGGTTGCCAAGTCCTCTACTGCTGTAGGATTTAGGAAATGTTTCCATCTCTACACAGCGTGAGTTTTCTTTTCTCTCCATGGGCTTATTTACGGACTTAAATGTCTGCCAGGATGTTTATTTAACCCGTTCTTGGCGTGAACCCCTTTTGGTGTTTTAAACATTATGTTATAATTTAGCTCTTGAAAAATAGCAGATCTACAAGCTCATAGCGCGTCACAGAGTGGTGCGCTACGAGCTTGTAGATCTGCTATTTTTGAAAAACCGTTAAAATGTGGCACAAATCATTGAAGATATATTTCAGAGCGAACATTTTTAACTAAAATATCTGCTTCTGGGGGGGTCCCTGGAACTACATATTTTGAGATGGGGGTCTGTGGCCCAATAGATATAATTCTGGGGGTCCTTGACATGAAAAAGGTTGAGCACCACTGACATAGAAACATAGGTTTTTCAGAAAAATGTTAGGATTTAGAAGCCTTTTTTTTTTTTAAAGCGACCTCAGTCCAAAATGGGTTAATGGAAACGTGCACTCTGCCCTGTCAGAACAACCCCCGGCAGGGCAGCAAACAAACCTTGGCTTGTTGTGTGGCTCACTGGGTGAGAAATACTGCATTGAATCAAATCCATGCAGCCGAGACCCTGATCTGATAAGCCTTGTGAGTTAAATACACACACAGATCCAGGTGCTTGTAATGTTGTCCATCTCAATGCAAAGGTAAAGGGAACAAGAGAAACAAACAGGAAAGGAGACAAAAATCTGGTCAAAAATCTATTTAAATAGGGGTGCAATAGTGAATTGAAATAATTGATTATTAAAAATGATAATCGATTTGAATAAAATAATTGTGTCCTTAATTGTCATAGGCAAGAAAAATATAATAAATGTGACACATTGTGACCTTCAGTCAGCTAGTGGTTTATTAGACTCGTAGAAATCTAAAAAACATGCTTCTCTTCCCCTAATTTAAAATGATTGTATACTTTCCAATTGCTTGATTCTAATCAACCTTTTGTTGAAAATCCTTAAAGGGGGAATGTCATTCCGCTTTAATTAAGAAATCCAGTCACAATATTTGCAATTTGCAAACATTCTTCATGAGTAGTCTATTAGTTAGTCTATTTGTTAGCCTTATAACTTTGCCTGCCCTTCAGCATCATAGGATTGGTCAGGCCCCATATATGGTCATGCCTCGTCACATCACGTTCAATATTAAGCCCATAATATGGAGATCCCTGATGTCAACTCTACATCTCACCTCAAACCCTTAGATCTCCATACATATATATATATATATCGCTGACCTGTTCTGGTCTTCCTCTATCCTCCCCCATCTTCTTCGACTGATACCTGTTCATTCAAACTCTAGACGGGCCTGGCCAAAAGTTATTAGTGCAGCCGTGCCCGGTATTCGGCGAAAGCTAGAGTTCACAACAGGCCCAAAAATCAAGGCCCGGCCCTACCTGGGCCCTCATCAAACCCGGTACACTCAAGATACTTCCCCGGCTGCCACCCTTAGATCTCCATATATGGAGCTGACCTGTTCTGACATCCCATATGTTGATTTAATGATCTATAAATGTGACCTGCGGTAGCAATTAACACTCGCAGACAGTAGGCTCCAGGCGAGCCGATCGGCTGGATAAGATCGGCGTAATAAGTAACCTACTGGGAATTATCGGTTGATTTTCGGTCGAAACGGCTGATGTGGGTGGCTGGGTGCGTCTGAGCACGAAAACAGCATGGTTGTTTTTCACCACCTGTGCGCAACCTAACACACACACAAACACACATATTAACTGTATGGTGATTTCGGGTGTGCCAGTACAGTACAGTGACAGTACAGTACAGTACAGTAGAGGGACCCCCACACGGTAACTCTGTCATTTCTCAACGGTTTCGGACGCGGGGAGGCTCCCCCCCCCCCGGAAGTTGCACCACTCACTTCACACGGGTGTGATTGTATACAGTGTCAGGAAAACAAATCAGTCACACTACACATCCAGTATCAAGCATAAAAGCTTCCCAGCTTTATAGTTAAACAAATGCTGCAACTTATTAAAGTTACACTTAATAAATTAACATTTTGAATAATCAGTTCACTAGTGACTCTATGAAATGTCTCCTCATACAGTCTTAACGGGGGAGCAGAGAGGAACAGAAAAGTCACATCAGAGAAAGTATCTCTTAGAGTTAGAATCTCTGGGGTAATACCTAGCATTCTATGACAAGTCCTTTAAGACATCAAAAGTAGTTTGAAGTCGTTTCAGGATGTGCCTTTATGAAGTACTGTATTGTAGTTGGTACCGTGTGCTGGAGACCTTGCTTTGACCCCACAATCATATAATTAGTTGTTTGTATGTCTGGCCTTGTGGGGAAGGATGGTGGGTGGATGGGGAGGGTTGTGGAAGGGTGGAAGTTGCAAAAGGCAAATATAAAACCAAAGGGTTGTATCATCTTTGTAAAAAATTGAATACAATGTCATGTATACTACAAAAAAACAACACTAAGAAGGTTCAGTTGGAGCAGTGTTTACCTGCCATCTTGTTATAATATTGTTGCTGTGAAAAGGTCCATTGTATTTGGTGCACTGGTAATGCATTTGTCTTCGACTTAAAAAAAACCCCGGAACAAAACAGCTTCCACAACAGAGTTTAAATGCAGGTCTATGGTTGTATAACATCTGACAGACTGTGTCCAAGTCCCAGCAGTGTGTGAGGTTAATGCTTCAGCCCCATCCACTGGAGCAGATGCTAAATTACATTGTGAATGAATTACTTGGATTCCCTTCATTAACTCTTCGTTGCTCTCGTCTTTTTTCCCTTCTAGAATCACAGGAATATTATCGAGTTAATTGCACTCGTCATTACTGGCTGCTTGAAATGCTGCATGGTAACCTTGGTTTTGAAGCTTGATCATTATACTGTAGTTGTAGAATGACTGAGTCATTTCAAGTGAACAGAGAGGTATTTGAGTTTTGTCACAATGGCAACTTTGTTTCCAGAGTTGACTTTGGTTATGTGCCCAAAGTCCAACTATTTCCTCGGATACGAGTAAGACGCGCAAACGCGGGGAAGCGAACGCAGCTCGTACATATTTGGGTTTTGGACGTATAGCTGCTTTGGGGACTCCTTATATGGTGCCCCTTTTGTGCCGATATATGGAGCTGAGTGGACCTGGCCCCTTTTGTGCCCATATATGGAGCTGAGTGATTGCTGATGCAACACACTCCATATTTGGATAGCGGGACAGACAGACAGACAGACACACAGACAGACAAACAGACATGATCTGCTAGGTCTCATAGTAAGTGCTCAATGCGTTCGCAATGAAGATCACGACACTGACCTCATCAAACCCTGGATAGCCATACATGGTTTGACATACTAGATCTGAATATATGGAGCCGGCCATCAACTCTACATCTGACCTCACTGACACCAGATTAATAGTTTAACTCCTGCATTTAAAAAAGGTTGCAGACCGCTGGTATAGTGGCTTTCCTTTGGGATTAGTTTCATAGACCTGGTTGCTTATTTCTCTGACACAATCTGGCAACACTGCTCCTCAGAAGTGCTGACGTTCATCTATCCATAGACAATTTGAGAACACAGTCAATTTATTTTATTTTATTTATGAACCCCTATAATTTTCATTAATCGTGTGTATGTATTTATTTTTATTTTTTCTTGAATTGTTGTCATCGTTGCCAGTTCCCACCTGATGTTGTGTGGGAGTTCTGAATGCTCCAGGCCGTACTGAATAACTGCTAGCTTGCACAATGTCTTCAGACTAGGTCTTAAGTATAAGATCTGTATTAGTTGTGCATTAGTCTTGTATCCAAAGATGATGACTTGATCTCCCACCGTAGAACAGTAGTTAGTACCATGGCAGTCTGGTCCTTCTCCCTTGGGCTCAACCTTTTTCCATGTGAAGGTCTTTGGATTGACTTTCCACAGATCATTGAAGGACAGTCTCAGAGCATAGTTGTAGCCGCCAAATATGTACAGCTCTCCTTCGTAGGCAAAGGCTGCATGACGCACGCGTGCTTCTGGGAGAAGCTGTGCAGAAGGCGTGCTCAGCCAGAGTTCGGTATCTGTGTCAAACACTCTGACGCTGTTCAAGTAAGCTCCACCCAAGCCCCCAAATACAAAGATCTTTGTCCCGATGATTGTGGCAGAGTGGCGCTCTGAAGCAGGCGGCGGAATGTCTCTGGTTTTAATTAAAGACCAGAGCATTATGGTGGTGTCCAACTTGTAGAGGTCATTAGTTACTCCAGTCTTGATGCGTCCTCCATGTATATACATGACCTTCCCAGAGACACATGCTGAGTGGTCCTGCCTCCCCTCTGGAATAGACCCAGACATCCTGGGCTTGAACCATCTCAGATTGTCAACATCAAATGCATAAATAAGGTTGTCCTGGTAGTTCCCAACGACGATAAGCCATTTGTCTTCAACCTCCGTTATCCTACAATTCACTATCCCCCCCCAGATGTAGATTGTATCACCTATAAGCACAGCTGTGTGGGCCCAACGCGAGGAGGGGACCTCAATGGGCTGTTTCATTATTTTTCGAATTAAGTTGCCTCCAGTTGTCACTGGAGGCAACTTCATCCAGACCATAGACACTGTGTTCAAGACGTGCACACCAATATGATTCTTGTTGTGGGTCGTTCCGTGGTGGAAACTTTCAAAGTAGTACACCATGTGCCCCACTGACACTGTAGGACAGTAAATCTGTCCTGTTTTTGGATGCACCAGCTTTCTTTGGAGGGACACCGCCCAGCACAACATTCTCTCTCTTCCTCTTCCTCTGTCTTGTCTGTGTGTCTCTGTCTCTTACCCGTATAATTCCTCCTCTTCTCAGTCTCTCTCAATCACATTTTAAATGTTCGTTGTCACATTATATAGGCTGACCAGGGTTCTTATCCGATGTCACTCATAACACATACTGTAACACTGACATGCATTTAAAACAATGCCAATTTTCACAGTAGGCCTACTGTAAATTATTCCATGAAGCCAAATTATATCAGAATAACACATTGAGCTTCTAATGTTCTTCTTTGACACACATTACGGTATTCACACCAAGTCACAGTAATAACCACCAGTAAGACGCGCAAACGCGGGAAGCGAACGCAGCTGAGACCCTGCAGATCATGTCTGTCTGTCTGTCTGTCTGTGTGTCTGTCTGTCCCGCTGTTACTGTATATGTGGACCTGGCCCCTTTTGTGCCCATATATGGAGCTGAGTGATTGCTGATGCAACACACTCCATATTTGGATAGCGGGACAGACACACAGACACACGGACAGACAGACATGATCTGCTAGGTCTCATAGTAAGTGCTCATTGCATTCGCAATAATAATAATTATTTTACTTTTCATTATAATTGATTCCTAGGAAATATGTACTGTACCACATTTAAGTAGACAAATGAGGAACACTGAACACTCCCCAGTGCCATTTCATATCCTCACAAAACACGCTACACTTGATTGTAACTATCTAAAACAGCTGTGTGCCAGAGAAAGTACCCGATACATTATAACCATGTCTGGGCCAAGTGACATAACTTTATTGTTAACGACGACTATGGCTAATAGAGGAGGGTTACATTATACTGTATGCTTTTCATCATAATCCATAAGGAGCACAGTTTATTCTACACACCTCTCAGAGTTAAATGAACACTTTACTTGTTTTGTTCCCATTTCAGTTGTCTAGAAAATGGTCAGCCCATAGAACACTTCTACACAAACGTATGTCAGAAGGAGGCACAGCACAGACTCGGATATGAATTAAATTTCTCCAGGATGTTGAAGGGCGTGGTGTTAATATATGGCACTAACAATAAAGCTGTCAAATAGAGAAACGGTTAGATAAAAGATACACTGCAACATGGATTATCTAGGCAAGAAGAAAACAGAGCTAAACAGTCAACCATACATTATATGTAAATACAATATAATTCTACTTCACACTGAATGTGCACAAGTCACGTGCCATTCACCATGGGTGCCGTTGTTTTGCGAAAAGGTAAATGGTTCATTTCTATATAGCGCTTTGCAAATGTGTTACATTTGCCCATTCAACACAGATGGTGGGAGAAACCATGCGAGGTGCAAACCTGCTCATTGGGAGTAGTTAGTGGTTAAGTATCTTGCTCAAGCACACTTCGACAATACAGCCATGGGAGAAGCTGGGGTTTGAACTGGGAACGTGTTGTAGGTGTGTGTGTGTGTGTGTGTCTATCATTGCTAGTGGGGATGAGAAGCACATTCAGCCACAGACTCATCGTTCCCCGGTAGACCACAAAGGCCCCAGCTTTTCCACCAGGGTTGAACCGGTTCCGCACCCGTAACGCACAGAGTGTTTCCACTGAAAATTAATTGGTTCAGAACCCAAAAAGTTGGTTCGGAAGTGGAACTAAAATAAATGGCTGCCGGTTCCCTGAAAGCACCAAGTTTCCAAAAATCTAGAATGGAAGTTATGGAACCAGTTCTAGAGTGCCAATAATGTCCAGGCTCGACAACAAAGCCTCGCCTCCATGGGTTCTGTTTTTGGACTAATAACTAGCAGTTATGTAGCGCTATATTGGATCACTCCAATATATGATAGTTCCGTCCGCAGGCGGAGCGTCGAGCGGACTTACCGATGATCCCGTGCTAACAGCCACGGGAAAATGACGTGTGAGTGAGGCACCGCCTCCCGAGGTTACTTTGCTCGCACACGTCATTTCCCCTTCCTCTTTTCTTTCCTCGGCGACGTCGGTAAGTCGGTTGGTAAGGACTGAAGTATTTACCGTAAGAAGCGTATAACTCCCTCTGAGCAGCCAGCTTGGCTCCTCTCTGAGTTGCCTTCTTTGTATCAGTGTGTTTGAGGCTAAAGCTAAAAACACCACCGTGCTACGGTGGCACGGGCCGGTCGCCCGTGCCGCGGCGTCAGGAGGTTGCCCTTGTTGGACTAGCTGTCTTTCGTTGTACTGTACTGCCTGTCTGTTTTGCCGGTCCCTACCCTCCCGGCTCTCACTTTCGGGAACGGACGCCTTCCCTATAGACGGTGCGCAGCGTGTCTCGCTAGCCCACTGGGCAGCTATAGTGACTCGTCTCCCAGGGGAAGAAGGAGACGCCACGCGTTCTCTGCTCCCCCCGTCTCGTTACTGTGACTCGCTCTCCGTGAGGAGCTGTGGCGATTTAAATCCGTCAGAATAGCGCGGGTATTAAATCGACCGCTCACATGACGCAGTACACCAGGCACACAGCTGAGATCGAGAGCTCAGTTGGCTGCGGTGCTGATTCACATTGCAGTTGCACAAGCACTACACAAAGTATTGTTACTTGTTTTGTCCTGTCTTGTCCCTCCGTATAAAGCCAAAGGCTAATAAACGGTGCGTGATAAGGTCTTCCTATACTATATCATTAACACAAGTGTCTGTATATCATATGGCTTTTATCATGTGTGATAAAGCTTTGTACATTTGTAAGTTTCATGAGCAACTGGTTTTGTATTCTGTCACCCCTGTAAAGCCCAAGGCTAGTGGTGTGACACAGTTTCTCTATAGGCCTACTATACATTGCAACTAAGTGACTGTATATTATACTTATTTACACATATTATGAAGTTAACATGGAAACTGTACATTTAACTCTTTGTGTGCTGTCACCCATATGAGCCGAGGGCCAATATACGGCGTGTGATACAGCCTTGTATATTTATACATCGCACAGTTGTCTCTTGTTGGTATTCTATCAACCGTATGAGCTAAGCGCCAGTATACGGTGTGTGATATAGTTATATTGTATATACGTACATCATTACATGGGTCTGCGTATATAATGTTTTCTGTGCTGTCACCAGTATGAGCCAAGGGCCAATATACTGTGTGATACAGCCTTGTATATTTATACGTTGCACAGTTGACTCTTGTTGGTATTCTATCACCCGTATGAGCCCAGGCCGGGCCAGTATACGGTGTGTGATATAGCTATGCTGTATATTCTATATATACACAGGTCTGCGTATATGATGTTTTCTGTGCTGTCACCAGTATGAGCCAAGGGCCAATATACTGTGTAGTACAGCCTTGTATATTTATACGTTGCACAGTTGACTCCTGTTGGTATACTATCACCCGTATGAGCCCAGGGCCAGTATACGGTGTGTGATATAGCTACGCTGTATATTCTATATATACACAGGTCTGCGTATATGATGTTTTCTGTGCTGTCACCAGTATGAGCCAAGGGCCAATATACTGTGTAGTACAGCCTTGTATATTTATACGTTGCACAGTGGACTCTTGTTGGTATTCTATCACCCGTATGAGCCAAGGGCCAGTATGCGGTGGGTGATATGGTTATACTATATATTCTATACGTACACGGGTGTCTGCGTATATAATATTTTCTGTGCTGTCACCAGTATGAGCCAAGGGCCAATATACGGTGTGATAAAGCTTTATGTATACATTTGTAAGTTCAATAGTAACTGTTCATCTGTATATTTATCTCTCTGTGCTGCCTGTCACCCATATGAGCTGAAGCTAGGCCAATATATGGTGTGTGATATAGCATATGTTGTATATTATATACGTTACAGGGTAACTGGGTATATAATATTCTCTGTCTTGTCACCCGTATAAGCCACGGGCTAACGTACGGTGTGATAAAGCTTTATACATTTGTGAGTTCAATAGTAACTGTTTATCTGTATATTTAACTCTTTCTGTGCTGTCACCCATATGAGCTAAAGCTAGGCCAATATATGGTGTGTGATATAGCATATATTGTATATTATATACGTTACACAGGTAACCGGGTATATAATGTCTTATCACCCGTATAAGCCACAGGCTAATGTACGGTGCGTGATACAGCTTATGTATTCCTGTGTTGCACAGCTGACAGGTGACTGTTGTCTGTAGACTATCACCCGTATAGGCCAGGGCCAATATACGGTGGTTGCTGAGGTTTATTTGCCAGTATATTGCACGTTACACAGTAACTATGTATTATACTTCTACCCTATTATGCGTATACACCAGGGGTCGATATACGGGGTTTGACGCAGCTTTAAATGCTATATATTTGGCTTCTGTCACCCGTATAGGCCAAGGGCCGATATACGGTGTGTGGTGAAGTCTGATGTGTATGTGTACGTTACATTACATCGGTGACGGTGTATATAATATAATTTTGGCCTGTCGCCCGTATAAGCCAGAGGCTGATATACGGCGTGTGATACAGCCTTATATATATATATATATATATTTTTTTTTACGTTGCACAGTTTAAACTGCGGTTTGTATTCCATCACCCGTATGTCCCAACGGCCAAGGTACGGTGTGTGATGCCTTTTGCTACCAGTATATTAATACACAAGTGACGGTGTATATTATACTTCTGTCCTATCGCCTGAATAAGTGCGATAAAGCTTTATATATAATATACTGTACATATTATATTTCTGTCCTGTCACCAGTATAAGCCGAAGGCTGATATACGACGTGTGATACAGGTTTATACAGTCTAGCTTTGGCGATAGCCTTCGCTGCTTGTTAGCTTAGAGCTGGCCACAGCCCATCGGGCACTGTGTCTGCTTTGTTGCCTGGGTCTAGAGCATGCACACCCATTGGTGGCAGGACTCTGGCCTGGGCCGGCCTTGTGGTCCAGGCATCTAGGCTGGTATCCCGGCCCGACAGCGTGTCGCGGGCTTGAGTCCGATCCCGACGACATTTAGGCGTGACTTAGTAGGGAGGTGACTAGGTAGTCAACCTTCCCCCTTTCGCTGTCGAGCCTGCGACCTGACGGGCTCTATTGGCTCGCTTTATGCATCCTGGCTAGAGGCCGTCGACCCACAAGGCTCCTTCCCTGGTGACAATCGCCTCCCCCATCTGGGACGGTGCAGCACCGGGATGGCCGCTTCCCACCTGTGAGTGTGGAAGATTATGGGCAAGACCCCACCGGCGGTGGAAGTCTCCCTGCTGTGGGCACTCCGGCTGTCAGACGCCGTAGAGAAGTACGATGGTTGCTGGGACCTGCGACGAGTCGACAAGTCACCAGCTCCTGAACGGCACGTTAATGTCCTGGCCGCTGTGGCCCGCCTTAATGCAGCCATGCTGCTGGGCTCCTATGTTGCACACTTGGTCTTTACGCTCCAAGGTGCCGGCCAAGCCAGGACAGACAGAGCAGTGAAAGTATTCTGTCCTTTCTCCACCGGTTCCACCTGGGACGGATGGTCCGACACGTCGACGTCCTAGAGCTCAGAGCTGTGCGCCTAGCTCTATGGGATTTTACTCAGTGTTTGGAAGGCCGGCATGTGTTGGTCGGGTCAGACAACACTACGTGGTGGCCTTCAACCATCAAGGTGGATTGAGATCCCGCCGTCTCCACGAGATGACGCGGGAGCTTCTAGTGTGGGCTCATGCTCACTTCACATCTCTCCAGGCTGCGGAGGCCCTGGGGGTCCAGAACTCCGCGGGGGACAGGCTGTCCAGAGATGGACCGAGAGGGGGGGATTGTCTCCACCCTCCGGTCAGGCAACTACTGGGGGCCAGGGTTCGGAGCGCACAGGTCGACCTGTTTGCCTCCCAGAAGACCACTCACTGCCCCAGTTGGCTTTCACTGGCAAGTTCTCTGGGGTCTGGATGCCTTGAGACACGATTGGCCGCTGACACGGCTCTATGCCTTTCCCCCATTCCTCTGATCCAGGCAACGCCGGACAGAGTCGAGATGGAGGGTCATTGGTTGCTTCTGATAGACCCACGTTGACCGAGACGCCCTTGTTTCAGGGTGCTACGGTCTCTGGTCGTGGGGACACCATGGCAGTTGCCAGGGGCCCGACCTGCTTCGCAGAGTCGGGGAGCCCTGTGGTACCCCCGCCCGGTCGCCTCCAGCTATGGGCTTGGCCCCTGAGAGGCGCAGGGGGTCGGGTCTAGGTCTCCCAGAGGGAGTTCTACATACGTTGCAGAGTTCCAGAGCCCCGTCTACGGTTGCAACATACCAGGGTTGTTGGCGCCGGTTCCGCAATTGGTGCGCGACCTGTGGTGCTGACCCGGAGCACTGTGATGTTCAGATTGTGCTACACTTTCTGCAGTCACTGCTGGACGAGGGCAGGGCGGCCAACACTCTAAAGGTGTATATGGCCGCTATCTCTGCATGCCATTCTGATGGCTTTGACGGACGGCTGGGTAACCATCCATTGCTGTCACGCTTTATGAAAGGAGTAAGGCGCCTCCGCCCAGTGAGTGCTCTTCAGGTCCCCACGTGGGACCTTGGCTTGGTGCTCTCAGCACTCGGGAAGCCTCCCTTCGAGCCCCTGGATACTGCCTCTCTTCAGCACCTTTCATGGAAGACTGCGTTTCTCTTGGCAGTCACCTCTGCAAAGAGGGTGGGGGAGCTCCACGCGCTCTCGGTGAGCGCAGAGTGTCTCCAGATGGGTCCTGGTAAAGCGAGTGTTACTCTGCGACCCAATTCCTCCTTTCTGCCGAAGGTTCTGTCCGTGGGACATGTGAATCGGCCTCTTCACCTGTCTGCCTATGTCCCTCCCTTGAGTGGGGAGGGCTCGGGTGATGCTCCTCACGTCCTCTGCCCGGTGAGGGCTCTGGACGCCTACGTCGTGCGAACGAAGGCGGTCAGACTGACTGATCAGCTCTTCGTATGCTATGGTGATAGAGTCTTGGGCCAAGGGCTCTCAAAGCAAAGACTCTCACATTGGCTTGTTGATACAATTGCCTGTGCTTACCACT
Organism: Protomyctophum bolini; assembly: GCF_963924005.1. Lineage (NCBI taxonomy): Eukaryota > Metazoa > Chordata > Actinopteri > Myctophiformes > Myctophidae > Protomyctophum > Protomyctophum bolini. Next base: position 7,755,510 of record NC_137871.1, on the reverse strand, counting down.
TGGCGGGGCAGGTTCTGCCGCCCGCGGTGGTGGCGCACTCGGTTCGGGGCATGGCTACTTCTTGGGCGCAGCTTAAGGGTGTCCCCCTTTCGGACATCTGTGCCTCAGCCAGCTGGACGTCGCCTAGTACCTTCACCAGGTTCTACCGCGTCAATGTGGTCCCTGAGAACCGGTTGGAACAAGCCGTTTTAGGGGTGGCCTCTGCTCCTTCGGAGACAGTGGGCCCCTCTTTGTGATTGAGCTGGGGCTGGCCGCTCCCACCGGGAGGGCCTGGCTCTTGTTCTCATTGATAGGTCCCCGACTGATCTGGTAGTGTACTATCATATATTGGAGTGATCCAATATAGCGCTACATAACGTAGGTTACGTAGGTAACCACGGTTATGTGAGCGATTGGATCACTCCAATTATAGTCGCGGTGATCTATCGCGCCTCGGAAAGGGTACGAGGAAGGGGAAATGACGTGTGCGAGCAAAGTAACCTCGGGAGGCGGTGCCTCACTCACACGTCATTTTCCCGTGGCTGTTAGCACGGGATCATCGGTAAGTCCGCTCGACGCTCCGCCTGCGGACGGAACTATCATATATTGGAGTGATCCAATCGCTCACATAACCGTGGTTACCTACGTAACCTACGTTAGTTTGGTAGATTAATGCTCTGTTTGTTGGAAAGCCTGTTTATTTCGCTTTTAAATGGTGCCCTATTTCTAGGGAACGTGTATTTGTGCATTTTGTGGGATGAGCAGCATGAAAAATGTCAGTCATGTCTCATGTGCCAGTGTTGTATCTTGTATCAACCTAGCAAGATTGATGGCAATCGTGGGAACCCATCAGCAAAAAACAGTGCCTTGTTTTCCTCTGAATTTGCCTCTGGGGGGGCGGAACCAAACAAAATGTGGATAGCAGGATGTTGCCCGTTGTAGTGCCGAAATGATTTCGGCTCGTCAGAAATTTTCAGTAGCACCGAAGAACCTCAAATGACGTCAAATTGTAGGCTCTACAGCCCCGAACCGACTTTTATTCGGCTCTAAAATAGGAGTATGAATCGGCCCTTAGACCCTCCTCTGCCGGTACTAACGACAATAAAATGGTAAATGGGCCCACCGCTTCCCAACGACAATGTATACTATACACATTCTGAATGTCCCCTGCCAACGGATTCGGTAGCGCAGCTCCGATTCTTGAGAGATTAGGTTGATGGTAGCAGCCTATTGTTGGAGCTTGGAGGCCCGCGCAGTGGTAATTCCTGCGACGACTGGCAAGTACGACATACAGTAGGGGTGGGCTTCAGGCTGTCCGTTATCCAAGTACGACATACAGTAGGGGTGGGGCTTCAGGCTGTCCGTTATCCAAGTACGACATACAGTAAGGGTGGGGCTTCAGGCTGTCCGTTATCCAAGTACGACATACAGTAGGGGTGGGCTTCAGGCTGTCCGTTATCCAAGTACGACATACAGTAAGGGTGGGGCTTCAGGCTGTCCGTTATCCAAGTACGACATACAGTAGGGGTGGGGCTTCAGGCTGTCCGTTATCCAAGTACGACATACAGTAGGGGTGGGGCTTCAGGCTGTCCGTTATCCAAGTACGACATACAGTAGGGGTGGGCTTCAGGCTGTCCGTTATCCAAGTACGACATACAGTAAGGGTGGGGCTTCAGGCTGTCCGTTATCCAAGTACGACATACAGTAGGGGTGGGGCTTCAGGCTGTCCGTTATCCAAGTATGACATACAGTAGGGGTGGGGCTTCAGGCTGTCCGTTATCCGGAGAGTTTTGGTTTTTGGTTGCTTTTCCTTGTCTAAATGTCAGCCTGCATGGTGGGTTTTCATTATTATTGTATATGGATTATAAGGATGTTTTCCTTTTGTTTGTTTTGCATATCCTACGCACTCATAAACCCTTGCAACTTCAAGTTAATAAACTTCCTGTGAACAAGTGATTTGACTTTCTATGTACAGTATAGCAAGGACATAGTGGATAGTGAGAAAGTGACTAAATTCATGTATTTGATCATGCTGCTAAAGCTTATCTCTGCAATTGGAGACAATTCACAAGTGAAAATAGTATTATTAAAAACGAATAGAGCACAAAGTCTGACAAAATAATTCTACCTGGGTCATGGCATTTCCCCCATTCTGAATTCCCATAGACATGTCACACATCTTAAAGAACTGTGCACCACAATTAAACAAGTTAGCACAGCGGTTTGACAAGAAAACGTTAATGTTACCAAATATCAGCGAATAGCATCAGGATAATGTGTTTATTTTTGCATCACTATTCTTATATAAGACGATTCTAAGATGACCCCATATGTCATTCTCCATATAGAGAAATAAATTACTTCCCTGACCCAGGGGATGAACGTGTGATATGAGTTTGGTAATCTGAGTTCCCAGAAGTTTTTGTCAAACAAATATTTTAGCAACTAGCAAAGTATTTTTGGCAATGTTTTTAAGGGAATGAATTTGGGATAAGGCCTATCTCTATTTTTGTAACCAGACAATTGTTTTAAATACTTTCAATCCGGTGAACATCATCCATCAACCCATTTGGGTTGAGCTTCCTCTTGAAGATGGATCAATTGCAAAGATACTTCTTCCTGTGCCAGCCACCAAGCACTTTATTTTTCTTGTTCTTGTCCAACAGCTGCGATTACTGTATACCTGCCATTTTACACATAGCTTTCTTTTGAAACGTTGAGTGCCTTCCAACAAACCCATACATCCCTCTATCTGAACTTCACTCTTTTGCAGGGAGATCTCTGAACAAAAGCAGACCATCTGTTTCCGACAATATTGTGCGGCAAACAGGCCCAATTGACAATTATTCTAAACATGGAAATAATTAAGTCTCCTGAGGACTCCATGGTTGTTTATTGTAGTTTATTTGTGTTATCAGGGATTGAATTGGCTCAAATTTTCGAAATTGAGGTGGTATTCCAAAGATGAACTCAAGAGAGTTTTACTCAAATACAAGCATTTAAAGGGACACTTCACCCCTTTTGCAACCAGATCTTACTTTAATGATGTTTGGGAGACAAGAAACACTTTCCTGGGGGTTTTTATGTGGGTAATGTGTTTTTAGGTATTTCAGTATTGCAAGTGTCCATGGACTCCATGTCCATGGACACTGGGCTCACTTCCTTCCTGGACTACAATTCCCATAATGCTTTGGTTCACTGCTCCTCCTTGTGGATAGGAAGAGGACTGTCTTACTGAGACAACATGTAGTCCAGGAAGTAAGTGAGCCCATGCCGTGTCTGTGACATCATGGGAGTCCATGGACACTTTCAAATACTGAAATATCTAAAAACACAAATTACCCACATAAAGAAAACCCAGGAGAGTCTCCCAAAAATCATTAAATAAGATCTGGTTGCAAAAGGGGTGAAGTGTCCCTTTAAGTAGTAACCCAAAAGCTAGATAAGAAAAGTTGCCATATGATATAACAAAAAAGCATCGCATGGATGCACCTGGGACGTATCCTCAGTGATGTATCCTGAGGTCAACGGGGTTTCACCTGGGACGTATCCTCAGTGATGTATCCTGAGGTCAACGGGGTTTCACCTGGGACGTATCCTCAGTGATGTATCCTGAGGTCAACGGGGTTTCGGGTCTCTCAACCTCATACCCCTCACTCAGGCGGCCCAGCCGGGAGTGATCAAGTCCCGACTTACGTCCCAGAAGCTACCCTCAATCAGTCCCACTAGGGCAAAACCAGGGCCACACAATCCGTTGGAACTACTCCAGAACTACTCTGCCATCAATCAGTATCGTTATCAGGAGAGATAACTTTATCTTGTTTTATTATGATCCTGATATGATGGTTCTATGATATACTTGAGGGGTGCTTAGCTGAGGAGGAATGTGTAGAGAAAATCCTGATTTAAAATACAGACATGCAACGTATAAGGAAGCACCTGTGTTTAAGTCATTCAGTAGATTATGTGATCTGCATAGTGTCAGCCAGCTAATTACCCAACCCACGAGAGTGCGTGATTCTACTCAAACTGTCATTGATCTCATTCTGACCTCGGACAAATCCAGAATCTCCAAGAAAGGTGTTTCCGGTTGTATCCCGGCTTAGCGATAATTTTATGATTTTTCTGTACGCGCAAAAAGCTAAAACTAAAGTCCGGCTGTCACAAAACAGTCATATCTAGGGACCTCAAAACCTACTCTAGCGAGGCCTTTAACCTAGAACTGAAGAATCTGGATTGGTCCGATGAGCTCAGGAGCTCACTAGTCGAAGAAGCATGGCTTGGCTTCAAAATCTGTACTAAACAACATGGCTCCTTTGAGAACCATCAGGGTCCAAACCCGCTCGGAGACAAGGATGAATTCGGACATACTGAGTGCAATGAAAGCCAGAGACAAAAAATGCTCTTAACTTCTTAAATGCAAGTCCAAGCTAGCCAAGCGCTTCGACAGTGATCTCCAACCCCAACTGGGCATCCTAAAAAAAAAACGCAACGAAACAAGCTAAGAAACAGTGTAACTTCCATGACCAAATCAGCAAAAGGTTACTTTATCAATGATAAAGCAGAGGAAAACAAAAACAATCCTCGAGCTCTGGAAGCTATACTAAACAACCAACTAAGCTGCGGTCAGGAACTTAAAACCAAGTTTACAAACATAAACATCAAATCGAACGACACCCTCATCACTGACAGGCTTGATGTAGCCAACTACTTAAACATCTTCTTTACAAACATTGCAACAACGCTGGTTAACAAACTGCCCTCCCGCTCTGGGCGTTTTGAATGTATAGAGCACATCAAAACCTTCTACGAAAACCTACAGTAGGTGTTTGTAAAGACTTTTAAACTAGCCATGGTAACAACTGAGGAGGTAGGCCTACTTAAAAAACGGAGTGCCCTTCAACCCCACAAGGCCACTGGCCATGACAATATTCCCTCCAAATGTCGGAGAGACTCGGCCATCTCTATATCACCCACATAATAAACATCTCCGTCAAACAGGGACAGGTCGCTCAAGATTTCAAACTGGCCAAAGTAACGTTACCCCCCCCTGCACAAGAAAGGGAGAAAATTAGACACCCAGCAACTACCGCCCTATTTCTATTCTTAGCTCCATTTCGAAAGTGATGGAAAAAACAGTCTATGAACAGGTTGAAAAGTATCTGTGTAGAAGCAGTCAGTTGTATGTACCACATATCAACATTGAACTTCTGCGGCTAATCACATGCTAGTGTGTTATTATTTGTACAGCCTGCAGCAACATAGCTGGTCAGCATATATCTATGCAGTCAGTAAATGTACCACCCATCACACACTAATATGGCACAAAGTAGTGGCCTCATGGTCCACATGATGCTATTATACCTTGTTATTTATGTTCTGTCGTACGACTGTGTCGCGTGCCAAAAAAGGCAGATCTACAGGCTTGCAATGTGTCCAATCTGCGGCTTGTTGTGATGAATTGAACAATATGGACCCTGTTGTAAACAAGTGTAATGCTTAATTGGGTCGTCCACTCACAGTTAACAGTCTTTGTATTGAGTTTGTGCTTGAAATCATGAAATGTACTGTAATTCTGCAAACTGTTAATAAATATTTCAATCAATCAATCAATCAAAAGCTTAATTGTAGATTGCCTATTTTTGCCGTGCGACACTGTCATATGACAAAGTATAAATGTGGCTTTACTCACACCAACGGTGACATTGTCTTTACATTTTCAATGCTATGAAGGACTTTCTGAAATGACTTTACTGCCACAAACAGCCCTGGGGATTGATGAAGTTATCATGCGAGGGCGATTTCACTCAATAACACTGGTAAAAGTAATGACACACAGTCAGTCTCTCATCTGTTCACTCTCCATCAGATGCCGTGTCAAAAGAACGACTCGTCGTTGTTTAAGGTAAAACCAATGAATAAAATATAAGTGAAAATTGTATTTTCCATATGAATAATGTAAATGCAGTAGACATGTTCTTCTCAAGGTTATGTTGTTGTTTCTTCTCCTGCCGGGACTGCTCTTTGTTCATATTGGCTATGAAATGAGACAATCCCATTCTATCAACCGTTTTCTGTTCTTGGGCAAATTCTGCCTCCTCCCCTGGACTACATCATTACAGGAGACAGAGAAAGGAACATCCAAAAACCAGCAGGTGTTATGCAGTGTCAATGCACTGCCATATGGCATGCCTGGAAGGGAAGTTTTTTTACTACCGCTTGTTTTGACACCTCTCTGCTATAATACATTAATACCAGTCGATTGACCACTGGTGGTCCGTGGAGGTATTGCATGTGGTCCCTGAACATACATTTAGTAATGTAGGATTCGTTGATTTGAGTGGTGCCTCCGGTCCATTAAGTAGCTATATGTGTGTGTGCCATTGTATGCATGTCTGTCTGTTTGAGCACGGACAGCTGAAACACCTCAGCAATACCACTGGATGGCACTGTTGCGCAGCGTCACACACACGCACACGCACACGCACACACACACACACACACACACACACACACACACACACACACACACACACACACACACACACACACACACACAATTGTTGCTCCACTCAATTCCCCACAGGTGTGATTTTTTCCCCCACCACTATAGTTGAGAAACCATGAACTGAATGACCTGCAGTGACATGATGCCCGCCCATGTAGTTTCACGTACTGTCCCTTTAATTAACAGTAACGCCTACTCAGTGACAAAATAAGGAAGTCAGAAGTGTCGTCTTGTGTTTGTGTTGTATTCGTAATCGTATGTATTACTAAAAGTGTGTGTTTTTCGTTTCTTTGTGCAACCGAGTATTTGTTATAAGCTTATGTTGCTGCACAATAGGTCGATTGCTGCAGCTGGAATATGGCAGTATAACTTTAACTTAAAGTGAAAATGTTGACATCACTGTTTTTTATTTTACTCTTTTCATTTGGACACGCGTTATTACCTCTTGTTATCAATACGTGGCCCTTCAAAGACGCGACAGCGGCAGGTACGTATTCATATAATGTAGTGTCCGCGCGCGCATTAAATACCCGATCTGCATAACATGCTACGCCGACGCGTTGTGAGCTTGTAGATGCATTGCAGTGGTGGGAAGTAACGTTAAGTTGTCTAGGCTAACTCCAGGGTGCCCACACTTTTTTGACGTGCGAGCTATACTTTCAAAATGACGAGCTCAAGAAGATCTACCCACCAAAGAACAGTATTATCCCATGGCTGAAAATGGTTTACAATTGTACGTGGCGCACTCGAGGGGAGGAAATTGAACTGGTATGGTTTAAAAATATATATATCTGTACAATGCTACTGCATGCCTACTGATGAATGAAAACAAAGTCTGACAGGCACTTTATGTCAATCAAGTGGCAGGTGGCAAAATAAATACATATTTATATTTAAATTAAATATAGTTTTAGGGGCATCTACCTGCACAGCCTTTGTGATCTACAGGTAGATCACAATCTACCTTTTGGGCACCACTTAATAACAACATTGAGGTGCTTATATATACTGGAGTATTTCCAATTATCTTATATTCTACTCCAGCTACTGCAGACAGTGCAGAGGCAAAAAAAAAATCACTTTTTACTCCACTAATAATTTGCAAACTTTAGTTACTACTAGTAATTTTGTACATATACATTATTATATTATAAAACATGCATTAACTACTTTAGCCCTATTTTATACATTGTCTATTAGACAAGTACACAAAAAACATGTCACAACGTGACGCATTGTGAGCTTGTAGATCTGCCATGTTCAAACATTGTAGTACGTTTGGTAGACTTTAAAGTAGGCCTATATTGGCATAATAAAATACATTTTGATGCCAATACTTTTGTACTTTTACTCAAGTATAACATTCTGAACACAGAGTAGGCCTACTACACTGTAGTATTGCTACTTTTATATATTAAAGTACTTCTTCCACCACTGGTAGATTATGGGTTTTCAACAACATTGTTATATGACCGAATAACATGTCCGTACAGTTACACAGTAAAAGTTCATACAGTGAGTAATAGGGTGCACTGTTTTGCATTTACTGTACATTAATGTAAACTAAAGAAAGACTGTATGTTGTGGCTACCAAATGCATGATACGTTATTGATAACATGATCATTTCTTTTCTACAAACAGTATACCTTTAAAACAACTATAATAAATGGCTAACAAAGTGATTACCGGTATATGCCGATAGCTTTTCACGGGAGATCACTTCATCTGAATATGTTGGACTTTTAGATTCTGAACATTATTATGCATGGCATGCAGATAGTAGTTTTTCATTTTTAGGTGTCTGCTAAGGTGTTTAATATCATCGGATAAAGAGTGCAGCTCTCTACATAGTCTCTACATTCAGCTTATTTTAATATGGTGCCCTGGTCATCTCATCTCATCCCAACTCTACAAACGGTTCTATTATGAGAAAGCCACAATGTATAGACCCATGTTCAAGGAAGTATATATAAGATAAGACCATAACATTTTAACCACATAATCTATACTACCTTAATCCAGTGGTTCCCAAACATTTTCATGCCAAGGACCCCCAAATTGACACTAATTATCCCACGGACCCCCATTTGAAAAGATATGCCAGGGACCCCCATAAGAGAAGATTTTTACGGCTGTAGTAGTGATCCTCAATCTCAACACGTTTAATTTCAAGGACCCCCGTGCCATGCATTAGTCTACGGACCCCCATTTAATGGCATTTTTTGGCATTTATATTGTAAAATCAATGCTAATTTAACTCTCAGTTACAGACCCATAAGGGTCCATTTGGTTCCAAACTATCATTTAAGTGGGGACCCCCCTAGGGTAGGTACCCTCACAAAAACATGCAGTAATCCTGGTCTCTAAACTGCCTCCCCCTGGCCAGCCAGGGCGCCTGATGGAGGGGAAAAGAACTGGTTGGAATAATGTGTTCCTTCCACACGCTACGTCCAACCAGGGAAACTCCCCCCTGTCAGGTGTAAAGGAGCAACTTGGACACTCAAGCATGAAGGAAGCATGAGTTAAGTCCGTTGCTCTCCCCAGGTTGGCGGAGGATCACATTAGATGATTGACACAGGGGTGAAAAATGGGTTACAAAATCGTGGGATAAAAATATATTAAAAAAAAAATAAGTGGGGACCCCCTGGAACTCCCTCAAGGACCCCACTTTCAGAACCACTGCCTTAATCTATATACAGTATCTACAGTATATACTTTTCCCTCATCACAAGATGTCATTTTCGACGAATGTACACACTATATTAAGTTAAATATTTCTCAGCAGTACACAAGTGACACTATAGTAGTATAGTAGCATTACAATGTGTGTCACTATTATTGTCAGTACTCTATCTGTACTTAATTTCAAATTTCTGGTATATTTATTACTTTTTCGATACTTTATATACTGCATTTAGTACTACAATTTACAGTTTAGGCATTTAGCAGACGCTCTTAATCCAGTGCGATTTACAGTAAGCAATGTCAGCACAAGGTAATCGCCTACATCCTTTACTCTAATATTTGACTCTACGTCAAATATTGAAGCCTACTTTTGACTGCACTGTAATTATTTGTTTGAAAATGTTAGTTACTTTAGTATACAGATTTACTGTAGATTATGTATTACTATCACATACTATACATTAACCACTTAAGCCCTATTCTATCCTTCGACTAGTCAAAAAACAAACAAACAAAAAGACACGTCGTAGAGTAAATGCGTGAAATGGGACATAATGACGACATTTACGTATTGCACTGCAAGTATTATTATTTTTTGCCAATACTTGGGACTTTTAATTTGAATATGAGACTCGTAACAGAGTATTTCTGGTCTTGCCACTTTGACCTAAAGGAGAATTCCATACTAAAAGGCTTTCTTACCTTTCTTTGTAGTTGTTACGTCACCATCAAAGAGGTCCAGGTGTTATTTTGTGCAAAAGCTCCTTATTGGCTATTTCCCCTACCATAAGCCATAAATGAATTGCATTTAATTGAATGGGATGTATGGGGTGTTGTGCTAATACGCTTATTTCCATCGCTGAAAATTATAATCTTTTTGTATATATCCTCTCTTCATAATGTAAATAATAACCCAAGCGCCACACTTTACTACTTATTTCGATGGAAATAAGCGAATTAGCACAACACCCCATACATCCCATTCATGCAATTCATTTAGGGCTTATGGTAGGGGAAATAGCCAATAAGGAGCTTTTGCACAAAATAACACCTGGACCTCTTTGATGGGGACGTAACAACTACAGTGAAAGGTAAGAAAGCCTTTTAGTATGGAATTCTCCTTTAAGTCAAACTTCCATCACTGTTGTTTTGTGCAGCGTGGAGTACCCTGCAGTCGGGCGGCTCAGTGCTGGACGCGGTGGAAAAAGGCTGTGCTCGCTGCGAAGTGGACCAATGTGACGGCAGCGTGGGCTACGGGGGAAGTCCTGACGAATCAGGAGAGAGCACTCTGGACGCCATGATCATGAATGGGTGAGCATCAGCCACAACAGTCTTGTCAAAACTTGACTATTGTAACTCCCTCCTTACTGGCCTACCAGCATGTGCACTTAAGCCTCTCCAGCTGATCCAAAATGCCGCAGCTCGCTTGGTCTTCAACCAGCCAAAATTCTCACATGTCTCCCCCCTGCTCCGCTCCCTCCACTGGCTCCCGGTCGCTGCCCGCACAGAATACAAAACTCTGATGCTGGCATTCAAAGCAACCAAAGGTATGGCTCCCCCATATCTTGCAAGTATGATTGAACCCTACAAACCCTCCCGCGCACTCAGATCAGCTAACGCAGGGAAGCTGGAAGTACCCTCACTAAAAACGCCGGGACAACGCTCCACACGTCACAAACTCTTCTCCCTTCTGGCTCCAAAACTGTGGAATGCACTTCCCATGGCAGTCAGAACTGCAGCATCACTCCCAATCTTCCGCCGTAGTCTGAAAACCCACCTCTTCAGACTCCATCATGGCCCATAGCACTTACTCTACCCTAGATAGCACTTCTGTAGACTTAGATAGCATTTAAAACTTATAGCATGTTATGTAGACAGCACTAGAATTGCATTGTATATAGTCATAGCACGCCATAGTACATATGTATAGCATAGTAGTATATATGTATAGTTTATACGTATAAGTTTCATTATATAGATATTCCACTGTTACTTTCTTAGCTTACGCATGTTTCATGATGAATGTTTTTATGTGATGTATTCCCATGCTTTTGTTCTTGCTTAATGTAAGTCGCTCTGGATTAAGAGCGTCTGCTAAATGCCTAAATTGTAAATTGTAAATTGTAAAAGAGCTTGTGACTAAACAATAGCTACATTGGATCAACAAACTTTTTTTTCTTCTCACATACAAGGTTTCCGCAGGACAGCGATAATCTCAAACATTTAAACGTAGTCGTAGAATATGCACAGAAAAGGCTACTTAAAGACAGATAGTCTGCAAAGGAAAGGAACTGGACAAATCTCAATAACTTGTTTACAGCCAGGCCCTGCTCATAGAACATTTCATGGTATAGGGGTTCAATGCCTTGTCCATAAGGGCACTTCAGCGGTGGTCATTTTAACGTGCCGGTCCGGGGATACGAACTAGCGACCTTCCGATATCAAGACCGCTCCGCAAACCGTTCGGCCACCGCTGCATGTTTCTGCTCCCAGAGTAGTATTTTACTAGCCCCGAGGAAGATTCTACAAATGTCTTCTAAATCCTGACAGTTTCTATGTCAGTATATATATATATATATATATATATATATATATATATATATATATGATAATAAAATCAATTGATATAATTATAAAAAAGATATAGAACAAAATCAATGAACGCAATAGACAAGATGTTAAATGTACTCGGAACATTGAGTCATGCTAATTGGCCAGATGGAGCACTCATGTCAGCAATACAGGCATGGTGTAAGGAAAGAGATCTAATAGTTAGATTGATAAGGAAGATACCCATAAACAAAACTAGCTAATCTACAGGGTGGTAGATCTCTTTATTTTCACTATTTCTTGAAGATGTGAGAAAATGTGCCCATATATATGTCCAATATGGGGATTCCAGGTTAGAAGTGATTAAACCAATAACTGCAATTAACTGTTGATAAACCCCTGCTGTTGATGCGGCCTGCCTATCTGATATGAACAGGTACTGTAAGAGTGTTCCAGAGTCTCTCGACAGCAAAGCCTGGTCACATAACCAAGCGGAGCTGCATTCCACAGGCATAATGGGGAGTCAGTAAATCATCTCTGCAATATGAAGTGAGGCCATTTAAAGTTTTAAATGTGATCAGTGAACATTTTAAATCAATATGGCATAAACCTGGCAGCCATTGTAATTTGGCGAGCACTGGAGTAATATGTTCATATTTTTCGGTGCCCGTTAGAAGATTTGGCAGCTGCATTCTGCACCAGGTGAAGGGAGCTCTGACGGATAGCAGCATAAACAGTACGCTAGGTATGGAAAAATAATGCATGAATAACAAATCAGTCAGAAACAAGAACAGTCACATTTCCTTAGCTTAAAGAAGCATGGGTAAGATGGTCCTTAAAATAGAGATCCGATTGAAAACCGGATTAATATTTTCGCAAAAGTAGGTGAACATTACCCTTTTTAATGTTCTGGCAATATCATGTTCACTTTTTTTTCCATTTTGGAATTTTTTAATAAGTAAGACAGATCATGTTCACTTTGACGGCCCTAGCTCTGATCATGAAGCCAGGGGTGGTTGTTTTGGTAGCACAATGTGGTCCACACCAGAGTAATATAGTAAGAGAAAGAGAGTGGCGACACTAGCGTTGACTCCCATTGTAACAATGGAATGCGGAAGTGCTCATTCTATCTCAAAAGGGATATAGTTCCAGCCATAGGAGCAATGTATGGAACTATAGCCCCATAGGCACCCGCTTTGCGGCGAGATCAAAGCGTGCCGCTACTCTCCTACTCTCCTATTCTTTGGTCCACACAATGCAAAAACAGTAGGGGTGCAACTGAATCAAAATGGCCATGTGTGAATGAGTGAATGTGAAATGCATTGTGTCAACTTTTAAATGGATAGCATCAGACATATGGTACTTGGCGTTGTAGAAATAATTTCAAATTGTATTTTAAAAGTTGCTGCATTTTCACATTATTTCATGCTAACGACACAGTAGAAATATTATGTAGTCATGCTTTTTGTTATTTCTCTTGTGAACACAAGCACCCTCTAGTGGATACAAACGACACACATTGCACTTGCAGAGTACCATTACATTTGTGTCAGACACTTAGGAATACAGTAGATGACTATGTGTGGTGGGAAAAAGTGGATTACAAATTCTGTTGCTGTCAAATGAAGTTACATTACAAGAGATTTATAAGAGATATAAATACATTTGTTCCAGACTAGTTGATTATATCCCTTTATTGCAGACCTCTCAGTGATTATTCTAAACTTCATTTCAAGTCATTCCAGTACACTGACTGCGCGCAGCATGACTGCTTAGTAATTGAGAAGATTACCTTCATTAATCCCCATGGGTAAATAGTTTCTATTTATTTATTTATTTTATTTTCAGTTTAAAATGATGTGGTTTAACTGTGGGTTTGGCTTGGTTACCCATTCAGCTAATTCAATTCTAACAAAACATTTTTAAATAGACTAAAATGTAGGGTTTTCTAGTTTTTCTTGAGTGTCAAAACTAGGCCTTTTTTACTGATGATTTTGTAATGTTGCTTGTTTTCTGTATGGATGGAAATTAGTATTCTTGCTAAATCTGGTGTATTTAGTGTCAATGAATACACAAATACACATGCAATACATATTACTTAATATATGATATAGCAATGCTTTGATCTCAAACACTGCATTCATATTTTGGAGAAATCCTACAATACAGAGTTAAGACAAAGTAAAATTGCAGCGAAGAGAGCGAGAACCATGAAAGTATGGTCTTGAGAAGGACTCGGCCAATTAAACCCATTTTGGTGTTATAGCATTATGCTATGCTTTAGCTATTGAAAAATAGCAGATCTACAAGCTCATAGGTCTACGAGCTTGTAGGTCTGCTATTTTTGAAAAATCAAAGAACGACTGACATAGAAACATGGCTTTTTCAGAAAACTGTCAGGATGTAGAAGACATTTTTAGAATCTGATCTCACGTCAGAATGGGTTAAACCCTATACAATTTGTTGACCAGTGGTCCTCAGGGGTCTGTACTACGCGCGTTGCGATGCATGTTTTCACTAAAAATGTTCGCTTAGAAAAAGGAACACATTCGGGTCCACAATCAGAGCGTCCCACCACAACCCCCCTAATATGAGCCCTGGCCCCACTGCTTGAGAACCACTAGTTACTGTGTTTTCTGTGCAGAGACACGATGGAGGTCGGCGCCATAGCAGACCTGAGGAGAATCAAGAATGCCATTGGCGTTGCCAGAGCTGTGATGGAACACACGCGTCACACACTGCTAGTGGGAGAGTCAGGTACGGCGTGAGCACTGCCCGATCGGGAACAGTCACAGCTATACCGATAAATAGTTTTGCTAAGTACAGTATATTTATTATAGACACATTTAATACATACATTCAGGTGCATTATAAAGGCCATTTAACACTAGAAGGTCTAAGAGGTCATTTTTACCGTTTTTTTATTATTTTTAAGTTGATTATCTTTGCCCATGAAGCTTTCAGAAGGTTCCCCTTCCATGAGCATCATCATCCATCACCATTCTATCATCTCAGAAAATCTTGACATCTGAAAAAAATTCTAAATGTGAATTTAAGCACATGCAAATTTAGCTGATTTTATTTCAGACCTTTTAGTGTTAAAGACATAAAAGGAGTTTAAAAGATGGAAAAACGTAAACCATATAGCTACTATTTCAGTACATTTCCAGGAAGAGACATGTTTCCGATCCGTTAGCTTAAAATCCCTGACTGTGATGTCAATCACCAGGAAGAATTCACAGCCAACCACTGAGGAACAGAGCAAGTAGACAGAAATGGTACCATCTAATAGTGAGCGTTCGTGAGGAGCAATTATACTGTATGGAGAAAAAAGGTGTTCCTTTAACACATTTAGTACCGGAACTGCATCAAAATAAAGGCGTTGCTTGCGCCGGAGTAATCGCCAGAGTAGTGATCGCTTCCATTTTGAAAGCCATGAACCGGAAATACTTTCTTAAAAAAGTTGACTGACAAAGTTCCATCACAATCTCCGATCATCTTAATATATTTATATACGCTACAAAAATAGTTCATATTTTGCGGGAGAGACGGATGAGGAGCAGAAACGCAGCGCCAGCATATCGATCCATTCATCACCACGGAGAGCGCCCTGGATGAGGAGATACGAGTCATTCTTTCCGCCGCGCTAACATGGGAGTCAATGACAAGCTAATAGTTTCACAGAGCGTTAGCATACGGCAAGCGAAAAGCGAAATGCCAAAAAAAAAAGAAGTAATTATTCTGAATATTATTATCTCGCCCCGCGTCGTTTGGACGTCGCTAGGACGTCCACAGACGTCTAAGGCACCTCTCGGTTCCAATCCTTATGACGTTTCAGGACGTGTTATGTACAAAATGTGTTAATGCCGTTATGGTTAAGAGTTAAGACCCTAAAACTTGAAGTGTAGAACACACTACTAAAAGGTGTGTATTCTTGGGAGTTGCCGCCATCCCGCTGTCAATCCCCTTTGTATTATTATACAGATTTATTTCTTGGCAAGCACCTCTGTCTGGAAATTGCCATTTTTGTAGACACACTGCTATGAATTAGAACAGGGCCTTGCCTGTATTCTTCTCTCCTGTGTTCTCCTCTTAGCTTTCCTACGGTCTCTCTCTCCTTCACAGTCTCCCTCTCAGATTGCCTACTGTGCCTCTCCTACACTGTCTCTCTCAGCCTTCCTTCCGCCCGTCTCTTTCAGCTTCCCTATATTTTGTCTCTCCTACACCGTCTCTTTCAGCTTTCCTATTGTCTCCCCACCACCTCTCAGCTTTTTGCGCGCGCGCACACACACACACACACACACACACACACACACACACACACACAGTCGAGGACCACAACCTTTTTGGCACTTTGACCGCTTGTGTCAGAACTTGAAGTGAAAGATGTCCTAGCATTAGTGCAAAATAAACCAATGACTGTTAAAACGTAATAACATTCCTTTCACTCCTACCTGCACTTTACTCTAACAGACTTACACACACACACACACACACACACACACACACACACACACACACACACACACACACACACACACACACACACACACACACCCCTTTGTATTTTCTGAAATGCAAGGTCAATGTCTATCTCAACTTTACGTTTTCTCCTTTCTAGCTTCTTTGTTTGCTGAAAACATGGGCTTTATTGCGGAGGACCTGGCTACCAACAAATCCATGAATATTTTCACACAGTGGCTGAAGGGGAACTGCCAACCCAATTATCGCAAGGTGCGTGTTTTTCTATCCATACCCGTTTCCCTGGCTCCAGGCGCAGAGGTTTTAAAAGACCGGTATTAAACTGGGGAATCAGTGGGCCTGTTCCAGCAGTCAGCACAAAGATAACTTTGGTGTTGATGTGAAGCTTTTCAGAGCCACATTGTTGCTTCTTTTAAAAAGTCTAACTCTTTTCTAGAATTACATTGGTATGTTGCCATAACATGGATAAATAGCAACTTTGGAGTTCTGAATGCAACCATAAAACCCACAGTACTGCAAGTTTGCGGGGTGCGTGCTACTAGAAGAAAAAAAACTATTCTGCTATACAGAATACTAAGTATCTTAGTCCGGGATTTAAAGAATCAGGCACAGGTGTGCATCAAGCAAAAAAATACAGCATTTGAAGGTTGCCAAGATTAAGTCACTATCTCTTTTTACACTATCTTACTTTTTACTAATTAAAAAGAAAGGGGAAACAACATGTTGCTGAGGTTATTGTTGACCAACTTTACCTGTTTTATCCCATTTTGGGCGAGAACCCATTTTGGTGTTAGCATCATGCCGTGCTTTAGCTATTGAAAAATAGCAGATCTACAAGCTCATAGCGCGCGCTATACGAGCTTGCATGTCTGCTATTTTTGAAAGATCGAAGAGCGACTGACATAGAAGACATTTTTAGAATCTGATCTCGGGTCAGAATGAAAACTGTCAGGACGTAGAAGACATTTTTCAGAATCTGATCTCAGGTCAGAATGGGTTATAGTCATTCTTCAGCCAACTTGTCAAAGGTTTTCCTTTCACATCTGTAAAACTTTGAATAAAACAGACAGCTGTATGAATAATGCATGAGCACACCCTTCATGAAACAGACTTGTTGATCCTGTTATCGGTGGTATAATCAAACCCCTCTGGCGCAGGAATGGCCTTCGCCAGATGGCTGAAAATACTTTTAAGTCTGCTTTGAGGCCCCATATTAAAGCATATAAGCCCCAAAAAGGCTGTGGTTACAGTGCATTTAGAACAGATAAAGGGAGTTGTTAAACTTGTTAAGCAAGACAAGAAACGCTTAACTGATCTAAAATGACTGCAAATCATGGCCTTGTGTAGCTCATTGCTTTGAAACAACCGTTACCAAATATAGAGCAACATGAAAAGCATAGGTCGTCGGAAACGGTCGAGAAATGACATAGTTACCGTGTGGGGGTCCCTCTACTGTACCGTACTGTCACTCCAGAAATCATCATACTGTATAATACAGTTCATGTGTGCGTGTGTGTTAGGCTGCGCAACAGTGACACTTTGTTGTGAAAACCAACCAAACGCTTATTTTCGGAACAGACCCAGCCAGCCAGCCAGCCACCCACCCACGGACACACAAAGCTACATAATGAAGTGGTTGCACCACTTAATGTTACTATTAATACAAGCCAGTCCCTGGCTGCCTGCAAATTAAGGTGGCTGCTACACTGAAGTGTGAACTGTGAAGTGAGTAGTGCAACTCCGTGTGGGGGTCCCCCAGACGTTCCAGAACCCACATGAACGCGCCCAGGGGTCCGAAATGGTAAAGAAATTACAGTTACCATGTGGGGGACCCTCTACTGTGCTGTACTGTCACACACAAAATCATCATACAGTTAAAGTGTGTGTGTGTGTGTGTGTGTGTGTGTGTGTGTGTGTTAGGCTGCGCAACAGTGACACTTTGTGGTGTAAACCAACCAAACTCTGTTTTCGTGCTCGGACACAGCCAGCCAGGGACACACATACAGTAGCTGTCTATAAGAATTCACAACAAAATTTAGTTTGGCATAGTAATACTGATGTAATGCAGTCACACTGTCACAGGTGTGTATTTCATACAGCATTTTAAAATGTCTTTGAACACAGGTAGGCCAAGTATAATAAGGAGCTGGGCTAACGTACTGTATATTTTATATTGATATTATTTTTTATAATGATATATATCTTAATTGACCAAGTGGCAAAATCTGAATTTGACCTACAAAAACTCATTTCCCGTGAGTGCCTTATGAACATTAATCATGTAACCTGTTCACCCCCGATACCAGTCTACTTGTGGACGATATAAGTGGAATACAAATGACTGAATCCTTCACACCTCTTAGCTTGTATACGAGGCAGAAAAGAACCTCTTTCTTGCACTGAATGAGACCGTTTCAGTTCACAAAAAGCCATTTCAAATTACACCCCACCCCACAGCACTCCACTCTCAACCAGCAGCCACGGCACGGAGCTCAATAGCCCAGCAAACTATATTATACCTTGACTGTATTAATTACATTATACTGTTCAAGATTGAGCTGCTTTGGTAGTCAAAGTTTAAAGGGCGGGTCTTTATTTGACGTGTATAATTGACCCCGTGCGTTTAATCCAAACAATACGCGACTGCCCAGCTCAGTTTAAATTTATTGCTGTGGCGTTTAACTGGCCGTGCTTGTGTAACAGCTGAAATGCTTGATGACAATGGCTTTTGTTTCGTCACAGCTCATCAAATTTGAGTAATTGTCTGGGGGAGTGACATTCTGCGGTGCACGTATGCACCACCACATTAACCCATTTAGGGCGGGAATCCCTTTTGGTGTAAGCATTATGTTATGCTTTAGATATTGAAAAATAGCAGATCTACAAGCTCCTACGAGCTTGTAGGTCTGCTATTTTTGAAAAATCGAAGAACGACTGACATAGAAACATAGCTTTTTCAGAAAACGGTCAGGATTTAGAAGACATTTATCGAATCGTTCCCAGGTCAAAATGGGTTAACATCATTCCAGGAGTTGTGGAAATGAGTCAAATGAAAGATGATGGCTTTCATATATTCTCTGTCTTCCAACAGAACGTGTTTCCCAATCCGTCCAAGTACTGTGGACCTTACAAACCCAGGGCCACCCCGAGACAGAGCACAACACAAAGACACATTGACATACACTGCCATGACACCATTGGTAGGTTTTTATGTGGTGGGGGGAGTCAACCTTTACTCATTATACTACTGTAGCTTTTCCAGACCAATCCTGGTCTTAAAGATTCCCTTTTACCCCATCAGGATACGATAGAAATCAAACCTGGATACTTACTGCGTGCAATTAGTGTCCTCGTCACTACTATACAGAAGCTATCGAATCAGGGACACAAGGTGCATGCAGTTGATGTAATTACTAGGGGTGTAACGATACATTTTAACAGGGATATGTATCACGATACATGGTTGACGATACGATACATGGACGATATTGGTTCATCATGGCGATACGATACGATTCAATGATTTGAAATAGATACAGTAACTATTTAGCAAATACATTTAAATGTGTGAAACTTGTGGATAGTGCAGGTTTTTTT
Organism: Protomyctophum bolini; assembly: GCF_963924005.1. NCBI lineage: Eukaryota > Metazoa > Chordata > Actinopteri > Myctophiformes > Myctophidae > Protomyctophum > Protomyctophum bolini. The sequence continues at coordinate 7,735,708 of NC_137871.1, read as the reverse complement.
TAAGGGAAAGTATTATGGATATAAATGAGTAAACAGTGATTCTCTGGCAAATTGATGGACATTGTGTTTGAACACATATGGATAAACCCACGCCCTGACACAGAGAATACACATTTTTTTTTCAATAAACCAATTATAGCTATATGGAATGGAAAAGTAATTGAACCCATCTTTTTCTTTTTTCTTCTTAAAATTGCTAAATACAATGCACAAGTACTTAGTGTAATTTATTATTTACATTGCAAAACGATACGATAACAAGTCAAACGATACGATTCCATATTTTCCGTTTACATAACAATATACTTTTTTAATTGAAATCGATATTTAGATACGGTTACTATATCGTTACACCCCCAGTAATGACGTGGTAGGACAGAAAGCCAGTATAAGTTCTGGGGTCCTAGCAAGACAGAAACACAGATGTACTATAGAAAAGTACCCCTTGTAGGGTAGAAAAGAACAGTGGTCCTGGTAGGACGGAAAACCAGCAGTAATTAACTTTTTTAAACTGTTTTTATATTGTTATACCAGGGATGGTTGCAATGGGTGCAGATGGTGCTGTGGCAGCTGGGACGTCAACTAATGGAGCGAACCACAAAATTCCAGGGTACTGAAAAGATACTCTTAAAAAGAAAAGTTTGAGCCACCAATATACAGTATACATTAACTAATTTTGTGAAATATTGAGCATGGATGCTGCTGCAAGGCTTTTTGTCAATGCCGTTTTATTTTCAATATTGTTATTTGATGCCAGTGATTCCCAAAACAGGACTCTTAAGAAATTACATTTAGAAAAACTTAAGTAGTAGTTAAAATAGCAGATCTACAAGCTCACATTGCAAGCTTGTATAGATGTTTTCACTATAGTCTGGATCCTGGGGAAGACATCAAATTTCTCTTCTGGGACTCGAGCTAAAAAGTTTGAGAACCGCTGTTATAGGCTATGGAGGATGATGTATTATTCAGTCATAGTCGCAAAGAAAAAAGTTATGTGGGTAGAATTTAGTGCAAACTAAGGTATTCTACTGTATTTGTCATCATGTTGCCATCCATGTTGGCCCATAGCACTTACCCTACCCCCCTTAGATAGCATTTCTGTAGACTTAGATAGCATTTGATACAGACTTATAGCATGTTATGTAGACAGCACTAGAATTGCATTGTATATAGTCATAGCACGCCATAGTACATATGTATAGCATAGTAGTATATATGTATAGTTTATACATGTATAGTTTCATTATATAGATATTCCACTTTCTTAGCTTACGCATGTTTCATGATAAATGCTTTTGTTCTTGCTTAATGTAAGTCGCTCTGGATTAAGAGCGTCTGCTAAATGCCTAAATTGTAAATTGTCTACAGGCGTGTAGGGGACTCTCCTATCGCTGGAGCCGGGGCCTATGCCGACAGCACTGCAGGGGGCGCCGCAGCCACAGGAGACGGAGATGTGATGATGCGTTTCCTTCCCAGGTAAACATTGAATCAGAAGAATCATCTTCCATTGGTTTCTAGGACCATTGGACCTTCACATAACAAAATGTCTCTCTTTGAACTTGGGTATTTTCCCCATGTATACCATTACATGGGAAGGATATGTTGACACAGGTTCAAGAGTCAAAGGGAAAAGTAAAAACGCCAAATTAGATTTTTCTGTGATGGAAAAATGACTATTCTGTAGACTAGAGAACCTTGGTGACTATGTCACCTGTGGTTTAGAATTTATAAATGGCTTATTTCTGCCATTAGCTCTCTCTCACTGCAAACACTAACACCATTTGGTGACAAGATACGAGTTAAGTCGCCCCAAAAATGCCATTTGTACATCCCCCAAAAAAAAGACTTTACATTCTAATAATGTGCTTGTTGGTTTCTGGGGTGTGAAAATAACAATGCAGAAGTGTTTTTTTTTTTTTTTTTAAGTCTACTCTATCCAGGGAAGGTTTGCTGTGAATGCAGGTGAAGCGCTTCGGAGCACTTTCTGCTTTCTGCTCCGACAGTAAAGATACATTCACACCTGGGAATGGCCCAGTATACAACCAGTCTCCTACAGATGGCAAATGAGCAGCTCTACTGGAGCAGTTGGGAGAGAGAAGCCTCAAGGGTACCTAGAACAGTGGTTCCCAAAGTGGGGTCCGGGGACCCCTAGGGGTCCTTGAGAGAGTTCCAGGGGGTCCCCATGCTAAATGATAATTAGGAATCAAATGGACCTTTATGGGTCTGTAACTCAGTGTGTACAAATGGAACCAAATGGACCCTAATGGGTTCATTTGGTTCCAATTGTACACAGAGTTAAATTAACATTGATTTTTACAATATAAATTGAGGGTCCCAGAGATAGAAATGCCATTAAATGTGGGTCCGTAGACTAATGCATGTCAAACTGGGAGTCTTTGAAATTAAAACAGGTTGAGAATCACTGCTAGAGCCGTGAAAATCTTCTCTTATGGGGGTCCCTGGAATATATTTTCAAATGGGGGTCTACGGGGCGAATTAGTGTCAATTTGGGGGTCCTTGACATGAAAACGTTTGGGAACCCCTGACCTAGAACATACCCTAGGTTGTTTAGGGAGAAAGGGGCATTACTCTTCTTAACCAGTTTAAACCCCATTTTATATTTCAGCAATTTAAATAAGCCTTCAGATTATTTAAAATATATACATTGCTGCGATATCAAATCAAGTTGGTCAATCCTCTTTAGTTTGTTGAACTTGCATGCATCCCCTCCTGCTTAATTAATTCTATAATTATGGTTAGCACGACCCGTTCATGGCTGTTCATCTGATTTGGTGGCTTTGAAGGAGCTCCGCTCACACTCTCCACGTTTTCCTGCCAACAGTTTCTTGGCTGTAGAGCTGATGAGGGCAGGGGTAGATCCCTCGGCAGCCTGCAAGACCGCCATTTCCAGAATCAAGAGGCATTACCCAGAGTTCTTTGGGGCCGTCATCTGTGCTAACACAACAGGCCATTATGGTGAGTGTTTGGATTCAAAGATAACCGACCGCTTAGCTGCTGCCAAAGACGCCACAGCACATGCCAGAAAGTAGCATTGGCCTTGTTGAACGTAAGGGAAATCAAATTGTGGATATTGAGCTAGAGGCGTATGAAATGTACCCCCAAAAATAAGTTTTGTGGGACTATATTGAAGTTCTTGGTTAAATGATAGCTAGAAGCACCAACAGGTATTTTGTTAATCTCTTGGAACTAAACTGAATGTCCAACAAAAAAAAAATGTTTTTCTCCAGACAGCAGTAATATAACTTTGCTTTTTTCCCTCTTCATTCATTCCAGGTGCCGCATGCAACAAACTTCCTGGTTTCTCCCAGTTTCACTACATGGTGTCAGACTCCCAGTCAAACACGCCGCTGCTGAAATCTGTGGACTGCTTTTAGTTATCGCCCAAGGGCCGATTCATACTCCCATTTTACCGCTGTTTCGGCGCTGTAGTGCCGAAATGATTTCGGCTCGTCAGAAATCTTCAGTAGCACCGAAGAGCTGACTTTAGGACGGTACCCGCCCCCCCCGAACCTCAAATGACGTCACATTGTAGGCTCTACAGCGCCGAACCGACTTTTATTCGGCTCTAAAATAGGAGTATGAATCGGCCCTTACATTCATGCCCAAGATGATCAATTATGTTAATTGATAATAATAAAATAAAACAGAATTTGTACTCAAGTGTTCTTATTATGAAAGTTACTTCACTTATTGACATGACAAATTACTGCAGATAATCACAGCCAAATACGGTGGTACTACACAGACAGAATTCTAAGAGAATAAAAGGACACTTCATCTCCTCTGTGACTGCAGATGGAAGAGCCGTGATATTTTGCATTGCAAATGTGACACACAGATGGCATATTCCTTCAAGTGAAGTCATTGTCTAAGTAGATCAGAAAAATAGACACTGCATAATCAGACAAGCTAGTCCTTAATCGCTTAAGCCGATCGGTACTTTATTATATTTTATCATACAAGTCTGAATATAATTAACCCATTTTGGGGCGGGAACCCCTTTTGGTGTTGGCATTATGTTATGCTTTAGCTATTGAAAAATAGCAGATCTACAAGCTCATAGCGCGCCACCGAGTGGCGCGCTACGAGCTTGTAGGTCTGCTATTTTTGAAGAATCGTGAAAAGTGACATGAAAGTGTTTGAGAACACAAAAACATAGCTTTTTCAACAAAACAGTCAGGATTTAGAAGACATTTGCAGAATCGTTCCCAGGTCAGAATGGGTTAAGCACAGATAGGGAGGAGTGCTCAGGTACCCGCTTCATGATCATGACCATACAGCGATCAGATCTCACTTGATGGCTCGAGTTCAGTTTAAAACAATTCACTCAGTCTCCATACAGTATACCCGCTTGATCCATGATGCAGGTTTGTAAACCCAAGCATGCGAGAGCTAACAGCCAGGGAGAACGGAGACCCCTGGTCCATTCTCAGCCCCACTGGAAGAAGTCACACTGTTTCCCCCTCTTAAAGCTACAGGTGTAGAAGTTGCGTCCGTTGTTGGGTCCCAGTTTCAACACCGTCCTCATCAGGCAGCGTTTGCCATGCTGACATGTAGGGAAATGCAAGTCTGCCCACTGTTGACAAGGAAAGCGAAAATGGCTATTATCAGATTTAAAAAAAATCATTATTAAACAAGAGACATGACCACATTTTGGGTTGGAACTATGTCTCCCGTTGAGGGATAGTTTTCTAATGGTGTTTTTTTTAAAAGCCACATTATTCCATGAAGATTTGTAGCAGGTTGTATTCCGGGTTTTTTTTCTTTTTTTACCTCAAAGAAGTTGCAATTCGTGTCTCTGGGGAGCGAACAGGCATAAAACTGTCGCCCTTTATTCTCGCCCCCTTTATGGACCAGTCTGAGGATGGCCGGCCGACGATGGGAAACGCAGCAAGGGATGCTGGAATTGCGACTGGGAGCGCCACCTTCGTTCGGTGCGATGATTTGGTGTGATCTAACAAAAATAATTGAATCGGTGTTATTAGTTCATGACAAATTCAACGTATTACACAAGCATTACTGTCATGCGGTTGTATGCCCGTTAGCAAATGAAAAAAATACATCGCTTCAGCTGTGTTATTTTTTAATGTGTGAGGTGGATGATGACCTGAGCACTTTCCTACTGTGCAGCTATTCATCAATCCGAAACTTCACTAACAATGCTTCTGTGCATAAAAAAAAATCCACAGGCAGATACTTTGTCCTCCCACTTATCCTTACCCCAACCCCCCCCCCTTTAAGTTGCAGAAAACTTTCTCTCATTATAAACTTTTATCCGTGAACAACCAAGCGAGGGATCTACTACTCACCCTGAGTTGGGGGTTCCATTTCTAGCTTTGGGAGAGGGACCGTGATCAATTCTCATTTTCTTGGAAGGGTGACTGTAGGAGGCCAGCGATTCCCCGTTGGACATTTCCAAGCTTTGCTTCTGCCTGCCACCAGAGGCATAATTGGGGCTTCTTGTCCCTTGGCAGCCACTGTATTTATACAAACCACCCTCCTCTGCCGCCGAGGAATTCAAATGGCCATGAGCGGCTGGGGAGCGCGGAACCGAGCTCGCAGGCGCCTTCCGCGTCTCGCCGAAGTCGGAGAAAAGCAGGGTGGTGGTCCCGAACGCCGACCTCCAGTTGACTTTGCGCTCCTCCGGCGGTTTGGCGAAGGCGGCGCAGGGGTATTTAATCAAGGCTGTGGCGAAGGCCAGCGATTCGGAGCTAATGTCTCCTTTAGGGACTGTGGATGAGGGAGCCACAATCGAGACACGTTTAGCAACACACACACACGCCACTTTTACAATAAGGCGTCGACTTGTCTCGTAAAAAAAGGCAAGTTGTCGTTACGTTTAAACGGTTAGGCCAGGCTTGCCATAAAATTCCTGTCGTAAGCAGCGAACTGCTGTTGTCGTGCCGTAAAATGAAACATGCCACCCTATCTGTTGTGCTGATGATGCACACACACACAGTACACACTCATCCAAAATGCTGTAAATGTTGCCTGTATAAAAATACAACTCTGGAGGTAACGACACATTTTGATAGTGAATGCAAAATGCCATATTAGAGTCACAAAGGGAGCCCCGTGGCTTAATGGTCAGTGTGCTTTCTGTATTCAATACAGAAAGCAGAGACTGAGAGACAAAATATCCCCCCTGACAAATAATAACAATACCTCATATGACACCTACAGTGTGGTTATGATAGTGGCAAGAGCATACTGCAATACACACAGACACAACACTATAGTGGTGAAATAGATTGCTTCGTCTAGATTCAAGATCGCAATAAATATAGATCATCATACTCAAACCTTTCTTGCAAAAGTATGGAAGATTGGAATGGAATTGTTATGTCGGAAAATATTGTCACACAATTGTTAATCTCAAAGATTTTACGGTGTCTTATTGCACCGCTTCACGAATCTAATGAAACAGGGAGTTATTGTACCTGAATTAAAATGATCAAATATTGTCTAAATCAATACTTAACAGGGTAAAGTGGTATTGCAAATTATATAAATTCTACCCAATTCATTGTGCAGCCCCTTGTAATGTAAATGAGTTACTGCGCCACCCCTGCTAAACTGCATCTCAATTATTCACCAGTGTAAATGTCATGGTTCAAGTGCCACTACAGTGTATACAGAACATTTGACTTACCCTCGGGTCTAGGAGTGAAGCAGGCGTCGCAAGCCCTGGCTGCCGATTGGTTGATCAGCGTGCAGAGCAGACATGCCCACTCTTTTCCCTCCACCTTTGCCACAACAAGATCATCGTTTCCTTCTTCGTGGGCCCACCCAATCAGGCTGTTCCTAGCTGCAGGGAGCTTGCTGGGGAAAAAGGAAAAAGGGAAGATGACAACGATAACAACACTGACAAAGCCATGATAGTCACTAATAACAACCCGAGGAGGAATTGACATAATTCAGTATACCGTGTAAAATCTGTGTTGGGTACACTCTTGTAAAATCGTTTCAAACACCTTAAAGGGGCTTCCACTTCCAGCACCTGGCAGTTTCATCGATTGTTTATTTGATTTTCCCCTCAATTTTAGATACCGGTAGTTCAAATTGTGATGAAAAGCTCAGGCAAAGCTCTTGATAAACCGGTCTATCTCCGTTTCTACTGGCCACACGAAGCGTGGGTCAAGGGCTTTCCGCACTATACAAAAATGCCTTGTTTAAATAGTAGTGTTTTAGGTGGTTCTTTAGGCTGCTGCTCTCAGGACCTCGGCTGACCTTATAGTGTCCTGCCCGGGACATAGAGATACAGTTGTAGCGGGTCAGTTAAATATTCTGGTGCTTGACCATGCAGAGTTCTATGTGAGCAGCATTGAAGGCCTTGAACCAAACCCTGATAACAACAGGAGGGCAGGACTGGAGTAATGCGACAACCTTCGACCTGGACCTGCAGGTTAACTGTCTGTCAGCAGCACTTTGGATCCATTGGAGGTGGTCTATACTACATGAAGTTCAGTCACCTGGGAGAGAAAGTATAGCAAACGCTGCTCCTTTACATGGAAAGGAACTATAGTTAAGGTTGTTCCGGGCATCTAATTTACTACTACGGATGCTTGCTAGCCATCTCCCTCCCGCTGGGATAGACCAAGAGCCAGATATCTCCACGCTGGCTTCCAACGCCTTGGAGGCTATATGGAAAGGGAAGTCTGCGTCTCTCTGCTGGAACCGTTCGTAGACTCCAGCTAAGCAGAGGAAGATGCACGGATGGAGTCGATCACTAAATCATTAAAATGAACTAGTCAATCAAATAAGACTAAAACTAATCTAGGACTAGGATAGCACTCAAAGTGCTTGCCGCCAGCAACATTCTGTAATTTTAGTTCTTGTGCATGGTTAAAGGGACAAGTTCAAAAGGGAGGAAATGTGTATCGTGGTTGGAATCGAATCAGGGAGACAAACATGCTCACATAATTCTCCTGGTCGTATCGTATGGCGAGTAATAGACTTTAGAGCCTTACAGTATTCCTGCTGTATTTTGCCAAATGTTTGTGTCTTCATGCTCGTGTGCTTGTTCAATGTAGGGTGTGACAGCTTTATGAATCATAAACCCTAATAACTATGGTTATAAGCCAACATAAAACACTAAGTATTCCATTAATGCACAGTATAATATTAATCATTAACTGTGCAGCGTAGGGTATCGTAACATCGGAAGGCACACAGATTAAAAAATATGCACGTCCTCATATGAAGTACACATTATGAAGGCCTTGAGCTGCAGACTTTGTGCAAGGCCTTGCATATCTCCTCGGTGGTGCTGCAGCCAAATAATAACCAATGAATATTTGGTATTTTCAGATCAGTGGCATTGACCAATGACTCAGTGTGCCCATGTGGCCAATTAACAAAACCTAGTGATTCCCATGTGTGTAGAAATTCTTATTTGCCAGTTATGTTTACACACAAGGAACTTATCAATGTGCGATAGATGCATTAGGGGTCGTGTCCACAGAGGCAGTTTTTTTTACCAGCTGAAAACACCAAGGTTCTCACCTATAAATGCTTCTAACCACCCGGTTTGAAAATATCTCAGTTCTCAGCAGGCTTAAGACAAACGGCATCCATGAACAAGCGAACGCAAAAGAAATGCTCAGCACTTCTTCACGCTGCTGCAGTTTCTAAAAATGTAGAGCTCCCTTTGCATTTGTAAACAATTCAAAACAGACACAGCATTTCAGGGGGGGGGGGGGGGGAGTTGCTATCAAAGAGGGTGATGCACATGATAAACTGAGGGTCATAAACTGAGGGTCATAAACCGAGTGGCGCGCTACAAGCTTGTAGATGTGCTATTTTTTTTTAATCGAAGAACGACTGACATAGAAACATGGCTTTTTCAGAAAACTGTCTGTCAGGATGTAGAAGACATTTTCAGAATCTGATCTCAGGTCAGAAATAATGGGTTGAAATGAAAACGGTTGAGAATTGCATTACGCCAGGATTGCGGAGGTAGTCCAAGGGTTTCATCTTTTCGCGCAGACGAAATGAAAGCCTGGGTATCGAGGCTAGTCCAAGGGGGGGATCAGCGATGGGCAGGAGGCTTGTTTGTGAGCCCCACTGCCATGGGGAAGAAACTGTGATGGTGGCTCAGTGGTCCAGGCACCTTGGCTGGTAATCCAGTCTGGCAGTGTGCCGCGGGTTCGACTCCCGATCCCGACGGCCTTTACTGCACGTCTTCCCCCCATTTCCTGTCAGCCTCGATCCGTCTGTCCCTCCATAAAAGAATATATGAAAATAAAAGGCGAAAGCCACACAAAAATACATTTAAGAGAAACTGTGATGGCGTTCCATAGCGGTCGCGAGAGACCCGGTACCTCCTGCCACGTGGTGGTTCTGTGATGAGATGGAATCGTTATCTTACTGCGTCTTTGTTGCACTTCCCCAGTGCTGCAGGAGCCATCCACATCTAGTCCACTGTGAACCAGATGATGATGATGGATGAACTCAAATGCTGGCCATGTAGAATTGGACCATCATTTTCTGTGGCAGATTGAATTGCTTCAGCTGCAGCAGCAGGAAGAACTAGCCCCCGTCAGACCTTCTTGGTGATGGCAGTGATGTCCTCCCACTCCCCCCCATTTTGGCTTTTTCTGCCTTTGATAGTACGCAGTAGATTGACAGGAAATGGTGGAGTGACACACAGCAAAGGTCAAATCCAAACCTGTGACATGCTGAGGTGCCTGGGTCGCTACGCCAGTGGTCTGGGGCCTCTTTTCAATAACTCCATGGTCAGGAAACGCATGACACCTTCATACAGTATGTTTCAGGTTCAAATCTGTTGCCGAGCCAATCAAACTGATGCTTTGGGAAACTGAACCAGAAAAGCAAACTGGTATGCCACTTTCTGGGAACCAGGAACCACAGTTATGCACAAAGCCTTCTGCCAGGTTTTCCACTTGCACCACAGAATATTTCAAAATTGACTGGATGGATTGTGATGAAACTTGCAGTGAACGTTCATGATCCCAAAATCAACCTTTCATCTAGCATCACCCGAAGGGCATGTACAGTATAGGGCTCTTATGTTGTGTACCGCCTTAGCCCTTAAACTTTGAAGAAATGTTTTACCATTTTGAAAAACAAAATTGTTCAAATAGCCAATCTACAAGCTCACAATGTGTCGATGTAGATCGGCTAGTTTGACTTTCAAGAATAAATAGTGAAAACAAAACAAGCTCTTATCATCATACATCACATTCCGAATCCGTGCTCAGCCAATTAAATCATCACATTCCGTGCTCATACACACAAAGCCACGCATAGGAGGGGTTAGCGCCCCTCAGAAATGCCTATGGTGAAACCACTCCCCCTGCTGGACAACATTATTTGCATTCTGCCAGAAGGGCGAGTCTGGAATCTCTCGGGCAGAGACGATGTTACTCCGGACCAATTCTGGCCCGGAGCGATATGCGGCTGTATGCGGCCGCTAGAGGCGGGATCAACGTGAGACTTATGTCATACTGAAGCTGTGCCACAGCGCAAATTAATGTAAACTCAACCTAACAAGACTACAACTCGGAATTATTATGGAGATATCAGATCTTTGTCCAGCTGCGTCCGGGTTCATCGTTTCTGCTTGAGAGAGACCAGATGCAGGCAGAAGGGGGGGGGGGGGGGGGAACTTGTGAACTCAATACTGCCGCAATCTGGCAGAGTCAGGTTAGGCATAAGGGATAAGGCAAGATAAGGCTCAATTTATGTTTTGATCCTTCACTATATATACACAATCCCCCCCCTCAGTCCCCATTTTGGCGCCAATACTAGTTTACTTTTTTTTTTTTCATTTTCGATTCACTAGGGAGTGGGAAGCTCTAAGGATGGCAATGTCAGTCAGTCACCATAACTCAAATTTCCTTCGGGATCTATCGGTCCAATTCAGGTTGCTTCTCTCCGCTCCTATTTTTGGGTTTCATGTCAGCTTACAGGGGTGGACGTGAACACTAACCAATATAAAAAGTTAATTCACAAGGGGAAAACAGCTTACGGTCAATAAAAAGAATATTCCAGGTCAGGAGAACAAGTTTGTAACACCACATTCACGTCAGTACACCAACACTGCTTCATACAGAAACAAATCCCCCCCTAATCTTTTGTTTTTCTTTGAACCGTGGCCTGTGCAGAACACTCATTTCTAACATACCCCAATGCGATCAAGTGAACGTTGAATCACTAACCTGTACCGGCGTCACTCACCCTGTCCTAAGTTCCTAAACCAGCTCAATGTGCATCAACGATCAGTTTCACTTGCTTCATTTCTATTCTTACAATGTTTTGCAGACATTGGGTAGTGAAGCTCAAATAGAAAGGAGTTGAAAGTTGAGCTTTTCAGGCAGCTCAGCTGTATCTGGGCCCCATGTCCTGAGAGACACAAGGCCCTTCCAGAAAATAAAAGTTGAAATAAAAAGGTTTTCAGGCTGTACCTTGCCCATATAATGAGACGGCACTTTCCTCATCTCTGTACCTCTACAAACAAAGTTTGTCCATCCGACTTTTTGAACTGATTTATAATTAAGCAATATCACACGAGAGGGTGTGCTTCATCATCATTATTGGCACGACAGTGATACGGTCCGAAACTGTAAACATCACTATGACGAAAACCACACACTCTCGTGTAATATTACAATTATACAATAGTTACTCATATGAACCATGAACCAAACATGAAAATGTTGGGGAAGAGTGGAAAAAACACAAAAGCGGCATTGGCTCACCAGAAATTAAAAAAACGGATGGGGGTGTTGGGGGGGGGGCGAGAAAAAAGAAAAACAAAACATCCCTTTCACAGATTGTCTACTCAGCTGTGTGACGCCTTGTAGGGGCTTTGAGCGCTTTGCAAAGCTCTTCTCAAACACAGCCCAGCAGGCAGCGAGCTCACACCACGTCTGCCACACACTGCCTCTCTAATAATGCACATTCATTTCCGCTCGTTGCAATTCTCGCACAGAGTCGAGGTGAGAAATGGAGAGAGCGTGACATCTCTTGCCATATTGTGATAATAATTATTTGCGATAATATTTCCTCCACAGATATGCCTTAAGCCCCGTTTTTACTTACCTCGTCGTTGCAGAATGGCATCAGGAAACCGAAAATAGCTAAGCTTTAAGCGGATTTTTGCAAAATCTTCTATTTTTGGTCCGAGATGCCATTGTACCACCATGACCAAAGTTGACTAGCTGGATTGCTAGAACGCGTTTGTGTTTCTCCAGACCCAACTTCTCCCCCCTGCACCAGTTATCCATCTTATCTTATCCCTCACAGCTGTAGTTGTGGTGATGATAATATTTCGATTCAAACCCTGCTACAAAAAAAAAAGAATAATCTATCTCCGTATAGAGGACTGTTGAAGTCCAGTCTGTATAACGTGGTCTTTAGATGAGACATGCCACAATACAGTATCCAACATGTACATCCAGCTGCTGCAACCAGCCACACACACACACACACACACACACACACACACACGGCTAATTGATCAGTTCTATTAACCCATTCTGAACGGGAACCCATTTTGGTGTTGGCATCATGTTATGCTTTAGCTATTGAAAAATAGCAGATCTACAAGCTCATAGGGCGCCACCGAGTGGCGCGCTACGAGCTTGTAGGTCTGCTATTTTTGAAAAATCGAAAAAAACGACTGACATTTTTATAGAATCTGATCTCAGGTCAGAATGGGTCCATCAGACCAGTGTGTTGTCCAGTGGAAACCTCGTATGAATCTGATCTCAGGTCAGAAGAATGGGTTAACTGTTGCACCCCTATAGCTTCCATGCATACCTGGTGTCAACGTGGGCGGGGTCATCGCTCTGGCAGCGGGAACAGAAGTAGGTCATCCTGCCGTTGTCTCCAAGGCGACAGACCGTGACCGCCGCTGAGCAGCGCCCACAACGAGGCCTCTTGTAAACTCTGTACCGCTTGTACAGAGGAGCGCTGGTCTTACGGCACTGATGGAGGAGAGAGAGAGAAAAACGTTTGGTACACAGAGTATAGACAAACTATTTGAAAAGCCTCTGCAAACTATATTTTTTTTTTAAACAAAATGTTGCTACCATTTCTTTACTCAGGTCTGCCCAATTATGCATGCAGAAATAGGGCTGCGGCTACAGCATAGCTATAGTGTTTTCATAGTTGATTAATCTCCATTCTACCACAGGTCGTTTCGAGGAAGCAAATTTGATTGGTTGAAACAGCCTTCTAGCCGGTGGTTAAACCACTACACACCACCACCTAATCAAAACAAAGAATTCAGCCGCTCTGTTCTCCCAGAGCGCTAGCAAACTCGGTGGCTAGGCTAGCTAGTTTATTGGGTGGTATTTGTGGTCGCAGTGACTACATCTGTCATTAAAAAGATATATTCTTTCAGCGATTTTCTTTGTTTTAAGGGCAACTGTGGTAGTGGTTCAGTGATGCTTGCGGAACTCGACTCCGTCTCGTTCCTGACCGCATCCCTGTCGTGGCAATAATCACGTTAACCCACACCCTCGAGTGTAATATTGCTTAATTATGTTGAGGATTACGTGATAAATCTACGTGGTCAATTTCGACCCATAACCAATAAAGTACAAACGGACAAATGGCTATGTTTATCCAGCTCTCAAAAACTAAAAATTTAATGAAACTGCCAAAAATAATAATAATCAGCATTCCTGCAGTCTGTCTCTCCTACACCGTTTCAGTCTGTCTCGCCCTTTCAGCTTTCCTACTGCCGGTCTCAAATAAATAAATTATATTATATATATATATATATATATATATATATATATAGTTGAGCGAACAGAAAATGTCCAACCTTATAAAAGAGAAGTGTGAAATCTCTTGTCATCTTCACCAGGTGGCGGACCTGTTCGTCTGTCAGCTGGTCCGCCTGAGTGTGTAATATACAGTTAAAAGGTCAGAATCAGATTTCCGACAGTTCCTGCGGTTAACTGGAAAGTCTTCAGTTATAAAAAATACATTACATTTAACACAAACAATGAAGTACGGTACGTGAACAAAATGAAGATGATGCATGGCATCGATTAAAAAGTCAATAATGTAAGCATAAATAAAAACATGTTTTATAACAGCTCATCTTTTTTATCTTAGAAGATTACCGATTGCTACTGAAGCATTACTTATGATGCTTGAGTGAGTCACGTGAAATTAAATGGGATTCATGCGACACATGACAAAGGGAGGGAGCTGCAAAGGCGACCTGTACAGTGCTTTACACAGACATGGACTACAGACTGATGCAGCACATTAGCCGACTAGAACAACACGTATAGGGCCGTCCTCTACACAGGGAAAAGGAACCTCCTTGTTATTTCTCTGTTCCTCCCAACTAAACACCATCCATCACCGGTTGGCTTGTACCTTCACGGCTGGGTGGAGGCCGCAGTCAAACAGGGCCTCGTTCTTAATAATGTTCCCCACTCCCGGCAGCACGGACTGGTCGAGGAGGACGTCGCAGAGCATCCGGCCGCGCTGGCGCCTCACGGCGTCCTCCGCGCGGCCGGCGCTGAACTCGGAGGAGCACACGTCCAGACTCTCCATGGCCCTCACCCTCTGTCCACAGTCCTCCGTCAGCCTGCCATGATGGGACCACGGGTTTAAGAACATGCATTGCAGACAGAGACGCCTGTGATTTATACTCTCAAATCAAAAAGACGTATTTCCATTATGGTCTACACGTGTGCGCGTGCGTGTGCGTGTGTGTGTGTGTGTGTGTCTGTGCAAATAGGGAACCTGCTGCATTAACCCATTTAGGCCTGATGTCGAAATTTATTTTATGTTTTTTTTTTTCCTGAAAAACCTCATGTTTCTATTTCAGTGGTTCTCAATATTTCATGTCAAGAACCCCAAAAACTATATGTATTTGGCCGCCGACCCCCATCTGAAAATATGTCGTTCCAGAAAACTCTGAAAGAATATTTAAACACCGGTATTCAAAGATTTGCGCCACATTTTCACGATTTTAAAAAAATAGCAGACCTACAAGCTCGTAGCGCGCCACTCGGTGGCGCGCTACGAGCTTGTAGATCTGCTATTTTTCAATAGCTAAAGCATAACATAATGCTAACACCAAAAGGGGTTCCCGTACAGAATGGGTTAAAACCGCGTGAAAATGTCCGATTATCCTCACTGAGAGTTCAACCGATTCTGGCTATCGAACTGTGCGACTGAACGACAATCTACTTTTAATAGAGCGGTCTTTACCTGGCAGAAGACAACACGGGCTGGAAATATCTCCTGCCATTTTATACATAATTAATTAAATAAGTAAGGGATAATGTCTGGCCAGCTGGTCATTGTTGGGAGATAATAATAATAATAATTGAAGCGTAGGTGGCTCATTATCCAGGAATAACACACCACTGAATTAATACATAATAATAAAGTTGCTGTGATTTGACTTATAACGAAACCAGTAAAGTTGCCAGAGTAACTTTTTTTTGTACACGTTTGTAGCCATCTATAGCGTTATATGGCAGCCTCACATTGACATCCATTGTACCGCACACACTGCACGAAGTATTTATGCTGCGACATGGAAATAGAGACAGCTGAGAGACAGACAGACAGACAGTGTAACAGAGAGAGGCAGCAGGAGGCAGAGAAGGAGACAGTGCAGGAGAGACAGACAGACAGTGTAACAGAGACAGGCAGCAGGGGGCAGAGAAGGACACAGTGCAGGAGAGACAGACAGGCAGTGTAACAGAGACAGGCAGCAGGAGGCAGAGAAGGAGACAGTGCAGGAGAGACAGACAGACAGTGTAACAGAGACAGGCAGCAGGGGGCAGAGAAGGAGACAGTGCAGGAGAGACAGACAGACAGTGTAACAGAGACAGGCAGCAGGGGGCAGAGAAGGACACAGTGCAGGAGAGACAGACAGACAGTGTAACAGAGACAGGCAGCAGGAGGCCGAGAAGGAGACAGTGCAGGAGAGACAGACAGACAGTGTAACAGAGACAGGCAGCAGGAGGCAGAGAAGGAGACAGTGCAGGAGAGACAGACAGACAGTGTAACAGAGACAGGCAGCAGGAGGCAGAGAAGGAGACAGTGCAGGAGAGACAGACAGACAGTGTAACAGAGACAGGCAGCAGGAGGCCGAGAAGGAGACAGTGCAGGAGAGACAGACAGACAGTGTAACAGAGAGAGGCAGCAGGAGGCAGAGAAGGAGACAGTGCAGGAGAGACAGACAGACAGTGTAACAGAGACAGGCAGCAGGGGGCCGAGAAGGAGACGGTGCAGGAGAGACAGACAGACAGTGTAACAGAGACAGGCAGCAGGAGGCCGAGAAGGAGACGGTGCAGGAGAGACAGACAGACAGTGTAACAGAGACAGGCAGCAGGAGGCCGAGAAGGAGACAGTGCAGGAGAGACAGACAGACAGTGTAACAGAGACAGGCAGCAGGGGGCAGAGAAGGAGACGGTGCAGGAGAGACAGACAGACAGTGTAACAGAGACAGGCAGCAGGAGGCAGAGAAGGAGACAGTGCAGGAGAGACAGACAGACAGTGTAACAGAGACAGGCAGCAGGGGGCAGAGAAGGAGACAGTGCAGGAGAGACAGACAGACAGTGTAACAGAGACAGGCAGCAGGAGGCAGAGAAGGAGACAGTGCAGGAGAGACAGACAGACAGTGTAACAGAGACAGGCAGCAGGGGGCAGAGAAGGAGACAGTGCAGGAGAGACAGACAGACAGTGTAACAGAGACATGCAGCAGGAGGCCGAGAAGGAGACAGTGCAGGAGAGACAGACAGACAGTGTAACAGAGACAGGCAGCAGGAGGCCGAGAAGGAGACAGTGCAGGAGAGACAGACAGTGTAAGAGAGACAGGCAGCAGGGGGCCGAGAAGGAGACGGTGCAGGAGAGACAGACAGACAGACAGTGTAAGAGAGACAGGCAGCAGGGGGCCGAGAAGGAGACGGTGCAGGAGAGACAGACAGACAGTGTAACAGAGAGAGGCAGCAGGAGGCCGAGAAGGAGACAGTGCAGGAGAGACAGACAGACAGTGTAACAGAGACAGGCAGCAGGAGGCCGAGAAGGAGACGGTGCAGGAGAGACAGACAGACAGTGTAACAGAGACAGGCAGCAGGGGGCAGAGAAGGAGACAGTGCAGGAGAGACAGACAGACAGTGTAACAGAGACAGGCAGCAGGAGGCAGAGAAGGAGACAGTGCAGGAGAGACAGACAGACAGTGTAACAGAGACAGGCAGCAGGAGGCCGAGAAGGAGACAGTGCAGGAGAGACAGACAGGCAGTGTAACAGAGACAGGCAGCAGGGGGCCGAGAAGGAGACGGTGCAGGAGAGACAGACAGACAGTGTAACAGAGACAGGCAGCAGGAGGCCGAGAAGGAGACAGTGCAGGAGAGACAGACAGACAGTGTAACAGAGACAGGCAGCAGGAGGCCGAGAAGGAGACAGTGCAGGAGAGACAGACAGACAGTGTAACAGAGACAGGCAGCAGGAGGCAGAGAAGGAGACAGTGCAGGAGAGACAGACAGTGTAAGAGAGACAGGCAGCAGGGGGCCGAGAAGGAGACGGTGCAGGAGAGACAGACAGACAGACAGTGTAAGAGAGACAGGCAGCAGGGGGCCGAGAAGGAGACGGTGCAGGAGAGACAGACAGACAGTGTAACAGAGAGAGGCAGCAGGAGGCCGAGAAGGAGACAGTGCAGGAAAGACAGACAGACAGTGTAACAGAGACAGGCAGCAGGAGGCCGAGAAGGAGACAGTGCAGGAGAGACAGACAGACAGTGTAACAGAGACAGGCAGCAGGAGGCCGAGAAGGAGACAGTGCAGGAGAGACAGACAGACAGTGTAACAGAGACAGGCAGCAGGAGGCAGAGAAGGAGACGGTGCAGGAGAGACAGACAGACAGTGTAACAGAGACAGGCAGCAGGAGGCAGAGAAGGAGACAGTGCAGGAGAGACAGACAGACAGTGTAACAGAGACAGGCAGCAGGGGGCAGAGAAGGAGACAGTGCAGGAGAGACAGACAGACAGTGTAACAGAGACAGGCAGCAGGAGGCAGAGAAGGAGACAGTGCAGGAGAGACAGACAGACAGTGTAACAGAGACAGGCAGCAGGAGGCAGAGAAGGAGACAGTGCAGGAGAGACAGACAGACAGTGTAACAGAGAGAGGCAGCAGGAGGCCGAGAAGGAGACAGTGCAAGAGAGACAGACAGACAGTGTAACAGAGACAGGCAGCATGGGGCAGAGAAGGAGACAGTGCAGGAGAGACAGACAGACAGTGTAACAGAGAGAGGCAGCAGGAGGCCGAGAAGGAGACAGTGCAGGAGAGACAGACAGACAGTGTAACAGAGACAGGCAGCAGGGGGCAGAGAAGGAGACAGTGCAGGAGAGACAGACAGGCACAGTAACAGAGACAGGCAGCAGGAGGCAGAGAAGGAGACAGTGCAGGAGAGACAGACAGACAGTGTAACAGAGACAGGCAGCAGGGGGCAGAGAAGGAGACAGTGCAGGAGAGACAGACAGACAGTGTAACAGAGACAGGCAGCAGGAGGCCGAGAAGGAGACGGTGCAGGAGAGACAGACAGACAGTGTAACAGAGACAGGCAGCAGGAGGCCGAGAAGGAGACAGTGCAGGAGAGACAGACAGACAGTCTAGGAAAGCTGAGACAGACTGTATTTGATTATGACGCAACACGGCGAGAGGGTGCCATCTGCTCTTGTAAACCAAACAGAGATCAGAAAAGCTAAATCTACTGTCAGAAACGCAACGGTTATAATAAGGCCCAACAACACTCTCAACGGCAGTCTGATGGTGGTGGTGGGGGGGGACTCATGGCGTGGTGTTGAGCGATCGAATGAGACCTCACCTCGACCAACCCACTCCTCCACCCTTCATGTGTCATTTCTACGTAGCAAAGCCCAGACTGGTGGTGGCCCCGTTACCTGATTTCCACAGTGCTGTCAAAGAAGCAGATGACGTCGTTAGTCAAGTGGACCACCAGCGCCGGAGGAGAGCTTTTACCATCTTTCCTCTCCGCAGGGTTTATACGCATCGATCCATTCATCCCGAAGTGCACTCTGAATCACAGAAACACGTGTAGAGAGAGAGAGGGGAAGAGAGAGAGAGAGAGAGAGAGAGAGAGACAACTGAGAACTTTATTATACAAAACAGTAACTATAAAAAGGTTTTTAAAAGGGGCGGAAATGGGTGAAAAGGGTTTGTTTCTATAGCCGCAATTTGAAACTCTAGATGTTTTTAATAATGGGATGAATCTAGAGTTGCAATACCCTCCGTTGACTTCCCATTCGTCCAATTCGCATCTGCAGATCTGCTTGTATTATTTAAACGACATTAAATTAATGAATGAATGCCTTTATTGCAGACTCAGGGTCCATAGAAAAACATACAAAACACTATATATACACATCCAATAAAAAAACAGTTCAAAATGTACATGTTAGACGTGCATTTGTGACAGTTATAAATAAAGGCTTTTAAGCCAATGTCTTCGAAGGCTAGAGGAGTATCTATTACCTTTGACAGGGTTATTTAAACTGACGATGACACTATTCACAGACTCGTCCAAGAGACACATAATCTATGCCGTCTATATTAAGTTACGGAGAACAGCTTGAAAAGTATTGACTCTTGCAGCCACAAACATTTCACTCGCACTGCACCATCTAGGCCTTTTGAGTATAAATTGCCATGGCATCATTATACGCTACCTGAGGTTTCTGAATACTTTTTTGTAGCTTGACCACAAGTGGCCAGTGTAGAGTGGTGTACAGCAAGCTCATCTTAACTGCAACTCACCAACATTGCAGCTGTAGGCCAAGTTTGAATTGTCCTCTTTCAATCTGCAAAGCTTTTGTTTCATCAAAATCCACCAGACATGTTATGAGATACTTTCTGTCCAAAATATTCCTAGAATATTCCGAGCTGCAATGTTTACTAAGTGTGCGTGACCACCAGCCGTCAAACAAGTCGTGTGGGAGAGCGCTCGTTTTACCTGCGTGAGCACCAGGTGTGCAGTATGCACTCGCAGGTAAAACACCCAAAGAAGGCGCCGACACAGACGACGCCCCGTCACACACAGCGTTCTATGAAACAAGCAAAAATTAAGAAAACATGGCAGCTCGGAATATATACAGTCATAACATTTCTACGGTGAATTTTTATGAAACAAAGCCTTTGCAGATTGAAAGAGGTTAATTCAAGCTTGGCCTACAGCTGCAATGTTGGTGAGACAGGCGAGTTTAACGTATACATATACAACGTATAATAATACAAGCAGATAGCAGATGCAATTTGGATGAATGGGCAGTCGAGGGTATTGCAACTCTAGATTCATCCCATTATTAAAAAATCTAGAGTTGCAAATTGCGGCTAGTTTGTTTCCAGATATCTTTTTATAATGTGTGTTCTGCACTGTCTGTTGTGTAAAGCACTGATTCGCTAACAGTGGTTTGGGAGTCGGCACCCATCTTTTCTTAACCCATTCTGACCGGGCACCCATTTTGGTGTTAGCATCATGTTATGCTTTACCTATTGAAAAATAGCAGATCTACAAGCTCATATCGCGCCACCGAGTGGCGCGATACGAGCTTGTAGGTCTGCTATTTTTGAAAAATCGAAGAACGACTGACATTTTTTTAATCTGATCTCAGGTCAGAATGGGTTCATCAGACCAGTGTGTGTCCAGTGGAAACCTCGTATGAATCTGATCTCAGGTCAGAATGGGTTAACAAGCAGCACCACACTTTACAAAAAATACAAGAGAAAGTATTAAGTTACCTTAGAGCTCTGTGGCCAAAGTACATGAACAGCTCCTTTCCTAAGGTTTCAACACCGCTGTACTGAGAACCAACATACATATGGAAGCTCTGTGGAAAGGATCAACACAATGCTGGTCATCCGAGATACTGACAGTGCAACTGGAAGGCTTAGGCAACATGACTTAATTACACTACATAAAAGTGTATGTGTGTAGTTGTGTGTGTGTGTGTGTGTGTGTGTGTGTGTGTGTGTGTGTGTGTGTGTGTGTGTGTGTGTGTGTGACTGTGTGTGTGACTGTGTCTGTCTGTCTGTCTGTATGTGTGCTTTTGTCAAGGTTGTCCAGCAGTATTCACTTGTGTTTTGAATAGAATGTGTCAAACTTTTGGACCCAAACAAAAAAGAAATGTACGTAATGGGGGTCTTCCGCATGAAACCACTAGACCAGGGGTGCCCAAAAGGTAGATCGCGATCTACCAGTAGATCACTGTACAGGTAGATCACAGGACATGTCCCTAAAGAATATTTAATTTAAATATATAAAAAACTATTTTTGGAATCTGCCACTTGAGTTAAAGGTGACTTGATTGATTGACAAAAGGCTCAAACTCAATGCAATATTTAGTTTTCAACAGTGTTGCTGTGCACAAATGTCTGTGGCATTACAAATTGCCCCAAATTGCCCCCCAATTACAACCCCCCCCCCCCCCTAACTATTATATTTCTCCCCCTCTATTTCCCATTCCAAGTGCATTTGTCCTATATGTAATGCCAGCGCCGCTATTCTAAAGCCCCCTCAGCCGGTACATATTTAAACTATTTTCACTTTTTCAGCAATGGTGGGTAGATCTTGTTGAGCTGATCATTTTGAAAATAGCGATCACGTCATAAAAGTGTGGGGTGGACACCCCTGCACTAGACCAAAGGGATATCCCTCTGGACTGGGGGAGATATTAGACTTTTGAGGCCATCAGGCAGAGGCTCTGAGGCTGAGCCACTGCTACACATAATTTACAATTTAGGCATTTAGCAGACGCTCTTAATCCAGAGCGATTTACATTAAGCAATAACAAAAGAGCATGGCAATAAATAACATACATAAAAAGTAATCATGAAACATGGGTAAGCTAAGAGCGTAACAGTGGAGTATCTATATAATGAAACGATATATATAATTTATATATAAACTATGCATACTATACTATACATTATGTACTATAAAGTGCTATGATTACATAAAATGCAATCCAAGTCTAAGTCTACATAAAGTGCTATCTAAGGGGCTAGGGCAAGTACTACGGGCCATGATGGATTCTGAAAAGGTGGGTTTTCAGACTACGGCGGAAGATTGGGAGTGAGGCTGCAGTTCCGTGACTGCAATGGAAAGTGCATTCCATAGTTTTGGAGCCAGAAGGGAGAAGAGTTTGGGACGTGTGGAGCGCTGTCCCTGCATTTTTTGTGAAGGTACTTCCAGCTTCCCTGCGTTGGCTGCTCTGACATACATTTCAAAACACACAGCTTATTAAAAACCTAGTGTGTGTGTGTGTGTGTGTGTGTGTGTGTGTGTGTGTGTGTGTGTGTGTGTGTGTGTTTTGATTTGTACTATATGGACACTTGTTTTACATCCAAACTTATGAAATATCAGCTTCTGGTGGAACGTATTATATGGGATATAACTGTCAACTTATAGTTCTTGTATTTGGAAGTCTGGGCCATGTCCATAAACTTGTGCTCAGGGGTCTGCATTGGGTGGATTGCAAAAAAGCTAAATACTGTTCTGTCTCAGCTATTATGGGCAGTCTGTTTTGTCTATCTGGACAAGGCGTTGTTTCATTTATCCCTAAGCCCAAAACAAACATCCTGTCTATAGTGTCAAGTAATAGTATATCATCAATGTGCTGTATATTTTTTATTTTCCCTCTCTGTGTGTTAAGCATGTGCAGCAGTTATATCTGGTTGGACCATATAATGTAACCTAATTCTGATCAGTGTTTGGGTCTATTGTATTGCGCCTCTTGTGCAGATCCAAATAAAGTGTGTGTGTGTGTGTGTGTGTGTGTGTGTGTGTGTGTGTGTGTGTGTGTGTGTGTGTGTGTTAGCATCGTTATTTCCATACGAATTAATTAACATTACAAATAGCTTCCAAATAGGCAAATACCTGCTGAGATGTCAAAGTGCCTCGGACCTCTTTCAATGTCTGTCCCTGCTGGACCTTTGAACGAATCTTCTCTCCGTTTAACGTGCACCCCGGACCTTCCACCATTTTTTTTTAATCTTCTAAAAACAATGTTTCTGCCTAAGATGTAAAATTAAATGTACCAAAGTTAACAAACATGACCCGCCATTCTTTTCAAGTTCGCGCAGAAGCAATGTTGATTTTGTACGCGGTATTTTATTTTGCCCTGAACCTTAAGGCAGGACTTCCTCGTTAATTTCACATACATTTAGTTTTACTTTGCAGTCGTCTATCAGACATATTTTGCAAAAGTTCAAACTTCCAACACCACAATAGCTGAGCAATATATTGTTGAATATCAAAGTGGGTTTGGTTGTAGGCCGCTCTGTTAAGGTGTCTAATATTATTTCCTATAAGGCGAAAAGTTCTCAATGCAATATTTAAGAGTCAGTATCCCATAGCCCGGAACGACTGCTATGGCGTGATTGACGCGTATATCTCCTCCTATGGTATATCTCGTTTGTATCCGAGCATAGGCATGGTAACGCCCCGCCTGCCTCTGATTGGCCTACCGACACTGCCCGTCTTCTGCCCGTCTTGACTGTCTTACCTTAGCTGTTCAGACCTTAGAGTGTATATATATACTCTAAGGTTCAGACAGACAGACAGACAGACACTCAGACAGATAGATACTAGATAGCCTTTGCCGTTGCATTTAGGCAGAATTAGCACTAGGGCTATGGACCAGAGCTAGATAATTAGATCTTATTCAGATCTGCTGATTAATGGCCATGCTTGGCTATCGGGTGCAGCCTATATAATATGTTTGATGCATGATGTAAAACTGCAGATAAACACAAGTTAATGTCGGAGGAGTTATATCTCTAGCTCTCTTTGAAGATCTCCCACCCAGAAAAACAGGCTGCCTCTCCGCTCCCTGCCACTGCTGCTGAGTGTCCACAATCCACATATTAGATTATTACACTGTTAGACAATCTGGGGTGTGAGTCAGTCTGGGACAAACTTCGATCTACATCAATAATGGAAACGATGTTTTATCAACCACCACCTGTGCTTAGTTCAGCAGAATTTAACTGATTCGTACATCATCCATCAAGTGTGTCTCCTTAAACAAATTAAACAAGACATTATTGCAAACTGTGCTTGCCAAAAAAGTAAAGTGTACAAAAGTTAAACCATGAATACCACCACTCCACCAGCTGCTCTCAGATATGTTTAAATCAACATTTAAAGCGCTTAACATCATTCAAGATCAATTTTCTCTTGCAGGCTTCTGTTGAAGTTGCCTCTAAAATATTGTACAACACTTCTCCCTGCTGGACATTTAAGGCTACTTCCCATATAGGAGAGCTAACCATATTGATAGACATAATACTCAAAGTGGTTTTTCTGACTCGGGGACCCCAGTTAAATGAGTTAATCCGTTTACTTCAACCCGTCCTATACATTTGAAAATACCCGAAATATAAGTTATAATGTTTCCGGCCTAGTCTGCCATTAAAAATATATAATCTAGGAAAACAATATTTTCTGATGGGTGACCGGAAAAATACATATTCTTTGGGGTCCTGCATGAACCACTCATATAGGCTACAACAATTTGGTAGTACTGTATATCAGACACATTTTGCAAGTATAGCCTAGTGGTGCTCAAACCTTTTCATGCAAGGACCTCTAAGTTAATGTGTATTTGGCTGCGCCGCTGCGGACCCCCAACTCAAAAGATGGGGGTATATAATATGGTATATAATTATATGTTATATGGTTCGTGTAATATGGTTCAGGCTATAATTATGTTTTGGCATCCAAAATTTTACATTTAATCAGTCACAATAAATAAAATAAAAATTGTGACCGACAGTCGCAGTTATGGAATCCTTAATTCCCCGTCAGTGTGTTTGTCGGGCACCATCAGTGTGTTGGTCGGGTACCATGGTGCCCAGGTGACATCAATCAGGGATGGAGATGTGGAGACCCTGAGTAAATGCGACCTGCTGTCCAGTTAAGCCCATATATGGAGATCCCTGATGTCATCAATATCGGCCAGCAATCTGACCTCAAACCCCCATATATGGATCCTTCCCTATCCACCCTTCCTCTTCGATGTCTCCCTTTCCACTTATACCTGTCCATTCAAATGTCAACCTCTCTAGACGGGCCTCCACAAACCCATGTATACTCAAGTCAAATGTCCCCGCTACCACCCTTAGATCTCCATATACTGTATGGAGCTCATCTGTTCTGACATTCCAATTGTTGATCTGACCTCATTAAACCCTGTACACTCAAAACATGCTTATATGGCCAGTACAGAATTCATTACATGTTGCGCCAGCGCTCGCCCAGCAGTCTGCCATCAACGAGGCGGATGTGTGCACGCGACCGCTTCTCGCCCTCAGGCGTCTTACTGCAATAGTTATTATTATTATTATTTCCCTGTTATTATTATTATTTAGTATAGCACTATGACAACAGGCCTACAGAGTGATCTATATATATATCGCTTTCAGCACAGCATAACACAAAATGGAAAAAAATCCAGGAGTCTTTTGTTTCTCTCCACTCCCTGTCAACGTCACTCTACACAGCAAAAAGTGGCTAAAATGTAACCTTCAAAGACAACATCAGGTTCATCACTGCATCCTCCTATAGGCTAGCTACTTCAATGGGTTCATCACATAGAGTTGGTAACGTCATAAATCTGGACAAGGAGTAAATAATCCGTTTTGCTAACGTCCACTTGAGGGCGCTGTGACACCATTCTCCTAGCTCTTATCTCGCCAGGCTGTTACCAAAAGCGTTTCATGCATATTTATAATTCATAATTATTGTATTTGGACATGAGTCATGACATTGACCAAATTCTGGACACACAGGCACAGTGGCACACGCACACACACACACACACACACACACACACACACACACACACACACACACACACACACACACACACACACACACACACACACACACACACACACACACACACTTATAGCCTAATTTCTCGGTATGTTAATGTGGATAAAATAACTGCTGTGTATCATTTCTTAGTGGCTTAAACGTTTCTGATCCAGTTTCTGAGTCATTAATTAATGAGGACACAGGGCTACTGGCCAACTGAATTGGTTGGCCATGTTGGGGCAATAGGGCATAGAAGTGGGCGTGGTTTTCTGGGCCCACTGAAAAATCGCCTATAAATCTTTTCCCATCGAGATTTACAAATAATATTTATATCAATTATTTTAAGCCTATAATCCAGCCATCCAGGATCCTGGTGAATCATGACCATAAAACCTTTTGATTCCTGAAACCTTTGAAGTTTGAATAATTGACATACTACATTTAATAAATACCCTTTGTTTAGCGCTTTTCATTTTAATAATTGATTTTTGTAAATCTCTCAGGGGGCCAGAAAACCATGCCCACTGCTATGCTCTATATAGGCCTAGAACATGAATAAGTAGAATAACACATTGACTGTCAGCTTAAACGTAGAGTTTGCTGGAAATATCCTGCTGTAGTCAGGAGCCCAGATGAGCATCCATGCGAGGCCAACAAACAGATGAGAGATGGCTGTAAAAGTGTCAAGATAAGCACATGCATGGAGCCATCAGGTGGAAACCGTGAAACCAGCTGAGACACATTTGTTCCCACTGTGTGGCTTCCAGCACATTTATCTATGTGTGTTACATGATGTGCCGTGTGTGTGTGTGTGTGTGTGTGTGTGTGTGTGTGTGTGTGTGTGTGTGTGTGTGTGTGTTATCTTTAAGATTCTGGTTTTCTGACCAAAAGTATTACAATTGGAAATAATCCAGTAAAGTAAAAGTATGTACAAATTGTACTTAAGTACATTACTTGAGTAAATTGACTTAGTTAATTACTTTACAACAATGCCTTTTGGGCTCCCTTTGACACAGCTGTTAGCTGTTACTGCTAGCGCTAATAGTGTTCAGATCATGCATTTATAGCAAAGAGCCTTGATGCCAAGAGATGCCAACTCATGGTGTGTCAACCGCAACTCAATCTGGGTGGGAACCCATCTGCAAAAAAAAGGGAAACAGCGCCCTCTGCAACTATAGTGCTGCAGAAGCCTATATCGTTGGTGCCATTTTGGTCCGAACATACGTACGACTGTCGTATCACTGTGGCACATTTTCTGCACAAAATACAATTATTTGCTATAGTGTGACAGGATGATCTGAATTATAGCCAACTACGCCACCTGGCGAGTTGCGCCACCACCAGGAGATATTTACTAAGATATAATACTGAACACCCGTCACCCGGAGCACTTAAATGACTCCTCCACACAGATGCGTTATAGATATATATATAGGCAGGCAGAAACGTGTGTAACCAAAAGTACAAAAGGCTTCATTAAATGAATCCTTCAGCAAGTATGCAGTCGTTATGAAATCATCGTTAAGACATTTCATTATTCAACCACTAAAATAGAGATACAGTCAACAGGGATACAATTACAGGAGACTATAAAGTACAGAGATTTAGAATACACCATATGTATAATATTATGGTATATAATGTATATAAGGCAATAGAACATAGAATACAATAATGTAGAGAATGAGCCGAATTGAGGAAATCAAATAACAGAGGGTTACAATAAACCAAGCCCTCGGGCGACAAGGGAGAGAACTCCTCGTGCCGTGTGATTACTCTCTCACACGCGGTGATCACAAGTGGGAGGATGTGACTTAAGCCAAGGCACGTCACGGCAGGCGGTATAATACGGGAGATGATGTTCTGTCCCAATTGTAAACCCCAGCAAAGCAGCAGGTGTGGTGTTGGCCCTATATAAAAGCACAAATGGCCGTATTAAAATAGTATTTATCTACTACAGTTCGCTGAGTCTAGAACAGAGAGGCACAATGAAAAACGTACCGGCTTTAATGAGACCAACGCATACGCCGTTGTGCTGTCCCCCCTTCAGACACGCCGCCTTATTATAACGCTACCGTGCAAAGCAAAGTTCTTTGTTTACCCTGCTCATGCTAAGTCCTGCTAAGGACTTGTTTACAGCCACGCCCTGCTCATAGAACATTTCATGGTATAGGGGTTCAATGCCTTGCTCAAGGGCACTTCAGCGGTGGTAATTTTAACGTGCCGGTCCGGGGATGCGAACTGGCGACCTTCCGGTATCAAGACCTGCTCCGCAAACCGTTCGTCCACCGCTGCCACTAATCAAACCACTAATCAGTGGGAGGAGGGTGGCTGTGATACGAATCCATCCACCAACAGGGGTGGGAGATGGGCCGTGTCATCGCACGTCCACCCTGCCACACTAGCACATTTGGAGTGTACTCACTGTACTGTAGAAGCGGAGCAATTTCCTAGTAGTAATAGGCCTAAAGTCAATACCTGAAAACAACAATCACACACCCAGAGTTACTTGAGCTTGGTATATTTATATAAGTATGTTGCAGCGGAGCTGACAAACAACCAACAAGCATACAAAGTCAACTGATTGCTCTCAAGGAACGTAACCTAAGTAAACTATGATTAAATTACACCTAACCTTATTCCTACTCTTAGTAAAACAGTGCCAAAAGCTAACCCTATTCCTAAACTTAAACCCAGTAAAACTATGTGTAACCTTCTCAGTAATGTCTGTCTGTCTGTCTGTCAGTCAGACCAAACAGTCAGAGCAAACTGTCTCAAACCTGCCATGTGTGTCTCTGAGCCGGAGGTGTAACCCGTTGAAGGGCAATTCGATCGGACCAACATAGCAAAACTGGCCTTGTCTGAGGTTACCCTCGTAAATAAGCGAGTTGTGCCTCAGTGAGAATCCTTTGGTCTGAAGCTCTGAACGCATCAAAGTGAACAGCTGTGCCCAGCTGGGGAGCTCAGAGACAGGGAGGCGGAGTTACAACTTGATGCTTGTCTCTGGCAGCTTGTTTGTAAAAGAGTTATACATTTTAGCTAATAAATGGCCCATATAGTTGCTCAATGTTGATCAATTTCACACCTTTGTAGGTTTAAAACGTTGTTATCAATATTTGCTACTTCCATACAGTAGTCCTGTTATGTGTTGTCGAGTGTATACTCCACACCTACTAAAGAGACTGGTTTGGAGTACACACTCGATGCCACATAAAAAGAGCAGTGTCTGATTGTAATCGTTCAGCAGCGAATCGTCAAAGTTGAGCTTTAATGGCTCGCCCCGGTCACATTTGGGGAAAGCAATTGGTTGCTCCTCTCCATAGACTTCGCATTAAACCTCTCCAGCATTCTCAGAAGGTGGCAACTAAACGATGCTTTGTAATTCAACGCACCTATCCTGCAATTACTTAGTTTCATGTGATGAACAGCTTGCGGTTTTCAAGCTGAGAACACTTTGCAATGGGAACAGCCTCTAACCCTGCTGTGCTCACACCATCAGCTAGATTAATTTTCAATATGCACTGGGAGAGGAAGAGAAAAAATGGGTGGGGGGAAGGAAACATAAAGGAAGGTCCATCAAAAAAAAAAGTGATATGACTGGCATAAAAGAAAAGAAAACAATGCTCTGCCAGTCTGCCATTAACTGTAGATTCAAGATTCAAAAGGGTTTATTTGTCACACGTATTATTTCATACAGGTTAATGGCATGCTCCGACCGTAAGACTGTGCTAACAACAATACATTTAACAACAAGAATAAGATAGTAGTGATAATAAAGAATGCAATAAAAAATAAATAATGCGATGCGATGAAAACTAGCTGACACCAACTCTGGAGTACTGGATCGCTGCCCTTCACTCCCTCCTAGTCCTATCCAGAGCAATGCAATGTTGCTATAGCTCTGCTCTCACACTGCAGTGTCTACATACTGTAAGTGGTGTGCCTCTTTCTCCTCCTATACAGTAGCTGTGCCTTGGGTTGGCTCCCACAGTGTCAGTTCACTTACCATCAGTTCCGGTTGCCGGACACAATATGCCCAACCTCCCTTGCTCTTCTCTCCCCCTGACCTTGTCCATGACCCTCCACATTTCCGATGCGGTTCACCCATTTGACATCAAGTGCCATTCATATAGCATTCTTGTGTAGACGCCATCCAGGCGGCTGGCTTTCCCCGGCTGTACTGCGAGCATCTATGTCTCGGTCCAATATACAGCAGTACTGATTTGACTCACAGCCACCTTTTGAGATCCGCGGCCTGCGGCATCATTTCCGTCTGGCCTAGTATGAAATCCGGCACAAACACCTATATCTGATAGGCTGATAGGCCCTCTCGGCCTATCAGCTGGCCGAGAGGGAGTCTCACACTCTTGCGTGCGTTGCAACAGACAGCGTGGCTGGTCACCATGGCAACGCACTCACTAAAACGGGGGTTACCTACTGAGATCCCACCATACATACATGCATATGTATACATACATACATACATGCATTGTACATGCATACATAGACATTTATAGATAGATGATTACTGAACTGAAACATGAAATGTGGTTTTCGTTCTATCAGTCATTCACTCATACTCACAGTGGCTCCTTTTCACAGCTGCCATAGTGCCATTTTCAGGTAAACGCAGCCGAGGGTAATATCATTGTGTGTTTTTTGTGTGGCCACTGTGCCCGTTTTTACCTGTCAAAATGGCCTGTCTTGACTGAAGGCCAAGGAATGAGGAGGACGGACACCTCATTCCCTCACTAATCTTAAATTGTCTACAGTGTATCCCCCCCAGACCCCATGACCCCAGCTGAGCATCTGTTTATTGTGACACTGTGACAGCCAGGGAAGATATCTGATATAGAGCCACAGGCCCCCATGGGAGACGTCATTCGACCGCAGACTGCTGGTGAGCTGGTATCACCGACAGCAACACAGCTCGCTCCTCATCACTCACTGCAACACTATCCCAGTACACTCCACGTCACTGTGTTAGTATAATAGTATACCATACACACCACACTATACACCATCATAGTATACTTTACTGTAATGCAACTATATCATATACAGTAATAGTATAGTGTACTTACACTACACTACAGAATAATAGTATACTTTGCTGTAATGAAACTATTATATCCTAGTATACAGTAATAGTATATTGTACTTACACTACAGTATAATATCTATGCTGTAAACTGAACTTAGCAAGTAAGTACATTTTATTTATAAGAGCACCTTTCGCAAACAATTACAATTACAATGTGCTGTACAGTGGTCAACAAGGTGAAACAATCATAAAAAAAAACAACAATAGAAAAGCAAGTGCAAATATATCAAGTAAAACACATCATACTTACGAAATAAGTACGTTTTTAACAAGTTCTTAAAACCGTCGACAGGGAAGGGCGTTCCACAAAGTGGGAGCAACCACTGCAAATGCTCGGCCCCACTTAGTTTTAAGTTTGGTTGCAGGGATAATCAGAAGGCCTTTATCAGATGACCTGAGAGATCTCGTATTTGGCTTTGGATGCAGTAGTTCGGAGATGTAGGCCTATAGTAGAGCCAGCCCGTGTAATGGCTTATATGTTATTAGAAGAATTTTTAATGGAGTGCAGCAAGCACTGGTGTAATGTGAGATCTGCAGTTTGTGTTTGTGAGAATCCTGGCAGCTGTATTCTGTGCTAATTGACTGTAGTTTATGAACTGAGGAGGAGCTGAGGGTGGTGTACTGTAGACTATAGGCCATTACAATAATCAATAAGACAATGGTCTTGGGAAGTGAGGATTGGTTTTAATTTTGAAATGTTGCGTAGGTGAAAGAAACAGGACTGGGTAGACCTTCTTTACATGTGATTCAAGGTTCATGCAGTTGTCAAAAAGGAAAGCAAGCCGAATACCGTTGGCATTGGCAATACTTTCAGGGCCTATGACTAAGGTCTCTGTTTTGTTGGCATTGAGCTGTAGGATTGTATTGTATTGTATTGTATTGCTGTAAGACAGTCACATAGGACAGTGAGTGATTGATGTATTTTTGCTTGAGAGAAAAGTATAGCTGGGTGTCATCAGCGTAACAATGATAGGCGACTATTTGTCAAAGCACAAAGGGGTAGCACATAAAGAGAGAAGAGGACTGGACCTAGAATGGAACCCTGGGGAACCCCACATGTCAAAGGGAGCAGAGGACGAGACATAGCCGTCAGCGGCGACAGCGACGAATTGTCAAATTATTATACCTAAGAAAGGGGCACATGTTTTGAAAACAGCTGCGAGCTCACAATGCCACATGAGTTGACACGTCGTGACCTTGCTATTTATTTTATCCATGGAACAAAGTCAAACTAAATCTAACGCCTCAAATCCTAATTCCAAGTGCTTGTCATAATATGATTATTTGTGGGGGGGAGGGGGGGGGGGGTCACAGCCTGTAAACTACCAGGCTAATAGTGTCAGTGAGCAGGGGGAGCATTCAGTACACAGTGTACGAGTGTATAGTGGCATCATGAATACGAGTGGCATCCAATAGGATCCCTGCATGATGCGGAACACCTGGTGTTCACATAATGGGAGAAGTTGAGGAGGAGTTTAGTGAAGCTAAATGAAACAACAGATTGTTTCTGAATAGAGGTGGTGGAACCGCACTCGCGGAGATGCGTTGCTATGCAACTGGGATTTCAAAAACACACGTGGCAGCAGCGAGACCACATTTTTTAAAGACTATGCAGTCTCGTGGCCATGGAAGTGATCAGGCCTGCTAACGATGATGAACACTGGTGTATAGCCTTCTTGTCAGCTGCCCTCAATAAGGTTGTCAGAGGATTCAGTGGCACAGTATAAATGGTAAATGGTGCATTTATATAGCGCCTTTATCCAACATTACATTCACCCATTCACACACACATTCATACACTGATTGCGGCGGAAGCCATGCAAGGTACCAACAACCAGCACATCGAGAGCAATTTGGGGTTCAGTGTCTTGCCCAAGGACACTTTGACATGTAGACAGCAGGAGCCGGGATTTGAACCGCCGACCCATGGATCGACCTGCTCTACCTCTTGAGCCACAGTCGCCCCCTGTGTATGAGTCCTGGTGGTTCTATGACTTGATGGCACATACCATCATAGCCACAGATACAAATATCAACTTGCAGCTGTAAAAATCCATCAACGTGATTTATTATCTGAATTTTCAGGAGACAAATTCCTAGCTAGGAGACACAGGGATGTTTTGTGCCTTGTAGACAAAAAAATGTGGATAACATTTTCTTTCCCCCTGCAGTGTCTGCTTTCTGATTAAGTATAGTTTCACAAACAACTGACTTGGCTTGTGAATGTTAATTCAGCAGGATATAGCTAAGAATAGAATACATATTTTTCCCATGCACAGTATGTATGTATGCACAGAATTAATCCGTAGTTATTTCAAAATATAATACCACCACCACCACCATACCATACCATTCGACCCATTGCAATTAACAACCTCTTAAATCCTCACTAATATTCCAACAGCATACTGTATGTGAATATAATATTCAACATAGAGCGCTTTCACAGATTGCATGGATTGGTCATCATCAATTCCCTCTGACCAATACGACTCAGTTGCATCACCCTTTGAGTGATGGCTCATTGACGCACTTCCTCCTGACCTCTAATGTATCTGTGAATGTTGTATTTCAAAACCAACCCCACAATGGAAATATATTTCTAAGGAGCAGTTGGAGCGTCCCAGCTGTCTCTTTCATTTTGATAACATAATATAATAAATGCCTTTTTTTGATCCCTGCATAGGGAAAATCAGGTGTCATTTTGTCAAGGTTGTCCAGTATTCACTTGTGTTTTGAATAGAATGTGACAAACTTTTTTACCCAAAGCAGAAATGCATACATTTTAAAACACACCGTTTTTAAAAAGCTTGTGTGTGTGTGCGTGTGCGTGTGCGTGCGCGCGCGGCGAACGGGGGGATGAGAGTGTGACGTGACGAATGACGCCAGCGGTCTTATAAATACCCATCATCCATCTCCAACATCAACACTGACCTGAGAAATAATCAGTTCATTAAATATGTTACCGACCTTCTAGTGCTGGCCTCCTCGAGGTGCCAAAAATGAATTAAGCAGCTTTCTGCTTCTATGGGCCAATGGCCTGAAACAAAAGCTCCCATTACATACAGACAGGCAACGGCCGTAGCTTTGAAAGCCAGTGCAAGACCAACGTTTTTACTCTTGCTTTTAGTTGATTCCATTTTCTTTTTCTTTTGTTCCTGCTATTTTCTTGTATTGTTTAAATGTTTTATCGTGCCTCCTTTTAAATCTTATTGTTTTTAATCTTGATTAATATTGTGTTATTTTCCCTTTGTTGATACTTTTTTTTTAATGTAAAGCACTTTGGTCTGCATTTATGTCATGAATGGTGCTATATAAATTCATGTTTATTATTATTCCTCTTGCTCTGCCTTCCCTCAATAAAAACCCCTCTCTCTCTCTCTCTCTCTCTCTCTCTCTCATTAAACTGCACTTCATTCTCCTCCACTCTCTCATGTTCTCACTCGCTCATGTTATCCTCTCCCTCTAACGTTCTCCTTCCCCACCTGATGTAAGATCACTTCCTCCATCTCTCTCTGCTTCTCATAATCTTGCTCCGTATAGATACTATACATGTCCACCACTAATATTGATATACATTTTAGGAACTCACAAAGTTGTGAATATAAAATGCCTAAATCTCCCGATACCTCCGCAACGTGGGAACATTTATGACACAAGTAGATTAATAGATTATTTTGTATTTTGAACGTGCCATTTCACAGCATGATAAATAAGAGCTGCCTATGTCTCCTGCTGGTTATGCAGATGGTATGCAACACCATATCGAAAAATGTGCACGCTAAGTAATTAATCTAGTTTATGTCCTAAGAGTTTTGAAAAAAAAACGTGTTGCTATATAAATTAATATATAGCCAAAATCACCCATTCAAATCCCCGGATTGGATATCCTGTGCACAGATATCAGACATTTTGTATCCAATCAAAGTTATAAAGGTCACTCATTGTGATAGCGATAGTGACAGTGATAGTGGCCACAATGCAGGAAGCACATACTGCACCTGTATGTTTCCCTATTCATCACACTCCTCATATACGCTTGTTGTCAGTGTCCAGGATGGAACCCAGAACCTTGTCAGTTCAGCAACAAGCAGAGCCCTACTGACGGGGCACCTGCAGGACAGAGAGGGACAGAGAGAGATGAATTGAATACATAGGATAAAAAAAGAAACAGGTCTGCAGGACATTGTTTTTGTAATCTTTCTAGCCTTAATGTCAGCCTTATCATGCTGTTTACATTTCATCAGATTGAGACAGAGAGAGAGAGAGAATGACAGAGCGAGACAGACAGACAGAGAGAGGGGGTAGTGGGTATTCAACAGTCTGAGCAGTGAGCAGTCTTTGTGGGAATTATATATCGCCAGATTTCCAGATTTTTACTGGCCACATTCTTCGAGTCTCCTCAGGCACAACACTGTAATGCAACAATCATTCTCACATCAGAAACTTGTGTCATCATCTCTGCGATATTGTCTAATATCATCATAGAAACAAACCCTGATGGATTGAGAGTAAAAACGTGAGGCAGAGTCTGTGCCAGATCTGAAGTCAGCCGGGGTCGTCTGTCACCGTAAAACGTTAAGATGAACGACTGTTTGGCGCGACCATTGCCTGACAAAGAACAGTTTGAAGCTGTAAGATATGCAGAACAGATGTATTTCTTTGGTACTGCAATCAAAAATGTATACCTCATACTTCTCCTCAACCAGAAAGCCATTTGAAATTCATTACAGGGATAGTTTACGTCTGACCCTGAAGCTCTACAAATAGCTGAAAATCTGAACTGGAAAAATATGGAGAACATAAAATTATGATGTATCTAGAATTACCACAAGGGATTTGCTTTAGTCCAAAAATCATTGCATTCTGAGAGACTTCTGTCTTTTCTCATAAGAAAGTATGATACAGTTTTGTAATTTTGACCGCTACAAACCCCCCGAGCTATAAACGGCAAATTCTCCCTGCTAGAGTTTCTTGATACTGTCGACCATCAGAATCGTTCAGCACTCATCCATTTCTATTAATATTCTATTATTCCAACAGTGGGATGCATTCTGCTGTTTGTCAGCTGGTGTGCATGTAGGGAGCATTACCATTTGTCAAACAGGGGCATGGAGGAGGTACATAAAAAAGTGCATTAGCGTTAGCACATATTTTCTCGGTGCAAATGGAATAATTGATTAGATCCATATATCACTTGGGATTAACGGTCAAGCACAGGCCTGGGAGCCTGACAGGGCCGGACA
This sequence comes from Protomyctophum bolini, assembly GCF_963924005.1. Classification (NCBI taxonomy): domain Eukaryota; kingdom Metazoa; phylum Chordata; class Actinopteri; order Myctophiformes; family Myctophidae; genus Protomyctophum; species Protomyctophum bolini. Next base: position 7,699,495 of record NC_137871.1, on the reverse strand, counting down.
GGGTGATAATAAGAGTCTGACCATCCTGAAAGGAGGCGGTTTCCGTTTAGTGTTCATATAAATGTGCCCAGAGTAACTCGTGATCTATCTGTGGCTGAAATTATATGAAATTGATTTCCTTCTTTTTTTTGTTAATTAGATTGCAACATGCCGCCATATGAGAAGGCAGCTGTGTTGTTGTCCCCAGTTTTCTGGTATTTAGAGGTGTAACGTTTTAATGAAGGGAATGAAGGAAAGCGCTGTTTTAATAAGGAATGAATATAAGTGCTTTTTTTTAAGATTATCTAACTCTTTTGAAGTAAACATTTATAATGATAAAACCCATAGTGACATACATACTCGCACACAAAAAGTCATAGCATCTATCTTCCTGACAATCAAGTATTGACCCTATAGTATAGTATCTAGTAATACTATAATAGCATAGTGTGGACAGTTACCTCGCATCCTGTGTGGATGTCATAGAAACGGTCGATCACTGCCTGGGATCTAGAGAAGGCGATAATAGGAATATGATGAGGGATAGAAACAGAAGATTAGAATGTGCTCTATGAATAGTGTATAGGTACACACAGTATGTATTCCTTTATGCTGTCTCTGGCAGGCTGGTTGACACCATGTCTGACGTTGGGGTATAGCCACCTACGTGGCGTGTTGAGACGACTGAGGTTAGTGTTAGCCACCTATTGGCCAGTTAAGACCGGCCAAATAGGTCGCTATACCCTAACCTCAGTGACTGAGGTTAGGGTTAGCGACCTACGTGGCCGGTTAAGACTGAGGTTAGGGTTAGGGTTTGGGATAGTGTTAGTAATCGGTCGGTCTAACCAACGGATCGATCGGAAACAATGACATGTGTGTGTCAGTGTGTCTGTGAGCAGCTGATCTCTGGCACTGATTGGTGTGAAATTGTGAATCTTGTGCATGCACACTCCCAGTAGGCAAAAGAACAACCTCCACCCTGAATGTTTCGAATCTTGGTGTTGTGTTGTGTTGCCAATTACACTCCAGTAGCCTTCACAGGGTTGTTGCCCAGCAACTGCATATTCTGAACTAGTTGAGAGTGTTCATGTGAGATGCTGACAGGTGTGTTGGTCCTCTCTACTCGACGATTATTTCACTGCAACCTGTTCAAACTAGATAACACAATTCTGTGTTAAATCAGGGTGTGTGTGTGTGTGTGTGTGTGTGTGTGTGTGTGTGTGTGTGTGTGTGTGTGTGTGTGTGTGTATGCGTGTGTGCGTGCGCAGTAGGAGTATAAAACAGTATAGTTCAACATCAACTGAAGCATTACAAAATACAGTTGTTTATTATAAATACAATGTCTTGTGTGTCTAATGGACGAGCTTGGTCACTTAACGATAGCAATGACCCCAGCTGCGTGTGTCATCTATCCTGTGCTCATGGGTTAGTTGACCCCCTGAGTGTGTCATCCATCTCTCCTGGTGCTCAATGCCAGAGGAAAAATGTTTGCATGGCCTCTTCCCCCGCGCCCATGCTTATTTCCATAGCAACCGTATCTCAGAGGCTGCTGGAGTGTGTCTTTGAACACAAGAGCGGCGAGGCTCTCCACTGTCACCGTTTGATCCAAAAGGCATTGAAACCGCTTTTTTCAGAAGCTTTAGTCTGAAACAGATTCAATTGTCAACACCGTCGATAACACTACGTCGAAGAGCCACCGTATCAGTGGTTCTCAAAATGGGGCTGGGGAACCCAAAGTCGACCTTGAGGTGGTTCCAGGGGGTCCCCAGAAAAACCGAGCCGAGCTGAAGGACCGGTCGTCGCCCATGGTACGTATAGGTTGGTCATGGGGGGGGTTTGAGGAGGTTAGAGCAGAGAGTGCCTTGACTGAAATATTTTCAGATGGGGGGTCTGCGGCCAATTACATATTAATTTGGGGCTTTGTGAACCGCTGTCTCTCCCATGGATTCGCACGGTGGCTGCCCTGCATGGGCCCCGTTAGGGCTGCCACTATCAATGACTTTCTTTAGTGATTATGCTATCGATTACTTTTTTCATAATGTTATATTTCTTTGCTGCCGGGGGAAATGTGAATTTTTCAGGAATTGTTTTTTTTTCCTTTTTTAGGAAATGAAGAAATCCTTAAAATGTTTAAAACAAAGCAATACTGACTCATCAAAGTTGGTATTGTGACTCAATCACTTGCAGGAGAGGGGAGAGGTGGTGGATGTTTGAGACAGTTTGAGGGTCCAATGGAGTTAAGAGGTTTTTAGGGTCCAATGGAGTTAAGAGGTTTTGTCCGAAGCGCTTTTTAATACTTTTCAATAGCTTGATATGTCTTTAACCAACACAAAGGGTGTTCAATTCAATAGCATTGATTTATGGGAAAATATATATATATATATATCCAAAAACATGGAGTTAGGTGGTTTTCCTCCCGACAGCGACAATTTGTTATATACAGTAGGCTTATCAACATATCATTTTATACTTCACTGTATAATTCACTGTATCCACCCCTGTATATAGTGTCTGGCTGTACATTCTAAGAGCTGTATAGTCAGTAACCTAAACGACCTACTGTATAGGATGTGATCTTTTATAGGTTTAGATCAACACTGAGCTGTATGCACAGCCTTCAGTGAACAACAGGGGGCAGTAGAGACTAACATCTTACCTTTTCCAGTAAATCCCAATAGTAAAAAAGATATACTTCACAGAGGCGTGTTTCAAAATGTGTCCCTGGGATTGACTATTACATGTTAGATAGATACAATATTATCTCTCTCTCTCTGTGTGTGTGTGTGTGTGTGTGTGTGTGTGTGTGTGTGTGTGTGCGTGTGTGTGTGCGTGCGCGTGCGTGCTCTCTGAGCTAAATCTCAGAAATCATCGTCATCTAGCCCTGCTGGTTTACGATCAGATCCCACTGCAGACATACTATCCTACTGTCCTATACTATGTCCTATACTGTCCATCTCTCCCACACTGTCTTACCCTCAGCTTTCACTGTCTCTCCTACACTGTCCCCCCCTCTTAGCTTCTATTTTTCGTTTCTATTTTTTTCTATTTAAAAAAAAAAATCACACTCGTGTGAAATGAGGGGCGCTCTTATCATCACACATTCCGGCCCGATCACTTTTGGCGTCCTCACTTTATATCCTCAAATTCCGTGCTCATAGCCAATCAAATCATCGCTATGGGCGGGGTATACACACAAACACACAAAGCTGGGCTAGCCGCCCCTCAAGAATACTAAGCAAAAAACAAACAAACAAAACAAACAAACAGTTAATATTAAGCACACCGCTTAAAATGTTGTTGGTGTATTTCTCACGAGGGAGAAAAACCCCATATTTGGCTGCTTTTCTTTTGGAAAAACAACGGATAGAGAGCCGTTCTGTGGACCTTGAGTGCTTGGAGCTTCTCAGCGGCCCGGGGGCGTGGAGGAGTTTTGTTTTAATATCTCCACTCTGGAATTCCCTCTCTGAGGAAATATCAGGGGTCCAACAGCAGATGGCTCACTGTGCGTTCGCACGCTCAGAACCAGGGGCTGGCCCTTTTGATCTAAATGAAAACACCGGAGGGTTCAGGGCAGGCAGCTATATAGCTAGAGTTATATACATATATCACACACGGACACAGAGAGAGACCTACGGTACATGACATCATAGCTGTGTTGCAGGGAAAGCTCTCCATAAAACTGCCACTCAAATCCCTCTCTGCTAGCCTGTCACTCCCCCGGCATCAAAATCCATCAATCAAAAGCATAAAGGGCTTTAAAAATAACACATTCCTATGTCATCATGGCATGACCATTACATTACACCTTAACCACGCGATTTAGTTCCAGATCTCACCATGAGACGCTTCTCAGCTGTATAGGCCTATACACTCACAGGCAGGCAGGCAGGGTGGGGGCAGCGGTGGCCGAACGGTTTGCGGAGCGGTCTTGATATCGGAAGGTCGCTATAGTTCATATCCCCGGACCGGCACGTTAAAATGTTGAAGTGCCCTTGAGCAAGGCATTGATTGAACCACCTACCATGAAATGTTCTATGAGCAGGGCCCATGGCTGTAAACAAGTTCTTGAGCTTAGTCCAGTTACCCTGGGTAAACATGATAACTTTGCTTTGCTTTGCTTTGCTTTGCTTTGCAGGCAGGCAGGCAGGCAGGCAGGCAGACCTGTCCCCATCACCAACAGGATCCCCCCCCCGTCACACACACACACACACACACACAGCCCTGCGGTGCCTACCTTCTGTCGATCAGAGACGTCGACGTACGGTGCAACGGGAGGGAATGCCGTGGCACGTTGCCTTGCTCCATGTCTCTCTGCCTTCTAGTGCCTTGGCATCGCCACGGCGACGGGGTTTGGCGGTCTCTATAGGTGGAAATCCGCAGCGAGCAGGTTGCCAACACAGTGTCTGACTCCAGTCCAACAGCACACCGCGGGCTTCCTGCCGCATACAGTGCATGATCTGTATATAACGGAATCAGAGTTCATGTTCAATGTGAGACGACTCAATGATTCACCTTAGCTTGTAGAGTAAACGAGCGGCACGCTGCTACAGTGACACGTTATGCCCTTAAGGACTTGAACCCCATGCATCCTCACTCTTTAGACAGACAAAAGCGGGCCAGAACCAACTCGGCTTTACTACGTCTAGAGACTTTAAGTGGTTCAGCCCTATACTTTGTCGTACAAGAAATTGTGAAGAGGGTATACATAACTCAACGCATCATATTTTCACTATAAAAAATAAACAAAAGTGAAAACCTTTTGGAAACATTTCCACCTATAATGACATGCCCAGAACAGGGATGCCATGGGTTAATGCGGCTTAACGACAAGTAGCCTTAATGATCTGTAAAACATAGCTTATCAGATTTTCCCCCCTCTATTTTTCTTGTATTCTGTCCAGTGTTATTACGTCAGTGCCAATGAGACTGAACGTATAAATGAACTATTTCATGTAGTTGGGTGCATGAAAGTAATGGCAACATTGTTCTCGCTCAATGCTATTTTCTAATGAAACACTGGGGGGAGAAAAAAAAGGAAATTGCAGCTACTGTGGCCCACAGACGTGGAACCAACTTAACCTTGTAAATAGTAAAAAGACCCATAACTTTAACCGCGGTGTTGTTGAGTTGAGCGCTGCAGTCACTCTCATACGTCATACGCTGATGCTAAAAGAAACCTCAGATCCACACGGAGGTGAGCTTTATCAATTAGATGGAATGAAAATAATTGTATGGCTGTAAAAATAATTACAAACCGCCTCCTTTTATTGGTGAATTGAAAGCCGAGCCAGGGCCTCAGGGGCCAAACAGCTCACTAAAAACTCACTGAGAGCCAAAACATTAAGAGCCCAATAAAAAAAACAGTCTTATTTAAACTGTAATTATAGCTGCAAATACCTCACCTCATCACCTTCAGATGCATTCTACGGCTACGAGATCGACAATGGTAACTATTTTGTATATTGTGTCCGTGTGTGGCACACCACATGTCTCATCCAGATAGGGCATGAGTAAACTGTCCGTCTCCCAGTTCCATCCATTCTAGGTAACTCAAAAAGCTGTGCCTTCCAGCTCAGCTCGGCCCTCTTCTCTTCACCACAGCGGTCTGGTACGATGCCTGCATTACTGTGGACACCCGCACCAATCCAGTTGTCCATCTCACGCTCCATTTTTTTATCACGCAACCAAATTTTACCCGAAGATAATTTAACTTTAGCTCGCTTGGAGCAGCAACTTAATCCCAACCCGAAAGGGAGGCGGCAGCAGTCTAGTATTTACAGAACCATGATGGCCTCAGACACTCATCCCGGCTGATTCATACTCGACCGCAAAACCACCCCAGTGCATGCTGGACGTCACAGTCTGATGACGCCAACACAACACGACCACTTCATCTGTGGACCCCCTTGAAGATGAGACGCTGCATCTCAAGGGGTTTATCCTCTAGTTAAATGTAAAAAAAAAGAAGAAAGAAGCTGCATCATCCTCAGACTGGACACTCTCACCCCCTTGGTTGAGATCATATCCTTTAGTTTTGGTGTTAGCATTACGTTATGCTTTAGCTATTGAAAAATAGCAGATCTACAAGCTCGAGCTTGTAGGTCTGCTGTTTTTGAAAAATCAAAGAACGACTGACATAGAAACATAGCTTTTTCAGAAAACTGTCATTTTCAAACAGACATTTTTTAGAATCTGAACTCAGGTCAGAATATATCACAGACAGGATCGGTGATAAGGAGCAACATTGGCTGTGTCCAAACCGCCACTGAAAACATGCTTCACTCGAGAATACGGACACAGCTCTCTGGTTACACAGTACAAGGACCGGATGCACTCGTAGCAATGACCCGCCCAGTACACCGCCCGCAGTAACTCCAAGCACACGAAGCACATAGTAGACTGGATGGTCAAGTGACAAGTACATAATCTGCTCCATCTAGCCTACGTGACAGGCACAGAAGTCCTGGCCAGTACTGCTCCTATATAGCTGCTGCCTCTACAATGGCGCACCCTCTGGATCATAGCTGGCTGCCTGAAGCCCACCTGTGTTCCAACTTCCACCACCTGCCACTGCCCATGTTTTAGCAGGAATTGTCCCGGCCGGCCTCTGGTGGCTGCTACCTGCTACCTATAGGCTGCTATAGGCAAGGAAAGCCCAGAACTATGACTGGCACATATCCTGCATGACACCACAACAACAACAGTGGTGCCTCCAAACAGACTCATCACAAGCTCTGTTGAGCTCATGACCATTACCATAGGTCGCCGGCCGACAAAGTCCATCGCTACTAATGACCCCCTCACACACACACAACCACACCACCACCTACCAGCACTTGATCCCACCTCCCAATCAACCTTCAAAGGCTCTGAACACATACAGGTGTTTTCAGTTACCCGGTCTTGCTGATTACACCTCTAGACTAGTCATGTTGAAGCTGGGTGTCGCTAAACCTGGTTTGTGCAGGCCCACAAAGCCCTGAGAAGTATAATCAGAGTAACAGAAAACACCTGCAGTGCTCAGGGTTTAACCTTTGCTTCTCTTCATATTTCACATGTTTCAGAATTATACAAAAGCAGTCAAAAGAAAAGTATATCCCGGAGAACAATAGGTTTTTCTTAAATATTTTCTGGCAATATATTTCCAGGCCCCAAAACATATTTAGGCAGAACAGTTAGTCAGTGGAATTAAGTCAAAATGCAGAGCAGCTGCCAGAGAAGCATGACCCCTCGCAAACCACAGACTGGCACAATGATTCATTTTTCATTTGCCATGCGCTGATCCAGGACCTGCTGACAATATAATCCTCTGCAGAATGTCTCAGTGGACAGCTGGCTCAGTCTGGACACGCTGCTGCTGAAAATCACAACACTCTTGTGCACCGCGCAGTGTTGGGAAAAGTACTCACAATTGTTACTGAATGTATATGTATCAATACTGCAATGTAGAAATACTCATACAGGCAAACCAAAAGTAAAAGTACCACTCATTGTGCAGAATGTCCCATTTGAAGTTTTCAAATGTATGAACGCGTCTTTTGAAAATAGCAGATCTACAAGCTCACGACGCATTGTGAGCTTGTAGATTTGCTATTTTAAAAATGTATATAGGGCTGAAGTGTTTAATATATGTTTTGTAATAATAATCAAAGTAACTATTAAATATGTTACTAATAACTAATGTTTTCAAATACATGTAGTGGAGTAAAAGTACAATATTTGACTCTGAGATGTAGTGCAGTAGTAAAAGTAAAAGTATTGGTAAAACAACACTCTTGTGCACCGTTTCACTTACTCTGAACCTGAAATGCATCATCTCCTCCTGAACTTGAAATGCATCATTCACCTCCTGTGTGCTGTTGTACTTGTAGGCCTATACTGCTCTGAGACTGAGTCGCTCTCATGTGGCTTTATTTTAATCATCTATTGCTTCATCCACTGGTGTCTCCTGAAATGACTGAATTTCTAATAATTTCTTATCTAAAACCCTGTTGAATAACTCGACGTAGATAAAACGTGGCGTTCTTCATTCCGGAGAAGCTGAAGTCTCTCTGTTGACGCGTCGACGCTTTCATCTGACAGCAATCATTGCTGTAGGCTACTGATCCAGGACTGACACGGACGCGGACACAGACACACACACACACACACACACACACACACACACACAAGGTCGGGTCTTTGAGGCTTTGTTGAGGGACTGGGTTTTAAGTATCTGATATGCTTCATATTTGGTGAATCCATAACAGTTTTATATTGGACTTTTGATGTGTATGATGTGAGCCAGACTTCAAAGAACAGGTTTTATGAGGAAGACCACATCAGGCTGATACGCAATAAAAACCCCACCCATTCCAACTAAACACTGCTATGATTGGGGGGGGGGGGGGGGGGGGGGGGGAGAAAGTGGAAAACTCGTCCTGCATTTTTATATGGAGCGATGTGTTTGGAAGATTTTGAAGATCAAAGGTTGTTTTATTACAATGTAGAATGAAAATGGGAGCAGGTTGCAACCGCGGTGAAGTTGGTTTCAGGTTTTATATCCACCCAGTTGGATATTCGAAAATGTTAGGGACCGTCAATAAATTACAGATTTCAAATTTAAAAAAAATGCAATATCTCCTAGACAAAACCACCTGGACACACCAAAAAATATCACAATGTTCATTGGCCATGCCTACACTATGCACACCCTTTATTTATTTATTTTTTCCTGAAAATGTATTTTTTATGAATTTATGAAATCTAAGAAATTGAATAACTTTTTGGTCACATGACCTTTTCAACAAAATCATTGTTCAAATTATTTTTCAATAATTCCTACATCATGCACACCCTTTATTTTGAAATTATTCCTCAAAATGTATTTTTAATGATTTTCTGAAATCTAAGAAATTGAATAACTTTTTAATCACATTACTTTTTCAACAAAATCATTGTTCATATTATTTTTCAGTAATTCCTACATCATGCACACCCTTTATTTTGAAATTATTCCTCAAAATGTATTTTTTATGAATTTTTGAAATCTAAGAAATTGAATAACTTTTAGGTCACATGACCTGTTCAACAAAATCATTGTTCAAATTATTTTTCAGTAATTCCTACATCATGCACACCCTTTATTTTGAAATTATTCCTCAAAATGTATTTTTTATGAATTTCTGAAATCTAAGAAATTGAATAACTTTTTAATCACATTACTTTTTCAACAAAATCATTGTTCATATTATTTTTCAGTAATTCCTACATCATGCACACCCTTTATTTTGAAATTATTCCTCAAAATGTATTTTTTATGAATTTCTGAAATCTAAGAAATTGAATAACTTTTTAATTACATTACTTTTTCAATAAAATCATTGTTCATATTGTCTGTCAGTCATGCCTACATGATGCCAGTGTTTCCTGCAGGAAAAAGCTTTGGCATGGTGCTGGGCGCGGGGGGGCCTTCTGGCGCGCGGGGTTGATTGATTAATTAATGAATCAATTAATTAATAAGATTAATAAATTAAGATGAATTCATATTATTGCTCTTATATTGCTATTGGAGACACTGGGGGAACACTGGGCAGGCACTGGGGAGGCACTGAGGGGACACTGGGGAGGCACTGAGGGGACACTGGGGAGGCACTGAGGGGACACTGGGGAGGCACTGGGAAGACACTGGAGAGACACTGGGGAGGCACTGGGGGGACACTGGGCAGGCACTGGGGAGACACTGGAGAGACACTGGGGAGGCACTCAGGGGCACACTGGGGAGGCACTAGGGAGGCACTGGGGAGGCACTGAGGGGACACTGGGGAGGCACTGAGGGGACACTGGGGAGGTACTAGGAAGACACTGGAGAGACACTGGGGAGGCACTGGGGGGACACTGGGCAGGCACTGGGGAGACACTGGGGGGACACTGGGGAGGCACTCAGGGGCACACTGGGGAGGCACTAGGGAGGCACTGGGGAGACACTGGGGAGGCACTCAGGGGCACACTGGAGATACACTGGGGAGACACTGGGGAGGCACTGGGGAGACACTGGGGAGGCACTCAGGGGCACACTGGGGAGACACTGGGGAGGCACTCAGGGTAACACTGGGGAGGCACTGAGGGGACACTGGGGAGGCACTGGGGAGATACTGGAGAGACACTGGGGAGGCACTGGGGGGACACTGGGCAGGCACTGGGGAGACACTGGGGGGACACTGGGAGGACACTGGGGAGACACTGGGGAGGCACTCAGGGGCACACTGGAGAGACACTGGGGAGACACTGGGGAGGCACTCAGGGGCACACTAGGGAGGCACTAGGGAGGCACTGGGGAGACACTGGGGAGGCACTCAGGGGAACACTGGAGAGACACTGGGGAGGCACTGGGGAGACACTGGGGAGGCACTCAGGGGCACACTGGGGCACACTGGGGAGGCACTGAGGGGACACTGGGGAGGCACTGGGGAGGCACTGGGGAGGCACTGGGGAGACACTGGGGAGGCACTCAGGGGAACACTGGAGAGACACTGGGGAGACACTGGGGAGGCACTGGGGAGACACTGGGGGGACACTGGGCAGGCACTGGGGAGACACTGGGGAGGCACTCAGGGGACACTGGGGAGGTACTGGGGAGCCACGGGGCAGACACTGAGGAGGCACTGGGCAGACACTGCAGGGCAGACACTGGGGTGGCACTTGGGGAGGCACTGGGGAGGTACTGGACATTTCATATCACACACACACCATGATTCACTAGCCCTCTTAAAAAAAGACATCATGCACACCCTTTATTTTGAAATTATTCCTAAAAATGTATTTTTTATGAATTTTTGAAATCTAAGAAATTGAATAACTTTTTGGTCACATGACCTGTTCAACAAAATCATTGTTCAAATTATTTTTCAGTAATTCCTACATCATGCACAGCCTTTATTTTGAAATTATTCCTCAAAATGTATTTTTTATGAATTTCTGAAATCTAAGAAATTGAATAACTTTTTAATCACATTACTTTTTCAACAAAATCATTGTTCATATTATTTTTCAGTAATTCCTACATCATGCACACCCTTTATTTTGAAATTATTCCTCAAAATGTATTTTTTATGAATTTCTGAAATCTAAGAAATTGAATAACTTTTTAATCACATTACTTTTTCAACAAAATCATTGTTCATATTATTTTTCAGTAATTCCTACATCATGCACACCCTTTATTTTGAAATTATTCCTCAAAATGTATTTTTTATGAATTTCTGAAATCTAAGAAATTGAATAACTTTTTAATCACATTACTTTTTCAACAAAATCATTGTTCAAATTATTTTTCAGTAATTCCTACATCATGCACACCCTTTATTTTGAAATTATTCCTCAAAATGTATTTTTTATGAATTTTGAAATCTAAGAAATTGAATAACTTTTTAATCACATTACTTTTTCAACAAAATCATTGTTCATATTATTTTTCAGTAATTCCTACATCATGCACACCCTTTATTTTGAAATTATTCCTCAAAATGTATTTTTTATGAATTTCTGAAATCTAAGAAATTGAATAACTTTTGAATCACATTACTTTTTCAACAAAATCATTGTTCAAATTATTTTTCAGTAATTCCTACATCATGCACAGCCTTTATTTTGAAATTATTCCTCAAAATGTATTTTTTATGAATATTTGAAATCTAAGAAATTGAATAACTTTTTGGTCACATGACCTGTTCAACAAAATCATTGTTTATATTGTCTGTCATTCATGCCTACATGATGCACAGCCTTTATTTTAAAATTATTCCTCAAAATGTATTTTTTATGAATTTCTGAAATCTAAGAAATTGAATACATTTTTAATTACATTACTTTTTCAACAAAATCATTGTTCAAATTATTTTTCAGTAATTCCTACATCATGCACACCCTTTATTTTGAAATTATTCCTCAATATGTATTTTTTATGAATATTTGAAATCTAAGAAATTGAATAACTTTTTGGTCACATGACCTTTTCAACAAAATCAGGTTAACCCGCAGGTTAATATCAACTGGCGGTTTGAGGGCCACATGTGTCCCCCACCTTCATAATGTAAATTTGACATGGAAATGCTTCAATCTGGTGCACTTTGAGATCAAAATTAAGAAGCTATAGATCTATAAAGAACTACACACATCACATTATATTATTATCATCTTTACTGTGCTATTGACTGAAATCAACTTCACCTGTGGGCTGTGGGCCACAGGTGTATTGAATAATGCAATTTGTACATGCATTCAACTGCATGTGGCATGTGGCATATTATCAACTCTGTTGTGTCTTGTGTCAATGAGATCTATAACTAGTTTTTGGATAGGGCAGGGGTGGAACACTTTGATGATGGAGACTCAGAGGGAGATATATTCCACACTCACTCCAGAGGGCCACAATGCATATAGTAAAAAAAATAGCTGATCTACAAGCTCAAACTGCGACACATTTTGATCTAGTAGATCTGCTTTTTTTGCTCTTTTTTAATTTAAATTCTGAATTATTTTTAGCTATTTCTGAATTGAAATCTTGAAAAGTAAATGTTTTATTTAATTTCAAATACATTTATATGTTTTTACTTTTTATGTTACATTTAGGAACTTAAATGGCATAAGACTAGTAGACATAAGACTAAGACTAGTAGGCCTACTATAGTCATTAAGCTACTAATATAGACTGAAGTAATTAAAGCGTTTGCATGTGTGGAATTGTAACAGCTGAAATCAATAATATATCAGTATTCCGATATTAACCTCCGGGCCGCATTAGATGAAGGTGGGACCACATGTGGCCCTCAGGCCGCCAGTTGATATTAACCTGCAGGCAGCATTAGGTGAAGGTGGGGCCACATGTGGCCCTCAGGCCACCAGTTGATATTAACCTGCAGGCAGCATTAGGTGAAGGTGGGGGACACATGTGGCCCCCAGGACGCCAGTTGACATTAACCTGCGGGCCGCATTAGGTGAAGGTGTGAATATTAACCTCCGGGCCGCATTAGGTGAAGGTGGGGCCACATGTGGCCCTCAGGCCGCCAGTAGATATTAACCTGTGGGCCGCATTAGGTGAAGGTGCGGGACACATGTGGCCCTCAGGCCGCCAGTTGATATTAACCTCCGGGCCGCATTAGGTGAAGGTGGGGGCCACATGTGGCCCTCAGGCCGCCAGTAGATATTAACCTGCGGGCCGCATTTGGTGAAGGTGGGGGGGACATGTGGCCCTCAAACCGCCAGTTGATATTAACCTGTGGGTTAACCTGATTTTGTTGAACAGGTCATGTGACCAAAAAGTTATTCAATTTCTTAGATTTCAAAAATTCATAAAAAATACATTTTGAGGAATAATTTCAAAATAAAGGGTGTGCATGATGTACGAATTACTGAAAAATAATTTGAGCAATGATTTTGTTGAACAGGTCATGTGACCAAAAAGTTATTCAATTTCTTAGATTTCAAAAATTCATAAAAAATAGATTTTGAGGAATAATTTCAAAATAAAGGCTGTGCATGATGTAGGAATTACTGAAAAATAATTTGAGCAATGATTTTGTTGAACAGGTCATGTGACCAAAAAGTTATTCAATTTCTTAGATTTCAAAAATTCATAAAAAATAGATTTTGAGGAATAATTTCAAAATAAAGGGTGTGCATGATGTAGGAATTACTGAAAAATAATTTGAACAATGATTTTGTTGAACAGGTCATGTGACCAAAAAGTTATTCAATTTCTTAGATTTCAGATATTCATAAAAAATAAATATTGAGGAATAATTTCAAAATAAAGGCTGTGCATGATGTACGAATTACTGAAAAATAATTTGAGCAATGATTTTGTTGAACAGGTCATGTGACCAAAAAGTTATTCAATTTCTTAGATTTCAAAAATTCATAAAAAATAGATTTTGAGGAATAATTTCAAAATAAAGGCTGTGCATGATGTAGGAATTACTGAAAAATAATTTGAGCAATGATTTTGTTGAACAGGTCATGTGACCAAAAAGTTATTCAATTTCTTAGATTTCAAAAATTCATAAAAAATACATTTTGAGGAATAATTTCAAAATAAAGGGTGTGCATGATGTACGAATTACTGAAAAATAATTTGAGCAATGATTTTGTTGAACAGGTCATGTGACCAAAAAGTTATTCAATTTCTTAGATTTCAAAAATTCATAAAAAATAGATTTTGAGGAATAATTTCAAAATAAAGGCTGTGCATGATGTAGGAATTACTGAAAAATAATTTGAGCAATGATTTTGTTGAACAGGTCATGTGACCAAAAAGTTATTCAATTTCTTAGATTTCAAAAATTCATAAAAAATAGATTTTGAGGAATAATTTCAAAATAAAGGGTGTGCATGATGTAGGAATTACTGAAAAATAATTTGAACAATGATTTTGTTGAACAGGTCATGTGACCAAAAAGTTATTCAATTTCTTAGATTTCAGATATTCATAAAAAATAAATATTGAGGAATAATTTCAAAATAAAGGCTGTGCATGATGTACGAATTACTGAAAAATAATTTGAGCAATGATTTTGTTGAACAGGTCATGTGACCAAAAAGTTATTCAATTTCTTAGATTTCAAAAATTCATAAAAAATACATTTTGAGGAATAATTTCAAAATAAAGGGTGTGCATGATGTAGGAATTACTGAAAAATAATTTGAACAATGATTTTGTTGAACAGGTCATGTGACCAAAAAGTTATTCAATTTCTTAGATTTCAAAAAAAGGGTGTGCATGATGTCTTTTTTTTTAAGAGGGCTAGTGAATCATGGTGTGTGTGTGTGTGTGATATGAAATGTCCAGTACCTCCCCAGTGCCTCCCCAAGTGCCACCCCAGTGTCTGCCCTGCAGTGTCTGCCCAGTGCCTCCTCAGTGTCTGCCCCATGGCTCCCCAGTACCTCCCCAGTGTCCCCTGAGTGCCTCCCCAGTGTCTCTCCAGTATCTCCCCAGTGCCTCCCCAGTGTCCCCTCAGTGCCTCCCCAGTGTTACACTGAGTGCCTCCCCAGTGTCTCCCCAGTGTGCCCCTGAGTGCCTCCCCAGTGTCTCCCCAGTGCCTCCCCAGTGTCTCCCCAGTGTATCTCCAGTGTGCCCCTGAGTGCCTCCCCAGTGTCTCCCCAGTGCCTCCCTAGTGCCTCCCCAGTGTGCCCCTGAGTGCCTCCCCAGTGTCCCCCCAGTGTCTCCCCAGTGCCTGCCCAGTGTCCCCCCAGTGCCTCCCCAGTGTCTCTCCAGTGTCTTCCTAGTACCTCCCCAGTGTCCCCTCAGTGCCTCCCCAGTGTCCCCTCAGTGCCTCCCCAGTGCCTCCCTAGTGCCTCCCCAGTGTGCCCCTGAGTGCCTCCCCAGTGTCTCTCCAGTGTCTCCCCAGTGCCTGCCCAGTGTCCCCCCAGTGCCTCCCCAGTGTCTCTCCAGTGTCTTCCCAGTGCCTCCCCAGTGTCCCCTCAGTGCCTCCCCAGTGTCCCCTCAGTGCCTCCCCAGTGCCTGCCCAGTGTTCCCCCAGTGTCTCCAATAGCAATATAAGAGCAATAATATGAATTCATCTTAATTTATTAATCTTATTAATTAATTGATTCATTAATTAATCAATCAACCCCGCGCGCCAGAAGGCCCCCCCGCGCCCAGCACCATGCCAAAGCTTTTTCCTGCAGGAAACACTGGCATCATGTAGGCATGACTGACAGACAATATGAACAATGATTTTATTGAAAAAGTAATGTAATTAAAAAGTTATTCAATTTCTTAGATTTCAGAAATTCATAAAAAATACATTTTGAGGAATAATTTCAAAATTAAGGGTGTGCATGATGTAGGAATTACTGAAAAATAATATGAACAATGATTTTGTTGAAAAAGTAATGTGATTAAAAAGTTATTCAATTTCTTAGATTTCAGAAATTCATAAAAAATACATTTTGAGGAATAATTTCAAAATAAAGGGTGTGCATGATGTAGGAATTACTGAAAAATAATTTGAACAATGATTTTGTTGAACAGGTCATGTGACCTAAAAGTTATTCAATTTCTTAGATTTCAAAAATTCATAAAAAATACATTTTGAGGAATAATTTCAAAATAAAGGGTGTGCATGATGTAGGAATTACTGAAAAATAATATGAAGAATGATTTTGTTGAAAAAGTAATGTGATTAAAAAGTTATTCAATTTCTTAGATTTCAGAAAATCATTAAAAATACATTTTGAGGAATAATTTCAAAATAAAGGGTGTGCATGATGTAGGAATTATTGAAAAATAATTTGAACAATGATTTTGTTGAAAAGGTCATGTGACCAAAAAGTTATTCAATTTCTTAGATTTCATAAATTCATAAAAAATACATTTTCAGGAAAAAAATAAAAATAAAGGGTGTGCATAGTGTAGGCATGGTCAATGAACATTGTGATATTTTTTGGTGTGTCCAGGTGGTTTTGTCTAGGAGATATTGCATTTTTAAAAAATTGAAATCTGTAATTTATTGACGGTCCCTAACATTTTCGAATATCCAACTGGGTGGATATAAAACCTGAAACCAACTTCACCGCGGTCAGGTTGC
Organism: Protomyctophum bolini; assembly: GCF_963924005.1. Classification (NCBI taxonomy): domain Eukaryota; kingdom Metazoa; phylum Chordata; class Actinopteri; order Myctophiformes; family Myctophidae; genus Protomyctophum; species Protomyctophum bolini. Next base: position 7,682,951 of record NC_137871.1, on the reverse strand, counting down.
ATGAGAAAAGCGTTTCATCAGGAGAGCAGCGGAGTGCCTGGAACTATAAATTACCATGCACAGATAGGTTCATATCTCTACCATCAATGTGATGAAACAATCACATGGTAATGTGATTGCCACAAGCCAGCTCTAATAGAGCAGAGCAAGCCATCAGTATAATACAAAGGTTCGGAGGGTAGTCTTGCGTAATCTGGTGACGCCTCAATTCAATTCAGCTGCTATAGGGACTAAAAAACGGGAGGGTTTTGTTTTTTTTACATTGCGGAGCTAATGAAAATACTTTGGGGCAGTCCTTCACGCTGGGTGACTGGGATGGTAACATGATTTGTTATCAAATAATTTAGCCGTAGATTTGTTAGCAGAAGTTCCTGCCTCTACATTGAATTGGGACAAATTGGGAGGTGGAGGTCTGGCTACGCGAGACTGGGTAGGGCAGGGGTGTCCAAAGTGCATGGCCCGTGGGCCAAATGCGGCCTGGAGAAGAATTTTATACCTGAATTGTATTATGAACAGTTTTTTATTCGCCTGGGCATTTCCCAGAGTATAATTTGTCAGGATTCCTTGTTCCGTGTTGTCTCATTCTGAAGGAGTCAAAGAAAGGCTATTTTATTTCATTTTTCTTTTTACCTTGGATGTCTGGTTATATTTGCTAATATAGTTGGCCCTTGGGTGTTTAAATATTTATTTCTAATATGGCCCCCTTTGAAAAAAGGAACTACGGGGTAGGGAGTTCCATTTCCAATGTAGCTCAATGGATAGTATAGGCCTACCACTGTAAAGTCTGTTGGATGACATTTACAGGAAGTTGATCGGATGTCGTCGGTGCAGGTTTGGACTGAACCATCAACTAAGACTATACATTAACATTATCTGCTCCGCGGCTCAGGAGGTAGAGTGGTCGCGTCACGTGGGAGGGTTTCTGGTTCGATTCCCGGCTCCTTCTGGTTTTGTTTCGAAATACTGCCTTTATGGTTTCTTCTCGAGTGTGAATATAGGTGAATGTAATGCACATCGAAAAGTGCTTTAGAATAGATATAGAAAGGCAATATGTTTCCATCTGCATACACCCCAGAATGTATCATTCCGGATTCTCTGAGGGTGGGGATTCAATATCGCTGACAAACTAAACTGGATAATTGAGGAACGTGCTGGATGATGGACGAGATGAGATCTGTCAGAGGCAGAGCCCACACACACGCATAGCATTGCAGGATGCGTTGCACACACACACACACACACACACACACACACACACACACACACACACACACACACACACACACACACACACACACACACATCTCTACATGTCAACACAAGCACATCTCCACCCTCTTAATTCACAATTCCACACATTGTGGCTACATTCATATTGTTGATGTCCAGGAAGCTCAGTGGGTATACAGCACTCGATCGCCTTTGGACCACACGGTCATGGGTTTGACCCCATGCATGCATGTCGGGTTCTGCTTGACGTTTCTTCCTAAGGGGGAGTTGTTCGTTGCCACTGTCGCAATATTTTCCTTGCTCTGGGTGGATCTTTGTCGGTTTTCTGCTCTATATGTAAAGTGTCTTGAGACAACTTGTTGAAATGCACCGCTAAATCAGCGCATGTGTATAGCACAGCTTTGGTGTCACATGTCGTGAGTTAAGTACTGGGAGCTGATGGTAGGTACTGTAGGTGTTGCACTCCACCTTAGCAATCCATCTCTCTCGTACCAAAGTAGTTGCCTCAAGTATTGCCTACAATACTTGAGGCAACTACATGCCTGCTATTTTATTATATCACAACATAATGTTATATCATTGTCATTGACCATATCATTGATCCTGGTGACGAACGTAGATTCCCGGTCAGGAAAACGTGGGATTCCCTTCTCGCGTACCAGCTGGGACATGTCCCACTTACCAGCACAGGTACACCCACACGTACCAGTGGTTGGGAACCTCTGCATTAGACCACATGCAGACCCCAATTTGAACCACCATCTCTGGGATCTACTGTAACATTCTCTGTGTTAATTTGACACTGAGAGCGTACTATTTGGTTCCATAATCCATTTGTACACTCTCGGTCGGCGCTAAAGACCCATAACAAGGGTCCATTTGACTGTTAATCATGTAGCTCGGGAGCCCCTGGAACCCCCTCAAGGACTCCACATTGAGAACCAAGACAACGAACATTACAAGGAACTGCTTGTAAAGAGTAAGAGGAGTCAGAACCACCACACTGACAAATATAATTTAGAAATACTCGAGCAGGGAGAGAATTAACAACAGAAACACTGTCAGTGTTTCTTCATACTCAATCTCATCTCTCATAGAGCCACCACCTCAGACCCACATGCTTCTGGAAGCTCCTCTCTCCCCCGAGAGGAACCCAGCTGTTGGTTGACGTACATCAAAGTAAACACAGCAGACAGGCCTCTCTGTGCAGAGAAAACCACCAAGCATCATTTGAATGCCAAAAGAGGGAAAGAGAAAAAGAGTAAAAAAGAAAGACATATTTATGCGCGGGCATGGAAGGCGCTGAGTCGATTAAAGACATTGGCGGTGAGGACAAACGCTTGGCGTCCGTGTTTTCTTTGGCCTCCCTTCAAAACTTCCCATTGCCCTGCACCACCATCATGTTTCATAGACGCTGGTATGCTCAAACAAACATTCGCTCTCCGCCTTTTCAAAGAGAAAGAGCCTTTGGCTGGTCTGAGTTCTTCATCAGGTTATGTGATGGTAAGAGTTTATTTTCGCGGCTCCCTTGGGGCATACGTACGTTGAAATACTTGTCCTCTTTGTGAACAGGGGAAAGAAAGACACACGTATACTGTAGCAAAGAGGTTGAATTTAATCAGTGTCCAGACCTTTCTTTGGTGCATTTGTCATCTGAAAACAAAGAGGATATTTTAAGGTTTAAGTCTTTAAATCCTAGTTTGTTTGATGTGGGGGACAGATTTCATGCCAACATAAACAGACATTTGCTTCCGATTACCGCGGTGACGATGCTATCGGGGGCTAGCAAAGACGGGTGTTTCACAGCAGTCTGCGTAATTATGAGGGACGTTTTGTTGACATTTTCCAGAGGCTGATTTGGGGAATAACTGGAAAGAGTCAGAGCCCATGGAGGAGAGAAGAAGCTGCCCCCTTCGTTTCATCAACACAGAGTTGGTTTTCCTTAATCTGTACACCTCCGCTGGCAGACTGTAAACTGACCCCAGCTGTGTGTGTGTGTGTGTGTGTGTGTGTGTGTGTGTGTGTGTGTGCGTGCGTGCGTGCGTGCGTGCGTGTGTGTGTGTGTGTGTGTGTGTGTGTGTGTGTGTGTGTGTGTGTGTGTGTGCGTGTGTGTGTGTGTGTGTGTGTGTGTGTGTGTCCGCTGGCACACACTTGCGTGCATTTGTGCGTGCGTGTGTCACTGACCACATCAGTGAAGTAGGTTTTAAGGACTGGCCCTGCAGTGCCCCAACATGAATGGGGACCTTTACTGAAGTGCTGACTAGGATCTGTGTTGGTCTTACATGTGGTCTCTGACCCTGGTTTCAAACAGGGGCTGAAAGGAAAACAGGACGTGTAAACCGTTTGACTCGGACCGGTGTTCACGTGACTGAAAGTAAGGCGTTTAGTGTTTTGTAGAGCCGTGGGCAAGCCCAGACATGTAGGTGAAAAAACAGGGCAACGTTTGGCTTTTACAATGGCCTCATTGCAGCACATTGACCTGTGTGTTGACCTGGGAAGATATCTTACTGTGAACAAAGGATGCAAAATTACATTATTATGTCAATCTAAATCTAACTATAATTTAAAGGTACAGTGTACAGTAGGGTGAGTGATTATTTTCGTTTAAAATAAGTGTTAAATGCTCTGTATTCTGATATTACTCATTGCTATAAGTGTTTGTTCAGTAACAGTGGTATATGGTATTCCCATCTCTTCAGCTCATGCATTCTCAGCTCTTGATACCTGTATACCTATAGCTGTATAGTGTATACAATCAGGAGACAGATTCTATATAGGATATACAGGATGAACAAGTGAAATTGGAAGTAATGACCCAAAGAAACTAGCACAGACAAAATGGAAATGGAACACTATCAAACTGAAGCTGATAAATGGGTACTCTCCTGAAAATGTATTTATGTCTATTAAACAAATACAGTACCGTAGCAATGCATTACTATCAGAATATAGAACATAGTCCTCTGGGGTGGGGGGGGGACATTATTACCTATGTTACACTTCCTCACTAGACATGTAATATCCTGAAATAAGGCTGTTGTCATAAGTAACATGTTATTAAAAATATCTTACCTGAAGTTTTATATCTAAAGTAAAGCATCATGATTGTTTATTCATAGCATTTCCTCTTTGAAATGCAACGCCAGCTTTGTACTGTAACCGGCACTGAGAATTAACATAGAGCTTACAACTTCAAATGTTTCCACTAGAACCAGCTGTGTGTGTAAAATGCATATTCAACAATCTTTTAAATTCTCAGTGATACAGTTTAGCCTGCAGGGCAATCTGCACATTTGACAGCTTTGAAGATAACAGAAACATGACATTCTATTATTTGCATTTAACATTTTGAATGTCTAACTATCCCGAAATTAAGTGTTTGAAAACAACATTTAACATTTTAAGAAACTGTGACATTTTCTTATGGTTTTTCCTTTCATTTGTTCTTTTTACAAAGAAACCAATCCAATCCTGAATGAACCTAAAAAGTTGAGACACACAGAGAAGGACAGCAATGGTCATTTTCACCAACGTTTCACCGCAAACTCCCACTCAACTTCCTCCTGTAAAGCCGTGACCTCTGTAGCGTGGGGAAAGCTTCTTGAAATAGTGAGGCTTCTTTTTCCCTTTGCTACTGAAATAACACTACGTACTATAGCAAAGTCTAGTTTAAATACGGTTCAGGGGGAGTTTTCCTTTGGAAAGAATAACAAATGGCATTAGAGGCCATTAGTCTCTGTCTAGCATGTGACAGAGAACCTCTGTGCGAATCTCTGAATGAAGTGTGGAGCACAGCCGGCCCACTCTGAGCCTCGTGTCCTAATTGGGTGATGAAAACAAGGAAATCACCCTGGTTGTGTTTGTTTTGGGCTTTAAAGGTTTTAAGTTTAAAGTCGGAGGTCCATGTACGTCACCGGGGCAGGAAGGAACCTGGCCTTTGGTTCCACTATAGAGACAGACAGAGCAATGAACTTCACATGGATGTCAACAGCTGTGCGTGCGTGTGTGTGTGTGTGTGTGTGTGTGTGTGTGTGTGTGTGTGTCTATGTCTGTGTGTGTGCGTGTGCGTGCATGTGTGCTTGCTTGCACATTTGTGGGAAACATTGGGTTCCATGGCAACTGGATCATACAGTAAATGACTATAGCGTACTGTAAATGACCTCTGGCCTTAAAAGAGAGGGAGAAAATATGTCAAAGAGGCCTTTATTAAATCTGTCAAAAAGGTCTTTATTATATTTGGGTTACAGACATTACAAAACACAGGTGTTTTATAATGTCTGCACAACATTTTAACTTTTACCAAAAAAAAAAACCGGTCTGAGGGATATACCAGTAACATATTTTATTTTTGTATTATTTGTTTTACCTCTGACCTTCATTAATGATGCTTTCCTCTCATGGCTAGAGGAAAGGGTGGGGGGTTATTTGCCAGCCTTATAGGACATAGCTCTACCCACAGACTGTTTGGTAGAGGGTTTCAACAACTCAGGATGCTCAAAACGGAGGCAAAAGGGTGGCCAAAGTATTGTGCGGTCTCTGCTATAATTGGCAGCCAGAGATGCTGTTAATTATAGAGAGTACAGATATCCTTATTGTACCACAAAGACATACAGTATATGCCCCTTTAATATTGTTGTCCTTGTATTCTCCCCTTTAATTGTGGACATGAATACATCGTTAAAGTGTGTGTGTGTGTGTGTGTGTGTGTGTGTGTGTGCGTGCGTGCGTGCGTGTGTGTGTGTGTGTGTGTGTGTGTGTGTGTGTGTATTGTTTATGTGACACAGAGCATCAGCTGTGTGAGCTCTCCCTGTCAGATCTCATCAGCTTTGTGTGGTGTCTGGTGTGTTTGTATCATGGTGTGCTTGCTGTTGCTGTATCATGCGGACGGACAGCTACACAGTGACATTCATATTCATTCAGAGACCACAAATTGCCATTAGCGGTCTGCTCGCGGATTCTGGGGGACTACAGTTGTAGTCCGCATAAACGCCACGCGTCCATGTTGTCCCCGTGACTATCGTGTGTCTGAGACAGTCAGACACACACAGACAAAGTGTACATTTTGACCGACGGCAGACACTGACCTCGTCTAACCCTGGATAACCATACATGGAGAAGACTGGATCATCACCTATAGATCAGCATATATCGAGCCAGGCCAGCAACTCTACGTCTGACCTCAAACCCTTAGATCTCCACATATGGATCTGACCTGTTCTGACAGTCCATAATGTTGATCTGACCTCATCAAACCCTGCACACTCAAGACACGCTCCATATGGTCAGCATAGAATTATTTCCATATGTTGATCTGAACCACCCCCCCCCCTCCCCCCATGACAAAGCGACAGTGCCCGCCCAGCAGTTTGCCGTCTGCCGCCACCCAGGCGGATGCGTGCGCGCGATCTCGCTTCTCGCCCTCAGGGCGCCTTACTGGTAAAATAAATGAAAATAAGTAATATATATACATAGCCTATATACCGTACAGTATATTAGCACCTTTCTAATGTGTCCTCCCAGGCTCCCACCGCCATAGCATGCACCTCGTTTGTTATACAGGTCAACGATTCAACACAAAAGCCTCAGGAGGTGATTTAAATAAACATCGGCTTCTGGATGGAGCTTGATATACCGTATGATTGCGTGTTTATTTACGTGATTTATGCCGGGTCCCTTTCTCCTGCCCATTCTAAAGTTCATGTAGGGAACGTGAAGACCTTTCATCTCCGTGTGGTTAAATGAAGTGGTTTAACGTAGCACATAATGAGGAGGTGAGAGGAACGAGAGGCCATCATCCACGCCGAACGTCGGGGACACATCTGTCAAACTCTTTAACCTGTACTTAGCATGAGGCCCTCGGCCCCCGAACCGCACGGCTGAAAAACGCTTCCCCGAACCTATACACAGTATGATTAATACCAAACCCAAATCAGCTCGTACCGCTCGTTCCCACTATAGCGACACACAGCTGGGCCCGCTCTCAGACCGCATCTCTCTAGTAGACTACCCTGTAATTATCAAAACATAACATGGGCCCCAAACAATTTAGCCTTTCCTTCCATAACCCCCGCACCAATTAGACTCCGATGCTGGGGATGTCATCTGGAGAAGCCCGCTGTATTTCCTCCACCGCGGTTATGAACGACCCGGGAATTGGAATCGATTCGCCTGCCGGCATGCATGTTGAAATTTATAGTTATTTGCCACTTAGGGAAGATGGACTGGTGCTGCTGCAAGGGCTGATGGGATGGTTGCAGTGAATCTTCAGGGTTCCTCGCTGTGAATAGGTTACTAGACTGGCTTACAGGGGAATACCATGCAGTTCTGGCTCATTCTCCTCCTGGTCACACCTATATTTGGGTTGCAAAAGATAATTGAACTCAATTTAATCTATTATCAAATAGACATTTGATAGATTATCGACAATCGATAATTTAATACACAGTCCTAATTTGTCATGTGACGAATAGCAAAAGCAGCCCGTATACACACACTTTATTCTAAACATTTTTGTATAAATACGGACGTGCCCAAAATAGGGATGCCAGGTTGATAGTGAATGATCACTCACTGTGGCTTTTACTTTGGAGACTTGAAAGTAGCAGGAACTTAAGGCCTATTCATAGTCTGCTTTTTCGGTGGTGAGGTGACCACCGCCTCTCCGGTGGTGAGCTGACCACCGGAGCTGAAATAACGCTGAGCGGTGGTGAGTAAAAACAGAGAGAAGGGCTGGAGCGGTGGCGGTGGTTTTGCTTAAGATTCCTTTAAATCTAGTTTTCTGACTCACCTGAGTCACCTCTCCCCATCTCTCACGACAAGCCTTCGTCAGCACGGCATGGTGATGTGCTGAGTGGGAGTTCAGTATTAAAACAATACAACTAACTATAGCTAACAAATGATGCCTTCCCTCTGCAGGGAAATCTATCAAGAAGTATTTAGAGAAGAGGCGAAATTGCTCACCGTTGGCCTTCATTTAGGGAAAATGGCATATTTTCAAATTGTTCCATGCGAAAGGTTCATACTGTACAACAAAGCCTTTAGTCCGACAGTGACTTTGCAGACGGTAAACAAACAAGATGGGTGGAACTCATTGTGCTACAGGAGAAGCAGATTTGACTCATGTCATGTGTACAATGACGTCTTCTATTTTACATGGCAGAATGAAATTAATCAACGAATCACAGATCCTCTGGACATCTGGACAGTAAGCAGGGGGTGTCAGTCACTGGACTTTAGTCACGCACGCACACACACACACACACACACACACACAACAGTTGTGTGGTAGATTAATGAAGTTTCCTCTGCTGAAGAATTCCGTGTTTAATATTATAAAACCACAGCAGGCGGTTCCTACAGGAGCATCTGGCCTCTCCATGGATGCCTGCCTGGCAGGGTGGACATGACATCACAATAACTGTCGCAACGCTGCAGGACAACAGCGGGGGAACAGACAGACAGATGAAGTTCCCACACATTTCACTGATGTGACGCGGGGAACTGAAAAAGATAGAATGCGGACTAGACCAGTGTTCATTTCAATGACATTTTATTCAAAAGACTATATGACTAAAACTAAAAAAAAAAAAAAATCTGAATTAACACTGGACTAGACTCAACATTGAAAACGGGCAATGTTGCCTGAAAACAAATTAAATATATAATGATAAAAGGGCACCTGCCCCATATGGCACACCCCAAGACCCTGTCAACTGGTGGGGATATTCAGTAATTATGATTCGGTCATCATGAACATGGGTGTGCAAATATAGCCATCCTCTGAAGCCAAATCTGATGTCAAAGGCTCCTGACCAAGCAGTATCTCACAATAATTAAACTTTAACTATAGAGCGTCGCAGTCCCGCCCCCTACCAGGGCCCAGGAAATTATTCTCCGTTCACTTTCCTCATAGACATTTCAAAAAGTATTTATTTGAAGACGTTTACGCCGCGGACAAAGCCAACTCAAAGCCAATACGGACAACAAACACATTTTTTGGGGCCGAACAAATAATTAGAATTGAAGAAAAAAACGGCAGTTTTTCTTCTTTGTAACTATTTGTTTGGTCCAAAATATTGCGTTTGTTGTCATGAGTTGTCTTGTCACGACTCGAGCTGGCTTTGTCCGCGGCGTAACCGCCTTTAAATAAATACCGTTTGAAAAATGCATTGGGAATCATTTCCTGGGCCTGGCGTCGTCATGGAAGGGGGTGGGACTGCGGCCTACCACCTGGAGCATTGAAAACGGAAGGAGGCAAACGGCCTCATTATCAGAGCCATTATGATGTAAATGAGGTAAAGGTGTACAGTACCTCCTATAATGCTTATTACACCTGGAGGCATCACCAACACGCTTCTCAAGCACCATGCTTGTTCCTGTAGGACAATTCCCAAAGAATAGAATGCTTTCAAAATCCAACCCTATACTTAATAACTCCACTTCACATTTCCCAAAATGCAAAACACTGATTTTTATAAATTCATTAATAGTACTATACGGCTCCCCCCAACACACTCACCCATGGTGATGTATCATGCATTTAGTATTCAGGTAGTTTTTGATGCTCATTATTCTTTCAACGTTTTCCATCTCATCCCTATCAGAGGGTTCTTCTGCCAAATGACAATAAGATTTAGAAATTAATCACTCACCTTCTGTATGTGGCATTTCTGATATTCAAAATTATTCTGTGAGTTTTAGTGCAATATTTTGAAAGTGTCTCTTTGCTGGCAGTTACAAATACCCAATTAAAAATAGATATTTATTTATTTTTATTTTAAGAAACACATAAAAAGTTGTCACGAAGGTAAAGTTAAATAACTTTGGTATATGAAAAAAAAACTAAACATGTCCATCACATATGTGGCAACATAAAATGAAAACGATGAAAATACAAAACTAAAACTACTGTACAAAGGACACATCTTTTGGACATTCTTTTCCCTTTCATTAAACAAAATAAATATCCAATAGGCTCTCCACAATGTCCAATGTGCTTGGAAGTACTTTGGGTTCGTTAGGTGGTTGATTGGACACAGGTGTTGAAGACTCCATCGACGCAGAGTCCAACTGATCATGGTTTTTATCTCGATCTTCACAAGAATCTTTGGTAGAAAGAAGTATAAAGAATAAACCAAAAGAAAATATTTACACATCAGTCACGTTAACCAAGCAGTTCAGCGGTGTACTGTGAATGTTTTATACTCCACAGATCCATTCATTGGGGAGAACAGGAGTTAAAACTATAGTAATCAAAATAGGCTTTCCTCCTTTTGAGGAGAAGCTAGGGCCAGGAACCAAACTAGGTCCAAACCTAGAGCAGTATGGCTGAGTAATGGAAATAAGTTAGCGTTTTCCTCACTTTCAATGAATATGTAGCCTATTTCTTTGTGATGTATATGACCTATAATGTTTGTGTGCGTGCGTGTGCGTGCGTGCGTGCGAGTGAACGAGAATTAAATCATATAAAAATACAAAATCATTACCTGAAATGCTGAAGAGCGTTTAATTTGAAATGACCGTACGGGAAGTGGCCAATCAGATTGTTTAATGTGACAGAGTAGCAGGCCACGTACAGTAGCAACCGTTTCCCTCCCAAATATTATTACACTTTTAAACCAGCCATTGTTGTATAGATATAATGAATCAAGACTGAGCAACATGGCCCATTTCTTGCTTAAATTCAATCAGACAATGTTTTTTTGGTTGGATTCACCATATTCTTTCAGCGCAAGCATTTTTGGTCCCATAGTCTGGAGGGATGATTGCTCTGCGACTGGTTTGTCCGTTACTAGGCCAACCGGGCCAACCAATGCTGTAACTTCATCACTCATTGACAGATTCAATCTGTCAAAGGTCCCTGCACACTGCTGCGTTTTTTTGACCTGAATATCGGAGCGAATTTCGGATGTTTTTTTTCCACCCTTTTCTTATTTATTTTTTTGAAAAACGCACCAGTCTGCATGGACCTGATCCAAGCTCCTTAAGATTCCATGTATATAGGACTGGTCCGTGGTTCATCCAAAAAAGGTCCTTGAATAAAAACGGACGCTATATCTGTTCTTCCAGATACTCTCAGCCCATGTGGCACCTGACCTCTCAGAGGATGGGATAGAATAATTGTTCTTTAGATAACACTGTTTTAGTCACTCCAGGGGGCCTTATGCACATACTGTACGTCATGTCTATTGAAGGCACTCGGAGTGGACTATACAGGTAAACCCACAGCAGCCTGATCCGTCAGGAAGATTTATTCACTTCTGACTTTCTATCATCCAATTAGTGAAAGGACAACACAGGAAGCTCAGCCTGATCTCATTCATTCCCGATGGAACCGGACAGGAAACGGCTGGGGGGGGGTTGATTGGGGTTGGCGGCGGTGGTGGTGGTGGTGGTGGTGGGGTGGTGAGGGGGGGGGGGGGATGCTGAGCTTCGTTTCTCACTGTCCTCGTGGGATTCCGGTCGGAAAAACCGGCAGAGACACGGGTTTTGAGATCAGTCCCAGTCGTCTTTGCAGACACAGTCACACTCCTCGTGGTGCTCCAAGGCCACGTCAGTCATGGTCTTCTGCAGGCCTCGTACGCCACTCCTGTGTTTCAGCAGCAGAACCTGTGGCACAAACAGAGGCAATAATAGTCAAAGTTTGAGACTACTTGGTTGCACTATGTGCTGAAACGGCCCAATGTATGCTGCCAACTTTGCATGATGGAGTATAAATTAAGCTTCGCTTCGCTTTACTTCGGTCTTATTCCGTCCAAATTGGTAAATATGGTTTGAAGTCAAATGCATTGCAGGAAATAGACAAAGAACATAAACTTCAAAGATCAAAGATTATCCTCAAGCACTTCATGGGCTAGTCAAAAAAGTCTCCAAAGAAATGCTCAACAACTAAAATGAAAATGCCTCTTTCAAATGAATTCAATGTTCATGTGGAGCAATCATCACTTCATGTAAGAGCCGATGTTGTCATCTCCTTTTCCCAGGACTGCAGAATGGAGAACAGCGCGGCCCCCTTTGTCGCTCCTACCTCGTGGTATTTCTTGGTGACCCTGGTGGGGACGCACTGGCAGTCGAAGCAGCGATGGGCGCAGCAGGCACAGTTCCCGCCGCAGCGCTTCACCAGGAGACAGCTCGGCCAGAAGATGACGTCGGTCCTCCGGAGCTCCTCGCGCAGGGCCACGGAGAAGTTGCGGGGCGTGCAGCTGTAGAGTCGCACCTCCTCTCTCAACAGGTTGAGGTCGGCTCCAACTTCAAAGACCCCCCCCGGGAGAAAGAAATCGTTAAAAATCACCTGGAATCACCCATTCACAGAATTCAATTCACAATTTGTCCCGTCATAATTACTGTAGTTGTTATCTTGCTTTTTTTTGAGGACCGCTAGCACCTCCTAGGCTATATGTCCAGCTTTGAGGGTTTGTGTAAACACAAACAATGAATGGCCAGCTTTGAGTGTTTGTGCAAACACAAACATTGAATGCTATTGACAAAAATCCGTACTGCGGGTACAAAGGGTGATCGGGCTTTCGCCATCCGAGCACCAAAGCTCTGGAATGAGCTTCCAGAATTAATTCGCCTCACTGACTCCCTCACACGTTTTAAATCCTATTTGTCTCAAAAAGCATTCCTATAAATAACGGTTTTTGTTTCCCCCTGCCTTTTACTGATCTTGTGTTATCTTGATTTGTTTAATGTTTGGGTATTTCTTGTTTATCACATTCATGATAGATCATGTCACTTATTTGTTTCTCTATTTATTATTCCTGTGCAGCACTTTGTGGCTCATGCCTAGAAAGGTGCTATATAAATAAAGTTATTATTAAATAAAATAGACATTAGTCATTAATGAATAGCCAGTTTTGAGTGTCTGTGTAAACACAAACATTGTGTAAAACATTGTGTAAACACAAACATTGTGCAAAACATTGTGTAAACGCAAACATTGAAGACAAAAGTGAGGACGCAAATTGTGATTGGCCGTGATTGGCAAATTGTGATTGAAGAGCTCCCCCCTCACTTAAATAATGAATTAACTCCACCAGCTGCACAGGGAAAATGTAACCATCTTGAAATAAACAAGACATTTAGATAGATATATAGATTTCTGACCCTGTAAATATATTTGGCCACTCAAACATATTGTACATTGTACTGCACATTATGTTATATATATTTTTTAAACATACGTTTCTATTCTGTATTCTATACTGTATGTCCTATATACATACCTCTGGCTTTCTTGTTATGGATGAAGGACTTCCCCAGGACATGCCAGCTGGGTTTGTACAGCTCCTCCATGTCCAACTGCCATCGCTCTGGCTCCAGGTACTTGAGGACCTCTTCCACTGTGCCTAAACTCGCCACGGCCGTCGACAGATCCTCCACATTCTGCTGGGAGGAAGGAAGCCCTGCTGGTACCTCTGGCTCTGACATGCTCTGCACCACAAGCAGACAGAGAGAGAGAGAGAGAGAGAGAGAGAGAGAGAGAGAGAGAGAGAGAGAGAGAGAGAGAGAGAGGGGAGAATATAAGTTTTATAATCAGAAAGGCAGAACTTAAGAGCCCAAACTTCCGCCTTTATTGATAGTAGGTAGTGGAGCTACAGGAAACGGGGAGAGCGAGAGACACACAGCAAAGGTCGGGATCAGGATTCGAACCCACAACGCGCCGTCAGAGGCTGCATCAGAGCCTATATGGCCCTCATTTATCAACCGTGCGTACGCCAAAATATGGGGTGCAGGTCTTTTTTCCGACAGCATATTGATCCGAAACCTCAATCCTAACCTAACCCTAACCGCAAGCATTAAATTACCGGCATTTAACATTTCCGCCCAAAGCTTGAAATTGAACTTGACAAAGTTCAAAACTCACGTCTGGTCGGGAGCTGTCGTACGTTTTGTCCTCACCTGTCTTTCTGTCGTAGAACAGCGGAGCAGCATTGTTTGACCAGCTGAGAGGCTGTCACAGGCATCTAAACGTATGTTTTCACTCCTAAAATGTATTAAACTAATAATAATAATTTGCAGTGCTGCAGCTTTAGCTTTTCTTTTCGCAGATAAGTAAGTCTACTGTCTTTCTCACGTCTCGTCCTTTTAATTAAGGATAAACCTGACGCACTCGAATGCCACTAAATGTGACATGCTGACAGTGTCGAGGCAGCAAAGTGGGGACCGCATCTTTTTTTGTCATATGGAAATCACGGGGTGCCAACTTAATTCACAGACCTCCACCACTGTCTACAGCCTACCACCAGTACCACATAAGGTTTAGGCTGCGAGGCATGCAGCCTGATATACAGTAATGTCATAAACGTGCATGCAGGTCACGACTGTGACAGAGACAGACAGAACAGGAGCGGAGGAGGAGATGCAGAGTTGCAAAACAGCATTTGTCACGGGCTGAAACTCATTCCAATGACGTGAGCAATGTTGTTTAATTAATGCTTCACATAATCACAGGTTCAGGTTTTCATTCACTAAACTTGTTGTATATTAAATGAATAAACATTTTAATCATTTTATATACAACTAACAACACACAGTGAACGTTGCTTGCAAATTGCGATATGTGCGTGCGGGGGGGGTGAGGAGCAAGGGAGGCAGCAAGGGAAGCGAAGCGAGAGGAGAAACAGACAGCTTTATTTAATTCATGCAGGTTTATTTATTTAAGATACAACAAGTTGCAAGTTGCGTTTGCGTGCGTGCGTCTGTGTGTGTATGAGAAAGGGGGCAGAAAGGCAAGCCAAAGGGTAACGCATGGTTTCAAAATCGTATCGCCGTTGTTCCTGTCGCAAAAACGAGGGCGAGGCTTGATTTCATAGGGCGTGCCAGATAGATTTCAGCCGTCATATTTATTAACGTCGGAAACGAAATTAAGGAAGGATCAGCTGTTTGCGATCACTCTATAAATGCCGTGGGGACGTGGGTGTACTACGAAACCTACACTAGAATCTGTGGCAGATTTTTACACTCAATTGATAAATGAGGGCCTATATGTGGTTTGTGCCTGGACCGCTCTCACCCAGAGAGACTTGTATTAATGAGCGAGCAACGTCCCCTGTGAGGTTGCTCTGTTCAGTCTGTTGTACAAGCTGACCTTTCAGGTCACAGCAGGCAGCCACGGACTACCTCGACACCTGTGGGAATTACTGTAATAACAAGGGGATTTAAAAGACCTAATCTGCTGCACCCGGCTGTGTGATGCCCAGTGAGTCCCAGATGTCAACATGTCTCCATCTCTCCGTCACCTTTAGGGAGAGAGAGAGAGATATAATCCCTCCATTCTCTTCACTCAAGAGGACACACTCCATGCCGAAACCCTCAGTCAGGGTTGTTTGCATGGATAAATGTTGCTAAATTGGCAGAGGGACTCTTTTCTTTGATAGAAAAAATATACTATTTGATTGACACGTACAAGGCGTCATGGGAGCATGAGCAGAGAGAAAGCAGGTTGTTTGATCATCGAAAATATGACGCACTTCAGCTGAGCCCGGAAGCCTTTTGGAGGAACAATTGCGTAGAAGAGAAACAGATTCTTGGAAGATTACAGTGTGTCTAGGAAACTATTACAACTAAATTCAACATCAACCAAAAGTAATGGAGGAATAACAAACATGTGTATAGCAAGGCATTGTCGGAGTTTGGGGTTCACTTCCATTCCCTGTGTAGCTCAATATGTAGAGCATGTAACTATTACTGCTAGAACTATTTGATTCTCTCTGGGTCCACCTACACCAGGGATGTCAAACTCAAATACACGGTGGGCCAAAATAAAGAAATTGATAGAAGTCAAGGGCCGGACTGCGTTTCAACACACGAGCACCGCGGTCAGGAGGACGTCCCAGGCAAATAGCAAAAAAAGTTAATGCATTTAAAACTGAAAATGCATTATTATTAAGCTCAGTTTCCTGTTCTATGATCGTCACAAAGCAGGACTTGTAGTATTACGGTGGTCCGTGCAATATACCAGAGGGCCATTCACGGGCCTGATTTGGCCCCCGGGCCTTGAGTTTGACATGACCTACACCTACAATATGTTACACCTGGAATGCATACATTGATGTTCAAATCATTAAGAGACGTTCCGTTAAGGCTGCCATCGAGTCATCTTTGGGGATGATTAACTCCTGTGGGTTGTGGGTCACTCGGGAGGACAGATGTTTGTTTTTATTAGGATGACGACCATGGAGAAGAAATGACCGGAGCACTTTGAGCCGCCACACAGCATAGAACACAGAGAAAGCAAGTGGAAAACCACAAGATATTTCAGCTCAATCTGACTCAGGAGAGGGACAGGGTTAAGTTATCAGAGTGATCATGTTCCTGTGAGCTGTCATTGTCACTGCAAATAATAGCCACCAAACAGGAACTAACATTCACACTCTGTGACAACATAATTCCATGCAATAGGCTACATTCGGAAATTACAGTCAGTCAGCACTCCTTCCCACTCCAAACCTCACCTCAGAGCTGGCACTGAATACTAAGAAAAGAACAGACCCAGCTACACCACAGGCCAGAAAACGACAGTTCGTGACAGCAGCATGTTGGAACAAAGATCTCTGACCAACTCTGATGATGCTGCTGCCACATACAAACCACTTTGCATGATGTGTTATGGCTCATTTTGCACGCCATCTACCGACATGAAAAGCCCCACGTTGTTTGATATTGCAATATTAATAGAAAATATTGTCAGTCTGACAGTATGATCGAACAACACAGTTTGAAATAAGGCTCAGAAGACGTTACAGGATCTCCTCCAGGGGCAGAGCTGTGAGGAACGCACTGTGATTCCTATTAGACGAAAGTCTTGGCAGAGTCCTGAACGAGAGGCCTGGAGACCGTTAACAGCTTGAAAACGTTGACGGAAACAGCACTGCAGGCCTGGCTTCAGAGCCTCAGATGCGGCAGCCAAAGCGCCCATTTGGAGACGGATCAAAATGCTGTCCATAACGCTGTAAGTAGGAGATGGGAGCTCCCACATAAGCTATTTAGGAACAATGCACTTAAAATTAGACCACCGTGTCTAACCGCTGGCCTGGAGTCAGTGAAATTGTAAGGTTTGACAGAAAGATGATGGACACAACACATAACTATGGAAAGGAAAGAACAACTGGAGATCAGTGATGGGTTCGAAGCGATGTTTTTTTTTTTTTATCTGGCTGAATAGATACTTTTAATCCATCAGATTGCCACTAGAGGGGTGTCAGAGTTTCTATGGGGGGCATTAAGCTGCAGATGTTCATCAGGATCATAACCATGTGTCCACTAAAAACACCCAGCATGGCAGCTGTGATCCTGACACGATCATTAATGCACATTTCTAAATGGCTTCAGTGGTCTCATTTTACTCTTAATGTCAAGTAAACCGTTCCCATGTGTCTCTCTCTATAATAGCGTATAGGCCTGTTAATGAATTGTTTGAAGTACAAATTAACATTTAGAAGGAAGACACTATTCTTCAAATGAATGCCAAGATAAAGTTTATGTTGACCGACCCAGGTCTTTTTCCAACACACCACTCGTAGTGTACGTGTGCAAAAGGTCATGCTCACAGGTTAAAAATGGTATAATTGATGTAGCGATTGAAGTCAAGTAGGCCTACCAGTGGGCACTGGACTGCTCGGGAGTGATACAAGCATGCCCCACCCCGTTATAAAACACCCTATAAAGTACCCGTTGTACCCGTCTGTATATCGTGTCCCCTTTATGCCCATGCAGTTCTGTGCCATTCATGGCCAGGCCACAATTTGAACACACTTCATATTATGCGGTCTTGCTGTTTTATTTATATTGTATTGTACAGTCTGTCCCCTTTTATGCTCATATGGTTCCCTGATGTCATCAGTATATATATATGGACGTGTGTGTTCTGGACAACCAGATCTCTATGGCCATCATTGTCGGATCAGCGGTTCTGGACCACGGCCTATCCGACCGCCTCTCACGCTGAGCCAATCGGGAAAAGAATGTCACAGTACAACACAGTAGGCCTACACTAACCTGGGCACCATTTCATTTCGGTATATGATCCGGGCGGGAGCGGATGATATCGCTACGTCATGTTGTAGTATTGTTTTGTAGTCGACAGGCAGGAACAACAAACCCGAACTTCCTTTTCCCTCAAACCGATTTTTCTCAATAAAAGCTGCAGGCTATGAGAGCTTTTATTGTTATTCTTCCGGTTTGAGGGAAAAGGAAGTTTGCGTTTGTTGTTCCTGCCTGTCGACTACAAAACAATACTACAACATGACGTAACGATATCATCCGCTCCCGAGTGGATCATATAACGAAATGAAACAGAGACCAGGCTTTCCTCCGAGGTGGTGGAAAGCCTCGTGGGCAAGGTTAGGCCTACACAGATCATCAGTTTGAATCTTTGCTTGCTTACAGATTTGTTTCACTGGGAATTAGAAGGGGTTCAGTGTCTTGAGCAAATCACTGAAGTTCTGATCTACAGTATGACAATGCATGTTAAACAATAATCAATGAAAGCAGATCTGCCAAAACCATGACATTACAATAAACAAACAGCACTGACACATGAGATGTCCTGAGATTAGGTTCGTATTTTTACATTGCAACTTCGCCATCTTCAATAGACTTTTATCTCTGTAACTGACATTCATCTCATCTTTAACCCCTTGAAAAACCAAAACAGATTTTG
The DNA here is from genome assembly GCF_963924005.1 of Protomyctophum bolini. Taxonomy (NCBI): domain Eukaryota; kingdom Metazoa; phylum Chordata; class Actinopteri; order Myctophiformes; family Myctophidae; genus Protomyctophum; species Protomyctophum bolini. The sequence continues at coordinate 7,664,059 of NC_137871.1, read as the reverse complement.
TTCTATTCCCCGGACCATCGCTAAAAGGTATTTCCAATTGGATGCAGGCTGTGTGGATCTTTATTAGGAAAAAGAGGAGCGCGTAGCCAGGAGACCTTGTGGTGAGACATTCAGTGCTCAGATGAGAGTCCTGGAATGGCCCGGTTTGAGCCCAGACAACAGTCCAGTTGAAAAATCTGTGGATTGACCTAGACAGGAAGGTGCATCTGAGGTTCCAGTGAAATTGAGCATGGACCTCTTGAGGCAAATAAGAATGGGAGAAAGCTCCCAAATCCAGATGCAACTACAGTTGGTAGAAAGTTTCCCAAACAGGCTCGCCGCCACTATCAAAGGAAAATCCAAGAGGTGTTTCTACTCAGGAATAATTGAAGGGTCTGCACAATATGCAACAGAGGTATTTGCTATCAGAAATGAGTAGCCTTTTGTTCCTACCATTGTTTTACTGGTTACCATATGCAGATGAAAAGATGTTTTCATTACAGTCCTCAAGGCCGTAAAATAAAGGTTTAAAGGGTGACAGGGTGTTCAGATTTTAGTCAGCCAGACAGCCACTTTATGTGCAGCAGTGGAAAATACTGTATTCATGAGCATGCATTCATCTTTCACAGGACTGCAAATATACATTTGATGAGGGATAACCGTTGGCAAGGACAAAAAGCAGTTAGGTACATTAGTGTGTACGTACAGTATGATAATCATATCGCCAAGCTGTTACAGTAGGCAGAATTTTTTGTAATTATTTTCATTTGTTTCCAACTGTGACTTTGTTTGCAACGCGTGTGCTTTTATTGTGGTCTGGCATTTCCTTTCAACAGCATGTTTTGTGGAAAAATCACAGTGACTGGGGAGTACTGATCTATGTCTCATCACTGTAGCCCAAGTTAGTCTACAAATGTAATGTTTTTGGATTATTTCAATCACTTATATTTAATTTACTTTTAAGTACAGGTCATTGTCGTGTATATATATCACAATAATATTAGTTTAACATTTCTAGGTGAAAGATTTAAGTTGTTGTGGTTTATGTCCATTTGTCTAGGAGTTCACGTTGGTTCCTACCCTACTTTGTTTTAAAATGGACACGCATGAGTGTAACAGCTCACTAGGGTGGCGTGCTACAGAACATGTATGAGTGTAACAGCTCACTAGGGTGGCGTGCTACAGAACATGTATGAGTGTAACAGCTCACCAGGGTGGCGTGCTACAGTGCATTTATGCGTCTAACGGCTCACTAGGGTGGCGTGCAAGCAAAGGAGTGAAGTCCAATGTCTTGCTGTTTTGGTGTTGATTAAAGAAGGAGCATCCAAAGAGAAACTTCAGACTGCTTATTTATTCACCGCACGCAAGAAGGCCAAATCAAGGGAAAAAAAATAGGGTTATACAACTTACATCACCATCAACTCCCCACCTTCCACCCCCACCATCCTATATGGGCCTAGTTTACAAGGGTGGTGATTACCTCGTTGTCCGTTGCCTTTATTCTCTCAAGGCGCGGCCACACGGATGTATTTATGGAGGACCAAAATGGAAGGTTCATCCCACTGTGTTGAGATGACAACTCCAAAATAGCCCCGGGAGCCCTTCTTGCAAAACAATATCCAACTGCTTCACACGGAGCACAAAACCACTTCCCTGCAACCAGAAAAACCTCGAAGGAAGCGACGAGGTCCACTGTGCGTGAAAAGCCCTTTTTTGTTTCGCAAAAACCCACACACTGTAATTGAGGTCGATGTATAAAAACAGGCCTCCAGTTTTTTTTTACCGTGCCAGCTTTGAGACTCGTTAGGGGCGCTGCGAGGGCTCTGCCATCTGCTCTCCCCCCCTTCCTTCAATGCCCCTGACTAACAGGCTTGCATCACATCCTCTCTGCTCACTTCACTATTTAAGACATTGAAGCTCATTGCCCGTGATGACCGATGAGTGACTTTGAGTGAATTTGACAGATTTGGGGTGTGCCAGCAGAGCTGACCAGCCATACCGAGGGTCAGTTCAGGCGAGGGGGGGGGGGGGGGGAACCTGTGTTACATGTCCTTGACTAACACTGGCCCTCAGTTTGCTGGTCTAAATAAAGCAAAAAAACTGCTCTAAAAAAAATGGCACAGAATCCAGTTACAATAAGCAACTTGCAATTGACTGTATAAATGTCTTGAATAAAATGAACAGTGACAGAGCGGGTAGTGTGTGTGTGTGTGTGTGTGTGTGTGTGTGTGTGTGCCCATGCTGTGTGTGTGCGTTCGGGCAGGATTACCGGGGTCAGCTGCCAGAGAGTGACATTTGTTCAGCTTGTGTCGTGCCCACAGTCCCCATTCCGACAGACCTCATCTCTTCTCGCCGAGTGCTTTAACAACCTCCTTGCTTCAGCTGTTTACTGTAGCCTTTTCCTTTCAAAATGACACACACACACACACACACACACACACACACACACACACACACACACACACACACACACACACACACACACACACACACACACACACACACACACACACACACACACACACACACACACACACACACACACACACACACACACACACACACACACACACACACACACACACACACACACACACACACACACACACACACACACGCCAAAGCCCCCACTGCTTCTGGCCCAGTTTTAATGGAAGTGGTGAAGAAGAGGAATTACTGTAGGGTTTATGTTTAAACCCCTGCGTGGCATGGGCCTGCAGTCACTGCTGGCAGCACGCTGTGCTAGCGTAGTGTAGCATATGCTGCAGTACCGTAAGGGCACGATTGTAAGCATGAAGCCATCTGAACCAAGAGAGGCCAAAGAACTCCTTTACGCCTCATAATCTCACCTTTTCCTCATTTATCTCTCTCTCTGTCTCTCACTCCTCTGTCTCTCTCTATCTGTGTCATGGTCTCTCTCTCTCTCTCTTAATCACACCCCCCCCCCCCCCCCCACACTTCAGGGTTGAATTGGTTTCTTGTCGTTTTGACCGAATATCTCTGAACATGTCTGAGAAGTCTAAGGGCCGATTCACACTCCTATTTTACCGCTGTTTCGGCGCTGTAGTGCCGAAATTTCGCCTGGAGGCGTGGTCAATGCTCTTTGGCCACTCAGAATAGCCAAATGGCATTGATCACCTCAAGGTCTCAGGTTAAGTAATAAGACCTGGTACTTAAGACACACAAAATACAGCCCATAGTATTCCTTTAGTCTCATGTGCTAGTATAATTTACGTAAGGTATATGTCACTTTAATGTTCACTGGGTCTGGGGCGCTGCCACACCGATATCATGGCGTTTACCTGGCTGTCGCTAAAGTATGGACGCTGGGCAGAGAGAGGGGGTGAGTGTGGGAGAAGACAATTTCCGCTGAGCGCCGTAAACACACCTTCACCTTTACATCCACGTTTAGGTATATAGCTAAACTAGCCTGGGAACTGTTGTATAACCTTTACGTGTGGCGAGTGAATAAATGGTCAAAACTTACAGCTGGAGTGGACCTGAATTCATTGCGTATATGCACGTCATGCAAGTGTCCTTTTATAGTAACTCTCATGTTTAGCTCCTGGCGGCCGGCCTTTTAAACCGCCGCAACAGCTCTTTCTTCATTAACGAATATAATTAGCTACAATCGCCAGCCTATACACTTAGGCCTGGACGGAAAATCAAGAGTGTACAGAATACAGACAAATTATGCCATGTAAATGAGGCCAATCAGGCCATATACTGTAGGCTACAACAAATAAAACATGTACGCCAATTTCAATTTAACAGCAAAATAAAAATAAATCAAAGTACATTGGTATAGGCCTCTCAACATTAAACACTCTCTTGTGCATGCACGATCTGAGCGCAATCAGCGCAGACTCAGAAGTATACATTTTAACAGCAGGCTGCCACTATGAAAATAAAACACCGGCTCAGACATACAATTCAATTGAATTTCACAACAAGTTGTCTCAAAGACCTACAATAGGCCGCTAAAGCCTTTCAAATGAGGACAATCAGGACATTTCTAGCCTGGCTAATAAGCCAGACTGAATCAGCCGTTGGCAAAAAAAGAAATTGCCTGCCGGCGGATTAGATTCGAGTCTGGCTTATTAGCCAAGCTAGGACATTTCCACATTGGTGACAGTCACAAAGCTCGCGCTTGAACGCCATTTCGCTTGAATCATTAATTAATTAGCATATGAACGAATCAGCTGGCTGCTGCTGCTGCTGCACAGGCACACATGCCCCTTCAGGACGTGTTGGGAGCAAAATCACACGTACAGTAACTAAGTAACTAACTACTAATTTGGAAAACTAACTCGTTACGTTACTCAGTTACCCAAAAAAGAGTATTACCGTTACTTAGAACACTGTTACACCCAACACTGCACAATAAAAATACTGTGGTCATACGAAAAGACAAAAAAGAGACAAAGATAAAGAAAGCCGTCCTTTCATGTCCTACCCATCAAACCCAGGCCTCCATTATGAGACCATATTTCAGAAGGTATCCCTGCTTGATCAGGGGAGATTTACTATATGACATTCAGTCAGTACCATTTACTGCCACCTACTGTACAATATATACCAGTACAGTAGATGTCCTACGGTACTACGCAACAGCAGGATCTAAATGTCATCGATGGAAGTGTAGAAAGACCATCTCCAACCACTTCAGATAGTGCTAGTTATGCATTAACATACAGACTGGCTGAAATACGGTTGAATTCATTAAAATAAGTCCCCGATTGCAGTTTGAATGTCGAGATAAGAAAACGTCTTTTAACAAGAGAGACCACATTCAGGCTTCCATGATACCTCAGGGCTATATACATACTGTATTTAGAAAACTTGTTGAAACACTCACTGCCTCATTGAAAACATACATCTTCCTGAGCGGGGGGGAACTCTGTCAGTGAGGTTCTGCCATGACTTGCTGTGAGTTTGTTGACAATGAAAGCACGAGCGCTCATTCTTACTGAGCCATGCTAGCTGCTCAGATCTCTTAAAACTGGAAGGTTGTTTGGGTTGAGGGAGAACTCTGTGATGTCCTGTAGAAAATACAACACATTCCTCCCCCCCCCCCCCCCCCCCCCTCCTGGTCCTCCCTAAATCACATCCCCCGTTTTATAATCTTACTCCTCTAACTGGCTCTAAAACAGCACCGTCTTAAAATAGACCCTTTTATTCCTTTATACAGTCTGTTATTTCCATGACCGTTACGACTGAGCAGATGCCGATGACTGATATGATGTGTGGTACACGAGGCAATTTCCATGTCCAACAGATTATAGAGTAAGTTTGAGATCAGTGGGATTTAAGTGACACACGTTTTCACAGGAATCCTATATCATTCGATGATAGGATTCCTGTAAATGAGTCGATGAGTCTTTCGTAGGCTGGCGGTGAACTTCCAGCATGAGCTCTCAAGAACACATTGGGTTGTATCAGAATTTCAAAATGGAAGCATGTGTTGAGGATATGTACAGTAACGGTGCTAATCTGGTACAGGTATTGTTCACACATTTTCTTTTAATGCCGATATGCTCGGTTAAGTTTCATCAAAATATAGATACCCCTGTTCAAATATTACTCAACTACAAGTGAAAGTTGCTCAGTCAGACTTGCGAGTTAAAGTACTGGAGCATTCAATTCAATTAAAAAAAACCTTTTTAATATCAATACACTGCTGTATTGAAATGTCGACATTTTCAACGACAGAAGTATCAAAAAACACAAATACTATAGTACTAACGTGCAGATACTCAAAATATTTAGTTAAGTAACAGTACTCAAGTAAATGCACTTTGTTTTACGGTCTGTCCACCGCTCCTGGCCACCTTCACAAAGCCAGGAGCCCACAGATTACTGAGGGGCCCGGTTGTTTACCGAGAGCTTGTCAACAGAAGTGTAACATGACAGGTGAAAACATGGCACTCGTCACTTTGGTTTATCTCTGGGCTTTTGTCAGGGAGTGCAGCAGGACAGAGAGCTGTGTGTGTGTGTGTGTGTGTGTGTGTGTGTGTGTGTGTGTGTGTGTGTGTGTGTGTGTGTGTGTTCTTAAGAATGATGAAAAGAGAGGCAAGAAAGATGAGGAGAAGGAGAGATGAGATTAAGGAAGGGTGAAGCCAAGGGCAGATAGATAGATCTTTGTGTAGTATTAGTCTATTTAAATATGCTCATTTGTTGAAGTACCACCAATTGGGGCACTCAAATCACTCAAAGTCAAGTCTCAGCATAGACTATATAACAACAAAATAATGGACATAGTGACCGTGACACGGTTTGTGCATGTGTTCCCATTTTTAAACACCAAGCTCAATTTTACTGTCACCATCTTGGATATGAACGGCAGTATTCATTCTTATTAATTTATATGTTTTATTTGGGAGGGACAGCGCATGTTTAATGAACACAACACAAACAAAGCTGTGTAAAAATACACCGGATTTAGCAAGAATGCTAGTTTGCATCCATAGACCCCCATTCCCCCAAATATTATCCCTTCTGCTACCAGAAGGGTAGCCAGACCTAACCTAATAACATGCTATGCTTTATCATCACTTTACTCTACTCATCTTTTACTCTAAATTCACGTCACCACATGGAGTCAGCGGCCTAATTGAACTGGACGATGTTACCACTTCTTGGCCGCTGTCCAAATTGCCTGTGTAGCCCTCTGCCCTATACCGAACGACTCTAACTTGGACCATGATATGAACATGTGTAATTGTGTATCGAGGAAGGCTTATTTATGCAACCAGTGGTGTCTCCCCCCCCCGATGGCCATTAGTGGAGAATGCAGGTGTGTAGCTCACTTGTTCGGACTAGTGATGGGAATTATTATTTTCAGTATACTCAGAGTGGTGTAAAGAGTGAGTGGTCGAACCACTCAGTTTGCAGGAGCCTCTCAATAGTTCCCGGAGGTTACGTTGCACTATGCAGCAGAATAGACCATTTGTGATGCATTTAAAAAAAAAAAAAAAAAAGGTAAAACATTCAGATTTGTAGATTCATCATAACATGAGCGTTTCGACCATAGACTGTAAAGAATATGGACAAAGCGTTCTCCGGGTCTAACATGAACGTAAAAGGAAGCCCGTCAGGCGCAACACGAGGCTAGGCCTGAATGGCATCCATCACAAGCACTGCATGTATTAGATTGAAATTAAATGTATGCACTCGTGTTTCAATAATGCAACATGCAACATGTTTACAGTATTTTTAAAGTCGTTAACTTTTAACAGAGAGGAACGCCCCCCCCCCGCACCATCTGATGAACTTCCCAGTGGTCTGATACTATATAGTGCAATTATTAGATTAGATTAGTAGTGTGGTTGCCTCGTTATGCTATTATCAAACATAGACGATATCAATCATATCAGTCTACATTTCCCAATAGGTTATGCATGTAACTAAGGAGCCTGGCCGCCCGCCCCCCCCCCCCATGCCCCCTGCAAACTACCGTGGTACAACAAGCAGCACGCACTCACCACGGGGAGAAGTGAGTAGCGAATGCAGAAGCCGGGTTCCGACGGGAAATACTCGTCCGAGATGAAGCGGATCCTGATCTGACTGCCTTTGGACGTGTGGCCCGCTGGAGCGGACTGGGATCCACACCAACGACCCAGGATGGTGTTCTCGGTCGGGTCCTCGATCTCCACAAAGTCATACCTGGTAGAGAGAGAGAGAGAGAGAGAAACGCACAGAGAGTGAGGAGAGACAGAGCCTATTATAGGAGAACATTGATGTCACATCACAGCACATATTATTCCTTTTGTGTTGAAATGACACCCAGTTAATATAAATTAAATGTCTGTATAGATGTCTGACTCAATGCACTCGCATCACATGCAAGGAGGAAGACCACTGTGAAGGGGTGAATTAAAAGAAAATCTTAATAATGTGCATGTACTGTATGCGGGCGTATCTGTCTGTCTGTCACTATAGAGAGTTCAAGATAACATGTTTACGTCCAGGTTTTTACACGTTAGTCATTCATCCAACGAGTGAGTTGTAGAGCCGTGACACAAACATCCTGTTCATTAAAGTAGATGACATTTCCCAAGGTGTGTTTTTTGTGTCGCACATAACCATATGTGGCATGACATCATGCGATGGTGAAAAAGTTCCCAAAGCTTGGCCCATAATGATGAGGTCAGTTTTGTCCCAGTTAACCCATTCTGACCTGAGATCAGATTCATACGAGGTTTCCACTGGACACACACTGGTCTGATTAACCCATTCTGACCCGAGATCAGATTCTAGAAATGTCAGTCGTTCTTCGATTTTTCAAAAATAGCAGACCTACAAGCTCGTAGCGCGCCACTCGGTGGCGCGCTATGAGCTTGTAGATCTGCCATTTTTCAATAGCTAAAGCATAACATGATGCTAACACCAAAACGGGTTCCCGTTCAGAATGGGTTAAACCCTGACAAGCCTTCTCTCCTCACCGCAGAGCTATTAGCTTACTTCATTGGGTTACTAGCCGCTGGAGAACAGATGTTCAGACACCAGCCTTTTCATCCGTTTCATTCAGTCTCTGGCTTCACCTCCCAATTGAGCCTCTCATTCACCTCAATACTCTTATTCTGCTGCTCTGCCGCCAATATGTGGAATGCACTGACAGTCTGACGGGCTGACGCCATCCCTTCTTTCAAAAGATAGACCTGGAAAGCCGGATTTTCAGGCATGAAGACGACGGCCATCTTTCAGGAGACCACAATAAGGGGAGGTATACTCACTTTCCCATAGAAAGGAGATGGCATTCACGGTCGTCATTTTCTTTCTTGTCTGGCTACTTTGTATAGTGTTTTATATTCTTTTGATAAATATGTATTTTAGTGCTATTATTATGCCATGTTGATGAATTGAAAACATTCGACCACAATAGAAACTAGAACTGCACTCTGTCGAGTGCCTACTTGAGCGTTGCATACAAGTAGGCCATACATGGCCTACTAGTGCGCAAGTACTGTCGACCGCTACAAACCTTCAAATCTCAGCCTCTCTGTAAAACATTGAGATTAAATACTAAAGTCGGGTTATAACTGGCTGTCAATGGTGACGTAATTACGATACGTTTTAATATTGGTTGGGTAAGAGGTAAAGTATATACAGTACATGTATGTAAGTTGTAAGTTGAAAGTACTATACTGTGGTTTGCTGGCATTTTTATGCGTGTTTGGTGACGTAATTAAGTTAATATGTTTCAATGTCGGGTTATAACTGGCTGTCGACGGTGATGTAATTATAGGACTGTGACGTGATTGTTTCAGTGTCGGGTGAATTAAAAGTAATGTCTGTATGTATACATGTATGTAATCTGAAACCTATCTTCATTACGTCACCATCAAAAGCCAGTTATAACCCGGCATTGATACATATCTTAATTAGGTCGCCATCAACATCTAGTATATATACCTCTGAGCATTCGCACCAGCACGACCACAATGCTTGCGTGCTCTGCTTGCGCAAGTAACGAGTCCCCACTTCATTACCATTTTGTTATCCTTTTGGCCTACATGTCCGACTTTAGCGCGTGCCGTTTACATTTCTGCCTAATAAAGCATTCAATCAATCAAAAACCTCTAAGTCATCCTCTCATGTATCCATTCCTCATCCAGTCTCTTATTCACCCTCTCGTTCAAGCTCTTATTCAACCAATCCATCATTCGGCCTCCCATTCATTCGCTTCAAATAAGTGGCTTTGTTTACATTTCACTAAATTGGTTCAGACTGGTTTCAAGATAAAAGCAAGCAGTACAAGTGCAGCACAGACTGCAGCTGCTGTGATGTTAAATAAACTGGGTGGGGTTGGGACTTCCTGACATGGATGCCTTTGATTTGGAAAAGGTTACGCAGGGAGTCACTACGAAGAACAAAACAAACTTTTAGGAGAGGGCAAATGTCCACACGGTTTTGTGTATAGGCTATGGCTACAGAGATAAAAAGACGTTTCCTTTCAAATAAACATTCCCAAAATGAAGAGTGCCCTTATCCAAACCATTTAACCATTTTTCACAAAGTTAAACACCCCCCCCCACCCAAAGGTTATTTTTCAAATTAATTAGAAACGAATGGTTCGAAGTTCGAGTCCTAAAAACAGGGCTAGGGTACAGCCTTAGTGCGCGTTGTGTTTACAATCAGTTGATGAAACGGGAGCGAACAAAACCATAGCAGCACATTCAGCCCCACACAGGTTCGGTTTAGACAATTCATATTTCCCCCTGTCTTTTATAATGGCGTGCAATACAGGAGAGAACATTGAACGATGACTACAGTGAGTGTCCTGTCCTACAACATTACATTACATGGGACATTGAGTGAGTGTCCTGTCCTACATTACATGGGAATTTGAACGATGACTACAGTGAGTGTCCTGTCCTACAGCAGTACACGATCGGACATTCAAATCAAGTTGCCGTGCAGCGCGCGGGGATAGGCTAATGAGGATATCATTGGCAGCTGTGCATACTTGATCAAATAAGCAATAGGTTTAACAAGCTAGATGATTTCAGGCGGAGAGAGATGGGAGAGCAGGAGAGAAGGAGAGAGAGAGAGATAATAGGAGAGGGAGAGAAGGTACCGGAATGCATCTTTCCCCCTTTTTGGGGTGAAAACCTTGACCCGCCGCGCTGAAAACCTTGACCCGCCACCTGCCTGCGGGTTAACCCACGGGACCTGCAGGCAACGGGCTGGCCCGCGCGCATCACTAACGGATAGGCTTTCCCGGTCTTAATGTGTTAAAGAGTAAAGACGACGACACATTAGTCTTTCATAGTGATCATTGGGTATTACGGTTCATGTTTCTCCATAAAACTTTACAACCCATACATATACATACGACGCATATAAACGCAACCTGCCTTGTTAACTCAAACATATTATTATACTAAACTAAAATATTGGCTTAAAAAACAAAACAAAAAAAACAGCTGATGGGAGTATGCTAGAGTCAGCCTCTAGTATAACAGCAAGGCTGAACAGATGCTATATTTCTAATCGTTGTCGGCGTAATTCAATTTAGCGATGCTATATCTTTCATTTGAGCATGGCTATAGGTATAGCGTTGTTGTCATTTTGAGCTTGGCTGGAGAGCCAGTCATAACACTGGAACTATATATTACATGGATTACATATTAGTCGAGACTTTGGCGTGTGTGCCGTTATATGCTTCAGAAGGAGACAGCAGCATGTGTGTCTCTGTGATCAGCTTCCACACACACATCCTGACAGATGTTCCATTAATAATGTAGGAGGGACACATTGTCACACACACAGACATGTGTCTCAGATCCTCAGTGTTGTACCGCATGTTTACAAATGTCCTGGAATATACACAGCTACCTGGAGAATGGAGGGGGGGGGGGGGGGAGCGAAAGAGAGAGAGAAAGAAGATGGGGGACAGAGTGAGACAGCTAGAGAGAAATAAATAGGGCGAGGTATATACAGTAGAGATAAGAGACAGAGAAAAAACGGATTGGAAAGACAGCCAGCCAGACAACTGTTTTTGATCAAATCAGCATACTATTTGCAATTTACCATGCCGAACGTTTTCATGTCCACATTGTATTGCATTCTAGACAGTAGACAGATCTGCACTGATCTCTGTACGATGTGCCAAAACTCTCTTCCGTTGCTGCCATGCCAACCAGCAGCAGACAGACAGACACACACTCTCTGCCCATCCCACGCATGCACGCATAAAGCCGAGATGTAAGAGTGTCTGTGGTTGACATTCAATCTGTGTGTGTGTGTGTGTGTGTGTGTGTGTGTGAGCCCCTGTTTACAGTACACCCCAGCAGCAATGAACAGCTGTCTCCCACCGAATACTGTTATGTGTTTATTACTTTGTATAGAACCATGCATCATATACAGAACGGTTTTAGCTGCGACCATGTATCCACTACAAGTCTCGTCGGGTCGGGTCGGTCAGTCAGACCCGAAAATGTACAAACGGAGAGCTCATCACGGACCGCATGCTCCATTTTCCCATGATGCAGAGTCCGGCTGCGGGTTTGTCCGTCACTCACTCAGGGACAGTAGGTCAGAGAGCGGTTCTCGACTGACCACAGCATGTACAAAAACAACAACACAACGGTCGTCGGGTTTGCCGACTGCTGAATATATGCCGTTGAATTAGTTTTGATAACATAAACGATAGTTCTGTAGAGGCAGTATAACACTGTGAGCCAGAGTGACATCAGTGGGTATATGCACTGTGTGAATTGTGTGCTCTAAACGTGACCGGACTGAAATATAAAGTACAATGAAACAAGAGGCCATGAAGAAGCAGATAAGAATGTGTGAATGGAGAGAAATAAAGAGAGAGAGAGAGCGAGAGAGAGACTGAAATTGTGAAGTGATCGAGACTGAGACAGGAGAAGAATGAAACTGAAGTGGGAGAGATAAAGTCTCGGAGATTACTTTTACAATTCAGGCATTCAGTAGACACTTTTATTCACTCGACTTCATAGACAGAATGAAGATTGCGTGCGTGTGTGTGTGTGCGCACATGTGTGTGTGTGTGTGTGTTAGAGAGAGCGAGAGAGAGAGAGAGAGAGAGAGAGAGAGAGGAGGGGAGGGGGGGGTAAGAAAAGAGAGGAAGAGACACACACAAATAGTGGAGACGTCGATACCGTAGTTTAGACATGTGTGCGCACGTTGCCCTGCCAGCTGTGTGTTTTGGGACCCGTTCAAAATGCTGAGCCTCGGACCAAGGGGAAAAAAAACAAAACAGTAAAGAAATGTGGTTTCTGGAGTGGTGGACGTGGCAAGGACTCCCGTGACCCTGGAAACAGGAAGTTGTAAGTGTTACTCTATTAAAGCTCTCTCCGTATGATCCCGTCAGAACATCTGTGGCGACTGTGGTTTAGTCCCAACCCACGTGTTGAGAAACGACTGCAGAACACCCGGCCACGTGCGACTAGAGATGAAGCATCGTGCAGATCCGTAATAGACGTATACTGTATACCTCGTCCACATGAAAGGTTATGCAAAAAATATTCATGCCGAATATGCACATAATTATGTGCATAATAAAAAAAAACATAATAATAAATGTGCTGGAACTCAACTCAGAGACAACTAGACCTAGTAACACAGGTAGCTGTAGCGGCACACAGTCTGGTCCACCTGTCACCTACTACAACAGCTTAAACAGTGTAAACCTGTCAAGCGTGATTGTTGATGTAGGAGCAGCGCTGAGGTCATGGCGTCCATCGACACCCTGTCAGCTCTCTGGGGACACACAGCTGCTTTCCATCAGCCAATAGGGGGCTCTGCAGGAATGGCCAACCGCACAGCGTGCGGACTCAGCGCCTCTCACCTCCACCTCAACTCCTCTCGCCTCGTCTCTGGTCAGTGTTGATGCATTGACAGCAGAGCTGTAGGGTTTCATTCAGGGAGGATGAATCGATCATTGGAACCTCATGGATTCCAGTGCGTACGCGCACGTGCGTGCATGCGTGCGCGTGTGGACGGTTAGCTAGGAATCCCGTGTGACTTTGGAGAAATCCCATGGCCTCGTCTTAAAAAAAAAACACAAAATCGACTACATCAAGTAAATGCTGTCCTGCTTCGCCTAGTCGCCAAACAAAAATCACAGGGCTGGCGAGGGTTTCAATAGTGCTACGGTCGGCCAGGCAATCTCACTAAATGTCCTCGCTCCCACTCTACGTCTTTGAAAACGGACCACAGCAGGGCATACGTCTTTGAGATGACACAGAACACGCGGGCAGCATGACAACAACAGGGGAAACCCCCTGAGATTAGAAGCCAGTATCTCTCTAGATCTACACTACAGTACCTGCCTAATATATGGATCTCTTGTCCATTTGTCTGCCTGTCTTTCTTTCTTTCCTTCTGTCTACCTCTTTCTCTGTCTGTTTGACTGTCAGTCCACCCATCCACCCATCTGTCTAAGAATCATCCTAGATCTTTCTCCATCTGTATGACTGTCAGTCCACCCATCTACCCATCTGTCTAAGAATCATCCTAGATCTTTCTCCATCTGTATGACTGTCAGTCCACCCATCCACCCATCTGTCTAAGAATCAACCTATCTTTCTCTGTCTGTATGACTGTCAGTCCACCCATCCACCCATCTGTCTAAGAATCATCCTAGATCTTTCTCCATCTGTATGACTGTCAGTCCACCCATCTACCCATCTGTCTAAGAATCATCCTAGATCTTTCTCCATCTGTATGACTGTCAGTCCACCCATCCACCCATCTGTCTAAGAATCAACCTATCTTTCTCTGTCTGTATGACTGTCAGTCCACCCATCCACCCATCTGTCTAAGAATCATCCTGTACTGTACTGTACTGTACGTTACATACTTGCAGATTCCATCCTCGGGGTCCTCCAGTCCAAATCGCTCGTCGAAGGTCAGTTGTATCCTCATGTTGCTGTTGGCTACCAGCCTCCAGACCAGTGCAGTGTTCCTGGGGTAGGTGTGTGGGTAATCTGGACTCTGCACCATTCCCTCTCCAGTCACCGTTAGGATCTTCTCCTGGTGGGAGTCCTGAACGCCTGGCAGAGAAACAACAGTTAGGATCCACCCAGGGAGACTCTATAGCTGTTAATATCCTACTGTATATCCGAACAGCGAAAAGGATCAATCCATCATCTAAAAACGTAAGGTCACTCTGTCTAACAATTTATTCCATTAATGAGTTTGTCACAAAAGAAAAACATATGACACACACACACACACACACACACACACACACACACACACACACACACACACACACACACACACACACACACTGTTGGAAGTTTGTTAGTGGTTCAAACAGATGACTAACCATATCCGCGGCACGCTCTGCACGAAGAAATATGCATCGAAATGCTTGATTGCGGTTTTATTTTTTGCCATGCGTTTTCAGTGAGGAAACACCAGCAGCATGATTCATGTTGACTTCATTCAGCTTGCGACAGAAAGGAAAACACTGGCAGGTTCAAGTTGGCTCCGAGAGCAGAGCCTGGACACGATCAGAAGAACCCGGTTCAGAGCCAACACTGGAACTCTGGACGCTTCCAAGGACAATATTTCGGACCTGAGAAGTGGTCTGTCCAGTGGCGTAAAAGTACTGTAACTAAGTACCACACTATTGATTTCAATAAGCAAAAGAGAATGATCAGATGGGGTTGTTGCCCGTGCCAGCGTATTTGTAATATATGTCCCAAAAAGTAGCGGATGTTTACGTCAGTTCGAACCGGAAGTGAAAGTCGGCCAGGTCACGGTAGTGGAATTGAGCCTGTCTATCAGACATCATAACTGAGTCAATCTAAGCTCTAATCAAGCGCCGAATATCGCATTTTTGGCAGATGAGCCATAATGCATATAAAGCCGTCTTTATATGGGGATTTTTTGCCGTTTTTTTACGTGATCGCAGCTTGGCGCTAGCAATAAATGCTACAACATGCTAAATTTGATGCAAATCAACGGGCCGATTAAACAAAACTGGCCTTCACGCCTATGGCATGGTGGACAGAGTAAAGGTAAGCTCACTTAAAAGTCAGCACCTGACTGAAGTTGTTCATACCTATCAATGTTGGATAGCTATAGGCCACGATCCAGCTCCTTACTAATCCTTCCTTTACACCAGCCTTCATATCAAGATCCAACTTGATGAAAGCTCATTCTCTTCACCTGGCATAGACTCCAGTGCCGCCTATCAGAAATATAAAAAAAAAGGTATAAAACAGACATGACACGCTTTTTCTGATTACATCAGATTGCAAGCATTACTTTGATGTCTTCATTTAGAGCTGGGCCAAACGCCAGGCCGAGGCCAGTCTGACTGACAGAAGAGCCGACGTAAAGAAAAACAAAACCCAGGCAAGACTTCTCAATGAACAGACTCTTTCACAACACCCAGGAGCTCTGGCACCCAAAACAAACTGTGCCTTCCTCAAATAATACACACCTTGTTTGGGGCTAAAGCAAACTTTTTTGCAAAGCCATTCTTCCTTTGCACTCCTCGCAGGTATAGCGAATGGATGTTTTGTGCGGTATTGACAAAGGCGCGAGGGGTTTCCGTGGCCAGAGTGCGCCTCGGGATCCGGTATATTTGACAAGGCAAAACCCCTCCGTGATCCCATTCATAGTCATCCAACCAGGCTTCTCTCTCTCTCTCTCTCTGACTGCAGCCAAGCGCTCTTTTGATGTCTTTGCAGAATTGATTGAAAGAAAGGAATAAATGGGTTTTATTGCCCTTTAATCAGAGCTGCAAGTAGCTACAGAGCACCGTTTGATTGACTGCAGGGTCCTCTCACTTCTGTTTTCTTGCTCAGGAGGCAACAAGCCGATAGCTTTTGTATTATTAAGAGTCTGGCCTTCCATCACAACATGTTTTTAATTACATCCCTATTACAGGGGGCTCCAACATATAGGACCCATAAAGTACATAATGATTAATGTAAAAAATATACGCGATGGTTGAATATATGACCCCAGATGTACTGTACACTACAGTGAGTGGAACAGTAAGTATAACATATGGTTTTAATGTAAGCGTTCCAACAGGAAAGAAAATCCCCCCAACATACCGGGGCAATTCTACATAGACACATGGTTTTTGGGGACCCACTCCTGAGCATATACTGCCTTGGGAAAAAATCAGTTAAACGTTGAATGGAATGCTTTGTTATTAAGGTTGTAATTAAAGGGGGAGAAATGTGAAAGGAAAATCTGAGGTTTGCTGCTGTGGCGAAAAAGAGAAGAGAGAGAGAAAAAAAAAAAAACTCCAGAGATGAATGAAAAGAAAGTTAGACTCAGATGAAAAGGTATAGTCCACACACACGGACCTGCATGAAATCATACTTAATCCTAAAAGTCTGGGAATATCTTGTATAATCCTATGAAGCACTCATCGAGTGTAATTGCAAGAGGTGGGTGAACAATGTCACCACATTCCTCTGCAGGAATGAGCCGAGTGATTCTGTGGTTTCTTTTGTCTTCCAAGCGGCGACCGTTTACAAAAAGAATAGTACCTAGGCTCTCCCTGAATGCCACACACACACACACACACACACACACACACACACACACACACACACACACACACACACACACACACACTTGAATTGCTACTGGTTTTTTGTTTCGTTTTTTGGTCTCTCCTAAACTTTCTCTGTTAATATAAAACCTCATGTTCAGCCGCTGTACTAACACACACTCCAACAGTCCAGTACTGCACACACACACACACACACACACACACACACACACACACACACACACACACACACACACACACACACACACACACACACACACACACACACACACAATTGAACTGCTACTGGTTTTTTGTTTCGTTTTTTTGGTCTCTCCTAAACTTTTTCTCTGTTAATATAAAACCTCATGTTCAGCCGCTGTACTAACACACACTCCAACAGTCGGATCCAATTCCAGGCCTTGAAAGTTCCAAGTTGAAAATGACCTCACTCTCAGGGTTAACCAGTGTTGTTCTGTGATCAGACAGCGCTCCCTCCATGCTGAATCACCTCAAACATGACTTCTCCTTGACCTACTTATTTTTTTTTTTCCCTGTGAGGAAAGTAGAGCCGGCTATTAGGAGAGGAAGTGAGTCTGAATAAATAGGAGGCCGAGCTGTACAGAGCTACCATTGTGCTTTGTTCACACGTTGGTGGGTGAACCATTCATGCTGTTAAACATTAACTTCCCCACAACTGAGAACAGAGAACAGTGTGCACGCAGGGGTCTATGGAGAGAGAGAGAGAGATGCACACTGGTACAGTAGGAGCACACACACAAAGACTTCTGCTAGAATAATGTCTGCACACTCCTCCTGGGACTAATAAGAATATTACATTAAACCACTTAAGCCCCATTTTATACTTATTGCTAGTTAGAGAATATAAAATTATATTTTTTTAGGGAGGGACAGACAGTAGGCCGGCAGGAAATGGGGAGAGAGAGATGCAGGGATGACATGCAGCAAGGGCCGTCGGGACCGGGAGTCGAACCCGCGGCACACTGCCAGACCGGGCCACCAAAGGCAAGGCGCCTGGACCGCTGAGCCACGGCCCAGGTCAGAAAATAGCGGATCTAAACACTCACAACACGTCACAAGCGTGTACTTAAAATAATCAATTATCAATTGATAACCAGCTGCTGCCTTATATCTCCAGAATTGTGCTATGAAATGTAAATATCTGTATTTGTGTGGAAACAACAGGATCTGTCCAGGTGACTAACCGTGAGAGTGTAGGCCTTAATTAGCCTATACTGCAAATGGAACCAAAGGACCCTTTTATAACAAACTCTGAGACTGTAGAAATGGACTGTTATGGGTCAATTTGGTTGTATTTGTACACTCTCAGGTAGGCCATTCTCCAAACCATATATCGCACCTCGCGCACAGCTGTCGGTTGTACTGTATGTTGACATTGGCTTGGCAGGTATTAAAGAACATCTCTCGTGTATGTGTCGAAATCGCGGGGGTCTGCGTGGGGGTCCACGGGTACAGCGGAGGTCGGCGCGGGGGTCCGCGGTAGAGTGACTCGCCGTTTGTGTGAAACAACTGGGGGAGGACTATAGGAGGGGGACTCACGCACCGTGCCAGCGAGGGCTAGTCAGATCAAGATACCGTCGTGAGCTTGTAGATTGGCTATTTTCAGCACGCGGAAAGATGCAGCCATGCAGGCACTGCAATACCACTATCCCATTGGCTGAGAGGTCGGCTAGAGGCAAAAAAGTGTGGTTGCCTAAAGACGAGGCAGCCAATGAGAAGAGAAGTTGTCACTACTACCAACCATAAGTTGTCACTATACCAAGCCTATAGAATGTAGCCCAGTCTGCTTCGCAGCTGGTAAAAAAATGTGTTTAACTATTTTGAAATATTTTGAACATTTTCACCTGTAGTGATGCCAGGGCTTAAGTGGTTAAGAATATCAGTGTTGCTCTGTTCTTAACAAAGAAAGCGAAGATAATTGCAAGGGTTGCACAGGGCGCGCACAAACACACGCACACGACACGCACACACACACACACACACACACACACACACCTGAGTAAAAGCAGAAAATTACATGCTGCATGTTTCTCATCCAAGAGCAGAGAGTCTTGTCCAGCATTGTGTCAGGAGGAGAACTACAATAACCTCATTCATATTAAATCATGACCTTGTCCCATTACAACCAAGCCTGCAGGGGTCTGCTGGTTTATCTGGTGTTCATATTCTGTGATAGAGCGGACATAACTTTGGCTTCAGGATCATTTAAATACACAGCAATTCTCCGAGCAAAGCTCCGTCTAGCTGCTTCAAACATGAGCTCACACATCAAATGCTAGAAGGGGAGAGTCGGCCTGTATTTCTCCATGTCAACCCTGACTCCAAGGTAAGTCACTCTTAAGTTACCATGCCATGCCATGCCTCGGAGTTCCTTGTACCATGAGGCGTACATGTGGCGTATGTGTCAGCGTATGTGTCGGTTTTCTTTAGGGGGGGGGGGCAATTATTATTTTTCACACATTAGATCCCAATGCCACACCGTTGGCCTCAAATACGTCGTACATCATCTGTATAACCAGTCATGACAGATATTTCCTCTCCTGTAAACGACAGGCCATGTTGCCGTGACAGTGACACTAAAAACTAAATTGTTTTTAACGCTGGCCCCCATTGTTGCCTCACGATCAAAGCCGGACGGAGGCTTCGGAAGCCCCCGAGGGGGCGGAGCTACACCAGGCCCCTGTCAGTTGATGAAACCGAGACCCAACAATGAGTCCTTTTTTTTTTCTTCCTTTCCCCTAGACCGTACGATGGGATGCAATCACATCTGTGCCTTGTTAGGCCTGTGTGCAGCTCCAGTACAGGTGCAGTAAATTCCCGGCCCTGCTTAGGATATTTACTGCCGTTGGTGCTTTTTACAGTCGATGTGGGTAGAAGAGAAAAAAGTGAGGTCTGAATACTCACCGCGGGAATCTTTCATGCCATTAAAAAAAAAAAAAGTTAGCTTCATGAGACCACTGGGGGCAGTTACTGTAGTGGTTTAGTCTGCCAGACATGTTATCCAGCACTAAACAAGATGTGATGAGTCTGACACAGCACATTACGGCTTCAAATAATGTCTGCTGTCTAATATAATCTACTGTCTCAATGGGTGTTGTGTCCAATGTATTGGTCTGCCACCAAGACAAATTGGCAGTTCATTTATTGTGCAAGTGTGTGCCTATCGGTTGTAACCTGAGCAAAGACACAGCTGCGTAGCCAGGTTTTCCATAGACAGAGGCAGTGTTCTCTCTTAAAACCTTGGAAATGTTTGACAATAAAAGACCAGAGGGCAAATATTAGCGATATTAAATCGCAGCCAATTTTAATATCAAAGGCAGTTTGACTGGCAGATTGAATCATCCCCCATTGGCTCTGACTTCTGTCAAAAAAGGATTCAAATCAGGATTTACCTCCATAATGGTTTTATTTAGCCAGGCCAGCTAACGTGGGCTTTGCTCAGACTGCCGTCAAACCGATTCACCCGATTCGACTGTTATCAATAGACAAGACCGCAGTGATCACTTAGGATCAGTACGACTGTTTTCGACGAGTATAGAGCACCGAAGTCCTGGCGTAACTCGCTCATCCCGACGATTCCCCTGGTTCGCGGAAGTAATTTCTCTATGGAGAATAACATGGGGTGATCTTAATATCGTCTACTATAAGCGTTGTGGTCCAAAAAGAAACAAGCTGTCTCTGCGTTATTGTCAGGGAGGTGTCTCTGTATCGTTTGCAACAGTCAGTCACTCATATATGATACAGTCTGCTTCTAGCGAAAATCTAACTAATTCAGCAGCAGTAACATTAGCGTTTTCTCTCAGTCAGTTGATTCTTCATTATCCATATGAGTGAAGCGGCCGGGGTGACATGTTTATTTTTCAAACACAGTTGTTATATGAGGCGATCTAAAATCGCCTCAATGGGGATTTCAATGCAACCAAACATCCAAATACATGAACCTGGGGACTGACGCCCTCTACTGAAAGCGACGTCAGACTTCGGTGCTCCATTGGCATGCTCTGCTCTAATAAGGTTGGCGAACACGCGTTAATATTAGGACCGCGCTGCGACATGCTTGCGTTTATGTTTAGGGGAGGGTATGAGGAGGCTTGTCATTTTCAGTAGGCTGAGTATAGACCCGACTAGACCGATGAGATCGGTTAACGTGCACATGGGTGCAGTACGTAGTTCAGACTATAGTCATTGGTCCGACAAGCGACATCCCACCTCAAACCCTGAACCATAACCGCAAGCACGGGAGCAGCGCATGTCGGACGCATGATGCTCCGTCGGAATTACATGAGGTCCCCGCCTATTATAATAGCGCCACCATGAGCTGGACCAATCACCTCACAGTTACACACACAGACACAGAGAGACGTGACACAGACACTGACAAGGGCAACCCCCGGGCATTTAACTTCATGTGAACACTGAGAGAAACAACGGGATGAAGAGCCAAATTTGGAGTGTGAGGAGGAGAAAAGATGCTCGGTAGTAAAAGTCGCTCAGTCAAATTCGTTCTCGAGTTTAAATACCGGAGTACAGTATCCAACAAGTATACTCAAGTAAATTAAGTCGATAAAATAAAAATAAAACAATTTACTTAAATACAGCACTAAACTATACTTGTGACATGATAGATAAGATATCATTCTTGTCCAAATGTGTAGTCGGGGACAGTCATTCATATTGGCCTCCAAGTCGTAGAGGGTTCTCGAAATACCCATAACCTGCAGGGACGGTTGTCTGAGATTAGAAATTCACACAAAACATTCGAGAGATTTAGTTCTTTGGCCTGCTGGCAGCTTGCACAAGACATTTGGCACCGATCAGTGGTTTGCAAGATTAGCCATGGACAGACCGACACAAAACGTGGGGAACACAGATACTGTACAGTACACAGACATATAAATACGCATAGAAGGGGGACATGAGGACAAACGCACTTCCAGACGGCTCACCCACCCCTTAGGCGTCATGCCGCACAGAGACAGAGAGAAGAGAATCTTCAGCGATAGCTGCTGATGTCCTGACGACATCAGTGACCGGCACAGTGCTCAGTCATAAGAACACCTGAGTTCCAGTACCCTCTCAGCAACAGGTGGCTGATCACAACCCCTTAAATAACCTTTAACTAATGGGGCCAGAGGTCAGAGGGAGCCGTAACCTCAGAACAGGCACTAAAAGGGGGCCCGCCGTCTCTCCAGACTCCCAACTAAACCAACACGGTGACAGGAGGGGCCGTCTAGCGAGCTTATCCTCCGAACGCTCCGCCAAACATCTGCAGCTCGGATCGGATGACCCAACTTGACACCACAACACCGCAGCGAGGAGCTGTAATGAGTGCATGTATATGTGTGCATGTGCATACGCTTTGTGGGCTTACGTGGGTGCGTGCACATGCCTGTGTGAAAGAGTGAAAGTGAGAAGAGAAACCGTGAGACTTACTTCAGTTTATGTTTCTCAGTCAGAGAACAGAGAATTGGGTCATGACATGTACCGGGTCACAAATAAACAACAACATCATCAGAGCAGTACTGCGTTATTTGATACACTGGGTTCTGGTTCTGTGAATTAAAAGCAAAATCCTGCTCATTTTACAATGAATACACACCGACTGGAAAACCTCTGCACTGAATTAGGTGCAAACACAAAGCCCAGAAATGTCCTGAATAACTTGTACCAGACACAAACTGGACAGTGTTTTCTAAAAAAGCATCCCAGACGTCTGTTAGCACCCGTCAGCCCAATAAAGGCAGTGCATGTGCTGCAGTGGACAAAAAACCTCCCCCAAAAAAACATATGTGACTAAATTAAATTGAACTCTTTCGACACTTGGGCTTTTTGACGTTCTTTCCAACGACCAAGTCTTGTCATGCAGCAGTAGAGGCCGTCCTCGGGTTACAACGCTTCCTTCGTCCCTCAGCGCTTTAGCCTCAGCCTCTAATTAGTGCCTATGCTGGTGTTTGGCACTGGAAAAGGAAGATTGTGTGTCCGTTTTGTTCGGTTGGCCCACGGCCGATCCTTTCACTATGGAAGTCTATTTGTGTTCGGGTAGAACGTGTTGACCCTCTGGGACGTCATGTCTCCTCCTGGAGCCTGGACTGAAAGCAAAAGTCTGAAGGCGGGAAGAAAGGCTATTTCTATATTTGTGTTGTACAGAGTTGAACCCACATTTGAGCTACCAGTCACTACGTTTGTCCCAAAAAGCACACAGACCCTGTGTGGAACCAGTACAGATCACAAAGCAATTCCCTGGCAATGTTGCAGTCAGGTGGCCAATCGCTACAATTTACACCTCAACTGTCAGCCCTCACAATAGGCTGGCAGAAAAATAAACGGGGTGGAAGACTTTTCTTACAAAAAGCAGCAAGGCCCGACCTGACCCCTGGGTCATGCCTGCCACTGACAATACCACGCCTTTAAATAAACAAAAACTCCTCTGTCCACAGCTGTGGACGGCAGGCTCCATGACTCGCTTTGTAGTCCCATCTGTGCAGCTGGACAGCCGGAGGTTTTGGAGTAAATTACTGTACAGTTTGAGCTGGAGAGAGCCAGAGTGGGCAGCTTTTGCCTTTGCAAGATTCCCCAGAATCAGCAATTAAGGCTGATTAGAGATAAAAGGTTTGTTGCATGGAAATCCCACTTAGACGACTTGATTGGCGATTGCGGACGGATTTGTACATGGCCTCGAGGTCTAGGTGAACCGTTTAGAATAGCCATATTATAGTTAAGGCCTTTTAACAAGTAGGATTTGTCAGTTGTGGTTTGTTAAGACAACATTCAAAGTTGGCTCCACTTCCCCGGCTCAACTATAACAATAGCACACAACTACTGCCCAAAGGGTTGGTGTCCAGAAATCTCCCAGGCAAAGTAAAAGACAACAATACAGGCACAGGGAAGGGTCTGTGCAGATACAGACACCACCACACATGTTTATACGTTTATCATAAATCCTTATTTAAATCCTTTAAACTAGATCCGCCTGGAATGCCACGAATGCGAGTTGGCGTCTCAGTGAATGCTTGGTTGTAAATGAGGTAATGGCCACAATCCCACACCCCAACTCCTCCCATTTCCACATTAGGCTAATTATTAACTGTAATCACAACTTAAATGACGACAAGATAAGGGTATAGGATACTTTTTTTGGCACCGAGTGGACAAACAGCCATTTAAGTGGACAATTATAGCCATTAAATCAAATGCCACGTGCAAGCATTATCACGTGGAGCCTCAACTAGAAATAAAAAATACCACTATTAGGTGATTTTGTTAAATTAACCTTCAGCATAAAACAAAATGGGGATTCTCAACTGCCCTTGGATTCTTCATGGAGCCAAGCATGTGAACCATGGGCCAAACTTTAAAAGGTTTAATGGGATTCTCAGATTGCAGTTAAAGTGAATGATTCATCCGAGGCATTAAAGGAGGAGACAAGTATAGTTATACGTTTCAGTCGTATCATTTAAAGAATAATACAGAATAATAAGAGATGCTGATCGATTTCTTTAAGAGAAAAGGCAGGGCTTTATAATAAGCTTCTTTAATTACCAGTTGCCCTGCCAAGCCTTCCTCTAACCTTCCTGACCCGACTGTCTAGGGATGCATGGGGAGCAGTGTTGGCCTTGCAGACCCCTCCGTAATGAAATTCTCTCGTTTTTTTTCCTTTTAACCTTAATATACTCAGGGATCATTTGCGGAGCATCTGTGCTTATTGGCAGAAATGCCCCCCCCCCCCATCAGGCTCATGCATGTTAAAAGACGGTCATACCCGAGACCGCCACCGATCTGATATGTTTCTTGCCCTATATACTCAAGGGCACATTGATATTAAATGTCCAAAGAAGGTATATATGCTCTCCTCCTTGTCTTATGGCAAATACGTCAACATATTGCAGTCAAAAAATGTATTTGATGTCAAGTCGTCACTGTTCAGACACTGTTTTTTGGGGGTTAGGGGGGAAAAGCTGCTGGTTTAAACCGCCCTACGCCAGCGTCAGGGATGACCATATTGGCCATATAAATGCAGCCCATATGTCCATATATGACATATCTGGCTGACAAGTTTGACATGAGATGTCATCTACAGATGTCGAAATTATATATATTTTTTCTTACTTCAAATATATTGATGCATTTCTTTCAGGCGTAGACATTAGACAAACATCAGATTCTGTTATCATTAATATGAGACCAGGTGGGATTTGGACCTGCCACCTCCCGGAGGCCACAGGCTTGTTTGTCTAATTAGCAGACAAAGCTCATATGCCTCCAAACTAAATCTGTTCACCACATTCCTTCTCGGATGCTAAAGCCAAACCCTCCGGTCTGCACACAGCATTGCAACAGCTTGCCACAGGCTTCACTTCGGTAAACCAAGCAGGTT
Organism: Protomyctophum bolini; assembly: GCF_963924005.1. Lineage (NCBI taxonomy): Eukaryota > Metazoa > Chordata > Actinopteri > Myctophiformes > Myctophidae > Protomyctophum > Protomyctophum bolini. Next base: position 7,638,662 of record NC_137871.1, on the reverse strand, counting down.
TGTACCTGGCTCTGCAGAACTGACACAAATACAAAGTTGTGAATTTTTGATAAATCTATGTTTTTGACAGTGAATGTCTGAGGGCGGGGGCAGTGCCTTACTGCCCGAAGGTTCATCCAATATGAGGAGCTTGTATTGTCACAATTCTGATGTTAGTGGAGCTTCTCTCCGGGGCGTCATTAATTCCAATGATCAATCATATCAATATAAACAAATTAGATGGTTTAACATTGTTTGGTGAACACAGATATTTACTGTTCAAGTTGGAGATATCAAAGCATACAGTATTAAATAGATATAAGCACACATGTAGGCACTGGCACACACGCGCACACACACACACACACACACACACACACACACACACACACACACACACACACACACACACACACACACACACACACACACACACACACACACACACACACACACACACACACACACACAAACACAAAGCTCACATCGCATTGTGAGCTTGCAGATTGGCCACATTCGTAACTTTTGTTGCAGTGTCATGTACAAAATAGGGCATTCATGTATGAGGAAAATAATGAAATATGGAGATTAATGTGTCTGCCCAACAGCGACAATAATGCACATTATTCATCATGAACTGAAGCCTTGCTATGGATGGATGCCACTCGACTGACTAAATGCCATTTCTGCTTGTGTGAAGTGACTAAACACCAAACACTGTAAAACAATAATAAATAATTAAAATAAATGGTTCTCCACAGGTCATTACGTTTCTATCCATCTCTCATTTGTCAAAAGGTCTCCTAGTCCCAGACCTCCACTCCCTCTCCTCTCCTCCTCTCCTCTCACTTGCTCATAAAGCAAGCTCTTTCATCATCTGTTTGTTCCCCTCCAAAACACCCCCCCCCACTACTGCTGGAGGCAAACAATATCAGAGGAAAACAATTGTATCATTTTGCGGGTAGAAGGAGTCCCTACCAGCTGCTAAAAGCTCCGATATCTTTGGCAAACGTGAATATTCATGAGGCTGCACAAAAAAAAAAGGAACAATAGAGGTCTAATTATGTCCCATAAGATGAACGGTTATGAAACTGCGGCACTCAGGAAGTAGTCGATGATACGAGTGGGTGAAAGCTGCAATTATTTGTTGAGCGGTAAATGAGGACCCTGATCCCGTGAGTGACCCCTCCTCAAATGAAGAGATTGATTATTATAATGTATAATAGGGACATGAGAAAGATCATGACTGTAGATTATCTCTCGTCTCTCTCTCCCCCCCCCCAGCTTTCCAACTCTCTGTCTCTCCTATACACCGTCTCGTCCTTAATTCCCCTGTGTAAACCAGTGCGGGGTTTTTAAGCAAATTGTGTTCTCTGTTTTCAAGGTGAGGAAAACATGACACTTGAAACATGACAAAGCTTGCAATTTAGTTTATGAAACAAATATGCACTACAACTCTGATTTGCTGCTCTAATATAGTCTTGACTGCCATTACTTTTGAACTATAACGACCACGTCTATCCGTCCACCACTTTCCAATCACGTTCTTTTGCTCCCCGATCAGATTCCGATCATTTGATTTTGAGACATACCGATACCGATCTTTTCCCGATCTGATCTTTATATTTTGATATAACACTTATGCCATATCACAATAGCAAATATCCTAATGTATGTCACTCTAGTGTAGTCCGTTTCAGTTATTGAAAGACAAAATGTGACTATATACTTTAATTAGAGTATAGTCATTTTTTTTTCTATGAAAGCATGGAATCGTAGCAAAAATAACGACGTGTTGTTAATTAGAGTGAATACAGTTCTACAGCTCATAGACCTAAAGTGAAATTAAAACTCTTAAAGAGTATCTCTCTCTCATTCAGAGAGAGAGAGTACTACAGACACCTATCCCATCATGCATAGCGGGGGTTACATTTCCTTTGTTTTCATCATAGTTTCATGTCCTTCACGCCTCTGAATGTGACTAGTCTTTGTTTGATGATCTCTGACTGGGACCAGAAGGAAAACAACTGGCATAAACACAACAGTTAGTACAAAATCTCATTGCTTATACATCTTTCTTTGAGAGACACATTAGACAATTAAAGATCCGATCTTTTCTCCCCGATTCCTTTTGAAAATCATGTGATCGGAGCCGATTTCCGATGTCCCGATCGGGAGAACACTTACAAAACAACATATCTAAAAAACAATATGACCAAGCCTTGGAATTTGCAGTGCACCTCAATGCTGCCAAATTGATAGAACTACAGTACTGATATTGCTGACCATTGTTTTCCATGACACATTTCGCGCGCAGCAAGGATTGATCCTATCGATTCTGGTGACCAAATAGTCATTCCTCTAAATGCCACACGTAGGCCAAACTTTCCACTTGCACTGTTGCACACAAATTATCTCAAAATCTGAGATCGGCTTCAAATCTGCCTATAAATCACATCCATGGTCCCAGGAATATGGAACCAAATTATTCTGCCCAAACCCGACCCTATACCCATATATGGTGGCGTGACATGTCACGAGGCGTGAGGATGGACTGACAGGTTTGTCCGTTTTTCATAGTAATCTGCATTCTACAGTCGCAATAAAACCTTAGGGTACTGAAAATGTCCGGGTTCACAATGGGGCTCTATGGGCTGGCAAGTAGAGTAGTAGACTATGGAAGAGATGTGTGAATGGTTATTTTGTTTTACAGGTCAGAGTACCTCCGGTCCATATATCATGTTCATAACTCATTTTATCAACCAAACGGACCTTGAAACCTTTTTTTAAATCAATAATATAATAATATTCTGCATTGTTTTAGCGATGTGGGACCTCATTTATACTACAACACACAACAAAATACTCCATGTGATCTTTAGGGGAATACATTTAGACAATATTAGCTTGTGTTAGGAATTAAGTGTTACATGATAATTAAGCCTCAAAGCTTCGTCTTGAATAGTATTGACAAGTCCAAACGTCTAATGTTTTTCAAATATTTGCTGCTGGATTAAACTAGTTTAAATCTAAATGGGAATGTAAAACGTTAGTAGATACAATTGCTTTGCACTGTTAAAGCTTAGAAGAATCACATTAACGCCATATAATGGAACAGTTGGCACCATGCAGTTTGCAGAGTGATTCCTCCCATCAGAAGTGCTCATACAACCGCCTCCACGCCGTTTGTCACATGGGACAAAGGGTCCGTCACCACCGGCGACACACGCCAAGAACACGCAACGCACACTCCAGAGAACTAGAACTGGAACCCCCGGACGAAGGCCTGTCAACAGGTAAGGAGGGAGATAAAGTAACTTGGGCTCCCAGGGATGGGAAAGTGAAAGACGACCTGACAGACGGAGAGGCGTGCGATGGATCTGCCTCAATGATGGTGTCTCGTTAGCCTGGCGAGGTTCCCAGGTGCTTCTACTGCTGTCATCTGCACGAGTGCTAATTAAAAACAGTCGGGCAGATGTTATAGCTGCAGAGGTGGGAGGGTCGAGGAGGAAGGAAGGGGCCTCGACACCTTTGTTTCTTACCAGTTGACCTGTCCTGTCCCGTCCGTCCCCCCCCCCCCACACACACACACACACACACACACACACAGCCTCCCGTTGAGTGCTGTCATCACTAATGCTTCTCCGTGAGAGGCATGAACGATTTGAAGGCGTCCTGCAGAGACATACCTGAGGTGTGATTCATTCGCAGAGGGTTTTTCCACAATCTGGTCCGGTCTTTTTCACCCATGCGAGGTAAATCATTGTCTTTTGATCGTGTCGTATTAATGGTGCCCGTTAGCCTGTATGTATACAGTACAGAGTACAGTAGATTTTAGCACACTGCCAGAGTTGGGAGGATTGTTTCCCCAAGGGGACTCCCCACACCAAAGAAGGGTTTCTCCATTATGCACTATAAAAAGTGCATTCTCTGCTCACTGAACCATAGCATGGCATCTGCATTCTGCAGACCAATTCACTGATGGCAATTATTCTGGAACCTCTCTGTTATCAACAGGCACAGGCCAAAGTAATGCAATTGGGTAAACCTACAACCAGCCAGAGCAATGTAACGTGTGACGCAGTGTTGAGCGATGGGTCATATTTAACACACTGCAACATGCAGATATAAGCTGCGTAGCATGAATGAATGTGTGCAGTAAGAAAGTGAAAATACAAGGTGTCAGTCACTGAGACTCAGTCCCGGCGAGCCGGCCCACGTCTGAACTGGTTGAGAAATGACAGAGTTACTATGTGGGGGTCCCCAGGGGGTCTACTGTACTATACTGTCACTGTAGGCCTATACTGTCACACCCAAAATCATCATATATACAGTTAATATGTGTGAGTGTGTTAGGCTGCACAACAGTGACAGTTGGTGGTGAAAACCAACCAAACGCTATTTTCAGGGACACAGCCAGGGACCCAGGGACACACAAAGCTGTCTATATAGGACACCCATGTGAAGTGAGGGGCGCTGCCGTTATTATCATCATAGGTCATCATACATCATCTTATTCTCAACCAATGGCACATCTCCCACCCAATCATGCCGGCCAATCACAATTTTGCGTCCTCAGTTTTGTCTTCAATGTTTGTGTTTATACAAACACTCAAAGCTGGACATAGGAGGGGCTAGCGCCCCTCAAAAATAAGGAATGGCCAAAAACAGAAAAATCGATACCGTGTATCAATCTGCTTTTATTGCGGATAGCCGTTAGCATAAATCCCAGTTCCCAGTGCCACCATCAGCGTTCACTTTGAGAAGGAGTTTGCCCACCCCCCGCCACATGACACACACACACACACACACACACACACACACACACACACACACACACACACACTCGACTCAACACACACACTTTGCTATCATTAGCACAAGCACACACTGTTAACCTGTTGTCAGAAACGTTTACACTACAGGAGCGATGCGGTACAAAGTCACAAATGACATTCTTTGGATGGCAGAAGATCCACCAAGGACAGCTCTCCAAAATTCCGACTTAAGGAGGTTTGAAAATCCTGCTTTGAATTGAAGTTTTAACGTCCCATAGCTGGTGGTGACGGAAGCGTTGCATAGCAACCGGAACAATGTTAAAAGCTGCCGTGGGCCTCAAACATTATACTGTATACATGGAGTATACGTTGGGGTCCGTACATATACGGACCTAGCAAATAACGTCCCCTGGCGGGGACACAACAGCTGTGATAGGCGCAACCCATGGGCAAGAGGCCTGTGCTAAGGCCTCGTGGTTAGCGCGGTAACTTTGGTTTGAAAACGATGGTTTGCTTAATTCTTACTGGGGGTAGCTGACATCAGCATGGTAACTTTGAGATAATATATCTACTGTATATAAATGCACAGCCTAATGACTCAATTCTTTTGGATTCTGGCAGAGCCTGGTGCACTCGTAGGAGAGGGCAAGGGTTTTCAGAGGCCAGTAAAAACCCTTTGGCATTCCCCGACAGCGGTTTCTATACTAGAGGTTTGGGTTTTCATCAGAGGGAGTGAGTTAGCCATGTCGGCTTGAGATTTGACCTCTAGGCCACATTCGTATTAAGCTACAACAGTTGTAGCATTAAATCCTTGTAGGCTACTGCAGGTTGAAATGATGACTTGAGGGGTCACTCAGTAAGCCTACTCACTGATTTGCATTACATTTTTATATTTGTGTATTTATTGGGGCAGCTGAAAGAATAAGGCTAAAATTGTTATAAAATTACTTCATTTATTCTTTCATGACCTGATGAAGATCCACACAATCGAAACGTTGAGATGAATAAATAAATAAGTATTTTTAATGGTAATGGTGTGCGTATCTTTAGCCCAGCTATTATACTGTACAGTGTACACCCTCTCTACAATTGTTACACACAACTTAATACACTTAAGCAACACATAGTTAATTTAATATACCACACCACACAATAACAAACCTATCAACACATTTGTTTAATTGAATACACCATCAAGTTAATTATATTGAGATCTACTTGTGATATTACATTATAAGCCTATTAATTTACGCAGTAACACAGTCAGCTATTTTTTTACCAGCTGTCCTTTCAGCATTTAGCAGCTGCAAACTGTGTTGCTTTTAGCCTGGATTATGTTTGTCTAATATTATAGCTTTCTATTATACTTTTGTTTGTGAAATATGATCATCTGGCTGCTGCCAGTAGAATAATCCTTTGTAAATGATTGGCAATATGCTGCAGTGCAAACTCTTCTCAGCTAGATTGGTAAAACCAGGGTTGATTTATCAAGTTGATAACCACCCGACATTTGGCCATTTAAGAGTGATTGCACCATTGTTGGGTTTAGTGAAGCTACTCAAACGACTGGGTATGTTGGACTGGGAGAGGAAACCCGATGCTGCATCTGCCAGAGCAAATAAAACATGAGCTTGCAGATTTGTCTGGTTCCCATGCTACATCCAAACATCGAGGTTTCCCCATGAACCCTCGCGTCCCGATCCTGGGGGTAGACATTTTGGCAAGAATTGCAGATGTACAAGCTCACAGCGCATTGAAGCATTGTGAGCTTGTAGATCAGAAAAAAAGGAGCAGACCGGAATCAACTAGTACGTACAGTATACTGTGTGTCAGGAAACACAAAAGGGTTAACAGATATTCGGCTGAGCGGTCCAGGCACCTATAGGCCGGTAATTAACGGGTTTGAGTCCCGAGCCCGTCGGCCTTTGCCTCCCCCCCATCTCTCTCCCCCCCTTTCCTTTCTAATTACGGTACTGTACCATCAATAAAGTAAAAAAACACCAAAGAAAATATCTTAAAAAAAACATAGTTGCACCACATGCACTGACAATTGCAAGACCCGCCATGAACCAGATATACGCTGTATCCGCCACACAAATGATACATATGCAACATGACGCCGCAGGTCCAATAATTTCATTATTTGGAATAAAAGACAAATGTATTCTTAACCTACGAGTGACCTCCTGACATTATGCATTACTCAAACGTTGTACCTATAGGTTATCTCCACCCACAGAGATTGGATGGGCGTTATGTTTTCCAAGAAAAACTCAAGAACTGGATTTTCATAAAACTCGGTGAGAATGGATCAGTAGGCTGCTCCCAAGAGACGATAAACGTTTGGGTTGAGAAGGTCAAGGTCGCATCAATGACAACATACTGTATAGGTCTCTTAGCGAAATAACTTGAGAACACCAGGTGGCCGGATTTTCATGAAACTTTGGTGGGAATGATAAAAGGGTGATACACTTTTGGGTTGAAAAGGTCAAAGCCAAGGTCAAAGTCACAATCAAGATCAGGTTGAAGAGACATAATTAGTCATAATTCAGGAATGGACAGCCGAAGGCCGGACACTACGTTTCCACTTGTGTCTGTCTGGGTGCGAGTGTGTGTGTGTGTGTGTGTGTGTGTGTGTGTGTGTGCAGTTCATATTTATTTCTTAAATATGTCAACAACGAGCTATAACTCTCACCTAACTTCTAAAGTGCAGCTTTAGAAATCAACTATTAAAAGGAGAGCAGAATTCAGCACCACATCACCGGGGCTAAGAAATAATCAATGTTCCTGTGTATCCTAAAACGATATATGTGATTGGCGTGTGCAAAGTGTAGTAATTAGAAGCCAGGGAAAGACATTTTGTTCACAGAGTGATGCAGAGCTTTTGGAGACTTTACATTAATTCCATATCCCCGTGCATGCCACACTCACTCACGCCCATTGGTGGCATTCAGTTCACTCAAGATACAGTACGTTGCTTTTTAGTGCCGTGTGGGCGTCGGAGGAAGCAGCCCGGAGGAGCTCCGACGCCAAAAACCCTGGTGTGTTCTTCGACAGCTCGTTCAAAACCTAGCCATTTCCAACTCCGACTTCTTGCCAAGGTTTAAAGCCCCGTCTTCCCCGACAACAACTAGAAATAGCCATCCATGCGCCTTCATTTCCTCACGTTTGGATTACTGCAGTTCCCTGTATATTGGTCTAGACCAGTCTTCCCTCAGGCGCCTGCAGTTGGTATACAACACCCATGCGGCTCGCCTTCTCACCGGCACACAAAACGCCACGAACACATCTCCCCTGTATTGGACCTCACTTCATTGGCTCCCTGTCAATTTTATAATTCATTTTAAGGTTTATTTTATTTGCTTTTTTAATTTAAATCGTTAAACGGGTTAGCTCCGGTGTACCTCACTGAGCTCCAGGAGCCATATACCCCACCCAGGGTTCTCAAGTCGGCTCACTATTAAAACACTTTCAGGGCTTTAAATTGTTTAATCCAGGGTTCCACCGCGCTTAATACGCTAAACCCGCCGTTTGTTTAATGCGTTTAATTCTCAGTTTTAAAATAATTATAAAGAAACAGCGGATTTGTCCCGGACCTGGTGACGAGGCCGTCGCGTTATGATGACGAAACCGGAAATAGAGTCATCCTCTGGGCTGCTAGGGCTTCTGGGAAATTGAGCCCAATGCAAGTGGACGGGCCGTTTGTTTAGACTACACTACAACATGCTGTGCACTGTGGTTTCGTTTCGCATTGTCATGGCCGCTGGTGCTTCTGATCATAACAAAACAACGGAACATTCTTCGCCGGATTTTCGTGGTTGAAAGCTGCAAATCCTTCAGCGTATGCTCTAAAGGTAATAAAACAATCTAGGCAGCGTAGAATATTGGATTAAATAGCGGGGAACGCGGGTTATGCAGTAAGACCGACTGTCCGTACAACCAACAAAAGTACCGTTCTGCTGCTTCCGCCGCCCCCGCACCCTGGAACAACCTACCTCTCCCCATCCGATCTGGCCAGTCCATCGAGGCTTTCAAATCTCAATTGAACACACACCTTTTCTCTTTGGCATTAAATTGCACCTGCAACCGGCATAAATGCAGGAAGCTCTCTACTCCCAGCACAGACTTCAGTTCACTGGCAAAGTGGCAGCCTTTTATACCCAGCTGGAGATGATAATTAATGGACTATACTATTTACAGGGGTGTCTTCAAATGAGAACATACCATAAATAAGCATACAATAAATACATGTAAATAAATAACCTTAAACCATACAAATGTTACAAGTTTCTGTGAACTACATGAACTATACTATAAGTTATAAATCCTTCACACTACAACATAAATAAGCAATCCCAACAGCACATCTTAACCCCCCGCTATCCTGACATGGTCCAGGCCAATCCTTACTGAAACACATCACAGGCAATTGTTAGGCATTCAATCAAACCTCAACAATAGAACTCCACATTATTGCACTATATTGAATCTATAACCCCCATTGCACTTGCCCCTCATGTTTGTTAATCACCAAGCATTTCCCCAGGTGGAACTCGTTGGCTGAGTGGCCATCTCAGCTAAACAGGAAACCGTATTCAACAATAAAATCATGACTGCAAAATACAACTGTGCAAGTTAATAAAGTGCCAATATGCTGTGCAGAATAAGTAACAGAGGACCACTCTGTTACAGTCAGCTTCAGTTTTTGTGTGTGCTATATAAATAAAGTTTGATTTGATTTGCCTTAACTCTAACAGATGCGTGCCTACCCTTCTAACCTTCTGAAACGGCTTTGAAATCAAACTGGTGACAGTGACACCCATTTTGTTCCCAATTAGACATGTGTCCCTGACTCCCTAATCAACTGGTTCGATGCCCAAAATGTGTCCTATTTCAGACACGCACACACAAACACACAGTTGCCGGAGTCATTCGAGTCCGTCGTAAGTCTGAACAGCTCATGTGCATTTTCATTCCATCTGGGGGTTGTCGTAATGGAGACGTCCCCGGGGGAGTCGAGCGTAAAACACTCACCGGGCGCAGGCTACACTGCGCCCAACGCCTGCCTGCGCGTCGGGGAAACGCCGTACATTCTCAAAATAGTCAATGTGATTGGGTTACGGTTCCAGCATGCCGGGGGCCATATCGTTGTATATCAGCGAGGTGACATAATCCAGCTAGCATGGGGACGGAGCTGTGCCACTGATTAGTGAGACAGGTGGGGGCGTTTTATTCCCTTTCCACCCCCTCTTAAATGCATTAGAGGCAGGGATATTTTCACATCTCCATTTAATAATTTCTGTGGGGTTTTCTCACTGGGCTCAGATGGCACATACGGCCGACACAGTGAGGGTCTGATTTCCACACATGAATTGTGAGTTCATTCAACTGAGGAACAGAAAGTAGGAATGTCACCGTGTGAATGTTTGACCTTTTGTGTGAGCTTGCATGCGTGTTGGGGGAGCGAAGGCCTGGCTCTCTGTGTGTGTATGTGAGAGAGAGAGAGAGAGAGAGAGAGAGAGAGAGAGAGAGAGAGAGAGAGAGAGAGAGAGAGAGAGAGAGAGAGAGAGAGAGAATGACTCAAAAGTGGGCCGTGAGATGCAGGGTCATGGACAAAGAATCACTTTAATGGAGGAAAAGTGTGCTATTTAATAGATTCGAGTCCTGCCTTCATGGCCAATGCAAAAAGATTAGGTCCCAGTGTGAAAATAGTTGAGAAGTGCTACGAAAACACATCGTTGAACTTGACAAAATGTAATGGTTAAAACTTGAAATGAGGCAGATCACTTTCATCATGGGTATCAAGTTGATGTGCTGATTCAAGAATGTTCCGGAAACAAGTTCCTTTGAACTAGAAATGAGCAAAACTATCCACTAACTTTTGTTTTCACTCCTTTGAAGGAACATAGTATTTAAGTGCTGATGCTAAATGATTTATTTTCCAGTGCAGCCATGTGAAGAGAGTGTTTAGTATGAGTTCTTCTTCCTCTGATGTTTCAGTGCTACATTACAGCTTGGCGCAAATGCAGAAACTAAAATGACATGCCAACATTACTTACTGTTTAACTGTGTCAAATAAATCCAGGAATGACTGGAATAAGGCTTGGCCAAAGGCTCAGCTGAGTTTGCTCCACAGAGCAGTAATGTTCCATGGTACACTGCCTCAAACCATTCTTCCACACAGTATAACGATGTTTTAGGTCAATGTACCTCAAAGTGACTGTTGTACATTCGCACTGCAGTATCAGCAAAAAAACTAAAGTTTCACATATAAAACCACACAGGGAAACTGTAGTCAAATACATTAGTTAATTTCACACTGGGAGCTGAATATACCCTATATAGGCCTATGCTGTACTTCGTTGACCGCAGACCACCACCAGGGGTCTACACTGGGTGCCCCCACCACCAGGGGTCTATACTGGGACCTCCCTTTTCCCCCCCTCTATAGTAGGCCTACAGTATAGAGGGAAACAGGAGGGGTATAGTCTATATCTCTTTGCTGAAAATAGCCAATCTACAAGCTCACAACACAGCAAAGCTACATGGTTAACAGTATCATATACTGTAGTGTAGATACAGTATAGACTTCATCTGTCTGCTACCTTGTTTGTGAATTAAAGTTAAGTAGCCTTGCCGAGCCATGAGGCCCATAGGGTTTCTGTCGCGTGAGGCAGCTTGATGTACAAGTACACCCCCTGGACATGACGCTAGTATGTCGCAGGGACTTCCAACCCTTGATGCCGAGTGTCAAGCAGGGAGGCACTGGGTCCCATTTTGTAGAGTCCTTGGTATGACCCGGCCGGGGATTGAACCCCGACCTCCCAGTCTCAGGGCGGACACTCTAAAAACACTCGTTTGTGAATAAACACTGATTATTAAGTCAATAGCTAACCAAAGTGATTGCGATACCGATGTTCAATTTCCATCCGCGGAAAGCCGAGAGTCACACCCGCCTATACAGTAAAGTGTAAAACCTCACTAAATTCAACTCCTAATCAGGCAGACGACGGGATCAATCCCATTATTGCTTTTCTAAATTGGCACGGCTAATGAAAGTGCCTAATAACGGTGAAACGGCTCCGGTGCATCAGGCCACCGCGCCGCTCTGCTTCACACGTCAGTGACGCTGTAAATCATGACGGAGAGGAGAGTGGCGTTCTGGAGTACGCTCGGTGAGGCGTTTGGGACCACGGCGTGCCATATGGATGTGGCCTATTTCATACACAAGACACAACTTTTCATCTCAAAAGACTTGCTTTCCAAGAAGTACAGCACAATTTCAGAAGACGCCAGAGTGGGAATCAAACCCCATTTCGCTCTGGATTATAATTAACCCATTTTGACCTGGGAACGATTCTGCAAATGTCTTCTAAATCCTGACTGTTTTCTTGAAAAAGCTGTTTTTCTATGTCAGTCGTTCTCTGACCTAGTCATGTCACTTTTCACGATTCTCCAAAAAGAGCAGACCTACAAGCTCGTAGCACTCGGTGGCGCGCTACAAGCTTGTAGATCTGCTATTTTTCAATAGCTAAAGCATTACATAATGCAACACCAAAAGGGGTTCCCTCCCAAAATGGGTTAAGAGCGTCTGCCAAATGCCTAAAATTGTAAATGTCCACTCTAAAATGATCTACTCAGAACCAGCACCAATGTGGTCAGTGTGGCTCTATCAGAGAAGTCACAGCTGCACTGACTTCTTCGGTTCTGGTTCAAGTTGCTTGTCAGTCAACTGTTTGGGTGAAGCGATAGGAGAGTTGTTACAGGACACTCTGAAATACTTGTCTGACAGGGAGCGATGACATCTGCCAAACTATGCAGACATGCCCTCTAGGGCGTTACCGCAAGGTCAACTAATCATACTCCCAAACGTTTAAGTCCAAAGGAATTCCTTTTGCCTTAAAACATTAACACCCATGGGACATCTTTTAATATTTATCCATCCATGTAGACTGTCTGAGCATGGTTGCTGGGTTTTCATAAAAGTTACACACTTTGTAGTTAGTCATTTTGTACATGGGAGCTGCCCAGTATGACCACATAGGCCTGCACACTTAGTTGCCTTGCTCAAAAGGCAGTTTTTTTGGGGGGGCTTTTCATTCACTTCAACCTCAGAGCGCAGATACAAAGCAGATTGTTCCCAATATATTATTAATCTTGTATTGGTAGTGTATCACTTTGAGAGTAATTTGTAGCACCACGAAATGCAATCTCCCCATGATTTGACCCAGCAGCACTATTCATATTTTAATCTACTTCAGTTGTCACTAGAACCCTTGGTATTTTTGTTCACAGCTTAAAAAGACTTCTTTGCTTGCCTTGACTGACACGCATTACACAAAAATGACTTTTGACTTAAAAAAAAGCAAGCTTTGATGCCCTCCTTCTGGCCATCATGGACAATCCCTCTCTCACCCCCTACATGACACTGTGGTAGGGCAGAGGAGCTCCTTTAGCAACACACTCTTTACACCTATGTTGCGAGAAGGGGCGGGAGGAGATATTTTCTGCCTGCAGCAACTCCCTGGTTGGCTTGATCAGACTGATTAGGATGGGGGAAGTTTGGTTTCAAGCCACTATAGACCTTTTGGGCCTATGTCTTAAAAAAACATACGTATTATACAAGTTAAAATGAACGGCAATTAAAGATATTTATGGGGGGGGGGGGCAATATCTCTCATGGTTAAATTAATTTCCCACCTTAATTTCCCCTCGGGATGAATAAAGTAGGCTACCTAATACCCATTATCCTCAGTGAAGGTTGTAATCTAAATAAAGTATAACATTTATAGGAGAGACACTAGGAGAGACATGACAGAAGCTCTATACTGGTCAAATCTGCTGTATACGTTGTTTTTTTCTCTTTGGGAGAAAAAATAAATCTTGATCAGTTGCCTAATTTCCAATATGTGGAAAATAAAACATTCCTCAACTCTTATTCTTTGTGCATACAAGATTACGGTGACATATGAATGCGAGAATCATTTTAAGTGGAGGAGGTTACAGAGGGGAGCAGAGGAAATGATGCTAAGTGTACATCCTATAGTGAATGACAGGTAGTATTTGTCCCGACAGGTAATCTTGACTACTTTTAGGCAGATGTGCAGACGTACCCCACCCATGTTGTCTGGAGTCTAGACTGCAGCAAGCAGACACTCTCTTTACTCCGTCAAAGAGGGCCGTTTACAGGTCTGTTTACGAGACTATACATTTATGTAGGAATATTACAGACCTGGCTGCAAGCTAGGGCTCAAAATGGCTCAGTTTATTTTCTTGTTTTTGTTTTTCAAAGGCCTACTTCATATGGAGAGCTGGGCTCTATGTTCGCTGCCAGGGAGTCAGTTATTGTGCTGCTGATAACACTCAATCCTCTCTTCCGCTGAACAGCTTCAATAGAAGAGAAGTTTTGCCCTCCAGATAAGGAAACAATGCTATGAACGTAATGACACATTGGGTTTGGATTGGCATGCATTTTGTTTTGAATGGAACGTGTTCATATAAAATCTTTAAGATCTCATGATGCAATAACAGCTCTTCAAACGGGACGACGTTTATATGTCACTCATTCTTGAGATGAGGGACAAAAGTGGAAAAAACATGTCCCACACATAAGAGCCTTATTTTATGTAAAAAATAAATTAATTCATAAAAATAAAAGCACTTGCAAAGTTAAGTGTAATACAGTTGTGTATTATTATGCCCTTAATTTCATTATAATTGTTTTCATATTCCATCTGAATTAGTTAAAAGCAGGCCCTGTACCCAAAAAGGCCTGTATTTAGCCTGTCCCCAGCAAGTGGCCACAATTTCAAACTGCCAAAAAAGTGTCTAATACTGTCACAATCACATAAATATACATACTAAATTAAAGTAGATTGTCAACAACATAGCAAATAATATACACAGTTAATTTTAATTCATATTTTCTATTAAATATCTCATATCAAATGTTCGTCCCACGTCTCCGTCAACTCCGTCAGGTTTTTTTAAAAGTCTTAAATTAATCAGAAAATATTGTCGACAGATTTAGCCTGAAGACTCCTTTTCCAAGTCCCATTTATATTTGTTGCAACAGTGGAGTACCTGGTCTGACAAGCATTCAATTGTTTGATATTTTAAACAAACAATGTTGATAACAATGTGGTCACAGCTTTTACATGTCAACTCCGTCAGGACATTATTATGATCTTTGTTAAGAATTCAAAAATAATGTTTATTATTTTAGTTTAGGGGTTAGGTTTAGCTAACAAAATTAAGCAAAAACAAAATGGCTACATTGTACTAAAGAGGGTTAAGATGAAAACAAATGCCATTTTGTCAACTCCGTCAGACGTCAACTCCGTCAGATTTTGTGTCTGACGGAGTTGACGTGTATCTGACGGAGTTGACAAAAGTGTTCCTAAAACAATAAAATTATTGTTTTTGAATAATGGGCAGTATTCTAATTTGGCACACAGTTAGAGCATGCCTTAAGGAACATTTTTGGCTATGGGGCCATCACAGATTTGTCTCGTGGTGACCATGGCAGCCATATTACAAAAGAGCCGCCACCTGATGTTATTTTACAATAACTCAAGTTCTACACCACCTAGGATCTTGATTCTGGTGACTAAGACCTCATTTTCAAGGATGAGGGATACAGTGGTACAATTTAGACTTTCCCTGTGACCATGGCAGCCATTTTTCAAAATGGCCGCCACCTGCTGTTATTTTACAATAACTCAAGTTCTACACCACCTAGGATCTTGATTCTGGTGACTAATCATACATTTTCAAGGATGTGGGGTACATTGGTAATATTTAGATTTGTCCTGTGACCATAGCAGCCTTTTTTTTTTCAAAATGGCCGCCACCTGCTGTTATTTTACAATAACTCAAGTTTTAGACCACCTAGGATCTTGATTTTGGCGACTAATCATACATTTTAAAAGATGAGAAATACAGTGGTACTATTTAGATTTGTCCTGTGACCATGGCAGCCATTGTTTTTCAAAATGACCACCAACCTGCTGTTATTTTACCAATAACTCAAGTTTTAGACCACCAAGGATCTTGATTCTGGCGACTAATCATTACATTTTCAAGGATGATCTTTCTCTGGGAGAGGTAAGGGCTTATTTCAGGTGCAGGTTGAGTTTCTACTGACAGGACATTAAAAGGAGGTGGGCTTTCTGGCCTTTGACTTGCCCCTTTCAGGTACAGATGCACAGTTTGACTTCACTGGCCACTGCAGGGAACTGTGGGGGAGAAACTTTGGTCTCTTGACACCCCGATTAGGTTCAGGGTTTTTTTTGGTGGAGACTTGCCTTTCATGACATCTTTGCTGCAGCAGTTGATCTCCTTATTGCCAGTGGTGGCACACTCTGGGTCTCTGGGGCATTGTATCTTGGTGGCCTCCTGCCAGTGTTTCTCCATCCTTCTCCTGAGCTCTGTGTTCTGGGGCTCTGTTATAGTCAACTTACATTGTCTTGGCTGGAGATTGCTTTCCTGCAGGGTCCAGCCCAGTCTTGTGCAGATGGCTGCTGGCCCACCTGGAGGCCCCAACCTCACTTGTTCGGTTGGTGTGATTAGGTGGGGTGGTCTTCCCCAATCAGGATGAGGGGTTTGACCCTTTCAAACGGCAGTCTGGCCAAGTGTCTGTATTTAGTTGTGAGTTTAGATACAGGATACGATTGCTCACCCAGCCCCAGGTGACATGAGGTGAAGGCTCCTTTGATTTGGTAACATTGCTTTGGTTGACATGCTGGGGACACAGAGAAAGACACTGATGCCTTCAGTGTCTGCACATCCTGCCTGATGGTCCTGAAGCCAAATCTTCTGTCTTCAGTCTTTCGCTCACTGTTCACTGCTCACTGTTCACCTCACCGAATTTAGCCCAAGGAGTTTGACCCCTAGTTTGGCCATAGACCCCCTAGTTTGGCCATAGCCACTTGCCAAAATGTGCCGACATGTGCTGACCTCATCACATCTGTGATGATGGCTATGGCCGTTTTTAGCCAACGTAGTGTTTTTTGTGCAAAACTAATGCTTGGAATGGATCCAGAATCATGAAAAGCCCCTAGTTTGACATGCCACATTCTACTTAAAGCATAATGAAATTTAAAACATTTAGCCTTATATTGTTTGTTGATGGTACCCAACTTTCAGCAGCTGTCAAACATGCCCCTAGGGTGGTCAAATAAAAACCAATGTGGGATATGTTAGTAGACACCTTTACAAACATTGGTGAAGAAAATTCTTGGTAAGAAATGTATTCACAGATTTTATATTATTCTGATAATATTCCCTGAGTAAATTGGTAAAATAATAGCAGGTCCACCATTTTTTTAAATGTCTACCATCCATGGTCACAGGATAAATCTAAATAGTACAACTGTATTCCTCACCCTTGAAAATGTATGATTAGTCACCAGAATCAAGATCCTAGGTGGTGTAGAACTTGAGTTATTGGGAAATAACAGAAAGTTGGCGGCCATTTTGAAAAATGTCTACCATGGTCACAGGACAAATCTAAATAGTACCAATGTATCCCACATCCTTGAAAATGTATGATTAGTCACCAGAATCAAGATCCTAGGTGGTGTAGAACTTGAGTTATTGGGAAATAACAGAAAGTTGGCGGCCATTTTGAAAAATGTCTACCATGGTCACAGGACAAATCTAAATAGTACCACTGTATTCCTCATCCTTGAAAATGTGGGATTAGTCACCAGAATCAAGATCCTAGGTGGTCTAGAACCTAAATCAGTTAAACTTGTCAACTCCGTCAGATGTTCGTCAACTCCGTCAGACGTTCGTCCCGTGATGTTTTTGTTAATTTCCAAAGAAATAGAAAATTCGCTGTCAAATCTTTTGTGCTTATGTATTGAAAGACCAACTGAAATGATACGTAATGATGATTTTTTTTTTTTTACATGGTTTTCATGTTATAATATTGAAAATAAAGGTTGAAATGACGGTTTTGAGAAATTGGATATTTCATAATAGTGTGATATTGGAACAAAATAATATTAAAAGATTTGTATTACTTAACTTGATTACTGAAAGCCATTATAAGATAACTGAGGACTTTATATTATTGTTGAAACGATAAAATTCAATTAAAAGGGATTTTAGTGTGTCTGACGGAGTTGACATGAATCAGGTATTAAGTGCATAAATGTCCCATTTTAGAAAGAAATGTTATGCGAAAAACCTGTTCCTTCTCAAGATTGGTAGTTGAGACCTGTGTCTACAAATACATCTATTTGATTTGAATGTATCTTAAAAAAAAAAAAATCCAGTTTGAAAAAAGTTTTGTCCCTTATCTCAAGAATGGGTGATATATAATGGAAGGTTGACAGAGACAAAGCGTGACACCAACCCTGCCGTTGCCATTCAAAATATTATTGCAAAGCTGCAACTCCATGACATTTCTCATCCACAGTCTAGAAATAGTTCAGGAAGTGGGTTTGTCATTGGAGGAGAAGAGCAGGAGGAGGTGGGACACAACCACCGGAGAGGCTGAACTGATGGGAAACCGAATATAGAGAAATAAACAACGCGTCAACAAAGATGGATGCTGACTGAAAAGACAAAGACAAAAAAACATTTGTTTATCCTGGAGACATATCCTGAGAGCACATACCAGTTTCTTCAGTGACATGGCTACCCTGCTTCACTTTCATACAGACACACACGCATATTATTATATCCACGTTTTTCCCCACCAAGGTACTGGGGCTCCTTGTGTGTGTGCTTTGCTTCCTTCAGGCTGTGTTGCCATGTCTGCTTCTTATTATAAGCAACCTTTGACCTGTACAGCCTGACAATGTGTCGCTGTGAGCTTGTAGATCAGCTATTTTCATTTGTGCTTTGTTTGCAACACAGCAAGAGAAAGAGGAACTTATGCACACACACACACACACACACACACACACACACACACACACACACACACACACACACACACACACACACACACACACACACACACACACACACACACACACACACACACACACACACACACACACACACACACACACACACACACACACACACACACACACACACACACACACACACACACACACAATGCACTATGGGCTGTAAGAAAAAGTTGAAAAGGCTAGGCCTGGCCTGGCTGCTGCTTGGGGTTAATCACCTTCAACCTGGCTTCTCTATATTTTGGGCATCAGGGCATGTCATTGAAAAAGTGTCTTGAAAAAAATTCTAAACTTTAGAAAATAGAAACCCCTGCCCTAGGTATACTTCGTGGCCTCTTTTTATTCTTCGTACATTATTTCGTCGACTTACTCGGCAAATTGTAAATTGTCATAGCCTGGTTAAACTCAACTTTAGGGTACATTAGTCTAATTCGTGTGGTTGAAAAGAATACTTTAATTGGAGGCCATCATTTAGAGTGATCAACGTATAATATAAGCCAAAATGCCTCAGTACATTGATTTATCACCAGCTTGATAAGCAAACAATAGTAAGTAGTGCAGGGCTCTGGTCAAAGCAATTCTTTCTGCTTTGGCAAGAAAGAATTGCTAAGAACAATTGCTAAACACGAGACTGAGGAGAGATACGGGATGAGCAGAGAGACAAGAGGACAGTCCTTTATGGAGGCCGCGACACTGTGTCTGTGAACAGAGCTGCGTCTCCTTCAGTGGAGCATAAACTTGTGACCCAGATCGTTGGGAGAAACTCCCTGCTTCGGGGGGAGAATGAACCAACACTTGCTTGGCCGACATGACGAGCAACAGGCAGGCAGGCGGTGGCATGCTCCGCTTGCCAAATACAGCACTCCGCGTTCACATGGCGCTGACAGCCAACACATAGACACTGCTAGACACTGTTATCCAGGGGTCTCCCAAGCTCTGCAGAGAGAGAGAGAGAGAGAGATGGTGAGAGGCAAACGCTATAGGCTGTGCCAGGACTCATAGAGCGGCCTGTGTTCAGGTGAGGTGAGGGTGAACTTCGCTGGAGGGTTCACATTTCTGCCACCATCGAAGAGCCACGTAACCACAATGTTCTTTTTTTTCCCCCCCTCCTTTCCGTTATGTGTCGAGTGAGTTTCATAGCACTTGAAACATGTTGCGACTCAAATCTATCTCAAATACACAGCCACAGATGTGATGATACGTCTTCTTTTTGCCCCCCCCCCCTTGAAAAAAGAGCAGAAAAGAGGTTCTGCTCTTTTGACAACAGTGACTTTCCTTCTGCATCCAACTCATCCAAGTTTGATGGGCTTACATCAGCAATGCCTAGTGGTCACCGGTCACTCACTACTGCCCTGCCTGCCTTACACTGATCCACTGCAGTTCTGCTGCAGTCAGAACTTTCAAACACATCCATCACGTGTCGTACATTCAAATTAAAGTCTACAGTGGGATCAGTTTTTCCCCAGGAACCAGGCGTTAGTGGGCCGGGGTGGGTAGGGGTATCGGAGACTTATTAAAGAATGAATCCAGATTCCGAACCCTGCTGGTTTCGGGTTCCACCGGTTTTACGGCTGCAACGTAAATTCAAATTAAAAAACATAAAGTTAACTACTATGGAAACCACTTAACACAACATAAGTGGTGATGTGAATGCCAGCTGGCCAGGCCTGGTGCAGGCTGCCAACTGCAGGGGCTGGCAGAGGCATAAACCATCGGCAGGAGAGACTGAGTAATAAACTGGACCAGAAGTGGAGACGATGATTCCTCGACATGAAAAACATGTTGACAGTCTCCAACAGTGGATGGATGTGGACCACTGGACTTTCAGGTGGGGAAAGTGTGCGCGCGCGTGCGTACGGTATATACTGCACATGCACAGCACACACACACACAGTAATTTTGTATTATGTGAATGACTTAAGTGTGCCCCGACGGTCATGTGTCATGTGAATGTGTGATTTACTGTGCATGCATGAGTGTACATTAGGCTCCATAGGCTCCAGTGTCCACCCAGCTGCAACGGTTTAACCTGACAATATTATTTTCTTCCGCACGTCATCTCACGAATGCACAGTTCAGCTCAGTACATCCATACCTCCATGTATGTACTGTACAGTGTGCATGAATAAACTGCACATCTCCCCGATGGCCCGTGAGCCCCATCAACTCTATCGTCTAGCCCTAATCTCCTAATCCTCGTCTGAACGGCTGCTCTGTGATCGCTGGCAGGTTCACTGCGTTCCGTGCCTTCCTTTGCATGGCCGCTGCGTGGGAATATCCACAGGTAATCTGTATCTTCTGCAAATATCTACAGACGGATAGCTTTAATAGAGCCCGGAGGCCAGGGCTGTTTGGGTGGGCCAAGAAAGACTCTGCGGTGCTGAGAACATGACCTTTTATGGCAGAGAGAGAATCGGGGCAATCTCTTCTCACTCAGAAGTGATTTCAAGTGTTGCTCTGTGAGAAGTGTTTGATTGTGGAACAAAGTTGTATTCAGTGGTAGATTGGGTGTTATTGTGACTCATGAGCTTAATGGAAAAGGACACTAAACATTGCAGCTTGTAGGGTGTCATCCCAGTGCCAGTGAGTCAAGCATACTAATGTATGAGAAGCAACTAGACAGTGTGCTAATGTACCTGTAATCTCGTATGTCTAAGGCTCGTATGTCTAAAGGACCGTTACTGTGTAGGGTATATTGATCACACTGATTGGAACACTATTTATGGAAGCGCTGCTGCGTGAAGCTCACACAGACACATGACGTCTGCGCCGAGTTGGCAGATCTGGAAGTGAGCGAGCACATCAAATCATGGCGTCTTCTCCTCCTGCATACTGGGTTTCACAGCAATTAAAGCGTTGTCAAATGTTTGCATGCATGTGGCATGGTCCTCCCGAGATCACTTACAACATCAGAGGATTGTGAGACACATCTCACACACACACAGGGCACAGCAGCAGACAAGTGCCCTCCACATCCCCACCACACACACACACACACACACACACACACACACACACACACACACAGAACAGCAGCAGACAAGTCCCCATGCACAGTTTGCACACACACACACACACACACACGGCCAGCTCTATAGAGTCATCAGACACCTCCTGCCAAGTTTAATACAACCAGGGACCATAACTCTCCAAGCAACCACTGCTAAGCGATCATGCCTGCCAGTGCAAGACGGATCTCTCTCCCCCCCTTCTCCCCATATCATCGCTGGGCATCAGCAGTTGAGTGCGAGACACAACTAGCCCATTCTGACCCGAGATCAGATTCATACGAGGTTTCCACTGAACACACACTGGGTTTGATGAACCCATTCTTACCTGAGATCAGATTCTAAAAATGTCAGTCGTTCTTCGATAAAATAAAAAAATAGCAGACCTACTAGCTCGTAGCGCGCCACTCGGTGGCGCGCTATGAGCTTGTAGATCTGCTGTTTCAAGTGCTTAAACTTTTACCATTGAGCTAATAGAGCCTATACCTGCTCGCTCAGAGGGGATACATTGAATCTTGTGACTGTTGTCTAGGTGAGACATGACCTTTGACACGATTCTAAATGTCTCAACAGAAGAGCAGGGAGAGGAGAAAAAAATTAAACCAATTGTATAAGTTATATTGTATTAAAACACATTCCCTCCCGTTACTATAGGTGGGATTGTGTGAGGCCAGCGCCTCAAAAGGGACTACTTCCGCCCGACCCAGAAGTGATACTGTAGCACTCCATATTTGAGCCACATCCTCATTCTAGGCTGTGTATCAACGTGCAGTGGATTAACTTTCTTAGCGCGATCAGAGATTAGGGTTTTATAAGGTCCCAAAGATTGTCTAATTTAATGTTGAGTAGAAAAAGGACAAGGAAAGGAAAGAATGTCAGATCGGGATATAGTCGTTTCTATCATGCGAGTAAAAATAATAATATAATTTTTATCATTTTGAATGCTGGATTAATGCTTATTAATGAAATCTCGTAATCTCGCTATAGCTATTCACGAAATTATCTCGTCCTGTCACAGATTCGGTTAAGACAAAATTATATACCTTACTATTTGACAAAAATAGCTAACTAACAGATCTACAAGCTCAATGCGTCACATCACGACATGTGAGTTTGTAGATCTGCCATTTTCTTTTTGAACATGTTTGCATGTAGTGCTGTCGGTGGGGGTAGGGAACTGTGACGGACATTGTGCATTCGTTTGTTTAACTGTATGTAATGTGTTTTATTTTCGTTTTATTTTTCGTTTTGTCATGATTATTTATTCATTTTTGTTCTGTATTTATTATTGTCAAAACATTTCGTGATAAGATTTTGTTTGCATTTGTGCTGCCATGGGGATGTGGGGGGGGGGGGGGGAATATATGTCAATTGTTTTGAAAATACTTTTTTGTACTGTAAAGAAAATGAATAAACATACGTTTAAAAAAATAAAATAAAAAATAAAAAAAGGTCCTGGGTTCGATTCCCGCTGGGGACGCTGTGGGAGTGTCCTCTCCTCCACGTCATCAGTGCCAATACCCGAGGCGGGGTTGGCGAAAGGGCCTTTCTGTGTGGAGTTTGCATGTTCTCCCCGTGTCCCCTAGGGTATAGGTACCCTCACAAAAAACATGCAGTAATCCTGCTCTCAAAACTGCCTGATGGAGAGGAAAGGAACTTGTCAGGAAAACGTGTCCCCCCCCCCCCCCCCCCCCCCCCTCCCCCCGTCAGGTGAAGAGAAGCAGCTTGGACTCCTCCTCCTCATGCATAGAAGGAAGCATGAGGTCAGTCCGCTGCCCCCCCCCCCCCCCCCCCCCCAGATAATTGACACTGGGTGAAAAAATGGGTTGCAAAATCATGGGATAAAAAATGTAATTAAAAAATAATAATAATCTGAACGCCAGCGGTACTGTCAGATGCCATCCCCTGGGTCCCCAAATGACACCCCTGGCTTGGTATACCTTGACTTGACTGAACTTCAACCCACCCCAGCTCCATCCCTGGTTCACTACTCATGTTGCCTTGCTTCCTCACTGAAGCTGAAGCCTCCAGAAGGGAAGCTGTGTGAAGTCGTCCGGTTCCTCTGTGGTTCCTGGGATGAAGTCAGTGCTGCATGCCAGACACACGGCCGGTGCATACGCAATACTCAATTCAATGTAATGTATATCGCCGTTGTCGGGTGGAAACCACCAAACCAGTTCATTTTTTATTATAAGAAATATATATAAAATAGTGAAAATAGCCGATCAGTGAGCTACAGTAGTAGATTACAAGTACAAGGTTCTTGCCCGACAGCACCAATTTGTAGTATGTACATTTTGTCTACATACAGTGGAGTGATTTCCACTGAGATCTACTGTCCATACACTGTCAAGTTGACTCTTTAAGTTGTCAAAATGTCTCTGCGCCAGCCACCAGAGCCATCAAGTTGAATTCCTGCGCTTCCATTCTAGTCAGGGTTTCTCAAAGTGGGTGCCGTGGCAACTAGGGTGCATACACGCAAGTCCAGGGGTGCCTCAGAATACTAATATTTGGAATTTATCAATGTCACTTGCACTTGGTGCGTTCTTTTTCAGTCTACAGTACACCAAATCTCTCTTCACCAAATATAGCAGATCTACAAGCTCTAATAATGGAAACTGATATTCTCTCAAGTTTCCTCATACTGTATATTTTAGGGAGGTTTACATATTATGTACCGTTAATATGACAAAAGGTTGCTAAAGGAACAATGACATTCAGGGCTGCCGTGGATTGGTGGTTATTTACAGGGGTGACCTGAGCCAAAAATGCCAAATATTGTGTATGTACAGTAGGTTGCACTCCACATGTGTATTTAATATGTGTATTACAACTTACAAAATACTAGGCCTAACTAACAAAAAATATAACATCTGTGTGAACTGAGTTATGCAACTATGCTGTAATTGTTATAGGTACTGACCTCTAATGCAAACACACAGCGCTAGCCGCCCAATGTAGTACCCCAGGTCACAGAGCGCTACTGCAGCAGTCCGTGCTGAAACATAAATACTACACACTCACACACTCTCACACACACACACACACACACACACACACACACACACACCTGCGTATTGGAGCGGCTATAGGCACTCCTCAAAAGTATGCACCCTGAATTAGGCAGAGTGCAGTCTCTGCTAGACTTGAATGTGCACAGATATGATGCTGCTCTGCTTAGTCATGTACTGTAAACAATGTCGCACAGTCGCACACAAAATGTACAACTTGGTCCACAAACGCACGTACGTACAAGCCTACACACACACACACACACACACGCACGCAAACATACGCTATAAAAACCCAACACGCATCCGTGTGCACGAACACACGCCAGCTTAGAACAACAAACAGTCTCATTGCAAAAGTGCCCTTGGTGGCAAGAAATCGTTAAAGGGTTGCCTACAATTATGAATTACTTGCTAGTTATGTTGGAGACACAATGTCATCTTTCCAGCAACAAATACTTTGTCACGGACATTAAAAGGGACTTTTAAAAATCGACATAATGTTCAGAGGGTAAATTACATGGCCCGGAGCCATGCTGTATGAATGGAACCTTTTTATGACGAGTGAGGAAACTTCTCCTCTTGGGAGATGTGAAATTTCAGAGGGTTTCCCCCCCCTTAAAACATATAAGGGTACACATGAAAGGTGAAGAGAAGAACAAGAAGAGAAAAAAAAAAAGAGGTAATTTCCACTTCCTAGTCTGGATAGGCTAATGCTGTTTTGAACGGAATAAAACGCCTCTATTCATCCCCCTGTTTATAACTCAAGCAAGATGTGCTTTTATTATTTTGAATCGAGGGTCTACGACGACTCTGGAACTGGAAGAATAAGCAGATCGTGACAGATGATCACTTTAGTTTTATCGTCCTCAGTTCTTGAACACATTGTTCTTTTCTGATTCATTGAAAATGGAGGATGCCGATGTAAACACGTCTTTAATAGTGCTTTTCATGGTTTTGTCCTCAGAGTAGCAGTTTTTGTATTGACGTGTATGCTTTCGTTTGAAAATGTACCCATTCTACACACTGTGAAATACAAAATTCAATCAATCAAGCCTATATACAGTTACACTGATACATTCAAGTTTGACCCCCCCACGGGTTCGACTCCCAATACCAACGGCCTTCACTGCATGTCTTCCTCCCTGTCAGACTACTGTCTGTCCCTCCATAAAAAACAAATGAAATAAAATAAAAAAGGCGAAAGCCACAAAAACATTAAAAAAAGTAAAGTTTGACCCCCTTAATTAGTGTGGTTGCCTAGGGCAACGACATTAGGTCACAGATTAATAATCAAAAACTGCAAAACCTGTCTAGTCTGTCAGTCGTTCCGTCACGCCACCACATATGGTCCGTCAGTCCGTCACGCCTTGTGACAAGTCAACGTCACCATATACGGCCGTCAGTCCATTACGCCTCGTGACACTCTCCATATATGGCCGTCACGTCATCATGACCTGGATAGCCATACATGGAGAAGACTGGGATCATCACCTAGATCCGCATATATGGAGCCGGCGAGCAACTCTACATCTGACCTCAAACCCTTAGATCTCCATATATGGAGCTGACCTGTTCTGACATTCCATATGTTCCATATGACCTCATCAAACCCTGTACAATCAAGACACGCCCCATATGGCCAGTACATAATTCATTCCCTATTCCCTAGCAGTCTGCCATCGTCCAGGCAGATGTGTGCATGCGACCTCACCGTTTTTTAGGGCGAGGCGACGTCGCTTCAGATTGTGTCCAAATCTCACAGAAAATGGTACACATGATCTCTGGACCAATCCGAAACACCACAGGCAGAACTTTGATAGTTCGGCCATAATTGGCTTCCGAAGTTAGTGGGAGGGGCCTATTTTACAAAAATGTACACAAACACGAACGGAATGACCAATCCAATCCGAAAATGTAATCGCATGTCAAGGGTAGTTTAATCAACAGAGCCGAACCCAATTCAAATTGTATCCTATAGGCGCTGCAGAATTACTTATAATCACAGGTGATGTGACATTGTAATTGGCTGCCAAAATGTGTGGGAGGGGCCTATATTAGCGATTGAGGCAACCTGAACCATGCACACTTTGCAATTTTTCCAGAATTGCATCTTTCTAGTTGCGGCTGCTTTGGCACATAATTAATGAAAACATGTTGAACTCACCGTTCTGCTCCTTTATACTTGGAAGGTGAAACTTGCTCATGTGACTTGATTCCGCTTCATACTGTTGGAGAAGCGACGCAACGAGGAATAATAGCGGCAGGATCATTTGGATTTAGTGGAGATCACACACACAGACACACACACACACACAGGGCTGCAGAGAGACAGGATGGATTGTAATCACCACGCACACACGCCGCCGGTCACAACACTCCGAGGCTGCTTTGGACACATTTGTAGGCGGTAAACGTAAAGTAGAACCCACATAATCTTAACACCAGAATCCTTGTCCCTTTCTTTAAAAAAATTAAAAGGAAAAAAAATTGAGGAAAATGTTTCAATTAATATTCTTCCAAATGGCAGTCCCTCAGAAGACTTGCACGCTCTGAGTTGTGGACTCTCCGGTGCGCACCTGTTGGGTTGATTGGAGAAGTTACGTTCAAAAGAGTTCAGTTTGGTTACATTACCAATTCGCGTTTAAATCACAAACGTGTCCCGTGAAGTGCAGTCACATACGCACATGTGATACGAAATCATCTGAACACATATATACACGCGCGCTCTTTGGATAACGTTTGCGTCCACGGTAAGCGCGTGCTCGAATCCTTCGTCTGACAAATCCCTGCTCAGACTACAATGAACCCTTACTAGAAGAACCTTAATAAAAACAGAAACGCGATACGGAGAAATAACGTGCTCCACAAGTATGAGTCCTGTTGTCTGCGGAGGTCTGAGCTGAGCTGTCGGTGAGAGACTGACTGCTCCAACAGGTGCTGCACATAAAGTCAAACTTCGTACCGGCGCAGGGAAAACTCCCAGCGAAGTTATTAACCATTCCACTGCTGTGTGTCCTCCTCCTCCTCCTGCTGCTCCTGTGGGGAACATGCACGCGCGTCACGCGCGCACAGTTAGACACACACGCGCGCGCGCGAGACACAAATGCGTACGTAGCCTACTCAAACGTTTTTTATTTTCTTTTTTCATTATAGTGCATTCACATTATATGTTGATATTAGATTAATCATGGTAACACGTTACACGTTGCCCGCACACACAAACACACACACACACACACACACACGCACACACACACACACACACACACACACACACACACACACACACACACACTACACACACACACACACGCAGCCTATTCGTTTTCCCGTGTTCACAGAAAGATGGGGTATGCGCATGCAGTGAATGGCAGATCGAGTGGCAAAGTGAGTGACAAAAAGTGAATGTAATGTTGTTTAAAGTCATTTCATGCAATGAAATCTGACTTTTCTGTTTGGATGTATGGACTGTCGATGCCAGAAAGTAATATTTCCCCGCATAACTTTCTGGTATGATGATGATGTCGATGATCAGTGTCTCTCAGCAAGCAAGGAAACACTATAGTCCACTGCCAGCCCATAGAGCCCCATTGTGGTGGAACTAGGACATTTTGAGTACCCTAAAGTTTTATGTTAAACTTGTATATGTTGGGCAATTTTCATAATTAGCATAATAAGATGGGGTAACATTAACATCCAATATATAAGGCAACATTTTCAAAATGTCATTATGCTTTAAGTAGCATGGGACGGGTCAAACTAGGGTTTATTCATGATTCTGAATCCAATACAAACGTTAGTTTTGCACGAAAAACACTCATTCAGCTAAAAACGTGGCTATGGCCAAATTTAGCAATTAGTGATTTTTGTGCAAAAATAATGCTTTCAATGGATTCAGAATCATGGAAAACCCTATAGTTTGACCCGTCACATGCTAATTAATAGCATAATGACATTTTGAAAATGTTGCCTTATATTGAATGTTAATGGTATACCCCAGCTTATTGTGCTAATTATGAAAATTGCCCAACATACCGGTATGCAAGTTAGCATCCAGCAGTTTCTAGATGCTAGGGACCCATACTCAACATAAAACCTTAGGGTACTCAAAAATGCCCGGGTCCAAATTCTGGCAAGCGAACTACTCAACGGCTTTTCAATTTGTTATTATCAAAGCAGAGACATTGGCTGGAACAAAAACCCTCCTGTTCTCAATTAAGCTCTTCTTCCCTCCCTCCCAGGACAGCACATTGCAGTACCTCTTCTGCAGTCTTTCATGTGGGTCTTCCCCTCCCATTGTTGGGGAAATCCACTGGTGTATACCCCACCCCACAAACACTCGCACACACACACACACACACACACACACACACACACACACACACGGGCGCACGCGTGCATGTTAAGTCTACAACATCTCACACAGACACAACAATCAAAGAGCACTGCAGACATATTGAATCCATTGAGCCAGACACATGATGCAATGGCCGAGCAATTTACCCCCCCACCCCCCTGATCTCACATCACTGCAGAGAGAGAGAGAGAGAGAGAGAGAGAGAGAGAGAGAGAGAGACCAGAGAGATGCTTGCTGCTGCACAGAGGTATCAGAATGAGAGAGTGCACGCATGCAGGGGCTTTATGTTTTTAATCAAAGTTAATGACATGGGAGAAGGAAAGGCATGGCGAGCAGTATGATACAGTTGTTCCATGCATGTGTGCCGCTGCCTGCTGCCCCAGTAGTACTGAGGGGGGGTATAGAGGTATACTCTGTGTGTCTGTAGTGAGGGCCAGGGCCCTTTGTGTAGAGGAGGGTATCACATTCCAGCCCTGCAAAGGCCTGCAGCAGATGTCAGCACTTCCCACAGTGGAATCTCTCTCTCTCTCTCTCTCTCTCTCTCTCTCTCTCTCTCTCTCTCTCTCTCTCTCTCTCTCTCTCTCTCTCTCCTCTCTCTCTTCCTTTTTCTCCATCCTTCTCTCTTGCTCTCTCTCTACTCACACACACACACACACACACACACACACACACACACACGCACACACGCACGCACGCACGCACGCACACACTCGTTCACCCCTGGAGGTTGTGTGTCTGTTAAAGCTTGGTATTTTTGTCTCGTTGTCCACGTTTGATTGCTGCTTCCACGGTGGTCCAGCGAGCGAAACGCACAGACTGATACAACGACATATAATAAACAGAGGAAATTAAAAACAACGCAGACCTTTTAGGTCACGGATAACATGCAGAGACATGCCAGCCAGCCAGCCAGCCAGGCAACCAGCCAGGCAATCAGTCAGCCAGCCAGCCAATCCATCACTCAATCAGGCAAACCATCAGTCAGTCAGTCAGTCAGTCAGTCAGTCAGTCAGTCAGTCAGCCAGTCATCAGTCAGTCAGTCAGCCAGTCAGTCAGTCAGCCAGCCATTCAGTCAGTCAGTCAGCCAGCCATTCAGTCAGCCAGTCAGTCAGTCGGTCAGTCAGTCAGTCAGCCAGTCATCAGTCAGTCAGTCAGTCAGTCAGTCAGTCAGTCAGTCAGTCAGTCAGCCAGCCATTCAGACAGTGAGCCAGTCAGTCAGTCAGTCAGTCATCAGTCAGTCAGTCAGTCAGTCAGTCATCAGTCAGTCAGTCAGTCAGCCAGCCATTCAGTCAGTGAGCCAGTCAGTCAGTCAGTCAGCCAGCCAGCAGGGAGAGAGATGACTCTTTCTGGGCATTCGTACCGCAGCTTCAAATGGAAATGTATACAATAGAACATTCACAGTCCCTGGTTCTCCGGGCTAAAATCCCATTAGACCTCGCATGCCTTTTTTGTGGACACACACGGTGTCAAACAAACAAGTGTCTGTCCGCATTACGACATGCATTCATCACAGCGTCTGAGAAACGATCCGGGTTTGATCCCAGATGCATTGCCGTGAAACAGGAGTGAGCGGACATGTTTGCTTGTATTGACATATCGCTCGCAAGACAGTTGATTATTGCACCTTGTGAAGAAAGCGCGGTGACTGCATGCGCTCTCATGACTTCATTTATAATGTAACACACATCCTGGCTGCGTGCGTGCGTGCTCCTGTGAGTTCATCGTTTTCCCTTGCCGATTAGAGATGTTCTAAAAACGAAATGAGACATTCTCCTCTGAGATTTCAGAACATTTACATTTATCATTTCAGAAAAAGAAGAGTATCGGATCCTACATCAGCCACATCACATTGAAACAATAGAGGAGAACAAGGAGTCACCACTACATCCGAGTGGTTATCATTGGTACAACTTGTCTCGTATACCGTACAAGACACTGCAAGAGTGTGTCTGTATTTGAGTTGTCTATTGAAAGAAATAATAATAATAAAACAAATCCTTCATTTAAAACAATACACCAACATGAGATGAATGGATAATTCAACCAGAGTTTATTTATCATTAGAAAGACTAAATAATTAGACTTATCTCATTGTTATCTTTGCATTATGAAGCTTTCAGAAGGTTCCCCTTCCATGACCATCATCATCCATCATCATTCCATCATCTCAGAAATGTTTGTAAACATTTTCTAAATATGAATTTAAGCACATGCTACTTCTGTCACATTTTACTTCAGACACGCTGGTGTTAATTAACACCCTCATGCAGAACAGCCACAGTCACTGTCAAAAAACTAAAAGGCTGACAGTGACTAATTGCCCCATTGACCGCCTTGAAATTTGGCTTTGAGACTAGAGCCCCCTGGTGGTGCCCCACGAAACTACTGTTTAGTATTGGTCCAATACAATGGTTCTCAACTCTGGTTGGTATACTTAGTTTGGATGAAGGCCTCTGGGTCAACATGACCCATTGGTTTATTTCACATGGATGTGTTGCTTCATGGCTGGCTAAAAGCCTGATGTATACTTTGTAGTAAGGCTGTGTTGAGATCTGTTCAGTTTATGGCATGCAACACTGTACTGTGACGCAGCGTAAATACACTACGTATGTATCACTATCAAATACAGCTCCAACAAACAATAGAGAAACACATCATGTCTTTCATGCAAACCCATTTCATGATGTAATATAGAGGCATCAATCATTACCTTCCATTTAACATGTTTCCATGGCGCCTAGGCTATACCTTTCTGAATAGAGATCAGAGATTATCAGACCAAATATACCGTAATTAGATTTGATTTAATTAGCCCCATCAAACTGGAAGAGAAATCATTATTAATCATCAATACCTGAATGAGAAATACCAAAGGTGCAGTCAGTGCCAGGTGTGACTTGTTAACATGTTGCCATAGAAACTGGCTCAATGTCAGAGGAACAATGCCAACATACAGTATAGGCCTACACAGTAAATAGTATCAGAATTATTATAAGTCTATTTACCACATCATCTCCTGATAGCCAGTGTCCCATGGCATCAGTGACTGTGTCACGAACAGATGATAGTCTAGTGACTAGTAGTCAGTGTTGAGAGCTGAGGGGTTTCTACGGAACCACGAATACATCATGGATACCACACAGATTATAGTTTACCATGCACCTTTAGTGATACTGTTATAAAATGAGATTTCACTCAACTTGGCGTGCAAATACCTTGAATCTATATCGGACTAATTTCTTTCAGGCCATACGTCATCGTTACAATCATGTCTGTAGTGTCGACACAAATCCACAGACATTTCATGTCACAATCATTTTTTGTGTAGGAGCGCTAGCCCCTCCAATGCATGGCTTATGAAGATTATACGTCACGTGGCAGCCACGTCTATGGACTTTTCAATGTTTGCACAGAGCACTTATGACGCAAATCATTTGCCAGCAAAGTCTATGGACTTTAATGTTTGTTTAGGACACTATAGATGACTATACCGTATAAGACACCATGTGGCCCATACTATTTGAATACAGTTTGGCGCCCCTCACTTCACACAAGTGAGGGACTATACGACATGGTTAGTTAAAGTGTCTTTTCACTTATTTATTTAATTTCTTCTCCTTTTCTTTTCTTCAGAAAACCATAGCTCCTCATGCCAGACCAGAAAACAGACCATAGTGTGTACAGGCACGATGAGAACTGGTCACCATAACAGCTTTGGCACAAAGCATTGTATCATATAATGTTGGTCGGGGGTTGTTACTGCATGTGCTGACATGGACGGAACAGGCCACCTCCACTGTGAGAACAGACTCATTAACCCTGTGTGTGCGCGTGTGTGTGTGTGCGTGTGTGTGTGTGTGTGTGTGTGTGTGTGTGTGTGTGTGTGTGTGTGTGTGTGTGTGTGTGTGTGCGCGTGACGTTGCCGATATACCATACAGTGCAGAGTACAGCATACACACATGTGTGTGGTTCGGTGGTTACAGTCACGTGTACAGTATGTGCTATGTGTGAGTCAGGGTATTATTTTCCTGCAGCAATGCACTGCCGTTCCAGTTTGCACACACATGTGTATTGATTTCTGTTTACAGTGGAGATGTGGGGCATGTGCCATTGCCAGCAGACGACCCGGACTGTGTCAACCACATGACCTCCCGGGTCTGATTCTGTCTGGAGACCTGAAGTGGTTGCTGCAATGCATGTCTTTGACACTGTCTGCCCTCAATCAAGTTCCTGTCTCTACACCAGTGGTCAACCCTTTCAGGCCATTGACCCCCCCAAAATAACCTCATTTGAACTGGGGAGTCCCCCCCCCCCCCCACCAAGTACTCGAGATGTATGTAAGAGTTGAGGCATTCGGTTTTCGGTTCCACAGATAAATATTGTGAAAATAGCCTCGCTTTGCCATGTTTGACCAGTTTTTATTGCATTGTTTGTTGATTAGTTTTGATGCTGTAGCAGTCTTTTTTTATTAAAAAGGTCTTAAAAGTCGTCACCCCACACACACACACACACACACACACACACACACAACCACAACCACACGCATGCACGGACGCACGCATGGACGCACGCATGGACGCACGCACGCACGCACGCACGCACGCACGCACGCACACACGCACGTAAGTTGAGAAGCACTGCTCTACACCACCGGTTCTCAGTGTGGGGTCTGGGTATACAGGCAGGTGTCCTTGTGGAGCTTCCAGGGGGTCCCCAGAACATTGGCTGGTGGGTAACTGTAACTGGTAGCATGTAAATGGAACCAAATGGACCGCAAAGCTCCAAAAGGACTTACAGTGTAGATTGGGGTCTCAGAGATAAAAAATTTAAATTAAAAAATAAAATCTAAAAGAGGCCTATACAGTATATAGGCACTAATGAATATCAAACTGGGGATCCTTGAAATTAAAAATGATTGAGAAACACTGCTCTGCACTGTTCTGTCTAAACGAGCACAAGATATAAACAGCCTGCAGTGGAGATGTGAGGAGCACAATGAAGAGATCAATAACTAAAAGCAGAAGTCATGATCAGCAGCCAGAGAAACCCAACACCTCAGTTTGTTACTGCTGTGAAGAGACACAGAACAGTTCTCTCTGTTACTTCAAATTCCATCTGCCTTTTGAGGAGATTTTTTGGAGTTCTGATGCATTGTGATGGAAACAAGCTCTGATTGATTGATTGATTGATTGATTGATTGATTGATTGATTGATTGATTGATTTACATTTTATTCACATTATGTAGAACGGGTACATTTCAAACGAAAGCACAAGTCAATACAAAAACCGCTATACGAGGACAATCAATCAATCAATCAATCAATCAATCAATCAAAACACTGTAAATATTCTCATATTGATGGACTGTACTGTATATATTATCCAGATAGTGTCACGTATAGGCCAGTTGACACTGTACCAGTCTCATATTATTCACTGTTGATAGTCTGTGCATCCATTCATATAGTTTATACTGTATATGTATATACTCAGGTATATACGTGGAGATAAATTGTATATTACACTTATTAATATTACTGACTGAATTCATCATTAGCTGAAGACCATTATTGTTGTCTGTCCTGTATCTGTTTACAGAAGTGCAGTGCACACCTCAGGGTGTCCTTCACGTTGGCGGCGTTCCACCAGGAGTGCTGGTAAGTAGGCTTCACGTCCGCCCAAAGCTATTTATCATATCTCTGCCCCCAATCCTTAAAGCCGCTTTTCTGTGCAGCCTGTCTTCGTGCAACTCAAGGACTGCCCTGAAATTCCCCTCTGAAAAAAGAAAAGAAAAAAAGGAAATACCGGTGGTAAACAGCAGTAGAGTAAAGTGGTTCTTCAAACCCCCCATTGGGGGCTTTATTTTCATTCAAGCAGGGAAACGTGTCATTGCAGAGTTCTTTCCCTTCCACCGATAGCTGAAAATGCAGCAGCGCATGCCAGGCAAAACACCACAAGCAGATCAGCTCAGACCAAACCTGACAGGTTTCTGGAATGGCGGAAGGTTGTCCCTCACGCGCCTGGCTCGTGGCCAGGCTACAGAAGAGTCGCTATAGTACAGTATATATAGACAACACAAAGGGCCCTTGTTTGCCATCGTTTTGATGCTTCATTGTAATTCCGGCAGTCAGTCATGCACAGGGGTTATAAATCATTAATCTTTAAGCGTGTGGAGCAGATTCATTTGTATATTATGCAAATGACATGCCATGTCAGTCTATATTATATTGTGGGGATTAGCGACGCACGTGAGTGGTTGCCCACGTTGTCTTACGTGAAGCAACACAGTAAAAAATCCTTAGTGTATTCGTTTAACTCTGAAGACTAGCATAAATGTATCAAAATGGACCGGGTCCATTTGATTCTATTTGTACACTCTTCTGAGCTATAAAAAAAAACAAAAAAAGGATTTCACTGTGAAGGACTGAGATAGCTTCCTGGGATAAATCACAGTACTGTGTGTTCTTGAACAGAGTCAGTCTTCTTTTTTGAGTAAATATGGACCCCCTGCTTATATATGCGTATATATGTGGTACAAAGTGTTCTCTTCTCTTGACCGGTGGGTTTCGGTTCCAAAGGAGATGTCATGACAACGACTTTCCATTGGAATATTCTTTATTGTGGCAAACAGCTCACCAAACACCCAAACCAACTCGACAGGGAACAGGGAGGCATGCAGTTATATACCCTCTCTGTCTGTACTACGGTCACCCACAATTACACACATAAAATAAATGGCAGCTGAACATAACCCAAAGTACAATAAACACATAACCACCCCCCCCCCCCCCCCCACCCCCCACGCATTCCCACCATAGCAAACATTAACAGAATAGCACACAATAATAAAACAATACACAAAATGCACCCAGAGCACACCCTGGGACACTACACAGCCCCAAGCTCAGGGGTCTTGCTGTCCTCAGCGACCCACAAACTCATCAAAGTCCCAGAATGCGGAGGCATTATGCCTCGCTCTGCGTCACACGATTCACATATAGGCCCATTTCTGGTGAACCCCAAATTAAGTTAATTCCTGTTAAACTTGCCTTTTGCAATCTTTCTCTCAGCTGCAAGTAATCATGCATGTCTACGCCTTAGCGTTCCAGCTCAGACTGTGGCCCAAACATGAGGTCCACATGGGTCTGTACTAGGCAGCTCTCTCCCAAACATAAGAGATGCTGCATGGGTACAACATGACGACTCTTGAACGGTCCACTATGGACACAGCAGGACCACAGGCATGTGGAGGTCCTCTATGTAGTCATCCTATAGTCTGTTTTCTTTTTGTGAGCCAGAAACAGACCTCCTATAGAACACCCGGGCCGTGAAGTTGCAACTCTGGTCTCTGTGTGTGTGTGTATAGCTTCTCCTCCCTGCACTGACAGAGCATCATTGCTATGGTAATTGTGCTCTGGGACCACGCCTCTTAGTGAAATAATCCATCACCACTATGAAGTAGCAATTCCTATATGGTTTGTGATGGGGCAGAGACTCAGACCTCATGGTGTGTGAGGCTCCCCGGTGTTGATCTTGTGCTGGACCACTTGGCACGGGAAAGAAAGATGCCACACGATTCTATATACCGTACTATACTGTTAAGGTCCCTTTGTGTGCAGGAGAGCAGTTCTTGCTTCTCTGCTGAAAGCGCTTCGCCTGTCTATAGGAGTCTCCTCTGATGGGCTATAATGATCGCGTTGGTGCAGGTGTTTGGTCTTTCCTCTGTCTTTCTGGCACTCTCTTGTTATTGTCTGGTATAGAGACTGATCACTGGAGACACCCGCTGCACTGGCTCTTCGCTGGCCACGCCATCGTCATCATCCCCCGCCTCTGCTTGTCTGATGTAGGCATGGGGACAGTCGGTGCCCTGCTGGCATGCAGGGCTCTATACACAATCTGCTTCATTCCGGCCATGGAATGTCTGTGGCCTGGACATGCAGAAGATGATTGTGATGGAGTCCTTGAACAAAGGCTTGCAGCGCCAACTGTTAGGTGAGATACCGTAGCTTCCTTGGATAACTTTTTTCAGCTCTGTGGCATGCTCTCCTTTAGCCTTAATGTAGCTATACTTGTTTTACAACTGTAATGAATTATCAAACTCAAACAACACCGCCACTCAACTGAAAATATGTATGTATAGCGGCAGCCTGCTATTTTCGTCAATTAAGTATAAATTAGGCTCAAGACAGACCAAGTTCATGTGGGCTATACCACGACCCGTTTTCCTATTCATTATGATTTATTCATATTCTGTTTTAGAGTTGTTTTGTTTCTCTGTTTCTTTAGTCAGTGACAGGAGAAAACAGAGGAGAGAGTTGTGTGCAGAGGGACAGATCACAGATGACACGATGTGGCAGAGCTTGTCCAAACCTTTTACTGCGAAGCCCTGGGGTCAAACACAGCCCAAGACTGTCTCTTTACACCATATGCTTTACACACCCTACAGAATCGCAGATTAAATACACGTATAGGCTATACACTGACCCACACATAAAAAGGAATGTGATTAGTCAGCACGTGCGTGCGTGTGTATGTGCAACTGTGCATGTGTGTGTGTGCGCGTACGTACATGCATGTCTGTGTGTGTGTGTGTGTGTGTGTGCGCGCGCGCGCGTGCATGTGTGTGTGTGTGTGTGTGTGTGTGAGAGAGAGAGAGAGAGAGAGACCTCGATCCCTCTTCCAGAGGACAAAGCAATGAGTCAGAGAAACGCTCGAAAGAGATATAATAAACTGCGTGCGTGCGCGTGTGTGTGCAGTCTTTAAGTGTGACTGCGCTTTATATATATAGCCTTTATATTTATAGCCTCTCTATGCAGCCTTCACAATTCAAACCCAACTCATCACGCATGCAATTCATGCATGCGTGTTATGACTGTGCCATAAATGTCGTCATATTATAGACTGTCACCCATAAATAGCTGGGCGTTTTCTCTCCCTTGACGTGCAATCTATGTGCATCCTGCATGGCATTACATAATAATGCCTTGTTATCTTATCTGTGGTCCTCCTCGCACTGCTGCTGATGTGACTGCTTCCATCCGCTGGCAGTCAGCAGCGCTACTGCGCATGTATGTTGTATGACAGGTGCACGCGAGCCTGCCTCCATCTTGGGCATCCCTCCCGATACAGAAGACAAGCAGACACATAAACAACACATAATTCATCACTGAATACCTCAAATAGGCCTATTAGATACGGGTGGGGGGGGGGCGGGGAGGAGAAAATTTGGCAATTTGCCGAGATGTAACTTTTGACATTAATTCAACATCTGCTTTTCTTCCAACGTTACGGAGGGAGAGAATTAAATAATGGGAAAGAGGAGAAACAGCGACCGGTCGTGAAGGCATTTAACGACTATAGCGACCAATTCAGCGCTGTCAGTTTTCTAGTTTTCCGTAAGGGAAAATAACCAATTACAAAACCAAAATGGTAAGTGATACGTGTCTGTTTTCCCAGGAAAACACGGATTTGCGCATGTTTACGTCCGATCCGTTGTGTGTCCTGCTGCTGCTGCTGCTGAAACGCGTGAAGCGTTCATGTGTCATCATCATCATGGCTCTAAATCATGGTGGTCGATGCCGTGTACGTGTTTGTTGTCTTCTGTTCACCTCCCCATCCCCTGTGCTGTACTACGTCTTCAGCCTCCATGTCAGCATCTGGTCTCACTTCGATCCCTTATGTTCAAACAGGACCCGAAGCTGTGGACAGCAGCCACAGGTTGGGAGCTGATGTTATAGCCAATTAGCCATACCGTAAAATAAATGCACCCGTGTGCAGGCCTATATATGGCCAGGTTCACATTCACAGCTCTTGTAGATCATGCGTATATATAGGCTCATTTGTGTTTGTGATGTGAGTATTTGCATGGCTGCCTGCAGCCCTGTTATGGGCTCAACACATTGTATATCACATTGTACTTTTTGATGAATTGAACATGGTGGACCCTCTTGTAAACAAGTACGTAGGCTAATGCTTAATTGGGTCGTCCACTCACAGTTAACAGTCTTTGTATTGAGTTTGTGCTTGAAATGTACTGTAATTCTGCAAACTGTTAATACATATTTCAATCAATCTGAATCAATCAGGCCTTGTGTTGTTGTGAAAACAACGTTTTTGATTCAGTGCGAGGCCATTTGCAACAACAACTCTGGCAACTTTGTGGGGGTCAGATCCGACATCGACATGTCTGTGTAAAGTGCATAAAAATCGAAGATTTATGAATACAACTTTTTTTTTAATTGGATTTTTTTAAATGGAGACCTTCTAAAGCGGAGTCTCATGGTATGCTATTAATCTGTCCTGGACCTGAACTAGAAAATCTAAATATAATTACACCATAAAATAGTTTTTTAGTTTTTATCCCCCTCCCTGATTTAAGAGACATTTTAATATTTTGAGGCGCTGATAATGTTATATTTCTCACACCGGGGGCATCATTTTGGTTATAGTTTATTGTCCTTGTGAGAAGAAATAGTTCCAGAGTTTGTTTGGCAAAGGGAATATAGGCCTACACTACAGCTCTTGCTGAAGTGTGCCCCTCTGTACTTTTGTCCTGTATCAGCAACCAGCGGGAAGCAAAACAAGACTGGCCCTTACTGTGAGCTTGTAGAGTGGCTATTTAAACTTCTTTGGTGTGACACTCTTGTACAATGAAGTAGTAGGGCATTGATTTACAATAAAAAATAAGAAATTCTACGTTCAAAGTTGAAACATTGAGATACAAGGTTTCTAACACGGCAGCAGCAGTGTATACTCTGGAAAGAGTTCAGTGGAAGTATAGAGTCTGGTTTGATAGTACCTTTAAGGCCACAACGCAAGTGTTGCTTGTTGGCTTTGTGTGCCCATGGGCAATACGTTATCACCGTGGCAACCAGGACTGTGTCCTCCGTGTGACATTGCCAGCGCTGAGGCTGACCCGCGGCACAGTCAAGAAAGGAAAGGAAAGGTCATCTTCTGAGAGCTCTATATAGTGTTTAAAACGGGTTTTGCTGTTTTCATTAAAGCACAGTAAACATAAAGGAAAGTCCTGGAATATGCCATCAAAGCTACGATTTACGATCTACGGGGGGGGGGGGGGGGGGGGGGGTGCGGGGTGGGCGTTGTAGTGTAGGTCAGATAAGAAACGGTTTGTGAAGACAGTTGGTCGGATGCCAAGTTAGATATTTCACTTCTACTCCAGTGGGACTGACAATCTGTGTGTGCGTGCGTGTGTGCCACTGCGTGCCACTGCGTGCGTGCCACTGCGTGCATGCCGCTGCGTGCGTGCGTACGCACATAAGAATAATGTGAAGACTGAAGAGATGGAGTAATGTTGGCCAGAGGTAGCACAGTGGGTCAACAACACAAGCTGTGGAATCCCTTTACACAAAAAGATTAACCCAAGAACCCTTTAGACTTAGTAAACTAGACCTGAGTTGGCATGTATACTTTTTCGCATCTACACGAAATCGATGGCCAACAATAGCGCAGATTGACAAGCTCGACAATATTATGTTGTTGAACTTGCAGATCTGTGATTCCCCCAAGAATATGGATGCTGGCCTGGGGTGGAAGTGCTTAACCCATTCTGACCGGGCACCCGTTTTGGTGTTAGCATCAAGTTATGCTTTAGCTATTGAAAAATATCAGATCTACAAGCTCGTAGCGCGCCACCGAGTGGCGCGGTACGAGCTTGTAGGTCTGCTATTTCTTGAAAAATCGAAGAACGACTGACATTTTTTTTAATCTGATCTCAGGTCAGAATGGGTTTATCAGACCAGTGTGTGTCCAGTGGAAAACCTCGTATGAATCTGATCTCAGGTCAGAATGGGTTAAGATGATCGTGCCTGCTGCACTGGAGTAAAGCAGCGGCTCGCCTGATTTAATTTTCAACCGAGGAATGGTCGTGATATATCTGGGAAGACAGTCGGGTTCTCGCCAAGCCTTATAGCTCTAACCACCGGCTGTTTCGACTGGTCACCATGTCAAAAGTCCTCTCATTCACTTAATTCTCCTTGTATATAGGTTTGTCTCTCTCAGACGTGACCCGCACGCGCCACAGCCCGCCAGCTCACTATAGTTGCATAGTCATCTAGATTAATATCAAACGTGTTTGAAAATTATCGGGGCGGGTTCGTGAGATATGCCCCTGAGTGAGCCATTGGGCGAGTGAGTGCGCGCCTGAGACAAGCAGCCAATGGTAAAGCCAGAAGAAATGTGAGCACTATAACCTCCCCAGCCAATCACAGGCCGCCTCTTCCCCAGCCATCCTGGGGAAAACGCAAATGGGGAACCCCACCTTCCCCCAAAAATATCTCCCGATTATCCTGTATTGTGAGCCAGGTTTCAGTTTTGGTAGTTCTTTTGAGCCCCAGGCTCCTATGCTCAGCTTGCGTGTAACACATTTGAGATGATTGGCTGGGCACGGAATGTGATGTACGATGATTTATGATGATAAGAGCGCCCCTCACTTCACACGAGTGTGATTTTTTTGGAGCGGCACTAGCTCCTATGCACAGCTTTGTGTATGAGCACGGAAAGTGATGTATGATGATGAGAGCGCCGCTCACACAAGAAGTCACCCAGAGTGTGTTCTTTTTTATTTATTTCACACTTGCGTTGGCATTATGTTTCCCATATCCCATATAATATGCCAATAAAAGCCCAATTGAATTGAGTTGAGTTGAGTTGAGTTGAGTTGAGTTGAGTTGAGTTGAGTTGAGTTGAGTTGAGTTGGAGAGAGAGAGAGAGAGAGAGAGAGAGAGAGAGAGAGACTGTCTAGACAGTAAATGGCTGGAGTTCTATTCTGCCAGCACTGCACCGGCCTGTAGGTCTCCCGTCCCAGCGGAGGTAAAGGGCACCTCTTCCCTCAGAGGGATGAATCAAGCCAGAGATACTGTACACTATTACTATTGCTGTCTGATTAATGACCGCTATCGAGGAACCCTGCAAGCACGCGGCCTGTGAGTAGAAAGTGTGTGTATACCGCACTTATGGCTGTGTTACCATTAGTCTGGCCTTGGATCTGCTAACAGAGAGATTTATGGTAAACACACGTTCGTGGGTCTGTACCCAAGTCCTGATTTATAGTATGTGTGGTTCAGGCACAGAGGATTTTCTCAGCACCACAACTAAATTAAATGATATGGATTTACACTAAATAAAGTCTCTTTACTGGATGTCCCAGCAGAGGTGCCCGGTTCTAGAGCCACTATACTATGGTTGAGGTGTATTTTCTTATATATAATATGGGAGGAAAATTGAAAAAGAACAAAGAAAACGATTACGATAATCAGAATAAGGGGTGCTGGGGGTTCAAGTAGTGAAACAAAAGTGCCATTTTAAGTTTTAAGCATATTTTGATCATCGTGATAATATCGTTATTCGCAATTATTTTTGCCACAATAATCGTGACATGTATGTCATTTTCATATCGTCCCATGACTCCGATCCATCCCTAATTTTCTGGTCTCATTTTTGGTCCACCTGACCTTTTAGAGGTCACTGTCAGTGCTATAGTGTGGATGAGCCTCACTTAAGGCTGCATGTATGCTTGATTGATTGATTGATTGATTGATTGAACAGCTACATAAAAATTTACCATCCATCCATCCATCAATTCCCTATGATTCTGTCCATCCACCTATCCGTCGTTCTGTCTGTCACTCTTACCCAGACTAATTGACGAGTATTCAAACGAATGGAATACATTACCCTCATTTTATTTTGTCCCTTTCTTTCACAGGAAAACGTCTCAACTTGTGTGAAGAATCTATCCGTCCTTCTCCTGATCTTGCTGCTCTGCTTAGAGGAAGGCACTGCCAAAGCCAAAGACAAGGGAAGGAAAGGCAAACCACAGGTTTTCTGTCCCTCGTAAGTACAGCTGGACCTCTGACAGCCCTGTCCATAAGACAGAACAGGACATAGAAGGCATTGTAGTACATTACACAACATAGCAGTACATAACAAGACACATAGCAGTCAGTGCATAACATGACATAGCAGGATATAACAGGACATACTGTAGCATTACATAACAGGAAATAGCAGGACGTAACAGTACGTGACATCAGGACATAGCGGTACACAACAGTACATAACAACGTGACACAGTAGGACATAAATAACAGTAGATACATGTAGCAGGACATCGTTTATTTAACAGCTAGGACATAGCATGACATAAAAGGACATAGCATGACATAACTGTAACAGAAGGCATTTTATGAAACACATTTTGAGCTACATACTGTGTATGCTACAGAAACAGACATTTGAATCTTTGTGTTGTTTAAACAGTATAAACACGGGGGATTTTCACCCGGACAATTATATTTTTGTAATTTTCATAATGTCGCTGATG
Organism: Protomyctophum bolini; assembly: GCF_963924005.1. Taxonomy (NCBI): domain Eukaryota; kingdom Metazoa; phylum Chordata; class Actinopteri; order Myctophiformes; family Myctophidae; genus Protomyctophum; species Protomyctophum bolini. Next base: position 7,595,256 of record NC_137871.1, on the reverse strand, counting down.
TCTGATCGGGTGGGTGGGTCTTTCAGTAACCTTCATGATGCTCAGTGACATCATAGAAAGTAGGTTTGTTTCCCTGCCCTGCACGGCCCTGTTTTTTTTTTTTCGGGTGAATTTCACCCGTGTTTAGTGATAGAGACACACAATGGGATTTGTTTTACTGGTCCATTCTCACATGTCCCAGGAATTGGTGTTTTATTTTTTAGGAATATTTAAGAAATAATACCCATGTTTTCACCGATTTTGCTCCCCTATGATATCTATATTTTCTTTTTTTTTTAAGATTTGTTTCTGGCGTTTCTGCCTTTATTGACAGTATCAAGTGAAGATAGACAGGAGAGGGAGAGAGAGAGAAGGGGAGAGACACGCAGCAAGGGTCGTCATGAACGGGACTCGAACACGCAACGCGCTGTCAGTCCAAAGCCTATATGTGGCATGCACCTGGACCACTTGGCCAGTGGGCGCCCCCATGATATCTATGTTTTTTTTGTTGTGGCTTTCACCTTTATTTTATATTTTTTATGGAGGGACAGACAGTAGGCTGACAGGAAATTGGGAGAGAGATGGGGGAGGTGACAAGCAGTAAAGGCCGTCGGGATCGGTAGTCGAACCCGCGGCACACTGCCAGACTGGGTTACCAGCCAAGGTGCCTGGACCGCTATTTTTGATGAGAAATATGTTTTACAGAATATTTTACATTGGATAAAATATACGGTATAACCTGTGTTGTGTGACAAATTGTATTTGATAAGAGCTGGTCACTGTCTCACATTGAAGTTGTTCATCAGGTCCGCCAACAACATTTGTAATCCTCCCTCTCATCTCAACGTTAACCTGATTAGACATGCTGTTTTTTTTTAAACTTCCTGCAACTCAAACACCTTAAAAGGGAACAAATGCCTCGACAATGAGCCTTTCCACTCGGCAGGGGAAGCCTTTTCAAGCGGTATAGTGGCAAATGCAAAGCCGTGTGGATGGTCTATATCGGGCACTAAACTGTGTCTGAGAGGATTCACTAAAACCAGTTGGTTCCAGTTTAGCTACAAGGCTTGTCAGAATGATCAGCTGAAAGAGAAAGAAAAATAGGTTTAGCTGAACGTTATGGCTTTCACTTTGATCAGGGAAACCGCAAAACATACGCATACTCCACGCACACGCACGCACACACACGCACACACACGCGCACACACACACACACACACACACACCACACACCACACACACACACACACACACACACACACACACACACGCACACGCACACGCACACGCACACGCACACACACACACACACACACACACACACACACACACACACACACACACACACACACACACACACACACACACACACAGTTCCTGCTGGGCACTTAAGTCATCCTGGGTGCACGGTAGGTTTACAGTATGTAATGTAAAAGTGCTCTGGGAGGGGGAATTCACTGCCACCCACATAGAAGCCCTTCCATTTTCCTGTCTTCCCTGCCAAAGCCTGCCCCCCCCCCCCCCCCCCCCCATACCCCCCGCCTCCCCCTCTTGTATACTCTCTCTTTACCTCTCTGCTGTGTGCTGTTATTATTTCAACCAGTCGGCCTGTCACAAAACAGAAGCTGTTGCTTTAGTGTTCAGTGGAAAGTCTTTGCTGTTTAATGTTCTGTATATACAGTACACTGCTCAGTAGGAGTTGTGACCGCATGTACTATGAAAACCTGCGTCGTAAGATTAGACATATCCTCTTTTATTTCGTTAGTATTTATTGCGACCGAAGGTCGCAGTTAACTGTGGAATCGTGCATTTCCCGTCAGTTTGTGTGTTGGCCGGGGCACGTGACATCACGTGACATCATCAGGGCTGGAGCACGTGACATCACGTGACATCATCAGGGATGGAGATCCCTGATGTCGTCAATATTAATTATTAAGCCCATATATGTAGATCCCTGATGTCATCAATATTGGCCAGCAACTCTACATCTGACCTCAAACCCTTAGATCTCCATATATGGAGCTGACCTGTTCTGACACTCCCTATGTTGATCCTTCCCCGTCCGTCCTTCCTCTTCGATGTCTCCCTTTTGACTGATACCTGTCCATTCAAACTCTAGACGGGCCTGCCCCAACGGTATTAGTGCAAAAACTAGAGTTCTCAACAGGCTCGAAAATTAAGATCTTACCCCCCATGCCAAAGCACCAGCGCTCGCCCAGCAATCTGCTGTCACCCAGGCGGATATGTTGATCTGACCCCCCCATTCCAAAGCGCCAGCGCTCGCCCAGCAGTCTGCTGTCACCCAGGCGGATGCGTGCTTCTCGCCCTCAGGCGTCTTACCGGTTTATTTATTTGTGTGTGTACAGTTTGTGCGTGCGTGCGTGTGTGTTTCTTTTGATCCTGTGTTCTTCTCTTTGTACATTTTATTTGTATTATAAGTGTCGTTTGTGACTAGCCAGCGACCATGCTGTAGCTGTCTTATTCACAAAGGAGACTGAATAAACATCCAGGTAAACTGTCCTAGCAGATCTCTCAGATGTGCTTTTTCTATCCTACAGATGGAATCCCTTAACCACTTGAAGCACATGCATCGCTATTCTAGGGGGCGTTGCGACTCATTGTGAGATTGTACTGTAGTTCGGCTATTTTAGGGCAAAGACAAAAAGTGGTCCGAGTACACTTAAGAATAGAGGATTTAAGTGGTTAAGCTCAATGATGATATATTGTGAACATCTCTAAGTGTCATCTGTGGATGTAACGCATGCTAACACTGGCTGGGTGGTCTTAACTCAGAGCTAACTCAATCAGCTCTCGGGTTAAGAGTTTAATCACAGTATACAGAGAAGTGGAGGTTCTTTCTGTACATCTGTTTCTCTGGGACCTGCCAGGAATGTGACTAGCCAATGTTCTTTCTTTCTTTCTTTCTTTCTTTCTTTCTTTCTTTCGTTCTTTCAACTCTCTTTCCCTTTCTGTGTATTTCTTTCTTTCCCTCCATCTTCCTTTCTCACATTCTCTCTCTGTTTGTTTTTTTCCCCTGCAGACAGATGTCCACAGAGGAATTGGCCCGTGTTCCTGCCAATACAACCAGTAACATATTGAATAGGTTACTGCTCACCTATGACCCCAGAATCAGACCCAACTTCAAAGGCAAGTCTCTCTGTTCGTCTGCCTCTGTCTGTGCCTGGTCTTGTTTCTGTCACTATGTCAATTAAATTCAGTTCAATTCATACATATTTCACTAGATCTGTTTCCATTAGAGCGAATCTGATGAAAGTTTTCAGAAAGTCAGAGAAAACATAAATGCGAATAAATAATAAAACAAACAGTATGCAATTATTCTGGTCCCAAGCAGTAGGTAGAACTATTTTGCCTGCTTGGTATAGGCCAATCGTTATGCAGCCTCTGGTTATGCGCTTCTTTCAATCGGGGCTGTCTGGAAATAGTACTATTCATGAACTGACATAAACTTACAGACATGCTTGGAATTGGTTGGCCTACTCACCAGTACAGTAAAAGTTCTGCTCTCTTTTTCCCCACTTAGCAAGTTATTTCTTATAATGTGGGGAGGCCGTGCACGCGCCGCTGTATCTAACATCATGGCAAACATCATGGCTGCCCAATACATCCAGCAAAGTGATTGGGGGACTGTATTTCGACCACCCGAGTTTCAAAGTTGGATATTAACTGCTACATGATTGTGAGAAAGCATCACAGAAAGTGCCATATGTTAATTAACGGAGCAGCGAATTGTGCACATTGTAAAAAAAAAAAAAGAATTCAAACAATAGTACCAGGTTGAATCACTAGGAGGAATTACAACTACAATGTAATTATTTAAGTAAATAAACAGATAAACAAGTTAAACATTCCAGTATCCTATAATAACGGTAGTTAGCTGTGACAGTGTTTCCCGCATAGATCTGTTTAGCACAGCTATACTACAGCTAAAACGGACGTGCAACACTAAGGGCTCCAATTTCATCGCCGCCTTTACCCGCAACGCGACCCGCAATTCAGCCGCTGCTCGAAAATTACAAATATAGGAGCTTTTCTCTGTCCCTTAAAACTCTTTCAGCGTCACCTGGTGGTCACCAGTTTTGGCTCTCGTTGCCAATTAGCCCATTATAAATAAAAGAAAGAAAATGTAATTCTAGACTATTATGCATGTCATGTGCATGTGTCACGGTTCGAGACCACAGAGGGTAGGACCCAAACGCAGGACGACAGTCAGGAAAAGTTCAAAGTGTTTATTAACACCAACAAAACAAGGAACATGAGGAGCAAAGGGAAAATAAAAAAACACTAGGAGCAAGGAACACTAGGAAGACAGGAGCAACAAGAAAACTGTGACAATAACTAATAATCCGACCAGGAACTGCACAAACAGGGGAGTATAAATAGACACAGGGAGTAACAGGACACAGGTGAAACTAACTGACAATCAACATAGGGATAGGCTAAGACTAAAAGGACACAAGTGCAAAACATAGGCTAATCACAGTACTGGTGAGACAAGGCAGGTACAGAATACAGGGGCAGACAGGAAAGCACAAAACCACACTACAAAATAAAAGGTAGGCTACACAGTGCAAGATCAACTCTAACTGGAAATAAGAAACATGGAACACAAAACTACAAAATCACAGGAAAACAGTAAAGTAAAACACTAAAAACCAAGAAACACAAGAAAGTACAAAACATGTCACGGAACGTGACAGCATGTCATCACAATATCGATTAAAAAATACATATACATATTTATTTCCGTCTTAACGTCCCTGGCAATCAGTGCATAATTGGATTCATCTCGTCTTAACGTCCCTGGCAATTATATTATATAATATTTTCGTCCAACATCACCTGCTATCTTTTTTGCAGACACCGGTATTTGCGCCTAGAGGTGTGGTCATGGGCGTGCTGGCACGCTTTCCCCTAAACTGCTATTTTGGTCAAACACATTTGGGAAAGCGATAAAAGCACCCGTAAACCGTATGCCAAATTAGTTTGGCAAAGAGCGGCGCGCACCGCGCCTCAATGGAGATGTCCGCGTAGTGCAGGCTGCGTCATCTCTCCTTATTCTCCTATGCATGCATCTCTTTGTAATTTTCATACAATCAGCAGAAGTGAGCGCCTGCCACTTCCTTGTGTTTATATAATTGTATAAGTCAAATACGTTATTTGTGCCAGGCATTTTTGTGCAGTGTGCGCGATTCCATTTGCTCGTTCAGCTCATCACCCCATAGCAGCACATGGGGTTTAATCTAGACCGGACTTTCCTTTTCGCTTCATACCGTTCCGTAGAGGCGGCCTACACGCACGATCTATATACCAAATGAAAGCCCGAAGTAGTTGACATAGTCATTTGAATTTAAAAAAATGAGCAAGATTTGAGCGACTTGTGACTCAATGAAAAGACGAGTGTTCGTGGCTCTGTGCGTGTGGAGAGAAAAAAAAAAGAACGGCACGAGGGGGCGGGGAGTGCAGCACAAGTGAGACTTCAAGGCAGCAACGCAACACTCTTCCATGGGCTATAGACCGTAAGGCTTTGAAGCAATATAGAACTGGGCATAACGGGCAATGGTACGTGGACTGGTGATTGGTTTAATTATTGTAACGCCCAAACCACACCTATGCATAATATATCGGGTAACGGAGGTGTTTCAGGGATTTAGACAGGTAACCAAAAAATACCAAATTTAGTGGGGGAACACCCCTTCCCCACTGCTAAATCCCCCAAAACAGTGTATTTAGAAAGATCAGACGGAAATGGAGCCTGTCTGATGGTCATAGCAGCACAAGGTAGACCCTCTGACTCTGTCCAGCCTCTGGAATCAGACTGGGTTCCAGTCCAACATTTTGGTGTTTGATGTGGTCTGTGTTGAACCAGCGTGTGGCTCACTGCCCTGCTCAGGTGTACTGCAGCCAAACATCTGCTATTCATATCAGGGTTAAGATGAAAGCCACTACCATGCATTTAACATCGCAGTTATAATCTCCCAAAGTTTCATCCAAAGATGTTCCTTGGACATCACTAGAGCCCAGCGGGCCCGTTAAACTTTGAGCTGCTTTTACAGGACAGTGTTTTAAAGCAACACCATGGGGTGCTGCAGTGCATGCATGGTGATTGTGCATTGTAACTCATGGCTTATCAGGAATCGGTATAGTTTGCTGATTTCGTCGTGTGGTTCTTCTCAGTATCACTTTATTTGTGTTCCGGGCCAACCCACTTTAGGTTTAGGCCCGGGACACAATACATACTATATATCATTTTTGTGTAATTATCTAAGTCAGTTAAACTCTGAAACATGACATAAATATTAGTTCACACATTACCTCTTGTAAGTTAGTTCGAGACAATCGGCAGCAAGTGTCCTCTCGTGGGTATAAATGTAATGACCAGCTCTATATAATAATAATAATAATAATAATAAAAATCACACCTGTATGAAGTGATCTCTAATCAATTATTTAATTGACCTTTTTTTTTTTTTATATAATATTTATTTTATTTGGAAAAAGCAGTACAGTATAGACAGCATTTCTATGTATACATAGGACACAAGTGCAATTCCCAGGAAAAAAAATTCACCCCTCTTCCCTCCCTCCCTCCCCCCTCACGCCCCCTCCAAGTGGCTCCATCTCCAATGTCTCCGTATAATCCTCTTTTAATTGACCTTATCTTATTATACCAACCTTGAAACATACCTTAGTTCCGTCACCAAGAATGACAGACATACCGACAGACATACCGACAGACATACCGACAGACATACCGACAGACATACCGACAGCCGATTTGCTCAGACACATAATGATGTAAATTCTCCATTCATTGTCAATGGCATTTAATGCTTGTGTTAAGACAGAATCTATATACTATATATAGCAAAGTTATAGTTCTGCATTTCCGGTTGCCCAGAACCAGCACAAAAGTCTCTCATTTGGCATGCTTGACAAGTAACTCAATATATGGGCATAAAAGGGACACATACATAATAATAACTGTTACTTTTTTTCCCTTTTTCTTTGGCTTTTTTCTGCCTTTATTGATAGGTTGAAAGTAGACAGGAAATGGGGAGAAAGATGGGGGGTGGATGACACGTGGCAATTAAGGCCGTCGGGATCGGGGGTCGAACCCGCGGCACGCCGTCAGGCTGGCTTGGTGCCCAGACGGTTGAGCTAACCAAGCTCCCAAAACAATTTATTGACAACAGAGCGGAAAACAATGCAACGTTTCGGCCTCAGGGGCCTTCGTCAGGTATACTAGAGTATACGAAGATACCTGAGGCCGAAAGGTTGTATTGTTGTCAGTAAATTGTTTTTGGGAGCTTTTAAAACGGTGTGCGGATCTCCTCTGTCCTTTCTTAGTTCATCGTTTGGATCCTGCACCCGTTGAAATGTGTGGATGTGCGGGCACCTCTTGGCCACAGTTCTGACATTACAACACAGGCACCACTCTAGTAATAATAATAATAACTATAAGACAGGGTCAAGCCCAAAAAGAAAAAAGCTACATGCAATATATACAATGAGTTATCTTATCATCATACTACATCATCACAGTCCGTGCTCATCCAATCAAATCATCACAATTGTGGTACACAAGCTGCATGGGCAACGAGGTTTGTGTGTAACCAGAGTCAGGCTCCATTCACATGGAAATGTTTATTTGACGTGGCCAAAAAAAGGCTTATAAGTAGATGTGTGCATTAAGTTTAATGCACACATTAAAGGTGCATTAAAGGTGATTTGTTTTAATGTGTCAAATATAGATATATCCTTTAATATGATAATCCTAACCCATTTTGTGCGTTGGTGTTAGCATTATGTTATGCTTTAGCTATTGAAAAATAGCAGATCTACAAGCTCATAGCGCGCCACCGAGTGGCGCGCTACGAGCTTGTGGGTCTGCTATTTTAGAAACGAACGACTGACATAGAAACATAGCTTTTTCAGAAAACTGTCAGGATATAGAGAAGACATTTTTAGAATCTGATCTCAGGTCAAAATGGGATAACTCTTTAAATAATGCACACAGTCATGCTCCATTAAGGCTGTTCAAACCTGTCAGGAGGACCTGTTGTGACCAACATTTCCACGGGTTCAGGATGCACTGCTTGAAGACAACCTCTTATACTATTTCTTTCTATTTCTTCTTGCAGGAATCCCAGTAGAAGACAGAGTGAATATTTTTATCAACAGCTTTGGCTCCATCCAGGAGACGACGATGGTAAGACACCAGCCTATAAATGTCACCAGCAGTTCACAATCACTTACTGATTCCTACTAATCAACTCATTGACCAGCCAACGGGTTTAAAGTGTGTGAGGACAAAACTTGCTCCTGCAGACTTTGTGGAGTGTATAATCCAGTTATTAGTGCTCGGTATTGTATGGGACTATTTAGTGGTGAATTCATTTGAAGACTGGAGAGGTCTCTTCTTCAAGCCCCATTTATCAGATGGCTTAATTGCTGATAAAGATGCTGCTGTTTGAATGCTAATGAATAGATTAGAGCCAAGGACAGAACTGGGTCGACCGTGGCTCACTTAGGAAACGTTAAGGAGAACATTCTGGAAACTCGCTAATGAGCTACCAAGGCTCTCTCTCTCTTTCTCTCTCTCTCTCTCTCTCTCTCTCTCTCTCTCTCTCTCTCTCTCTCTCTCTCTCTCTCTCTCTCTCTCTCCTCTCTCTCTGTCTCCCCTCTCTCTCTGTCTCCCTCTCTGTCTCTCTCTCTGCCCCCCCCCCCTCTCTCATAAGTTATTATGTGGAGTCAACTCCCGCAATTACCTGGGCCGCGAAATTCTAGTGATATATATATAATATAATATTCTATGGGGTTTGGGGGGGGGGGGGGGGGGGGGTTCAACTAGTGTACGCACATCCAAAACAAAGGTGGTCATTATAAAAAAAAAAAAGAGATCAATTGGAAGATCAATACGTCAGAGCAGCTGCTTTACAACAACAACAACAAAGATTGTGATCCTGGTGGAGGATGCTCTGAATGTCTGCTGTTCTCTGAGCTGAGAAGAGATCAGCAGACATCATGCCGTGCTGTAGATCCAAGGTGCTCCCTGATACCAGCAGGCAGGCGGTCCACTTAACTCCAGGAATGCCCAGAGCGATGTGGAGCAATACTGACAACATGTTTAATGAGAAAGAGGAGCACAATTATAGAACGAACGAAGATAGGTGTTTGTGCGTGCGTGCGTGGGCGCGCGTGTGTGTGTGTGTGTGTGTGTTTGTGTGTGTGTGTGCGTGTGTGTGTGTGTGTGCGCTCGTGTGTGTGTGCGCGTGCATTCGTGTGTGTGTCTGTGTGAGTGTGTTTGTGGGGGGGGGGGGGTGAAAGGGTGTGAGAACAGAGAGAGATGAAGACAGCAGGAGGGGAGGTTGAGAGAGAGACAAAGTGACAAAGGGCTGTGCGTGTGTGTGTGCGTGCGTGCGAGAGGAACAAACTTCTCCCTAGGGAAAGTGTGAGAGAGAGAGAGAGAGAGAGAGAGAGGGGGGGGGGGGGGGGGGGGGGGGGTGAAAGAAAGAGATGAACCGCCTCAGATTAGATCCTCCTCTCTCTCTCCTCTCCACTCTGGCGAGCAACAGAGAGAGTGTGAAAGAGTGCTGGAGAGAGGCAGCTGGGCCGTGCACCTTGCCACTTCAATTCGTCACCCAGCGGGATGTCTGATCTCAGAACAGCCAGGCTGGTCATTTTACACCACAGACAGCCTGAGCTCAACCCCGCTGCCCCCCCGCTGCAGTTGGCACGTCACACTAACTGCACTTTATCGAGCGCAGCCGCACAGAAAGATCACCAATTTGATATTGCACTGTGTAGAATTCAATCTGAGCTGTGTTTAACCCATTCTGGCCGGGAACCCATTTTGGTGTTTACTGCATCATGTTATGCTTTAGCTATTGAAAAATAGCAGATCTACAAGCTCATAGCGCGCCACCGAGTGGCGCGCTACGAGCTTGTAGGTCTGCTGTTTTTGAAAAATCAAAGAACGACTGACATTTTTTAAAATCTGATCTCAGGTCAGAATGGGTTAATCAGACCAGTGTGTTGTCCAGTGGAAACCTCGTATGAATCTGATCTCAGGTCAGAATGGGTTAATGGCCGCCGCCTGATTACCGCGAGCGCGCTCGCCGCCGCCTGCGCTAAATCTCCCCCCGCCAATCGACTGCCGTAATGGCAGTTTGATGGCTCAGCCCGAAGGAGAAGATATATTTCACCGTCTGGTTTTCAGAGACGGATGAGCTGTCAAACTGTAGAGAGAGAGAAATGGAGCACTGCCTTAGCTTATAAACGCACTTTAAGGCCTGACTCACACCTTCGCATCTATAGCATACAACATTGCTAGATGCATGCTACACTGTAAACCAGGGGTTCCCAAACCTTTTTGGACCAGGTACCCCTTTTGGGGTAGATATTTTTCCAGGTACCCCCTCATCCTCGCAACACGGATAACAAATAAATGTATACGTCTAAATGTAGACGTTTAAATGTAGACGTCTAAATGTAGACGTCTAAATGTAGACGTCTTCTCTTATGGGGGTCCCTGGCATATCTTTTCAAATGGGGGTCCACGGGCTAAGTAGTGTCAATTTGGGGGTCCTTGACATGAAAAAGTTTGGGAACCACTGCTTTAAACACTTTAGCACTTTATGAACATGAACAAAATAGATGGGTCCCCCCTGGAACTCCCTCAGGTACCCCTGGGGGTCCCCGGACCCCACTTTGGGAACCACTGCTGTAAACAAAGGGTAAGTGTCAATGCATTTCCAATGGAAGTCACATGGTTTGACACGACATTTTTGTTTGTGCAGCTTTCGGCTGTGTTTTGACTACTACCCCCCTCCCCCCCCCTCATACAACAAAAATGTTGTGTCAAACCATGTGACTCCCATTTGAAATGCATTGCGAGCTCGCGTCAGTAAACAAGTCTCATGCATATCAGCTATACATCAATCTGTTGTGAAGGTGTGAGTCAGGCCTATAAGAAGGAGAGGCGCTCATTGCAAGGTGGCGTTCGAGAGAGAACATAATGAAACCTTTTAAATGATTGTTGGTTGATGTTTCATGAACTCTATATATTGACCCTTTTATCCTCTATTGACCATTTTATTTATTATACTTATTGACAGCCACGGTACCAAAAACGTAAATCGTTTTCGTGCTCAGAAAAGCACTTTTTCATTTTCCATCAGTCCTAAAGTCCAAGTTACTTAAAAAAAATCACACCCGTGTGAACTGAGTGGTGCAACTCTCCCCCCCCCACCTCTCCCTCTCTCTCTCTCTCTCTCTCTCTCATTAGCAGGGAACAGTGCAGCACTATCCCTCTCTCTGTTTCTGGCACAACAGCGCCCCCTACTGGTGCTCATTATACTGGTGCTCATTGACGTCACAGGTGAACACATGGGTGGAACACGGACATTGCTTCAGGCCTGTACGACGTGTGGGCACGTCATAACTAACCCAACCGACGGGTTGCTATAGCGCATTGACATTGATATCAACCGAGAGAAAAATATTCTGAATTATTTTCTTTTTTTTGGAGTTGGCCTATATCCTTGTGCGCCATACGTTTTCGCGCGTGCACGTTGTCGTTCACGTCCCTGTGTACCGTTCACAAAGAAAGGCTCGGCGTGCGTAATCTAGGGAGCTCTCCGTGGTTTGGACCAGATGGATTATACTAAACTCTTCATTTCTGACTTCAAAATATGAAGCGAGCGATCATCAGCGACTTTTATCAGAATCTTATAGCGAGGTAAGCAAGCAAAAATATGTCTCCCTTTTTTTTCCGGAACGGAAGGTGGGGGGGGAGGTTACAGAGTAAAAGCGGCCATATCTTCCCGGCACCCCAAGCTTTTATTTTGAAAGAAATCTGATTGTGTTAATGTATACGTTTTCATGTTGCTGTGGCACTATAGACAACAACTCTGAATTGTCATGTATTGTATAGCTCACTATGTTGAAAACAAGTGCATATAGGAAGCATGTTGTCACGTACAACATACCTTGAGACCAGACTCTTTAGTTCTGCCTGCATGGCTTTAGACTGGAGAAGATGTTTCAACGACGACATGGAGGTGCGCCTGATCAGGAACACCACGCCACGTTCATCCGTGTTCAATTCGCTGCAGGCTGGCAAAAAGGCCAGTTTGAAAGGTTGTTTCGACCGATCGATGCATTTTTATAAACGGTCGGAAACTACAGACATCTGTAGGATACTGGGCTTACCTTTTTCGATTAGGCCTACCTATCGTCCCCTCTGCGACAAGCGCCACGTCCTTCAGCTGCAAGTAGCTGATGGGGAGGTCATAGATAGCCTGGTCTCCGGATGAATTTGGCAGATTGGTCTGGCACTTTGGTTTGAATTACATGTTGCTCACCCCAGAGTTGTGGGTGCCCAATCAGAGCCCACTACTCAAAGTGGGACATTTAGCGGAGGAAATTAGAAAACAGTTAAAAAGTTTCTGCTATACTTTTCTTCGTTGTGGGGAGATGAGAGTGGAAAGGAGAGAGAGAGAGAGAGAGAGAGAGAGAGAGTGGGAGAGAAAATGAGATGCAGTTTATTTCCACGATTAGCCTACACGTTATTGCTGATATAGAAAACATGTTCAAAGTGTGTAGAGCGTGCAGCATCCCTGTTATCCTTTATAGGTGGTTAAAGAATCTAACTGAGAATCAGCATGTGATCATTAAGTTGAAATGTGAAGATATCACAGATTTCTCTCGGACATACAGTAGACATTACTGAAGGAAGGAGGTTGTGATTCTGAACTGCATGCCCAAAATGTGCCAGCAGCAGCACAGCCACTGAGGGTTGTCATCCTCTCCATTCCACTTATGTGAGGTTTTGTACGTTTCCCCACATCTCCTGACATAATTATATCACATTATTAATGCTGCTGTCGGGTTCACACATGAGCAGGTCTGTTTCGTGAGCAGATAGCCATTTGTGTTTCTTTCAGCTAGCCAAATCCACAATTTAAATAGCAATGCACCAGGTGCAGGCACATCTGGCTATTAACGGGAACGAGAGACAACACACCAAATGTCGCTTAATATGTTTTGTTTTAAAGATTTGATAACCTACTTGAACAGTGAAATGACTTAAAGACTGAGACAACTTTATTCCTGAGTATACTGAGGTGTGTGGCTCAAATGTCTAATTTTTCTAAAACGTGTAGTCCCAATACTTGATTCTGATTGGCTGGTTACCGTCACGTGACCGGTGTACATTTCACAGATAACCCACACCTTCAATCACTTTATATAATTCGCAGCTGATTCCGCATCTCTGTAGCTGTACTGGGGAAGGGGAGCGCTTGATTGCCTTGCAAACCCATGCCGTGCGGGCGTCTAAGCGCCGCCCGGCTCATATGACTGTGAATGTGTGGCTCCAGGCGGCCCCGTAAAGACATCAAGCGCTATTCTCCCGTCACATAGCCTACTTGCAGCAAAACAAGGAAGTGATGTGGCTCGCTCTGGTGGCGCAAAGCGTAGCTACTTTTGTGAATGTAATAGTTTTATTAGGTTAATATTGCTACAGTATATGTTTGTAACCGTTTTAGAAAAGCAATAAGGGGGCCCAGCTTACTGCTGCCTACGCCTCCCTCCTAAAATACCCGGTAACCTGAGACCTCTCGTGGCTTATTGCTTTAATCTCCCCCGGTCCATAGGGATGTCCCTTTGGTCTAGTAGTCACTCTAGTGGTTAAGATATTGGACTTTCACGCAGGGGACCTGAGTTCGAATCCCGGGTGTGACATTAGCATACCAGTGGGTGTCCGCAAGACAATTACGTTACACAAAACATTAAGTACATTTCAATAGTCAATACAATTACAATAGTTGTAAAAGAGTTAAGAGAACAGAAAATAAGAATAAGCTAAAATAAAACATGAGAAATATGAGAATAAACTTACAGGGCAGCACAATAAATGAATCAGAAATGTCAGTAAAAGGCAGGAGCAAGATATGTGGTACAGAATGCTAGCCTGGAAACCAGATGCCCACACACACACACACACACGCACACGCACACACACGCACGCGCACACACACACAAATTGGATGTATTTTATTTGACACGTCATCCATCTTGGCCCTGAGCATTAACAGCCCAAACACCTGGTCCCAGAACAGCTTTGCGGTTGGCGCATCCCATCAAAACATGCACGACAAAATGGCCTAAAGCCTTGCTGAGTGATCTATTCCCACCAGCATCAGCCCCAAAGCTGCTCTAGCATTATAATGAGACTTTATCCATTTAACTTTCCAAGGCATTCTCCCGTCTTTCATTCGATTAAAATACCAAACATCAGGAGCATGTTCTCTGCTACTGCAGAATCTCTGTAGGGATGTTAAAACCTTGTGCAATATATTGGACATCTTTACAATCTTTTTTTACGCTCCTCTCTCATCTACATCAACAGCTGTCAGCAAGAGCCACGGCTCAACATTAACTTATTTTCCCTTTACATTTGTAGGTATAAGTATATAGACAGGACTTTTACATGGCAAAACAATTAATCCTCAACTCCAAAAGCTGTCTGTCCTCTTAAGTATTTTGGATCTTCTTTTCGGTCATACATTCACATCTCATAGACCACTTGTTCTCAAAGAGGGGTCCGGGGATTCAGAGGGGTCTTTGAGGGGGTTCCCCAGCTAAATAAGGAACAGATGAAAAAAATGAAAAATAGCTGATCTTCAAATAATACCATGTCTTATAGCCCTTGACATTCTTTTTGATGGGGTCCCTGGCACAACATATTTTCAAATGGGGGTGCTTGACATGAACCACTGTCTTAAACCACTTAGGATTAGCCACATGAGAGGGGCGATTTAACTTATTCCCAGTAGGAACATGACCATAGGTTAGAACAAATATCAATCTGGTTTCCGTAAACATCATTCCACGGAATCCGCACTGCTCAGAGTGTCTAATGACATTATGATGTCCAGCGACTCTGGTGAGTGCTCGGTGCTGGTCCTATTGGACCCGAGTGCGGCATTTGACACGGTCTGCCACAGCATTCTGTTGGAGAGGCTCAGCGAGTGGGTGGGCATCTCCGGGAGCGCCCTTGATTGGTTCGCCTCGTATCTAAGAGATAGATGTTTCTCAGTTGCCGTGGGCCCTTTTAGATCGGACCCTGCACCCCTCTCGTGTGGCGTTCCACAGGGGTCTGCATTAGGGACACTTCTCTTTGCCATTTACATGTTAACTCTAGGCCCCCTCATAAATAAATTCTCTGGCATTAAATATCACTGTTATGCGGACGATATTCAGCTCCACTGCTCTTTCAAACCGGACAAACTGGACATTTTAACCACCCTCCAGGAGTGTCTGCTCGCTATTGACAACTGGCTGGGGAGCAGCCTCCTGCAGCTGAATGCAACAAAAACGGAGGTGCTGATTGTTGCTTCGGACAAGACTGTCACTAAAGTGGCTTCCTTTATGGGGTCACTCAAGGGAAACATCCGCCCACACCTAAGAAACTTGGGTGTGGTATTTGACCAGTCCATGCACCTAGACAACCACGTCAAATCACTCACTCGCACCTGTTTCTTTCACCTCAGAAATATTGCAAAACTCCGGTCCATCATCTCCCACTCTGAGCTAGAACTGTCCGTACATGCATTTATATCTTCCAGGTTAGACTACTGTAATTCACTTTTCACCTGTCTCAACAAAACATCCATTGACAAACTGCAACTGGTTCACAATGCAGCCGCCAGATTACTCACCAGGTCAAAAAAGTCATGTCACATTACACCCATTCTAGCCTCACTGCATTGGCTCCCGGTACAATACAGAATACATTTCAAAATCCTCACTTTCACCCACAAAGCACTCCACGGCCAGGCCCGTGCCTACATCACTGAACTGATTCAACCCTACACAAACACACGTTCACTCCGATCAGCCGATCAGCACCTCCTCGTGGTCCCCAGGACCAGATTAAAAACAAAGGGTGACCGAGCCTTTGTAGTGACAGCCCCTGGACCTAAGAACTGTCCTTTCTGAGGCCTCTTTTAAAAAACAATTAAAAACACTCATGTTTAGACAGGCATTTGGTCACATATAATCACTGTTTTTCTACTGTTTGTGTTTTTATCTGTGTGTTTTTATTGTCCTTTTTGCTGCTATGTTTTTTTTTCACTGTTGACCCTGTGAAAATGGCTGCCTGCTGTTTTTATAGTTTTAATTTTGTACTATTGTAAAGCACCCTGTGCACTCGTGCTGAGAAGGGTGCTATATAAATAAAGGTCATTCATTCATTCAACCTACCTACTGTACAAAAACCAGTGAATACAACAGCTACTATTATGTAGCACATCCATGCTCAACTGATTTATTCTTGTTTGTGTCTGGTCCGACAGGATTACAGGGTCAACATCTTCCTGCGACAGCAGTGGAACGACCCCAGGCTGAAGCTGCCGCAGGACTACAAGTCTGACTCGCTCACTGTCGACCCCTCCATGTTCAAATGTCTCTGGAAGCCGGACCTCTTCTTCGCCAATGAGAAGAGTGCTAACTTTCACGACGTCACGCAGGAAAACATTCTGCTGTTCATCTTTCGCAACGGCGACATCCTCGTCAGCATGAGGTGAGGCAGGTTATGAACACATTCACCGACAGGATTAATTAAATAATGATTACTATTATGCCAGAATATCCCCCCGTTCAACCCTTATTTTGAAGATCCAAAACACTGCGATGGTTGGCTGAATGGTGTGTGTGTGTGTGTTGTCGGATCGGTTGTTATTCTCTCACTAGCCGATGAGAAGTACACTTAGAGTATATATTAATAGAGACAGCACCCGGAGGAAACCCTGAGGCGAAATGGACATATAGTGGCCGAATTTGGTATTGCAGCGCTGGGCCAAACTCATGAACGCGCTGGTACGTTGACTATATCATTGCGCACGTTCATGATGACACGTGAACGCTGAACGCGTGCAATGATAGTCAATGGCCAGCGCGTTCATGAGTTTGGCCCAATCAATCCCAGAATGCACTCTGTTCCTATACCCGGAAAGGAGGAGTGAAAACGCCTCATGCGCTTTTGAGCAACTTAATGCAAGTGGATGGGAGGAGAACTCGGGTGCCGTCTCTCTATTAGTATATACTCTAAGGAAGTACAGGCCGGTGCCATTAGAGCGAGCGCTATGCTCCGTGAAATAAGCGTTGTTTTTGACCAGAAATGCCGCCTGGGACAGGGGGCCTTTCCACTAGATCGGATCAAAACATTTTATGCAACAGTCATTCATTTTTATTTTGTTTTGTATTTTATTTCAGTTATAGTTTATTTCATTAATATACAATTTGTGGTTTTTGCATTGAATTTCAGACTTTTATATTTTATACTTGAATGTTGAGTACTGGTGTTGTTGGTTTGTCCTGTATCTGTTATGTAATTATCATGTATCTGTTGTCTGTCCTGTCTTATGTACAAACTTCAATAAAAATACTTGAATAATAATAATAATAATAACAGTCTTTCCTCTAGTGCCACACAATTAGGCCAAAGTTATCTGAAAATCTAATGGACTCCCTGGAAGATTGATCGTAATTATTTTAGTGACCCCATGACTCATCCTCTAGCATCGCCCTCATTTTAAAAAAATAACATGGATTTCATTATAACTCTCAACCTTTTGAGAGAACATTAAATGTATGAATGGATACTTATGTGTGGTAAAAAAGACGTGACTATTGTCAGTTGGTTGACTCGTTCGGAACTCGTTTCTAGGTCCTTATGACTTCTCTTTGCTGCAGCGTGTAAGGTAGCATCCACGGTTTTTAACGATTGGTGCCGCGAGCAAAGTTTCTATTTAAAGGACCACTTCACCACCATCTTCATGTAATTGGTCCTCACAAACGTTCATGATAAAATACCATAATTGTTTTCTATTCGGTCTGTGGGCACTTCAGAAACCCATCCACCAGTGACATCATCATTAAGCAGATTTCTTTTTAAACAAGATAAAAAATAAAAAAACAGTATTATCGTGAGAACGATGGCTTCCATTTACACATTTCCATGAAGTGGTCCTTAGAAAAAAGGGCATGAACAACGTGAAGTGGCCGTGGTAGGGGAAATTCCGTTTCACTTTCGTAATAAGTAACATATCACTCTCCTAAGTAATATTGCCCAACACTGCGCCCTGACACACTGCGGTTGACATGGCTGACGAGTTGATGAGTGCTCGGGGTGTTGCAAGTTTCTTGCTCAGGGAGGCTGGGAGGCCAACTTTCTGATCACCAGACGGCATCTGTACCCACTAAGCTACGGCCTCACACAAATCAATTCCGAGCAGTTATGGAAAAAAAAGTTTCTCTGCTGCGGTAATTCGCCTCCTGAATGATTTTTCCACAGACCGATCCATGACCATTTCTTTCGATTTTCACTGATCGGAACTGTCACAGTGATTTTGCTGCTGTATAATGTCCATGTACTGTACACACTGCTGTTTAGAAGATGAAGCTGACAATAACTGAAGAGACACCTGGCAAATTCTATACCTGCAAGTTAAACATATATTAGAGTCAGTCCTCAGACCTTCAGCAGGCAAAGCGATGTTTCTGCCATAATGACAGTGTTTGCATTGGCAGGTATAATGTCCTCACAAATAGAGATTTCTGTTCGAAGACGGAGATTTAATGTCTCAAATCTCTCCCTTGCCTCTACGAGAACCGAACGCCGTGTTCATTATCCAGATTGCTCTGCCGTAGCTATGAGCGGATTTGAAACGAAAAGCTGATTTTAAATTGGATTTCCTGCCAATGTGCTTTTCTGTTTTACCTCCACTGGTAAACAGGAAGCCAGCAGACACTGATAAAAACAACAGAAAACATACCGCAATATAATAGATAATATTAATAGGTTGTAGTGAACACTATGTGCCGTACTTGGTTCGAGGCAAGACAGTGTAGGAGGACCCAAGTGCAAGATGAGAGGCAGAGGCAGCTCAGTTCAAATGAAGATAATTTATCTCACCAAGCCCGATGAGTAGGCAGTCAAGACACAGAAAAAGGTATAGTACAAAGGGAAACACTATACTGGGAAAACTAGGGGATCTGAAATACAGGGCAAAAGAGGAGTCAAGGAACAAGGTACTATAACGAATACACAGTGACAATAAATAACAAACCAACGGAGAACTGAAAACACAAGGGTACATACATAGACAAGGACTAACTAGACACAGGTGATATAGCCTACAACAGACAAATCAACACAGGGATTGGCTGGGAGACTAACAGGACACAGGTGGACAACACTACACTAATCACAGGGTTAGACAATTAAGGCAGGCAAACATGGGCAACACAGGAAACCAAGAGACACTAGATACTACAAAATAAAAGGTAAAAGTACACATCAGGGTGACAGAACAGGTCACGGATCATTCATGACAGTACTAGGAGACACATCATTAGTGGGAGTTACCCAGCACTATTAACTTCAATTCAGTCAGACAACTCACGGAATAGATTTGACCAATATTTATTACAGAATGAGAACACAAGTGTGCATATGATATTTATCTTGGCGTTCGGCTCTGCTGCATTTACTCCCTGCTCGGCACGATTAACCTTCATAAACATTAAGAGCAGGGAGAACATAAACAACAGCCCACCGGTGGTGCTGGGGTGGTGGTGGTAGCAAACATCACATAACAACCAGGACCAAGAAAGGAAGGAAGGCAGACTAGTGAGCTTAAGTAGCCCACCCAATTGGTCAGCTGACCTGTGGGACTTGCACACACTTATACACCCACATAGAAATTCAGTATAGAATGCGCCTTTGAGCACGGCATGAATTCCCTCGAGTGTGACTGACTAAACTAAGTCTTTTATTAGTTTTTTTGATGTATTGATGTATCCAAGGCCTGGATAGTGGGGGTGAGTAACCGATTAAAGAAAGTTAATTTGGCGGGGTGAAATGCTCTCTTAATGCTATATTTCAGCTTAGGAAACGTCCTCAAATAATGTGACTGGGTTTGAAATGACTTCACAGTTGTTACGTGTGAGAACTTCACTCATCTACAAACAAAAGCTCAGCATGCAGAGTCAATGTCTGATAGCACAGAGTGGGAGAGTTTTGCATGCAGGTGCACATAGTGCTCTCAATGAGGGGAAATGCCAAAAAATATAAATAGGAAGACAGTTTTGTGCGTGGGGGGAAAAAAAAAACTATGGAAACTCATTATTTGTATTGTGAGTCACTCTGGCTTGAATTCAAGGCAGCATTTTTCTTTGCTGTTCTTTTAAAAGTTTTCATAGCCTCTCTCTCTCTCTCTCTCTCTCTCTCTCTCACTCTGTAGCCGTTACCATTCATGCACACACACCGTGGTCTTATCTTGTCTCTCCCCAGGTTGTCTGTGACTCTGTCCTGTCCTCTGGACCTCGCTCTGTTCCCCATGGACACACAGCGCTGCAAGATGCAGTTGGAAAGCTGTGAGTGTCATCAGTACAAACACATGCAGTCACAGCATGGCCCACATATTAATAATAATAATAAGTAGAAAATACAGCGTACATAATTCTTTTCATATATAACAATTCTCTGCGTGCGTGCGCGCGCGCGCGTGCGTGCGTGCGTGCGTTCGTGTGCGTGTGTGTGCGTGTGCGTGTGTCAGTTGGATATACCACGGACGACCTGCAGTTTATGTGGCAGACTGGAGACCCGGTGCAAATGGAGCAGATCGCTCTGCCCCAGTTTGACATCAGTCAGGAGGACATTGATTATGGGAACTGCACAAAGTTCTACTCTGGAACAGGTGAGCTCCTAACAGAGAAGAACATCCTATGGTGGAGTCTTCTCTACACTCTTGCTTTCCTAATAGAAGAGATGACATAGGAGAGGCGTTTGAGATGTAGATGGTATATACTGAGTATATACCATCTACATCTCAAACGCCTCTCCTATGTCGTCTCTTCTATTGTCTGTCTCAACTTTATTATTGTGTATACAGTATAGGGGTTCTCAACGTTTTTTTGGCCCGGGACCCCCAGAAATGCTTTGGCAATGTCTCGGGGACCCCCGCCCCGCCCCCTCCCGACCCCAAATATAAATTGACATGCTTCAATAAAAATAATAATAGAGACAATACACCATAAATAAATACTGAAACCAGATATAATCATTATGGAAGGTGTGTATGCATGTATTTTATGTGTACTACTATGTAAACTCTTCATTTCCATTTTCCATCCATTCAGTTGCAAAAAATATATATATATCACTAACAAGCCAAAAGATTGTGTCGAAGTTAAGTATCGAAGTTAGAGATGTTGCAAACAATGTAGTCGATTATAAATATCTATATTAGAATGTCTGCGTCTCTCTCAATTCCAGCATAATTATATATTAAAAACTAAAAACTAAAACTAATCCAAAAAGTAATCAATGGAATAAATGCACAAAAACAAAATAATTGATGATTGCACACTATTCAGTACCCGTTGTATACCTACATTTAGGAATAACAGAGCTGTGTGTGTGTGTGTGTGTGTGTTGTGTGTGTGTGTGTGTGTGTGTGTGTGTGTGTGCGTGTGTGTCTGATGGCTGGGGGGGGGGGGGGGGTGGCATCGTGGGGTAGCCTTTTAACGTGTTGCCATAGAAACCCATCCCCACACAAAGATCACCTTTGTGTGATGGCTGATTGGAGCCTGCTCTGCCACACAGACATCCCTTATAACGCTGCACTGAGTTCAGCCACAGCCTCCATGGGCTAGTTAAATATTATCAGGACTCTATATAGGATTATATATAGGGCCCTCCGAACGCACCGCCACAGAGGACCACGCCGTGATGTTGAGAGACCAATATGCACACCTCACATTGTGTACTTTTCCTGCCACTATTTGTCCAACTACTGCTAATGGAGCACTGGCCTTCAGACCACGAGCACTTGTCTTAAACTGTGTGTACGTGCGTGCGCGCGTGCATGTGTGCGTGCATGTGTGTGTTGCAACTGTGCGTGCATGTGTGCGTGCATGCGTGTGTCTCCTACAGTATCTCGCTGTTTCCCAAACAGTGGGTTGGGAGACTCGGGACCCATATGTGGGTCACGGTCCTCACGGACCAATTTTTAGGGGTCATGACTCTAAAAAATATATTTTTTTAATTATAATTCCCACAATTAATATACAACGTTTATACAAACAAACAAACAAATCTAAGACATTCCATAAATTAAAAAAAGAAAGATGACAAAGTAGTGAGAATATAGCCGAACCTGCTGGCCTATAGCGGTTCAGGACACGCGATGTGTGTTCGTGTTCCTGTTCACGACGACACAACTATACACCCGTTCTTGTGTCTGCAGGTTACTACACCTGTGTGGAGGTGATCTTTACCCTGAGGAGACAGGTGGGCTTCTACATGATGGGTGTGTACGCGCCCACCCTCCTCATCGTGGTCCTGTCCTGGCTGTCCTTCTGGATCAACCCCGACGCCAGCGCTGCCCGCGTACCACTGGGTATGGATCTGTTTTGGTTCTGGCTTGGTTCTTAAAGGGACATTTCACCCCCTTTGCAATTTTTTTTGTATTTTATTTTAATCATGTTTAGGACACAATAAACACTTTCCCGAGGTTTTTATTTGTGTAATATGTGTAGATATTTTAGTATTTCAAATGTCTGCTGACTCATCAGACATTGGTCTCACTTCCTTCCTTCCTTCCTTCCTGGACTGAATGTTGTCTCGGTAAGAAAGCCCTCCCCCTCTCTACAAGGAGGGGCAGTGCACCAAAGCATTATGGTCATTGTAGGAATTCAGCAATCCAGTATTATGCTATACTAGTCAAGCACACAGACTATATTATTTTTCTGACCGTAGGGTGCAAATTTCTAATTGTGCTACTGTTATCTACTATAAATACTACTAACATTGAGTGACTGCAGTTTCTTTCAGTGGTGAAATGTCCCTTTAAAACGTCCTGTTAACTGTAACAAGGGCAGTGTAACTGTAACAGAGGTCGCATATACAGTACTACACAGTATCCTCAGCATTAATTTATCCTTTTGTGTCCACATAAGCGAGAGCTAAATGAACACTCAGGGTTTCACAGTGTGGATATACCTGGATGAGAGCAGGCATGTTTGTTGCCGTTACCTCATTTCTCACTCAGTCACTTTTGGAATGAGTCATTATAATTATGTATTGGTTCAGTCCTTTAACTGCCACTGACATTTACCAAATGTTGTCGACTGCATCTGGGCACATAACAAATAATAGAAGCATGCACGTGCAAGGATTTAAAGGACCACGTCACCAATTTTCAACATTGGTTGATTCGTTGATTTGAATTAGTAACTAACAATCAGCCTTTCTTTCGGCATGGCTTTAGACTACAACAAATGGCTCAACTTACTTTCTTACTTACTCAACATCAACACCAGCCAGGTGCCACCAATCTAATCTCCATACAATCAAGGAGAGGTAAAGAAGGAGAGGAAGGATAGGTCACTTCCATTTGTCCGGCAATTCCAGCTGGCAGATTCGTTGCACTGGGAGGCAAACTGGAGCCGGACTCTGTGTGGCTCGCTGTCATGTCTGACAGAAGTGTTTCAGACTCAACATGTGTATCAAAGTCAGTGCATACTGCTTTGGTTGACTTCATATTATAAAACATTGAGCGATTGAGCCACACCCACTAATCGAATACTCAATTGCGCATTTGCCCCCCCAATGTCGGCGGTTAGCCAAGGCTCAATTATTTATTTGACAGACTTAGAGCATATGAATTGAGTCAGGGATCCTTTGGTCCTGAATCACATCGATTGTCACTACGTAATCCCATCCCTTTTAATTACACTGACATTTATCAGACCTCAGGGTTTGCACTGGTAGTTTTTGGTGGACATTCCCTTTGAGAAAACACCAAACCTTATTTATTTACTTTGCTTGTCATGTTGACCAAAAGTTCAACATTAATTCAGTCAAATAACGACTGGGCACTTTCATGGAAACCTGATTGGATGTTTTTGGAAAGGCTCTGTGAGAGCTTTCCATCACAGTTACGCAGAGATAGAGGTCTTTGTTGTATAGCAAACTTAGATGCCGTTTCACAAGACTTTCACAAGTATTTCTCCAAGGGTCACATGACATCATGGACCCAATCACCACCTCAATGACACCATCCATCAATGACAACATGGGGACACACGAGCTGTCGAGCGTGGTGCCATGTCCGATGTTGTTTCGCCTGTGCTATATCATTCTATACAGCTTTAGATTACAGACTATCATTCTATACAGACTGGGGTGGCAGTGGCACATTGGTGGAGTGACCGCATGGCAACCTCAAGGTCCCCCAGATTTAGTGTCGAAGTGTTCCTTGAGCAAGACTCTGAACCCCTAATTGCTCCCGATGTGCAGGTTGGTGCCTTGCATGGTTTCCTCCGGCATCAGTGTGTGAATGAGTGAATGTAATGCACACATCTCTGTAAAGCGCCTTGGATAAAGGCGCTATATAAATGCACCATTTACAGACTATCTTTCTATAGTGTTTTGGGTTACAGACGTATCATTCTATACTGTTGCAGATTACTGACTGGCAGACTGGCACACTCACTGAGTCATGTTTAAGGTGCAAGTCACAACAGTTTATTGAGAAGGTTTATTGGAAAGTGGGCAGGGAATAAGGTTTTAACACCACTACTACTTTCCGGATCAGGGTATTTCCAGGTTGACTCTATTGCCTATGGAAAAAACACGGAGTAGATGTCAGAAACACAAGCGAGGGCCTGCGGCTGTCTCCTCAAACAAGAGATTATTTTTGGTCTCAAACTGGCATTTCAAAAGGGGAATGTGTTGCTCCCGCCCGACATCATCGCCGCCCTCCCCCCCCCCCCCAAGGAGAGAGCGAGTTCTGATACAGTCAGCTCATATAGCCTGTGTGTACAGTATGGTGATCTAATCGGCCCTCCCGGTCGTAAATATAACCCTCCCACTGATTTAACATGCATGTATCGCTATGCACTTTTACGTCGATGTGCTGACCTAGGCCCATATGAGCTGTCCATGGTGCTGATGTCCCGCCCCAAGCCTCGGCTCCCCCTGGTGGGCGAGGTTAGAGGTTCGGGCCCAGAGCGATGTTCCACAATATACATACCGACAGACAGACAGACAGACAGACATGTAGAATAGAGAGAACTGAGTTCCGCTGTACTAAGACCTGTCTCAGCCCAAGTGGAAGACCCACAGATTATATAGCTCTGGAGGTTTGGGGCTGAAAAGGAGAGATTGGTGAAAATGTCATGATAGCGACATGATTCACCTCACCAGACAGACACTCTGCTCTGTTAGTTCACACTACTCTGGACGGTAGACTAGATCGTGTATACGCAGTTTCTTGAAATTTTATACAACCAGGATAATCAGTTCCGCGTGTTGGAAATGTCAGATTTTATTAAACACTTTAAAATAGAACGCCAGTCACACCAGAACAGACCCAAAGCCGAGCTTTGACATTTAGAAGTCATTTCTCATTTCTCCCTGAACAGGGAACACCCAATTACTCATCCATGTGTATTCATATAGCACTCGGTCCCAACATTACTCATCTGAGAGGAGAAAAGCGTACTGGTCACGGCCTATAAGGCAGAGAGAGTGCCGGGAAGCGGGGGGCTTCCAGGGGTTGAACTGTCATTTGTCCACTTCCGCCAAATTCTAGCACTTCCGCTAAGACAATATGGTATAACAGTATGGTATTCATACCAGTGGTTCTCACACTTTTTCGTGTCATGGACAATACTGACGTATTTAGCCGCGGAACCCCTGTCATAAATTGTTTAGTGTCAGGGACACACAGTGCTCCCCCCCCAGAAGAG
This sequence comes from Protomyctophum bolini, assembly GCF_963924005.1. Taxonomy (NCBI): domain Eukaryota; kingdom Metazoa; phylum Chordata; class Actinopteri; order Myctophiformes; family Myctophidae; genus Protomyctophum; species Protomyctophum bolini. Next base: position 7,569,429 of record NC_137871.1, on the reverse strand, counting down.
AAGATTTGTGTTAAAAAATATATATTATTCAAACATTTGTTCAAAATGTGCGCAAGGAGATCGAGGCAGGGAAAAAAAGAAAAGGGGTTCCCCTCACATCAGATATCGAAGCCTTTGCTACAAAGCGTACAACTAAACAGTTTCTTTTAGCTTTTACCACAAGAAATAAAACAAAATGTTTTTTGCAGGATCCAAAAAGAAAAAAAAACATATTTACACATAGTACCTGAGATTCAGACTCAATATACTTAAGGAGGTCAGTTAAGATGCGAGAGCATAGCGGCCGATGTGTACTGTGCACTAAATACGTCAGTTAAGTTGCTAGCATAAAAGATGAACACAAAAGTGCTCATTGTGTATTGTGGGATTAACCCATTTTGGGCAGGAACCCTTTTGGTGTTAGCATTGTGTTATGCTTTACCTATTGAAAAATAGCAGATCTACAAGCTCATACGAGCTTGTAGGCCTGCTATTTTTGAAAAATCGAAGAACGACTGACATAGAAACATAGCTTTTTCAGAAAACTGTCATTTTCAAACAGATTTTTTTTTTTTTTTAAATCTGATCTCAGGTCAAAATGGGTTAACGTGCAAAGTGTTGATCTAAATTACTAACCACATCGATCTGTTAGCACCATTACGGTGTTGCTGCCACAACGAACACCTCTGGATCTTATACAGATAAGATTCATCCACTGTTGTCTCATTCCACTCCTCCACCTCGACTCACCATCCTCCTTCGATCCACTCCTCCAGTTGTTTCTCTCCCCCTTTCGTCACCTTCATCATCATCATCATCATCATCATCCGTCCATCTGGTCCCGAGAGCTCCGTTCACCTCCGTTCTCACAGTGGAATCATTTCAGGTCAGTCACCTCCCAACGCTGTGTGTGTGTCATGCTGGATTGTGTGTGCGTGCGTGCGTGCGTCTGTCTGTCTTTGTTCTCCTTTTACTATCCATATCCATGTTGGGACCACAAATCCACACAAGGACAGCAATAATTCTCAAAGTGGTCCGTGTCGGGACATTTTTCAGGTCCCCTTGAGGGAAAGGGACATTTTAATGGCTAAGAAATATGGCCCCCAACCAGAATCTTGGTTTGGTCGGCAGGGTTATAGGTTATAATTGCTTTCGAGGTCCCCATGATACAAGTGTGTGTACCTGTGTATGTATGTTTGTATTTGGTAGTTGTGTAGGCCTTTCTGTGTACAGAAGAGTCATCAAATCATTATCCTTCAGAGTCACAATCTGTAATATTTTTTGGCAGGGACCAGGTGCATGTACGGTACTGTACAAGACAGTTGACTTATGCACAGTGTAAACTCAGAAGTCAGAAACACTTTATTGCAAGTATATGCAGGACATGCCGTAGAGCAATTACTTAGGGCAATAACAAATTACAATACATAAAACAATGTCGGGGACAATAAACAGTTCTTGTCGAGCATGACACTTTACATGTTAGACTGGCGGGTGGAGGAGGGGGGAATGAACTGGATCTTTCAGTTCACACTATACAATCATCCTAATATGAACCGGGGAGGTGAAATGCTCTGTTCTGCCTCAGCTTCCTTTGTTATGCAAAGATATAGACTGTGTTTATAATTAACCTGCCCTTCAATAAGCTCATTTACGGCCCTGCACAACATCACAGTCTTCACAGACGCGCTATTTTTGAAAGGCCTGTTTCCTTTTCGCCCCCCTAATGGAACACAGGTCTTATTTCCTAATTATCCTGTGTACTCTTCAGACACGTTTTTTAAAGAGACAACAATATAATGTTCCTATAGCTAACTTGACACTGAACTGCTTGATGTTATCGTACACGTGGTTAGCCTATATGCTAACTACAATATATTACTAACAAGGTAACGTGTCCTTGCACATTACCGCTGTCCTGCAAACAGGGACATGGATGTTTTCACTGATTTGGCCTTTGGGTGAGAGGATTGGACAATGCTATATAGGTGAGGTTTGCTGCTTTCCAGAGACTGTCCCTTCATATAGCACACATCGTTGTTTTACTGCAATACTTGTATCTGGACAGCATGATTAATATAGAGATTGATATAGAGAGAATTCGGTAAATCACTGGATTCCAAGGATCCTTTCTGTTTTGAGAAAGCAACCGGATCTTCAGCCAATACAATTCAAAACGTCATCTACAGTACCCATTTTCACCGTTCTCTTGTCTCTGCTTGACTGGTCCTTTTCTCTCTCGTTCTCTCTCTCTCTCTCTCTCTCTCTCTCTCTCTCTCTCTCTCTCTCTCTCATTCTCTCTCCCTCCATCCCTCCCTTCTGTGTGTCCAGGCATCCTGTCGGTGTTGTCTCTGTCCTCCGAGTGCACGTCTCTGGCCCAGGAGCTGCCCAAGGTGTCCTACGTGAAGGCCATCGACATCTGGCTGATCGCCTGCCTGCTGTTCGGCTTCGCCTCGCTGGTGGAGTACGCCGTCGTCCAGGTGATGCTCAACAGCCCCAAGCGCATCGAGGCCGAGAAGGCCAAGATGGCGGCCAAGGACAAGGCGGAGGGGAAGACGCCGGCGGCCACGACGAAGAACAACAACGCGGTCAACGGCACCCAGGGGACGCCGCTGCACGTCAGCACCCTGCACGTCAACACCGTGCACGTCAGTACCCTACATGTCAGTACCCTACACGTCAGTACCCTACACGTCAGTACCCTACATGTCAGTACCCTACATGTCAGTACCCTACACGTCAGTACCCTACACGTCAGTACCCTACACGTCAGTACCCTACATGTCAGTACCCTACCTGTCAGTACCCTACACGTCAGTACCCTACATGTCAGTACCCTACACGTCAGCACCCTGCACGTCAACACCGTGCACGTCAGTACCCTACATGTCAGTACCCTACACGTCAGTACCCTACACGTCAGTACCCTACATGTCAGTACCCTACATGTCAGTACCCTACACGTCAGTACCCTACACGTCAGTACCCTACACGTCAGTACCCTACATGTCAGTACCCTACCTGTCAGTACCCTACACGTCAGTACCCTACATGTCAGTACCCTACACGTCAGCACCCTGCACGTCAACACCGTGCACGTCAGTACCCTACATGTCAGTACCCTACACGTCAGTACCCTACATGTCAGTACCCTACATGTCAGTACCCTACACGTCAGCACCCTGCACGTCAACACCGTGCACGTCAGTACCCTACATGTCAGTACCCTACATGTCAGTACCCTACACGTCAGTACCCTACACGTCAGTACCCTACATGTCAGTACCCTACACGTCAGTACCCTACACGTCAGTACCCTACACGTCAGTACCCTACATGTCAGTACCCTACACGTCAGTACCCTACACGTCAGTACCCTACACTACACGTCAGTACCCTACACGTCAGTACCCTACACGTCAGTACCCTACATGTCAGTACCCTACACGTCAGTACCCTACACGTCAGTACCCTACATGTCAGTACCCTACACGTCAGTACCCTACACGTCAGTACCCTACACGTCAGTACCCTACACGTCAGTACCCTACACGTCAGTACCCTACACGTCAGTACCCTACACTACACGTCAGTACCCTACACGTCAGTACCCTACATGTCAGTACCCTACACGTCAGTACCCTACACGTCAGTACCCTACATGTCAGTACCCTACATGTCAGTACCCTACACGTCAGTACCCTACACGTCAGTACCCTACATGTCAGTACCCTACACGTCAGTACCCTACACGTCAGTACCCTACATGTCAGTACCCTACACGTCAGTACCCTACATGTCAGTACCCTACATGTCAGTACCCTACACATCAGTACCCTACACGTCAGTACCCTACATGTCAGTACCCTACACGTCAGTACCCTACACGTCAGTACCCTACACATCAGTACCCTACACGTCAGTACCCTACACGTCAGTACCCTACACGTCAGTACCCTACATGTCAGTACCCTACACGTCAGTACCCTACACGTCAGTACCCTACACTACACGTCAGTACCCTACACGTCAGTACCCTACATGTCAGTACCCTACACGTCAGTACCCTACACGTCAGTACCCTACATGTCAGTACCCTACATGTCAGTACCCTACACGTCAGTACCCTACACGTCAGTACCCTACATGTCAGTACCCTACACGTCAGTACCCTACACGTCAGTACCCTACATGTCAGTACCCTACACGTCAGTACCCTACATGTCAGTACCCTACACGTCAGTACCCTACACGTCAGTACCCTACATGTCAGTACTCTACACGTCAGAGTACCCTACACGTCAGTACCCTACACGTCAGTACCCTACACGTCAGTACCCTACATGTCAGTACCCTACATGTCAGTACCCTACATGTCAGTACCCTACACGTCAGTACCCTACACGTCAGTACCCTACATGTCAGTACCCTACACGTCAGTACCCTACATGTCAGTACCCTACACATCAGTACCCTACACGTCAGTACCCTACACGTCAGTACCCTACACGTCAGTACCCTACATGTCAGTACCCTACATGTCAGTACCCTACACGTCAGTACCCTACATGTCAGTACCCTACACGTCAGTACCCTACATGTCAGTACCCTACACGTCAGTACCCTACACGTCAGTACCCTACATGTCAGTACCCTACATGTCAGTACAAATTACAATGCATATCAGTCTGCCCTACAGGCTTTATACACTGGGTGCCCCAAAGCAGGTTGCTCACTGTGGACCTGTGGTTATGTAGATTTCATCCTCACGGCTATCATGATTGGTAGACAGGTATTGATGAGGGGTTGGAAAGCGCCGGGGGGGGGGGGGGGGGGGGGCCTCATTTCATGACTGTTTTTTTGTGGAGATAGGCAGGGTTGCATCATACGAAGAAAAAGGATACATAATGCATATTGCTGTCAGAGATCGCATTGCGGTGTGAGCGCAACATCCTTTTATTTTTCCTTGGATACAGTGTACAATAATGTTACCCAGGTTCAATGGCATTGCACTTTTCACTCCACTGTAATTATTGAGTTACTACTTACTATAGCTACTTTGAAGATTTCAAAGATTATTACTGTACAAAACATGCCCTATACTGTATACTTTGCCTATTTTAAAATAGCTGATCTACAAGCTCACAGCATGTTGCTTCACGACGCGTTGTCAGCTTGTAGATCTGCTATTTTCAAAAGATTGTCTTACCATAGTATGATGAACTTGTGAAATGGGACTTTCTGCGTAATGACTACTTTTACTTTTGGTACATTTTGATGCCAATACTGTACTCTTAGTAATGTTTGAGTATTAGTACATTGTGGTATTGATTACTTAAGACAAAAAAATGAGTCTTCTTCCACCACTGCACATCAGTACAGTCAAATCAGTAGCTGCCCTGCATAGCAGTAGGCCTACTCTGTACTGGAGAGACAGACAGTATAGGAAAACTTAGAAAGAAAGAGTTTTTCTGTGGACTTGATGCCCCGCTCTCTGGCTCTTGGTCAGAAAAGCTGATCTCAGCCATCTGTTGTGAGGGGGGGGGGGGGGGGGGGGGGCAGAGAGAGAGAGAGAGAGAGAGAAATGTGAGTCTGTTGGCTCTGTTGCAACGTATGATACTGTAGATTCCATTTGCTGGAAAGTGGGAATATGTCAGATTTAGAGCTACAGTCTGCACATGTGGAGTAGGGTGTTTGTCTCTTACTCACCTGGGCTGTGTGTGTGCTATTTATATATAACCACTGCTTCTCTCTGCTTCCTGCAGGTTGGGGAGACTCGCTGTAAAAAGGTCTGCACGTCCAAGTCGGACCTTCGCACCAACGACTTCAGCATCGTGGGCTCTCTGCCGCGGGACTTCGAGCTGTCAAACTTTGACTGCTACGGCAAGGCCGTCGACCTCGGGTCCGCGGGCAAGTCCAAGGCCAAGCAGAAGAAGCCGCCTCCTCCGAAACCGGTCATCCCCTCCGCCGCCAAGCGCGTCGACCTGTACGCCCGCGCGCTGTTCCCCTTCACCTTCCTCTTCTTCAACGTCATCTACTGGTCCGTGTACCTGTGAACGAACGGCCGTCCCCTGCACCTTCCTCCCTTACCTCCTCTACCTCGCGACACAAAAGCTCCTTACTGTCTCACTGTTTACTTAAAAGGGTTTCACTCCAAAATTATAGAGATATCCACCGTGTTGATGTCAGTCATGCTGCTCAGGAGCGATATGCTTATTACACAGTGCCATTAGAGTTGTTCTACCTACCTACCTACCCATGCACTTCTATTTTTTGAAACATTGAACAAAAGAATATCCTATAAGAGTTTTTCTATCTTTGTAAAAAAAAAAAAAATGTAGTGAAACCCTGGTTTTATTGATATTGGTACTAGAGAGAAAGGTATACAGCATCGCAGGATCAATTGTTGTGATGTAAGGGTGTTTAAGTAAATCCACAAGAGTGTATAAGTAAATCCACAGTCAAAAAGATAAGATAACGTATTAGAAATGATACTGCAGAGATCTATACGAAAGAGCATTGTGAATAACTATATCGTATTAAAGTTACTATTTATTTAGCCTTCAGTGCAATGTGTGCCATTGTATAGGCTATATGCTGTAAGTACCTTGCATGTTAAAAATTGCACGTATATGTAATATATAATATATAAATATATAATTATGTTTATTTATTAGAGTTGGTGCTGATGATTTTTCATTTGCAAAGACTCTCTGTGTGGATCTGTTGAAAGGCCTTGTAAGCTGTTCTGATGGTCAATGTGACACTGCCACTCCATTAACCCATTCTGACCTGAGATCAGATTCATACGAGGTTTCCACCTGGACACACACTGGTCTGATTAACCCATTCTGACCTGAGATCAGATTCTAAAAATGTCAGTCGTTCTTTGATTTTTCAAAAATAGCAGACCTACAAGCTCATAGCGCGCCACTCGGTGGCGCGCTATGAGCTTGTAGATCTGCTATTTTTCAATGGCTAAAGCATAACATGATGATAACACCATTCAGAATGGGTTAACTGTATAACGTTTGGTATTGTGAGCTTTCACTCCATCCCGTTCACCCCCAGTCCAACACACTCATATCTTGAATAAATGGGTCACTCCTGTGTGGCCATGTGTTTTTGCCACATGTGAAATTTACAAGCAAACTATTAAAGTTATGAAAACCTTATAATGTGTCGGAATAGTGTTGCTTTTTTTTAACCCATTTAGGCCTGACCTCAACATTTTTAAAGAATTCTTCTAAATCCTCCAGTTTTCTGAAATAAATATTTTCATGATTATTCAAAAATATAGCAGACCTACAAGCTCGTAGCGCGACACTCGGTGGCGCTCTATGAGCTTGTAGATCTGCTATTTTTAAATAGCTAAATTATAACATAATGTTGCACCAAAAGGGGTTCCCGCCCAGAATGGGTTGTAACATTTTATATGAACCTAAATGTAATACAGTTTTGTATAACCTATATCGTATAAAATATATAGGACACAGGGAAACCAGATTTATGCACATGAACCCTGTCAATATAGTTAAACAATTCAGTGAAAACAGCTCATCTACAAGCTCACAACTAGCTAGTTTCGGTGAAGAGTTTCTATGTGGGGGAAAAGGAGGGTGCCAAGTACAGACCCCTGGAAGACCCCAGTCAACAAATTATCCCATTCTGATCTGAGATCAGATTCATACGAGGTTTCCACTCGACACACACTGGTCTGATTGACCCATTCTGACCTGAGATCAGAATAAAAAAATGTCAGTCGTTCTTCGATTTTAGCAAAAATAGCAGACCTACAAGCTCGTAGCGCGCCACTCGGTGGCGCGCTATGAGCTTGTAGATCTGCTATTTTTCAATAGCTAAAGCATAACATGATGCTGACACCAAAATGGGTTCCCGTTCAGAATGGGTTATTGAACAAACGACAGCGATAGATCTTCGTCAGGTCAGTATCAAGATCTGGATCTATATCAAGATCGAAACGTTTGTTCGTTTGTTCAATGAAGTAATCATTTACCAAAAGAGGTGCGTGTAAATAGGTATGCTCTGATATTACTTCTAAATCATCACAAAGATATGAAAAAGTGTTCATTTATTACTAATATCAAACTTTTTTACTCTTTAACCCATTTTTCACCCGTGCAAATTACCTATAGCTGTCATCCTTGGCACTATACTCTCCCTCTGCCAACCTGGGGAGAGCCCCGAACTGAGCTCATGCTTCCTTCAATATAATATGAGGAGTGAGCAGGTCGCTAATATAAAACGTATGGTGACAGCAACTGACTAAAGCCTCGTATACACCAAGAAAAGCAACAACAAAAAATTGCTTCTCTTGTTGAGACTTAAAAAAAAACAACAAACAAAAACACCACTCTACCTGAAAAAGAAAGACTACACCAGCCCAAACCTCTGAACATAACAGTTTAGGGTGCAGTCCGCTTAACAAAAAACAGGTTAAGGTTTCACCGTGAGGAAAGGCAAAAAAGGATGCTGTTCTCCTCTCCAGCTTTAATTTTTTGGCTGGTTGATTGAGGATGAGGCCCAGGTGTGTCCCAAATCTCCTCACTGCTCCTTCAATCTCCACTGTCACAGCCAACTCTCCACTCACCATGGAGCACTGAAAAGCGGGCCAAATAGGGCTCTAAACTTGTCAGATAAAAAGATTTTTACTTAGAACCACATGATTTATGATGAATTATGATGTGGTAATTGAAATAATTAAAAAAACAAAGTGGGGAAACGACTGTGTCACCTGTAGTCATAACTCACTATTAGCTGCTTATCTGTCACATTTTAGACAAACTGCCAATATTCCGCCTCTAAATCATCAGTTCTTCACATTTTTCCCCTAGCTGGGGGAGATGAAGCAGGGACTCCCCTACAAATTGTATTACATTTTTTTTTATAGATTTCATAGCTTCATAGACTTTGACAGCTCTGTCATCAGTGCATTGGATTAATGTCAATGTCAGTGTATTTTCAAACTTTTTACCCCATAAACCATCAATCAGTATAGTTAAAGGACCACTTCACCACTTTTCAACCTGTATTCATATAATAGGTCCTCACTAATAATCATGCTAAAATGGCACAATTTTCTACTCAGTCTGTGTCTCATAGGAGGGCTGTGGGCAGTCCCGTCCACCAGTGACATCATCTTCTTTTTTTTTTAAACAAGATTTTTTATTTAGATTTTTATTATCGTGAGAATGATGTCTTCCATTTTCGCATTGCAACTTTTCAGGACTACTAGGAAGCCTGCCGTTTCTATTAGCATTGGTTCCCCATCGATAATGTCACAGGTTTCTGAACTGCCCACAGCCCTTATATGAGACACAGACCAAGTGGGAAAGAATTGTGCTATCATGATTATCAGTGAGGACCAGCTAGTTAGTACAGGAAGATAGGTTGAAAAGTGATGAAGTGGTGACCTGCACTCTGTATTTAATTTACACCCAACATCTTTGCCGAAAGATTAACGATCTACAGTACAAGACTACAAGGGACCCCCCACATAAAATGTGGGGTGTAGGCAATGAGGTTTTGCCTGTGTGTGTGTGTGTGTGTGTGTGTGTGTGTTGTGCAGTGCTACAGCACCCTGGCAGCTATACCTGTGCATATTAGCCTACAGTAGATTGTATACTCCTGAGAGTTCTTAGCGAGAAGAACCCATGCATTGATCTCCCACTGAGATGCGCATTAAGCATCAGCACATGTAGCTGCTTCTTTCCGCAGAGCTCTGACCTGCAGCTCTGATCCACCAAAAAACCAATATCAATTATTCATAGCAAACATGCAGGGGCAATACGCCCTCTGACTATCATTGCGAGACGTCTCATGAACGCTGTCTGCGGCGTAATGAGGCGAGATGGATGGCCACCTGATGTCATGACATTGACATTGAACTCGGCGCAGTGGAGCAGAGTGGATAGCTGCCCCGGCCTGATGAACGCCTGAAGGACAACACAAATGTAACCCCCGAGATAAGGGTTGTTTGGAGATGTTTGCTCAGACTATTTATTTTCTCAGTCAGAAGATCATCAGCACACACACACACACACACACACACACACACACACACACACACACACACACACACAGGGATATCCCACATAAAATGTATCAAACAAGAGAATCTAGAAATGTGGAATATTTGAGGGCACCTCCAGGCCCCTGGATCCATCCATAGTGTCTCATCTCCAATACTGAATTAAGAGTTTGCTCTTTAGTGCCCTCTACAGGTCAAGGCTGTTAGAATCACAGTCACTGTAGTGTTGTACTGGTTCTCCACACATACTGCAGAAGGCATTTTGACATGGTGAGTTGCTCACATGGATGGCATTAGACATTACACATGTTTATAAAGAGTACAAAACGCAAGATAATTCTTTCAAGAAATGAAAATGAAAAACAAGAATTGTTTCAGCATAAAGAATGATTTATTGTACAATGAATGAATGATCAATTGTACAATTTTAGACCAAAACGTGAAGCGACCTCTTATAGCGCCAAACATGAGGCCGATTTGAACACTTCAGGGTGGTGGTGGTTGTTCGTTCATTGGCATACTGGTATAGTGTCCGTGCAAAGTTTCACACAGAGCGAATGCATTTTTTTGCGACATTCCGTGCAAACGAATCCCCACTTACGAACTTTAAAAGCCAATAGCTGGTGTGCGGTTTGGACCAAATCTGTAGGAGTATAGGTATAGAAGCAAAAATGAGTTGCAGCATGTGCAAATGTCTTTGGGGTTACTAGAGGGTCTTCCTTCCTTATATAGCCTATACAGGGTTGCATGGCAACCGGTCCAGCGGTGTCGGAGATTAGCTGTTCACAGATGGACACACACACACACACACACACACACGCACACGCACACGCACACACACACACACACACACACACACACACACACACACACACACACACACACACACACACACACACTGTAATCTTCTTCTGCATTTAAAATGGAAACCACGTGGCATATTCTTCAGTAGCCTAAAAATAGGAAAAGTCGGTCCTTCATGTGTTAATAAGGACATCCTGGTCAGAACAACATCTCATGATTGCTTTGATCGCTGAGGCAGGACTGTCACTTCTAAGCAGTGTGTGTGTGTGTGTGTGTGTGTGTGTGTGCGTGTGTGTGTGTGTGTGTGTGTGTGTGTGTGTGTGTGTGTGTGTGTGTGTGTGCGTGTGCGTGTGTGCGTGCGCGTGTGTGCGTGCGTGCGTGCGTGCGTGCGTGCGTGCGTGCGTGCGTGCGTGTTGCTCCCACTGTTTGCCAGCTCAGTAACCTATGTCAGCCAGTCAGGTTTCTAATCCAACAGGATCTGTCAGCATGTGGCTGCCAGAAGGTCAGTACCGCTATACTGTGTAGGTCTAATATTGCACTTGACTTTTATAATAGAACGGTGCTTATTTCAAGTTTAATCACCTGTACATCCTCCGTGAAACGTTTCTGTGCTGAACCTGTTCATTGAGAGTGCTCACCCATGCATTGTGTTGAAAATAAGGTGACTTGAATACTAAAAATGTGTATGATGTGTGCATGTACTGTATGTACAGTATGTGTTTGTGTAAGTGATGTACAGTAGGCCTACTGAATGTTGTCGTTTGTTGTAAAGAAGACCTCGCTGAATGTTTTGGTTTGAGATTAACCACTTAACCTGATGACCCAACCTGATGATTGATTGATTGATTGATTGATTGATTGATTGATTGATTGATTGATTGATTAAAGATCTTTGAAACACTTTTTTCCCCACCTACTTTCAGTAGAACGACATGAGACCAGGCTGAAAGTGGACATTTCCATGCTCTGTCTCACGGACGTTGGTGTTGAGGTCCTGTTCAAAAGGGAGGAGTTTATTTTTGAGTGGTGCAACCACTCCATTACGGAGCTATGTGTGTGGGTGGGTGGGTTGGTATGAGCACGAAAATAGCATGGTTGTTTTTGTACGATATAATACAAATACAATATACAGTCACTTTTATTCATATTCTCAACGTATATTCTTTATGCCGTTTATTTACATACACGTGTAAACGGTACAACTATAATCTTCTATGTTGGCCAATGGGAGCTGCCCATGCGGTACAACTACAGTACCTTACCGTCTTCTCTGTTGGTCATTGGGAGCTGCAGACCCTTTTTTTTTTTTTAAATATATATTTTTATCCCACGATTTTGTAACCCATTTTTCACCCCTGTGTCAATCATCTAATGTGATCCTGGGCTCTACACACCCTCCGCCAACCTGGGGAGAGCAACGGACTTGAACTCATGCTTCCTTCATGCCTGAGTGTCCAAGTTGCTCCTTTTACACCTGACAGGGGGAAGTTTCCCTGGTTGGACGTAGCGCGTGGAAGGAACACGTTATTCCAACCAGTTCCTTTCCCCTCCATCAGGCGCCCCGGCTGGCCAGTGTGAGGCAGTTTAGAGACCAGGATTCTGCAGACCCTTTTTAACCACAGTATTCTACTGTTGGTTAATGGTTGGATACTATTGTAGCTTAAATTCAAGTAGTTCACATGGTGCATTAATGAGGATTAATGTTTAATTATCAGACAGACCGAGCTGTTTCTCTCTCTCTCTCTCTGGACTAGGCAATGTTCCCTGCTTGTTAGACTTAAGTTGATGCTGAATCTAGAAGGTTGTGAATGGAATCCTTTTTGTTGCAAATCGATCTAAATGAACCGTTTAATGGGCCTTGTTGAATATTCCTACTACTAATTGTTCCCACCATTTCCTGGTGACACATGATGACCATATAAGCCTCTTCTGCATCTTTTTCTTTACACTCTAATCAATTGGCACTGTGCCGTGGGATCACGATGCCACCCGCGCCTCCTCAAAATAGGGCAGAAAATCGGTGTTTTCTCCTGATTTCTCAGATTTCCTCGGTGCCAGTCTGTGTCATATTTTGGTTACAGGCCCCAGAGTGGAACATATTGGCATATACATGCTGATGTCATGAACATCAGTATAGACACCGGTGAAAAACCTACAAACTTGTGTTTGTCAACGTGATCACTGAGTTTAGCATCTTCATTAACTATACATATCATTTAATCATACATTATTTGTATTATTTATAGAATGATAATGTGTGTTTATAAGCAAAATAAAATGGGACAGAAACTAAAATGTATAAATTGATATATCTTCTCTTCCCTATATTGCTTTTGCTCCTGGACTGATCTTTTATTATTTACCACGCTCGGCTGGGCATTTATCAAATCTCCTTTTCATTCGTGACAGGACATGCAGGCTGGTCTCTTGTTTCTCCAGGGGAGGAAAGCCGGTTTCGAAAGGCAAGATCGAAGGGAACAGCACAACAAAACAACAGCCAAGTGGAAAAAAGTCATTTAGCTTCTGAATCACTTAGCTGACTTATATATTTCCCCATGGAGCCAAACCAAACCAACCACATCCACTTGCTTTGTCTCTCTGACCATCTGTCTCTTTGTCTCTCCCTCTATTTATTTCTCTTTCTCTTTCTCTCCTTCTCTCTTCTCTCTTCTCTCTTCTCTCTTCTCTCTTTCTCTCTTTCTCTCTTTCTCCAGTATAACATGGCCCTCTTTTTTTGTATGTTTTCATAGGTCGGAATCACTCCTCTGTCCTACTAACGGCTAAGTACAGGTGACTGTGTGTGTGCATGTATACATGTGTGCGTGTGTGACATGTGTGTGTGTGCGTGCGTGCGAGCGTGTGCGTGTGCGTGTGTGCGTGTGTGTGTGTGTGTGTGTGTGTGTGTGTGTGTATGCGTGTGTGTGTGTGTGTGTGTGATGTGTGTGTGTGGGCACGTTTGTGCGTGTGATGGCCCGGCAGTTAACCGGAGGGCTGGGAGGGACTATTTTCCTGCGGTGACTGCCATCAGAGGTGCCAGCAGTGCTTCAGTGGGGGGACGCTGCCAATGGCCAGGTGGGCTGGATGCAGGCTCCTCATAGAATATGCATCCCTTGATCTCTGCTTAAATCGGAAACACTCAAAATGAGCCCCATCCCCCTGCCCCCCATCCCCCCTGCCCGCATGAACACTCACACAGTCCACATCATGGGAGGTACTTTCACTTCACTTGAGTATTCCCTTTTTTCAATACGTTATAATTTACAATTTAGGCATTTAGCATTTATATTCACAAAATATACCTTAACCCCTCTTGCCTTGTTTTAGACCAGCTACGTTCTGCTTATCTACAAGCTGACAAAGCTTGTAGATTGTCTCTTTTAACTATACATTTGAAATAGGGCTTATGAGTGGTTAATTCATAATAGCTATATTTTTTACTTATGGTTGGGTCCCAAGAGTCCCTTCCTAGAAATGTAATGGAGTCAAAAGTGACTCCACTCTATGATTTATAGTGTCCACATGCTGACAGGTTAATGTTCTCCTGGTTTGAGCAGTGCAGTTTGGCACAGTGTGGGATCGGATAGGATAATTAAAAGGATCATTAAAAGGATAGTTACAATCCAATTACATCAGTCTCGTAGCAGTTAGATGCACACACACCACTTCAACCTATAGACAAGGTCAAATAGTTTTAAAGAAATGTTGCTCAGACAATGTAAGAACGTGTATATAGGCTGTTCGAAAATAGCCGATCTACAGGCCCATGACACAACGGTTGTGAGCTTGTAGATCTGCTATAAAAGGGGGTAGCTGGCACAAAATAATATATTCCAATGGGAGTCTGCGACAAAATACAAATCATTTTGGGGGTCCTTGACATAAACGTGTTTGAGAAGCACTGAACATTATAACAACAATCTAAACTAAAGCCCAGTCCACACAGTCACCACACCACACCAAAATGCAGCGGTCTGAATTGACCAGTTACTGTATAGGAGTGTGACATTTTGGGATAATATTGACAAATGGTTGCAAGTGGTTACTTTGCGATTAATCATTGACTGCACATGGGCTTATTGTGGTAGGCTAGATTCACTGACATAAGTGTTGTTTTCACAGACAAATGCAATTTGGGAACCCATTCGGTTAAACAAAGAAGATGCAGTCTGTCAAGTGAATATAGCACAGTGACACTATAGTGCTGTCCATGGTGCTGAAATGTATCACTGCTCTCCACGCATGCTGTGTATGTGGAGACGGCTCTGCTCTCAGCCTAAACTATATAGGACTGTTGATCCTATCCTATATAGGCCTATAAAATAAATCAAATCAAACATAATTCGTCACATGATTATCATGTGCATTCGCCCTTGCATCTCATAAAGTCTAATATGCTGGCTTGTAAAAAATAAAGTTTTACCACTTTTCTTTTCGCCCATGCGCATGCGTTTTTAATTTGAAGATTATCATTATTCATTATCGCAATTTTTTTTGATTAGTTGAGCTTAATTCAGTTTTCATATAAAATATATTTTTTTCACATATAGCTGTATAATATTCCTGCAGGCCGCCGCCTCTATAAATTGAAGGCATTAATACTAATCGTATTATATGCTGATTAATGTAATGTTTAAGCTATTTGGCGTCCCTCCCCTTGACATTTAGATCGGATAGGCTACTAGACAGAAAACTGAGGGCATATGAGAGAGAACATGATGACGGGAGGGGATTCACACTCGGGTCCTAACTCACAACTACAATGGAATTAATGATCGGAAACTATATGTTTGACACAGAATTGTAAACGGGGTGATAAGAGCACAATGCTGCTCAGGGAAAATATATATAGAATGAACATTTAAGTAATGAAATGAAAGTATACAGGCTATATATGCTGATTTTTGTCTCGTTTAATTGGCTGTTTGGCAGTGTGGTCACATGTGGTCAAAGGGAGGCAAATTGACACCCGGTGACAGATGATGAATCAATAATCAATCAACCAATCAATACATCAATGGAGGTGTTCTGGTTAAAACGTCATGTTTTAGTATAGGATTACATTATGCTATAACTAAATTGCATACTGATGCTTCTATAGTAGGCTAGGTTACAACAAAGAGCATGTTTTAATTTAAAGCAATGGAACAGGCCTATAGTTTTGCCATAACAGTTGAAACCCTCACTGTTCCAGCTTGCATATATATGTTATCATACTGTATATAGCAAACATTTACCCCACTTGACTTGTAATGTGGAGTGAATTAAGAGCTCAATGTAGCCTATATGCTCCAATGAGTCCAATGGGTATAAGGTCGGTCGCTTGCGGACAAGCGCTTCACTTGCCGGCAAGGGCAAGGACACCTATAGCGCCGCAGAGCATAATAACTCGAGACATTTACCGAACGGGGGACGGGGGTGTCGGGAGCCAAATGAGTTCGGCTCTTGTCGTGTTTTCCCGGCTCTCATTAACATTCTTCACTTGTGGGTGTGAAGCTGAAGGGAGCGGAGGAGGAGGCGAGTCAGTAGGCTATAGTGTCCCTGCGCTCTGGAGAGACGCTCTGAGAGAACGCCAAGCTCCGACAAAAGATATATCAGCGCAAGAGAAAAAAACAAGATAAATATACATTTAGTCTGCTCGACCGCGTATATAGAGAGCCTATACCTACTACCGCGATTATTTATCTGCTGGTGGAAAACAGCGCCTGGAGTTATTTTCTTTTCTTCTTCTTCTTCTGATCTTCTCACCGAGAAAGAACCACCTGCGAACTGGTCAGCGGCACATCATTTCCTCCAGGCTTGGAAGTCTCTATGATGTGTGGGATCTAACATTCTCCTCGCTGTGGGGGGAAATCTCAAGGCTGCCTGACTGTCTGCTTCGGATGTGGACACCCCAAAAACTGTGGACATGCAAGAGATAGTGCATTTATCCGTGTTTTTGCTGCTCTCTTTGTGGGGATGTGCGCTCGGAGGCTCGCCCAGTGTTCAGATTGGTAGGCTAAATTAAAAAAATAAAATAAATATAATTGCACGGAATTAACTGACTGTCTTCAAACCATGGACACTTTGCACATAATGCTGAAGACGTCAAAAGATTGAGCTGTATAATAATCTAGAATAGTCGTGTAGGCTAGAATATAGACTTGTGTGGTAAAAAAATAAATAATAATAAGAGACTTGTGCGTAATTCTGAAGAAATACATGTAAAATCTCATTTAGAGACAGACAGACAGACAGACAGACAGACAGACAGACAGACAGACAGACAGACAGACAGACAGACAGACATTATAGTATAGCCTATATAGTCTATATAGAGTTCTAAGTATAATCCTGTATGTTTGCAGGGGGTCTGTTTCCCAGAGGAGCGGACCAGGAATACAGTGCGTTTCGGATAGGAATGGTTCAGTTTGGCACCACTGAATTCAGACTGACGCCGCACATTGACAACCTGGAGGTGGCAAACAGTTTCGCCGTCACCAACTGTTGTAAGTAAACAAATCATTCATTCACCCGCATGGTTTGGTGCTTTAGGGTCAAGTTTATGAAGGTAAAACAGAGCTGTTGTTGTTCCCTATAAGAATATGGCACTGTCCACAGACTCCAGCCTTTTAATGTGTGGATTAATGGAATCGTGAATAATTCACACATAGCCTATACAAGTTACAACTTCTGTGAACCGACTTCACTGTATAGCTTTTCATAAATTATATTTGTATATAGCCTTGCTTTAGCTGTCTGCATGCTGTCGTGAAAGTTTATAGTTAGAGAAATTCAAAGTCCAGCCGCTGAGCCGCCTATACTGTCCAGCCTCTCCCACCACCCCTCACTGGGGAAAATTCCGGGAAGAAAACGGAAAAGGGGTATAGTTGTCCTGTTATCCAATGACCATACATGGCTATATAAATGCGGATGTATACACATTTACGCACGCTGTGGTATAGGTCTATAGACGTATATTAGTAGCCTAATATATGGACATTTTAATCAATCAATCAATAAAGAGGCCGATTATTGGCTTTGTGAGAGAATGAGCGAGCATCATCGTGTTGGCGTAAGCGTGCGTGCATGCGTGTTCACACACGGGTCTGAATGAAAGTTGGTTTCCACAGTAACGGACGGTCTGTCACGGGGAGATGTCTTGTCTGTGAAGAACGTATTGCGTTCACCCACCCACTCATGCATTGCCTCGCGGCGGCAACAAATAAAATAACTAAAATAACATATATATATATTGATGACGGCCGGGTCAATAAAATTACCGGTATTAAAAAACAAATAGAATGATGGCTATATGAAGGGCGTTCATCGTGGGTCACATTATAGTCGCCGTTACTTATCTGTTCCTTTGTCAAGCCGACACCGTTGTATAAATTGGATTTTTAGGAGGGGAGCTGTGAGGTGGGTGGTCGTAAAAAACAAAAGAGATGATATAAGACCAGGTTTACAAGGTCCACAAAATAATCAATCACCGGCATTATCATCAGCATCACCAAAACAACCATGTTCTGCATCTTTTGTATAGCCATGCTTAGGCGAATAGCCTATAGGCTACATATAAATTCTTGACATTCAGCTCTGATGAACGTTTTGCAAGGTGTGGGCCTATACTATAGAATCACTATCTTTTATTGATAGCCAATTAATATAGGCTATAGTGGCTAATTGTGAGGCCAATTCTCCTGGCAACTATATTAATTGTCAGTCCATATAGCGTTTTTTTTTTTTTTAATGACTACAGCACACACACACGCACGCACGCACGCACGCACACACACGCGCGCGCGCACATACGCACGCACGCACTCTCTCTCACACACACACACACACACACACACGCACTCTCTCTCACACACACACACACACACACACACACACGCACACACACACACACACACACACACACACACACACACACACACACACACACACACACGGTTCATTAGTGGTTGCTACGCAACCCGTTTGGTTTCTTCACCCAGCTACAAATGTAAATGAAAGGATCTTGATTTGAGCACGCGCAAATGATCGTCTATATCACCATATATGGAACTTCCGTGGAGGGAGACATGCGGGCGACAGACTAGGTCAGAGTCAGACTCAGACACAACGCAGCTGTCAATCAAACTGATATATTATAAGCAAAAATATAATATTATATATAGCCCAGTGGTTCTCAATTTGGAGTCTGCAGACCCCCAGTCGTCCTTTAGGGGGGTCCACAGAATCCAAAATCATTTTAACCGTTTTATGTTCACAATATGACAGATTGTGTGGACTTGTGGATCTACTATTTTCAAAGAAATCGTGAAAAACGTTTTAACAGCACAAATCGTGAGGGGTTCCCTGGCACAAACTATTTTCAGATGGGATTCCATGCATGACCAAATGCATATTATTTTTGGGTTAATGCAGCCTAAATGTCAAATGTGGTATTCTCAATAGACTCTCTAGTTTCTGGTTTTGTTTCTGTTTCTCATCCAAATGATTTATAATAATCAGAATCACTTTTCCAAAACAACAGAAGAGGACTGATTTACTGACTAAAATCAGTTGTTTACCAGAGACTTGCAGATATAGTTTTTGCACATAATGAGTCCGCATGTACTTGTCTTCAGTCACAATGCTTTGCCCTTTTAGCTTGCATGGCCGACAATAGTCACCCATTAGCTTGTAACTTTCATGGTTTATCAGATCGATAAGAAAGCTTTCTGAATGAATGGTTTTTGGGGTCTTGCTTGAAACAGATGAGGCTGTTCCATATCAGGAGCTCTACGCTAAAGACCCATATAGTATTAGGTCCTATAGCCCCATACACCCACACAAATAGCCAAATTGATTCTCCTATATCACACCCCATATACGAGTCCCTCTGGGGGTTTTTTTCCCAGTAAATCTCCCTGTCTTTGCAGCTTTGAGTGTGAATTTTCAGGTCGGTATACCAATTTTTATCCAATCAGGAGAGAGAAGTTATACAGATAACAGGATAAACAAGTAAAATTGGAAGTGATGAAAAAATGAGCTGACAAAATTGTAATGGGAACACATTATACAATCTGAAGTTGATACATGCAGGGTATAACTACGCCCATGGTTGGATGAAATTGGCTTCCCACCTGAAAATGTATTTTCTATTTATTGAAGAGCTGAGGAGATGGGGATTAGATCAAATGCTCAATATAGCAACGATCATTTTCTGAATAGAGATATAAGGGCTCCATTTTCGTCTGATCTTTCTAAATACACTGTTTGGGGATTTATACCATGTGGGGAAGGGGTGTTCCCCCACTAAAGTTGGTATTTTGGTTACCTGTCTAAATCCCTGAAACACCTCCGTACCGTTACCCGTTATATTATGCATAGGTGTGGTTTGGGCGTTACAATATTGAACCAATCACCAGTCCACAACGTGCCATTGCCTTTAAGAGATCCCATATCCGTTGCCCGTTATGCCCAGTTCTATATTGCTTCATATAGCCTTACGGTCTATATAGCCCATGGAAGAGTGATGTGCTGCTGCCTTGAAGTCTCACTCGTGATGCACCCCCCCCCCCCGTACCGTTTTAATTTCTTTCCACGAAATTCGGGCTTTCGTTTGGTATATAGATTGTGCGTGTAGACCGTCTCTACGGAGCGGTATGAAGCGAAAAGGAAAGTTCTGCAAATTGATGGATTAAACTCCATTTGCTGCGCTGGTGATGAACTAAACGAGAAAATGGATTATCGCGCATGCACGCCGCACAAATAACTTATTTGACTATACAATTATATAAACAACACAATGGCCACAAGGAAGTGGCATATTATAGCACTCACTTCTGCTGATTATAGGAACATTACAAAGAGATGCAAAAGGAGCATATAAGGAGAGATTTAAACTCTAATAGCAATTTAGGAGAAAGCGTGCCCATGACCACACCTCTAGGCGCAAATACCGGTGTCGGCTAAATAGATAGCGGTTGACGCTGGACCAAAATATAAAGTACTCACCACCACGTGTGCCACGGGTGTTAGGAATTTGCTGCAGGACAGCGATTAGCATTGCTAAGCATTCCGCGTTGTTTAATAAAAAGCATTTTTATCCGAGTGCCCTGGCTATACTTTTCTCAAACGGGGTGCGTTCGGAAAAGTCACAGTTTCACACCGGGAGCGCACTCGCCTATTAGTCTGTTTTGGCAGTGCGGTCAGTGTGCCTATATCGAACACACACACACACACACACACACACACACAGTGTTTCAGAGTGCCACACTCACTGCCAATGGCAAAAAAACAGCTCTGATAAAAATGCCTTTTATTACACAATGCAGCTAGCAATGCTAATCACTGTACCAGCACATTTCGAACACCCGTGGCCCGCGTGGTGAGTACTTTATATTTGAAATCTGAATGTTCATGTACACGTTTAGAATGTAGCGATCGCGTAAAACAGGCGGAAGTTAAGCCATGACGCTTGTGAAGTACGAGCGTCATGTGAACCATGGCTAGGGGTTGTTGAAGTATTTGATCTGATTTCCTCCCTGGCATCTGATGACATGCTGCATGCAGGCAGGCAGGCAAAACAGTTTATTAAATTAAATCCAAGCTGATCGGTATAAATTCTTCAAGTAAAACGTACACAGTATACAGACAGAACCACGAGTAAATTCACACTATATGATACTAGACGTGGGGTCCAGGCAGGACCCTCAGGGTTCCTGGAGGGGGTTCCAAATGGACCCCTACAGGTCTGTGTGTACAAAGTGGAACAAACCCGACCCACTCAAAGTTTGAGAAGAGCCATTGGACTAGAGAACTCAACACTGCCTGATGTGCACAGAAACAAAGATATAGGCTACTGATGGGAGAGAAGACAGAGGGCTATATCTTGCGCCATCCCTTAACCCTGATCCCTAAACTGATTTGCCATTTTTACTATTAAAAAAAAAACAGATCTACAAGCTCACAACATGTAGATGTAGATTGGCTATAGTTGAACTATTTTAAAATGATTTTCAATTTAGGGATAAGGGATAAGAGTGGCGCAAGATGGAGCCCAGAATGTGAATGGATGGTTACAAGGAAAACTAATTGGGACAGGTGAGAGGAATTTGGTGATTGCGAAGATGTGAGGTGAGAAGAAAATCAGACTAATTACAACTGAGAACAGGTGTGATAAGGAGTTTGGCTATGGGTGCGTTCAGAAATGCGCACCGGGAATGTGGTCAGTTTGTTGAGTGTGGTGGGCGGTGACGTCACAGAGTGCGTTCAGTGTGCCTTATTTACGAACGACCACAGCTGTGACGCATTCACACCGGACGACCCCAGCTTCAGGGTATAGGGTCGCTCAGCGCGGGCACTCGGCACACCCGGTGCGCCGCAGCGCACTGGATTTTCGAACGGCAACGCACCGAGTGCACTGAATAAACGAACGACAAGAGAGCACACCAGTGCGTTCAGGGCGCATTTCCGAACGCACCCTATGTCATTATAGGATAAATGTATAGCGGATGATATTTGCCTTGTTTACTGCCATCGGCCGCACGGCGAATCAGAATTGATTGATTGAATAAAAATTGTATTAACTGTTTGTAGAGTAAGCACAGTTCAAGCAAATACAAAGAGAATTGAAATCCCCAGAAAAGCACAATGGCTAAAGGTAGTTCCAACAGGTACTGCATATACAGTATGTGCTTCATGTTTACATACAGACAGAGACAAGATGTCGGATCGGCTGTGTAGGCTTTCTTCACTGTCTCAGAGAAAGATCGCCATTTAACAATATTTGTAAGACATGTTCCAATGAAATTTCATGTCATATTATTCAAGTGAGTACTGACCATATTGATACTGATACCGATGATGCACAACATCATATTACAAAGTATAAAATAGTTTCAGGAACAGAAGATGTACAGTACTGCACATGCAGGAACTAAAAACTCAAGCTCTCAAACATAAATACCGAAGATTTAACTTGAACGAATAACAAACACAAGTTCACTTTACCTCTGTGGGCAGTTAATGACCCTTAAAAGAGGTCCTTAAATGAGTTCACCTAAGACATTTCTATCAATTACAAACCCCATGAAGCCTTGAATTCATGGAGATGTTTTGGATTTTGTCGCATTCATAATCCAATAATTTCACGACTGGTGGAGTCTCCGGTAGGAGACTAAAATGGAGACTCTTTGAATCTGCCGGTCATCAAATTACTGGCTTAGGAATGCGACCAAAAACCCCAAACAAACAAACAAACTTTTTTTTTTGGGGTGAACTACTCCTTTAAGGATCCCTTTGGGTCCATTTCTACACTAGTCACACTTAATTTACAGTAAATGTACACAGAATATTGTACTGTAGGCTAATAGAAAGGAGGGGTATACTTTTATACCAGTAGAGGGCAGTCTGCATTACAGAGCACTGTCCTCCCGCATCCATATCCAGAAACATACTTTACTTAAAAAAATAAAGTTTATACCGGTAAATGCATTAATTGTACTTTTATTTTATTTATTTTTTTGTAAGCCTGTGATGTGACATTGAAGTTGAAGTTTAGGTTAACTCAGGCACAGTGGAGAGTGACAGGTCAAAGGACAAAGGTTACCGGTACTTGCCAGACTCAAACCAGTGACACAGACAGCACGGTATACAGTGTATAAATTAACCAGTGGGGCTAAGAACACAACCATTCCCTCTTCAGTCAGGACTGGAGGGAAGCCAAATCGGCACATATTCATACGATGGTGTTAGATATGTTATTTCTGCCAGTGGTGGACAGTATTTGAGTACATTTACTCATGTACTGTACCCAAATGTAATTGTGAGGTACTTTTACTTTGCTTGAGCATTTTCAATTTTTACTTCTACTCCACTACACCTACATCTCAGAGGCAATACTTAGACTATACTTTGTAGATTTTGATCACTATTATACAAAACATACGTCAAAGCTGAAGATGTAACGTAATTCAGTTATTTCGTGTCTTGTCTGTTTGGTAGAGTATATGTTAATACAAACATTGTAAACATGTACAATGTGGGTGGTCTCCGTGCCGATGACCCCACTGACTACATTGGAGAACATTTAATTTGGGCAGGCAGGCTGTATTTGCACAGTGCACAGAAACATTCAGCACATGTGTACAGGACTCAGGACTCAGGAGACCCATAGCTGGTGACTATTCGGAGTAGAACAGAAACGTTGCAGAGGGTATAAAGCTTTAACCGCAGCCCTAATTTATATTTCATTGTATTGTGTGTATTGGGCTATAGTAGTAGCACTGCATCTTGACTTGAATTTATATAGTCTTCCTTAGGGGTTTAATGCCAGTCAGTGTTTTGTAAAGCTGCATTGCAAGCAGAGGGTATATAGCTTTAACCGCAGCCCTAATTTATATTTCAGCTATTTCAGAGGAGGAGACCTATAGAAATGGGACATTCTGTATTATGAATGCTTTTACTGTTGGCTTTTCAAGTATATTTTGACGCCAATACCTTTTGTACTTTTACTCAAGTACATTTTGAACACAGGACTTGACTGAGTATTCATTTCTACATGGTGGTATTGATATTCTTTTCTTAATTATATATGACACGCGAGTGCTTCTCGCAAACCCAGGCTCATTAGCTTAGTGTTCGAAGATGTGTCTTCTGCAGAGAGGAATATGTGTCAGCGATGAATTGCAGTCCAATGGGCTACTGAGTATGAGTCCCAAAGAGGAATCCTCAGGATCCTGGGCCAAATTCAGTGACAGACCTCCCCCTGGGGCTCTGCCTAATGGGAGGCTCTGCCACTTCATTACTAATACAAATGTCTGGGTTTCCGGAGTTACTTCAATACAGGATGAACTGACATTTCCTTAAAGTTGTTTTCCTTTACAACGGTTATGGCAAGAGTCACATAACCGTGTCGTGTGTGTGTGTGTGTGTGTGTGTGTGTGTGTGTGTGTGTGTGTGTGTGTGTGTGTGTGTGTGTGTGTGTGTGTGTGCGTGTGCGTGCGTGCGTGTGCGTGTGCGTATGTCAATATTTTGAAATATGAACTGAGTTCTGTAATGAGCGTCTATTGCCCCTGGGATTCACAAACACATAGCCCAGGCCCTGGGTTATGTGTTTGTGAGCGTGTGTGACTGTGTGTGTGTGTGTGTGTGTGTGTGTGTGTGTGTGTGTGTGTGTGTGTGTGTGTGTGTGTGTGTGTGTGTGTGTGTGTGTGTGCGTGTGTGCGTACATGCCTATCCAGCATCGATGTGTGTCAGCAACGTCTTTCAAAGCAAACTAATCATGCTCCTTGGGGAGGTGAAGCCGGCAAGAGAAGATCATTCCACACGTCGATGTTCCATAGTTTTGTTTTTGGTTCAATCTCATCACATTGTAATTCCATCTGCCATCTGACTGAGGAATGATCAAAAGACATGCGCTCTCCTCCATTCTCAGCGGGAGTGATGGAATATTAAAGAGGTGTGGGTTCTGGTCAGAAAGCAAGTTCCCGTCGAGACCTTTGGCTGTCCCAATGCAATGCCCTGAACCCAATAATCCTCTCCTCCCCCAGCTGCCCTCACAACACACTGCTGAGCTCTTCAGTGAAGAGGGTTCATGTGAGGGAACTCACAGTTCAAACAAAACGCTGATAGATTTATTGTACCTTATAGATTTGAGCAGTTTAGCTTATAGATTTTGTGAATAAAACAGCAGTTTCTAAAACATCCACATATCTCCATATTTGATTGATCTTGTACTGGGGTACTGCATTGGGTACTGGCGGGTACAAAGGTTACTCCTTCAACAAGTAGGCTATAAGTAATATTGCTTAAACGGGTGGGGCATGCTTTCACAACTTGCACAACATGCACTGGCGACCCCTGACTAGCCAAAAGAAGAATTACATGTTGATTTTAATATGGAGGAATGGCCCTGTAACAGGGGCCCTGTAATTATAAATCCACGATGTGAAAGATATTCATGGGGGACTCTGACTTAATGTGGCCATCTATGAAGCATCTTTGATGTATGACTCCACATTTGTGCGACATCTGAGCCCCATTGACATGTCAGTAGTACATACATGATAAAAATTAAAGTTAACTATTTCTAAAAGTATAAAACCTACTATGTATGTGATTCATCATTTAGTACTGGTGGTGCACAAGAAATCTGACACAGATGTCTTGTCGCACGCACGCACGCACGCACGCACGCACGCACGCACGCACGCACGCACGCACGCACGCACGCACGCACGCACACACACACACACAACATTTCTATGAATAGTAATATACAGTACATTGCTATGTAGCGTTTTTTTTACAGAACAAAATATGTACTGTACATGTGTTCAGTTAAGGACCACAATGTTAGGGGGCCTTCATGAGAACTCGTAAAAAGGACTGTATAAAGGTAGCTGGTCATTCGCTTGTGGATGTTACGTATGTTATTCTGTGCGAGTAGGTCTCGGCGGTGAATCGTTGTAAGGTTAGAGCTTAACTCAGATGTTTCTTATGTTCAGAGTGTGCCAGTTATAACTGGCAAATGTGGCGATGTGATCATGATGTGATGTCACATATGGTGACGGTGTGACTTCATGCTATCATCCTGCCAAATTGAAATTAGGCACCTTCAAGCTAGGCACCGTGATCTCCATAACATGATATACGGTACTATATACACAATAACTGTGATGAGAAATACAGTGTATTATATAAAATCACACCCGTGTGAAGTGAGGGGTGCTTTTGTCGGCTTCATCCGAATAAAATAAGAATATACTTCTTCGTGAATTAATTTGTCAACTTACGTTATTATCTTTTAACCATGAGACGATGTTTAAAAAAAACTCATCTTTTCACCATGACATGTGCGTTGACAACTGAATTTATGTATACGTCATATTTCAGGCACATATGACGTAAATTCTCCTTTCATTGTCAATGGCAAATGTGAGACGTGACGGGACGAAAAGCTGTATATAGGAGGGGCTGACGCCCCTCAAAAACACAGAATAATTAGTAATGCTTTAACCCATTCTGGGCGGGAACCCAGAACCCAGAACCCAGAACATTTTTGGGTTCTGTACAGTATTAAAAAAATACAAAAAATTGATGCTGCTATATAAATATTTGAAGTTTTTTCCAGAAAACTTAGGTCAGGCTTTAGAAGGCGCTTTTAGAATTGGCCTTAGGCCTAAAATCCCTTGTGTGGTTTATAATAAACCCACCCCCAAAATCAAGCTGACAGGCAAAGCCAGAACGACTCTTCAGAACAAGCTTTTCACGGTGCTATAGGGCCTCATTATATCGACCCGACACCCAAACATTTGCCTGTTAAAGCTAATAGTGTAAAGACGCAC
Organism: Protomyctophum bolini; assembly: GCF_963924005.1. Classification (NCBI taxonomy): domain Eukaryota; kingdom Metazoa; phylum Chordata; class Actinopteri; order Myctophiformes; family Myctophidae; genus Protomyctophum; species Protomyctophum bolini. Next base: position 7,542,273 of record NC_137871.1, on the reverse strand, counting down.
AGAACGAGCATGGAGAGAGTTGTGTTCATTGGAGATCGGAGCGGGGAAGATTGTTTATTGGAGAGATAATATAGGCTACATGGAGAAGAATAATATGAAACCTGTCTTCTCGTATTTGTGATTAGTGTGAATGGGTCTGGCTACATTGACTACTTTCAAGATCGATAGAGAGAGAGGGAGAGAGAGAGAGAGGGAGAGAGAGAGAGAGAGAGAGAGAGAGCGAGAGAGAGAGAGAGAGAGAGAGAGAGAGAGAGAGAGAGAGAGAGAGAGAGAGAGAGAGATGGCATTATGCAGTAAAGTATACAGTGAAAGGGGGGGGGGGAGAAAGTTGCAGTAGAGAGAGAGAGAGAGAGCAAGAGACAGAAAGACAGAATGAGAATCTCAGGGTCTGGCGATACAACCACGTGATAAACGTATCACATGGTTGACGATACGATACATGGACGATATTGCTTCATTATGGCGATGGCATTCCGAATCAGTTGGAGTTGACGAAGAGCTTTCTTTGAAAGTCCTGTGAGCAGTATACCATTACAGTAATCCAGTCTACTGGAAGCAAAAGCATGTACAGTATAAGTGTTTCTATAGGTCTCGCTTGGACATAATTCCCCTGACTCTTGCAATGTTTTTAAGGTGATGATAATAGGCAGATGAAATTACTTTTTTTATTTTTAAATATGAGTCTAGGACAACACCAAGATCTATCACCTGACTCTTGGGTGTAAGAGACCGCGATTCAAAGTGATACATTACACTCTGTCTCTGATTCTGTATAGTCCAAAAAATGTATGATCTCAGTTTTATCTTTATTTCATTGAAGAACATTTTGCCAGTCATTGATTTCCTCAATGCATTGACAGAGGGAATCAACAGGACCATAGTCCGTTGATGTAACTGATATGTAGATTTGCGTGTCATGTGCATAATTGGTCATTTACTTTATTGTTGCTTATTATTTGTCCTATAGGGGAAGCATACTGTATATATATATTTAATAGGAGGTGTCCTAGAATGGACCCCTGTGGAACCCCACAGGTCATAGCCATCTGTTTCCAATAGAGACAAAGTATTTCCTATTCTGAAGGTTTGATTTGAACAGTTCCAGAGAGTCTCACATAGTGCTCTAATCTTTGTAATAATATTGAATGATCCACAGTGTCCAGATATCCAGTGTCCAAGATCCAGCAAAACAAGAACAGAGACATTGGCAGAATCAGTGTTAAGCCAAATGTCATTTAGAACCTTTATGAGTGCAGTCTCAGTACTATGATTGGGCTATTATTTAAAAGTGAACAGTGATTCTCTGGCAAATACATGAATACATGATACATGATATAAATACTTGAACACAAATCACAAAGCTGTACCTTAACATGAACACAGAGAATACACACATTTATTAAATCGTGTAGTGTAGAGATGGAAAAATAATGAAACCCCTCTTTTTCTTTGTTCTTCTTAAAATGCGCAAGTATTAGCATTGATACGATTGATTACTTGCATTGCAAAACGATACGATACAAAGTCAATTTTGCTGTTTAAGTTGTGTTGTACTTCGATTCTTTGAAATTCAAATAGTTTTCTTGATACATTTACTATAGCGTTACACCCCTAAGTGATCTGGTGCCAATGTGATGGGGGAGGGAGAGAGAAGAGCTAGGCAGAGTTGTTATAGTGTTATAACTGTTATGTAACATGGATGTTCAATAGCAGCTGTCCGTGGGAGGAATCTTTAAAAGACGCAATGACTCAGGCTATAGGTGTACAATGCACCAGTATGGATGCCAGTATGGAGTATGCATTTACACCAAGCATCCTTGGTGTAAAGAAATAAAATGAAAAAAAAACAGGAGAGAGAGAGAGAGAGAGAGAGAGAGAGAGAGAGAGAGAGAGAGAGAGAGAGAGAGAGAGCTCACTAATCCATTATGTGGATTAGTGGCAAATACATAATTTAAAAAGAATGCACATACACTTTGTCGAATTGATGAACCAATTTTTTTTTTAAATGATTATGTAATCTATTATTAATGTGATATGGTTTTAGCTGTCTCTGTGAGACTGGTCTATAACAGAAGACCGTCTGGTTTTACTGGGAGAGAGAGAGAGGAGAGGTCAAGTTGTAGTTGTAGGATCAGTTTGGTGAGTGCATGGGTCCTATCTTTGGTGGCAGCGGGCCTCCCACTGGCGCTCTGGTGATGGTCTTTGAAGAAATCAACTCAATCCTCAAAGTTATTTCCTTTTACAAAGGTTATGGAATGAGTCACTCAGAAATATATGTGAACCCAAGCTGTATTCTCTCGTGTGTGTGTGTGTGTGTGTGTGTGTGTGTGTGTGTGTGTGTGTGTGTGTGTGTGTGTGTGTGTGTGTTTTCCCTCCTCAAGCATACAGTACGTACAGTAGTAGCCAGTCTGCTTATTGGTTTTGTTTTTATGAAAAGTTATTTGTTTTCAAAGCATAGTTGCATTTGTATCAGAAGGCGAAGCTCTCTGTCTAGTGTCTACCGAGCAATCTTCCTTCCTGCTGCTCTCATGAAGTGTGGGTGGCTGGCGTCTCTCTTAGAGATACGGTGAGAAGTGTGGTTCGGGCTTGTGGTTAGTCTCCCTATAGAGCGCCGCAGTCCCTCCCCCTTTCAGAAAAACGAGTGGCCCAGGAAATCAAAACCCAATGCATTCTCCCATAGGCACTTATTTATTCAATTTATTTAAAGACGGTTACGCCGCGGACAAAGCCAACTCGGATCGTGACAAATCATGACAATGAACACAATGTTTTGGGCCGATCAAACGGGGACGAAAAACAAAACAAACAGTGTTGTCTCCTGACTTTCTTTTCTTCTTTCTAATGATTTGATCGGCCCAAAACATTGTGTTCACTGTCATGATTTGTTAAAATAAATTAAATAAATAAGTGCCTATGGGAGAATGCATTGGGTTTTGATTTCCTGGGCCACTCGTTTTTCTGAAAGGGGGAGGGACTGCGGCGCTCTATAGCCGAGTGGATTAGTAAGAGAGTGGCGACACGCTTTGATCTCGCCGCAAAGCGGATGCCTATATGGGTATAGTTCCGAACATTGGAACTATCCCATTGAGGTAGAATGAGCACTTCAGCATTCCATTGTGACAATGGGAGTCAACGCTAGTGTCGCCACTCTCTTACTAGATTACTCTTCCCCCTAGACCCCGGGGCAGACTAAGGCGCAGTTGGAGGAAAGACTCACTGGGCCTTGGAACGTCTCGGGATCCCCCAGGACGAAGTCACTAATGTTGCTCTGGAGAGGGAAGTATGGAGCTCTCTGGTGGAGCTGTTGCCCCCGTGACCCGACTACAGATAAGCGGTTGGAGATGGATGGATGGAAGAACCCTATTGTATGACATAAGTATAGGGCTTAAATGCTTAATGTAACTGTGTCCATAGAGAAGAGGCCAGCTTGCTGTGTGTTGTATTACACTCTTAAACCTTGCATGTTCCAACATTATCCCATTACAAGCCAAGACTCTTATTATCCTGAATCCCAGCAGAATAACAAGATGACGGTGCCAGCAGACAGCGGTTTGGCAGTGCGCTGCTGCTGTATATGCAGTAGTCTCAAACATCTCCTATTGTTTTCATTCTGCTCCTATGGCCGAGCTCTTAACTGAATACAACCACTTGTCTGACACATTAAACCCTGAATTAGTCTGGTTCACAGCGAGGGGTTGGGGGATGTTGTGCACAGGTGTCCTTGAGGGGTATGTTTCCAGGGGGTTTCCCAATTATTCATAGTTAAGGACTACAATGGAAACTTAAATATAGGTCTATAACTCAGAGAATGTACAAAATGGAACCAGCAAGCCATCATACACCAAGTATGAATCAGGCTACAGTGTTGCGAGGTCCAGACTGAGACAAAATACACGAATCCCATTGGATCCAGATTACAAACCCCAGAGAAATGTGGTTCAAATCTGATTAGCAAAACTCGGTTTCCATTTGTTTTTTGCTGTTCAGACTTGTAGTGCAGGAACCAAAGCCCCCAAAGTTGACTATACCCCTTCCTTCCCGAGGTATAACAAAACGGGACATGGTTTTTTCATATCTTTAGGATGTCCCCTTCATGAAATGGATTGTCCTGAGTTTTACTTTTACTGCAAAAGTCTTAACAATTGATCCATGAAGTTCCAAACAAAATCCACTGTCATTTTCTACCTGCTGTTTGTTTTTACATCATACTTGCAAAAATGGTCTACGGGTAGTGTCCCTATACATGCCAGAATAATCAGAATGCCAATATTTGGTTCTATTGTGAATCAGCTGCCTTTTATATAAGGCCGTAAATAGGCGGAAATAGCAAAAACATGGGCTGGGTTTGGGAGAAAAGGAAACCCATGTATGAATATGAACATGGGGAGAACATGCAAGGAATGTAGTCGCGTATCGTTGCTGTCGGGGGGAAACCACCTGACTCCATTTTCGAGGTTTTTTTTTAATTCTTTGCCTAAATCAGTGCTATACATAAATTGAGCCTTTTAGTTGACCTGTATCCCACGGAATGCTGCTGTACTCTCGGTTTGTGCCCCCCTCTTTCTCACTGATTCAGAGCACCTCCCGCCTATATACCTACAAAACAAACAACCAAACAAACCAGGAGTCTGTGGCTGTGAGTGAGGATCTGTGTAGTGTACCATGTCCAAGTATTGTTCACATTCACCTCCGGCATATATAAACCACCCGGCCATCCACTGCCAGCAGTGAGTGTCTGGTTGCTATGGCAGCCAGTGCGTCTCGGACTTTGGATTAGAGTGTTATTTGTGTTTGGTCTTTCTCTTCCATCATCATTAGAACAGGGAGTCTGCTGCTTTGGTATTTCAAACTAAAGGTCAGTGGATGTACTGTACAGTTGGTCTTATTAAACAAAGACAAACAAAAGACGCTAGCAGTTCCATTCTGTGATACTGATATATGGATTTGGAGAGGCAGTATGGTGTGCTGCTGTAACTAGATAGCCTGGCTAATGAGCCAGACCGAATCAGCCGTTGGCAAAAAAAAAAAATTGCCACACGACAGTGTGATTTGAGTCTGGCTTATTAGCCAGGCTAGTAACTAGATGCATGCCCCAGGAATTTCAATTTCAAATTTGTCAAAATGGGTCACTCTTACAGTATGTGTAAAATAGAGCTTAAGTAGTTAATGTGTGTAAGAGCCACTTTATGAGGTCATGTCATGATGACCTTAATTGCTTGATTGTGCCTATTCTATGCAGCAGTGTGTTTGATTTCATGATAATTAGTGCAGCAGAGTACTCTTTTTACTGCCTTGCTTAGATTGGTCAGTTCTTCATTGAATGTTTGTGATTGGTGCTCTTTTTCTTTGATGTCTAAGTTACTCTCCTGTCCTGTTTGAGCTTGTCAGAAGCAGTGAAGTTGAAGTAGAGAGAGCACATATTATGTTTTCTACCACACATGTTATCACACACCATGTAACGTTACCTTACTAAGACATGTTATCACACACACCATGTAACCATACTAAGACATGTTATCACACACCATGTAACCTTACTAAGACATGTTATCACACACCATGTAACGTTACCTTACTAAGACATGTTATCACACACACCATGTAACCATACTAAGACATGTTATCACACACCATGTAACCTTACTAAGACATGTTATCACACACCATGTAACATTACTAAGACATGTTATCACACACACCATGTAACCTTACTAAGACATGTTATCACACACCATGTAACCTTACTAAGACATGTTATCACACACACACACACACACACACACACACACACACACACACACACACACACACACACACACACACACACACACACACACACACACACACACACACACACACACACACACACACACACACACACACACACACACACACACACACACACACACACACACACACACACACACACACACACACACACACACACACACACACACCATGTAACCTTACTAAGATATGTACACCATGTAACCTTACTAAGACATTTATCATGTTATCACACACCACACACTAAGAGGATTTCAAAACCAAGAAAGCCTACTGTATGGCTTGTTTCTAGTGGGGTCCTAGTCCTACATAATATTCAATTCATCTGAACAAATGACATACAACCATTTATTAATAAACATAACATACTGAACATTTGGTAACAAGTAACTAAATATGTCAAATGACTAGCAGATTATTTTTTCAAATTTGCCTCCGAGATGCTGTGAAGTAGAAAGTATCGCAAATTTTAAATACTCAAGAAAAGTTAAAGTAACACAAATTTGTACTGTACTAAAGTCTAGTACTTGAGTACTTGAGTAAATGTACTTGGTTACTTTGGTGTCATAACTTTATAGGTAATGAGTTGTTCAGCTCTGTTCAACAGCACCTCAGCGTCCAGAGTCCGTCAGAGTCCATCCTATAGAAACCCTCCCAGCAATTCCTGCACAGCCTGCCAGAGATCTGTCGCCCAGGCAACAACACTTGGTGGCACGCTGCAAAATATGTCCATCTAAACTAAAGTGATTAGCTCAAGTCATTTTGGTTGGTGAATCGAGTCTAAATTTGCATGACTCGAGTGACTGATAAAAGCTGATGGACACTAGCTATTGTTGTAAGAACGCTATTCTGTACACTGGAAATGAAAGAAACGAATTAAATCCACTGGTCCATTGTTTTGATTCGTTTAAAGACAGAAACAAGATTTTATTATCATTACTGTACGTATATGATAGATCCAACAGTGAGACACACGGACACACCTATTTAATGTATTTATGTGTAATGAATCGTTATCACAAAGCTTAGGCAATATATTTGCTATTGTTTATAACTGTCATGTCAGTAAAACATGTTACATTGATACAATGGAAACTCAATATGAAATGACTCCCACCAGCATGTGAGCCTTATGTGTAGTCAGACCACACAACAAACTCAACCTATCTTCATTCAGCATAGAGGGGGTGTGACTTCACTGTGAAGGTGTGATGTAATGGAGACTAACAGAGACAGACAGTAGCACGGCTGTTGGCCAGAGGGGTTCTGTGTGTTTGGTGAAGTGTCTCCATGCAGGATACCACTCAGATACTGTATAGGTCAGAACAGTGGTCCCCAACTGTTACTTGGAAGGGTTATAGGGTTTTGACAATAATTAAATGCCCAAAGTAGGGTGGGGGATGAATTAAAAGTATTAATATGAAACATTTTATATCATTATTGTGGGAATGACCATGTTAGCGGCTGGAGAAACAGTACAGAGGAACAAAATTAATCATAACGTTTCACCGCCATTTATTCATGTTTAATCAGGAGAGCCTATGGACAGGACATAATTTTCATCACCGCTAAACCCCTTATCTTTGCCTTTTTATTTTTTACTATTTTGAAAAACATTTTTGAATAGTTCAACTAGCCAATCTACATTGACACATTGTGAGCTTGTAGACTGGCCATTTTAACCATTCTAAAATGTTTTTCAAGATAGTAAAAAAGGCAAAGAAGTTTAGGGATAATGGGTTTAGCTGTGACGAAAATGGAGCTCATAAAGCATTGTCCCCAGGGAAATACCACTTGCATGGCCTGTACAAAAACACAAGACACAACTGCTGGTTATGTCATGAATCTTCTGAGCATATTGTTATGTACCTGGCCGAGGGGGTGCCAAGATACACAACAAAAAACAGGGGAGTGTTCTTTGAGTTTACCAAAGAAATAGAATATATTGATTAACCAAAAAGAAGTAATCAAACGATAAATCAGGAATAAGCACAGATGAAGTGTGGAGATCAGTATTCAGTGGTGTAGTGCGTGTATGCATGAGTGAAATGTATGTGTGTGTGCGTCTTGTAGCCTATGTATTAACAGAAATGTTGAAAAGAGTGCATGGTGGAAAAGGTGTAGGAGGCAAATGAAAAGGACTGGGAAAGCAGGCATTTATAGGGCGTCGACACCCGGGCCCAGGTGCGAGCTGATCATCATTAGTAGCTCTGCACCCCAATCCTATTGGATAAATGAAACAGAGGTTACTATAGGGTAAACACAACATATACCAAAACCAGACAACCTAAGAGTAATATATATCATAATATAGGAGAGTACAAAGAGTACAAAAAAGTACCGTCATGTACAGCAATACAAGGCAAAAGAAAAGCAACAAGAAGCATTAACAATACAGAGCATCGGTACTAAACGGAGGTAAAAACAAAGTCCATTACAGTCAGTCAGTGGTTGAACAGTTAGCGAAAATAGGCAAAATAAATTTGCCATTGGCTAGTGCAGGAGAATATTCAATGAAAATATAGCCAAAGATTCTGCAAAAATTAGATGTGCATTTGGCTTATTATTTGGGATGAAATCATCCAACAAAGATTTAGTCACACTGTTATAAGGCACCATCAGGGCTGGACTGGGACAAAAAAATCGGCCCGGTCATTTTCGTGCGAATTTGGCCCAGACCGGCCCACCACCACAACCAGCGAGCAGATAGCAGAAACTATAGCGCCCGCTCCGTCGAGGCACACAAACAAACAAACAAGCCCCTAATAATACCACCACTTTTACAGAACAACATAAATGATACAAACCAACAGACAACTATACACACAACCCTTTGTTGCTCTCACAAGAATGATGCTGGCAAAAGGATTCAAGATAGAAGAGGGTTTATTTGTCACTCACTGATATACAGGTTGCAGTGAAATTATCATGATGGCACTGGCAGAATGGCAGCACGCCCGGCCACCTTTCCTGCAGGTGGCCTGCCACCTGTCATGGCGGCCCCCTAGGGGCGCGGCCCACCGGGAATATGCCCCGGTACTGTACGTCCTATGGCCAGTCAGTTACGCATAAAAGCCACTATACAAACACCCTGCGGACATTTCTGCAGTGAGAACGCAGTGAGTGCTGGAGGGGGTCGAGTGCTGTGAATATCCGACATGACTGGCTGATACTGAACTTTACGACAGTAACTCTCTCTCTCTCTCTGTGTGTGTGCGTGCGACACGTGTGCATGTCTCATGCTTCTCCTTGAAGTGACGAAGCTTCATCAGCCTCCCTGGAGAAAAAAAAATAGACTTGCACAGTTAAAGTCTGTCATTGAAAATCCTTTGTAAGCAATGAAATAAGTTCCACAATGTAATAAACGTGAACTCCATTATCATGGGTTCTCTGGAGTTTCACCACAGTGGCGAGAACCAGAGCAGTTAATTGGGACAAGCTAAATATACATGGCGGGGTGTACCCTCTCTCCCTCTGCCTAGGGAGGTTTGAGACAGCTAGCCGAGACACTTTTAACAGACCCTGTTAATTACAATGTGATGAGGGTTTCCTTGTCATTTTGTTAAGGAGTCTGCTTTCAGTTCATTCTAGGACCTTGGAGCTTGCGGCTGAAGTGACTCAGGCCGTTTTGGTATAGCTTAGAATGTTCCCCGGTTTGCTCTCCCTGGCTTTGTGTCGGAGCGTCCTTGAATAGGTTGTCTTAGCTGTCGGTGTCTGAATGTGTGTGCGTGCGTGCGTGCGGCCGCACGTGCAGCCATGCGCGCGTGCATTGATCATCATAACCTTTATTTAAAACTCAGAAGTACGGCCGAGAAGGCAAGCCCTCATTTACAATGCAGCTGAGGTTACAATAAAGCCAATGGTTTCGGTTGTCCGCTCATAATAGACTGCGTGTGGAAATGGGAAGATGGAGCCGCGCATACCACCTGAACAGCGGTTTTGCCAATGTGAGACTGGTATACAAAACGAACAGCACATACATGGTTTGTCCCCTCACACAAGATATCAGAGAGAAATATGGACATGAGGGTATTGATTTGAGCTCACTCTTTGTGGGCACTAACAGAGAGACTTTGCATATATGCTACATGCCTGCCTGTCACTTGTGGAGCAATAGAAAGCTCCTGTTGTAAAGGGTTTCTGTGTATTGTATATTTTAATGTATTGTACCTTTTTAAAGTTTTTGATTCATGGGTTTTTTATTATTGTTTGGACCCAATGTTTTATACATTTGTGTCAATAAAGTAACTAACTAACTAGCACGCATTGTAAATCACTTTGGATAAAGGCAAAATACAGAAATGCAGACCATTTGCCATTTTGACCTCGCTGTACTTTCTGCAGTCAGGTACAATAAACATACAACCTATGTCGTCAGTGAGGCACAGTGTATACCTGTCACAAGGTATCATCTTTAGTCTCGCTATAGCAGCAGGTCTCTAAGCATGGCTTCGTTGGTGTGCTGGAGGACTGACCTCATGCTGCCTTCTATGCATGAGGAGTCCAAGCTGTTTCTTTTCACCTGGCATGGGAGAGTTTGAAATAGAAGCCTTTGAAATCCTCTTTGAAATGACCAAACCTGCCTGCCAATGATGAGGGAGGTTTGTTCTGTCCCTGCATTAACAGTACTCGCCAGGCAGTTCTGATAACATGGCCTTATAGTAATAAAGGCATCTTAATGTAACGCTGTTCCTTTGTAAAGCTATTTTCAGATTATTATTATTCTTTTCTATACTCAAATTACTTCTCTGGAGAAATTCGAGAGCAGCAGAATATGTCCAACATAAATATGCTTCATATCGGAAACAGTAAGCATCACAGTGGGAGTTAACGTACACCCTCTTCATCTGCTTGTTATGCTGGACGATGAGCTTTGATGTTTATAGATTGTCAACACTCGTTTTGCCGTCAATATTACAGACGAGAGCAAAATAAATAAGAGTTCCTCAAATAACACATGCAACCACACACAGCCAGCCCTAGGCTAAATGTCTTCTTGTACACGAGATAATCTAATGGGGAAAATTGCATGATTTTGTTTTGTCAACAGTCTCATTACTGTCACTTTTGCAAATGAGAGCAAAACAAGTAACAACTCAACAGATTTATGGAGAGTTCCTGATCTCAACCAGCACGCATGCACGCACGCACGCACACACACACACACACGCACACACACACACACACACACACACACACACACACGCACACACACGCACACACACACACACACACACACACACACACACACACACACACACACACACACACACACACACACACACACACACACACGCAGAGAACACACAAACATTTTAAGTTGTGCATTTAAATACTGCCTTCATCCAAAGTGCTTTACATTGTGCATTCCACTCACTCACACCGTCACACGCAAGGCAACAACCTGCTCAGTCATCGGGATGCTCAAGGCCACAAAGGCAGTGCCGTATCCAGGGAATAATCAGCAGGGGGGCATTCATATTTCTAAGGGGGGCAGTTGATTTTTCAAGTTCACATCCATATATAGCAATTAAGCTCTCACATAGGCCTATACAATAAAACAACACAAAAGGCTTGGAGAAGGGCTACAAGTATAGGTTCCAATTATACACCAAAACAAATGATATAACCTAATTATTGTAGCCAACAGAACAAACAAACAAACATAGCCTATATACTGTCATGTGGAAACACGATCGCATCGCACCAACAACACAATGAACACAATGAGCATCTCCACGGCGGGAGGAAAGTAGAAAAAAAAGACTATAGCCTATATGCACCAACCATTAATCACCAACAAATAGTTGAGCATTTAGGCCTATAGTGACTTTTATATGTCGCCATCTCCACGGTAGGGGAATATGAGTAAAAGTTTATGCACCAACCAAAAACAACAAGTCTATTTAGTGTATTTATGTCGGGAGGCAAAGGGGGGGGGGGGGATCTGCGCGTCTGTCTCCCTCCCTCCAAATGTCGGCACACGTCAAATGCTCTTTAGAGAGCGCATGCTTATTTAAGCCTTTGTTTGATTCTGTTCCGTGCTGTCTCCAGCCAGTCCCTGCCCTGAAACCATGTACTCATAAACGAGCGTTTTTTGCCATTATGACTACTTGGGTATTTGTCCCGTTTTACCTGATTCGGTGTGCCAGAACCAAGAACCTCTGGTGGAGAAGCATGCGGTGGTGGTGGAGGTCCGAAAGTTGAGCTGCTGCTGTGGAAGTTGCTACAGCAGCCCTCTGCCTCACTGAAATAATGCTATCCGACACTCGCGAACCCCCAGTAATGTGATCCGACGACCGAATTTCGTTGTGCATTTAGTTGTGCTCGGTGCTCGAACGACTCCCCGCAATATTAACAACAACAGGCGACATGGCGGTGGTTTCAGTATCGTCATCAGTCTACCTTTCTGAAGGCGCTGGTGGGTTTATAGAGTTTGGTGTTTAGCCTTTGAGCCAGTTCCTAATATCCATGATTCAATTTTACCGGTTTGGGTTTGTTTTCACTGTGACTGAAGTCTGAAAATATTTGAATTGACCCGCCCTGCGTGGCAAAACTGGTAATGACGTAGCTTTTGGTGCGCTGCATCAAAACGAATCCGACTAGGTGCACCGACTAGGTGCCAGTGTAGGCTACTTTTTATTATTGCATTTTTATTACTATGAATTCATTAGAAAATGTAAATTTATTATAAACACAAAGAACATGAAAATAACACATTATATATATTTTAAACCTGTAAAACATTAAAAATAATGGTGGGGTAGGGTTCTGGACTGGGGGGGCACAAAGTCTATCTGGGGGGGCAGCGCCCCCTAGTGCCCCCCCGTAGAAACGGCACTGCACAAAGGACTAAAAACTAAATCCTCCAGCTCTGAATTATGTTTATCTTCTCAGAACATTCCCCCAGATTAAGGGGAATGTTGCTGTGTTTTTTTTCAAAACAACATAAAGTTAGTGAGTATAAACTAGATTTAATACTGTAGAGAGCTTATATGGACCCAGCAGTGAGCAATAATACGATTTGTCTCAGCGTTTTGCTCAGGCTGTCTAATTAGACTAGTCCTCGTCATCAGCAGGAAAGGATTCACGCTGACATTTTTGCTGCCATGGTCTGTGTTTTCTGAAAGCAAATAGTTTGTAGAGTCATTGGAAACCAGTCAGCTGTGAAAGGGTTGAATGGGTTTTCCCCTGTGTCCCACATTTTGTATAGAGTTGCTGCTTGTGGCCGTCTTTTCTGGTTTAATTAAAGATGTTGCAGATTCCGTATTGAAGACACAGGTTTAGAATTTATCGGGTAGCGCGGCAACATTGCTAGTGCAAGAATATGCATGTAATATGTTGAAATTGTAAATTGCCGACATGTTTTCATTGGCTTAGGACTTGCTCTCACGTAAACTGGAACTGGTCGAGTTTTAATCCTCGGATAGACCAGCTAATGTTGTGGAGATAATATGTCAGCTAAGTCTTAACAGACCTGACAATGGACATTTCCCTCTAAAGACAGAGTTAGAGAGAGAGAGAGTTGAGAGAAAGAGAGAGACTCATAGAGAAGAGCCTTATTTGTTGTCTGTAGTAGGATTCGGCTTCCCTGATCGGCCAACACAACCCATGGGCTTCATCATGGATTTTCCGAGCTTTGCGTAATGTTTGTGCCACTATAATGTGCACAGAATGCTTCCGTCAGTCTAACATAAATGGAGTGTCTTCTTTTCAACAATCAGCTGTTTCTGGGCTGCTTGTGTAGTATACGCTCACTGACTGTGTGCACGTAATGCAAGATTGTTCAAACCAGCTGGTTTGAGTTAATGTTGACAAGACATGTCCGAAGTCTGTTAACGAGTACTAAGTGAAAGCCAACATTCATTCTAACCAGGCATTTTCAATTATGCAAATTTCATTAGCAGTGTTGATGGAATGTCCCTCTGCGGCCGCTTCGGTCCATTTGGTAAACAATTAGATGCTGCACAAGTGAAACTTTTTTAATTAAACAAAATATATTATTGATATAATCTTTGTTCATAATAACCATTCCAGATAAAATGCTTTTTTAATCAACTTCTAAACTTCTGCCCATGACACTGACAGTATTGATTTTGCCTAAAATGTCCTACCTAGGATCCAAACACCTCATTAATTTGTAATAATCTGAATTTTCCAAGAAATGTGTTGATTGGAGCATGAAAAAGTGAGCCTACGTTTCTTTGACACAGATATACTTATTGGATATTCTTACTGCAAGAACGATGTGCAGACTAGCATGGTGAATCTATCAGTAATTTTTTTAAATAATATTTCAGTAAATCACACATAATGTGATCAGCCCAGTGGAGATATTTGTCAGGCCGAAGGCTTGGGGAGATTGGGAGAGAGTATGTTTTGCACCCCCGTGTGTGTGTGTGTGTGTGTGTGTGTGTGTGTGTGTCCATCCGTCCGTCCGTCTGTGTACAGCTAATCTCCGGCACTGTTGGCTTAATCGCAGCCACACTCTGCGCACACACACTCCCTGAATGCCACAGCTGAACCTCTGCCCCATGGTTTTCACATTGGCCTCTTATAGCGCCACCAGGAGGCCGCTTTGTGCACAACAATCTTTTGGACAGTACACCTACAGATTTTGTCCAAACATCACGCAAATTGGTACACAGTCTCTCTAGAGCCATTCAATGAAGCGGGTCTTTCAGATTTTTCAGACTCCATCTTGATTGGCTAAGATTGGCTTCCAAATTTGTGGAGTGCTCAATTTCAAACGAAATGCCGCAAATCTTGAACACATTGTGTGATTTCCGTGAAATTGTGCACACACATTCCCACTAGGCCGAGGAAGAAATGCCACTGGAACATTTTCAACTCAGCCTCATGGTGGCGCTACAAGTTACAACAGGCCAAGTCGCGTCAGACACACACACACACACACACACACACACACACACGCGTGTGTGTGTGTGTGTGTGTGTGTGTGTGTGTGTGTGTGTGTGTGTGTGTGCCGAAAGGAAACGATTCAAACGAAGAAGAGTAAGCGTGAAACAGATGGTAGGCCTACAGGTAAAAATAAAATAAAACACACACACACACACACACACACACACACACACACACGCTTACTCTTCTTCGTTTGAATCGTTTCCTTTCGGCGTTTCCCTTCAGAGGTCACCACAGCGAATCATCTGCCTCCATCTCAGCCTGTCCTCTGCCTCCTCTTCTCTCACACCAAATAACTCTTTCACTACATCTATACCGCATAAATCTTCTCTTTGGTCTTTCTCTATATAGGCCTCCTGCCTGGCAGTTCTTCCAACCTCAAATCCTTCTACCGATATACTCACTATCCCTCCTCTGTATACGTGTCAAAACCTTCTCAGTCTGGCCTCTCTGGCTTATATCTCCAAAACATCTGACAAGCGCTGTCCCTCTGGTGTACTCGTTCCTGATTCTATCCATCCTTGTTACTCCCAAGGACTGTCTAAAGTGGACGAGATGCGAAGACCGTACGGGCGACGCCATGTTGATCCATGGAAGGACAGAAACATGCGCAGTGGGCTTTATGCAGCCAACACTTCCGCGTTCAGCTTCCTTGGTCTCAACTGCGCATGTTTCTTTCCTTCCATGGAGCATATGGTTGCCAAGTCTGCTTATTTCCCGCGACCTTTGGCTTCCTTTTTTCCAGAGATCCTTTTCTTTTCTTTATAGGCTAATTATTAGTATAATAAGTTACTAAAACATTCATTATCATAGACGTACATAGTATTTATAATGATAAATGCGTAAAATCTTTTTTATTAGGATTATATGGTCATATTATTGGGTTTGTTTTGGCTTGTTTTTGGAGGTGCAGGTTGGCTTATTTCTGTCACGAGTTGGCAACACTGCCAAGGAGCAACACGGCGTATGGTCTTCGCGTCTCGTCCTCTTTAGACAGTCCTTGGTTACTCCCAGAGAAGAACCTCAACATTTTAGTCTCTGCTATACCTCCAGCTCAGCTTCCTGTCTTTTCCTCAGTGTTTCACGCTTACTGCGGTTTGCTAATTCCCCTATATGCAGATCAAGGAAAATGTATCCTATATCTCATCTCTCATATGATTTGCAAGGGAATCCTGTAATTGACAGAAGGAACACTGTGAGCTGTTGGAGACCCCAGTTTGTGTGACACCATAATGAGATTTGATGACTCAGGCTTGTTTGTCTGCAGAAACATCAATGGCCACTGTCATCAAGCTAAAAGGATTAGGAACTGGGCCTTAGAACTTAGGAACTTAGACGGCTGTGAGCAGTGCGCACCTCAGATGTCCGTGATGAATGTTTAATTGCCAAGTCAATGGATCAGTAGAGATACATACAGGCCGGCTTTAGACGAAGTGCTGTGCTCAGATCTATAATCATTAGTCCTCTCCAACCGTTCAACTCAACTTCTGATTAACTCAGTCAGCATATTGTTTAATTATGAGGTTTCTTTAAATAATTGAATTGTTATGAGGGCGGGGGGGGGGGGGGGGGGGGGGGGGGGTGGGGTCGCGGATGCGCAGTCCGTGAACATAGTGCGCGTGCAAAAAACTCCTGGCTACAAGAGATCTGTGGGCAGCGAAAGATTTGCTTAATTTGTGTCCATTTGAGACTTGTGCGTGGGGGCATATGCGCACGTAAGGGATATTTTCAGAGCATGCATATATGCTATCTCTGTCACGGTGCGACTCAAGACAAGTAATATAGGACCCAAAATGCTGAACAGACAGGCAGGAGCAGAGAACGTCAAATTAAAGTATTTATTTTACTGAACAGGAACAGAACACCATAACAACATCTATAGTCAAGCAGGGAACATATGGAACTGAGGGTTTAAGTAGACACAGAGATCACAATACACAGGTGAACAGAACAAACACTGGGATTGGCTAGGAGACTAACAGGACACAGGTGGAGAAAACTAGTAATCACAAGGAGGTAAGACAAGACAGGCAAACACAACTAGGCAGAACAGGAAACACTAGGGCATCACTACATAATAAAAGTATAAAGATTATAGTTCATGACAATACAGTTCGTGACAATCCCGTGCGGATAGCCCGTGCTATCCGTGTGTTTGGTGTATCATTGACACGCGTTGGATATTTCCAAACGCGGTCTTTGCACGCAGTAAATTCCATGCACAGACGTGCTCAAACGTGCTCGGTGTATAGCCCGGTCATATGCTGTAGCAAACATCAAAAGTCCATAGACTTGGCTGCCACATGACAATAAGAGGCAGCCTTGCTTATAGGACAAATAAAGTCCAAAGGCATGATGTCATGAGTGAAAGCCAGTCGTTGGAGGGGCTCTCGCCCCTCTCAAAAAACTGACCATCGGTTGATGGTGGTTGTACTGGGCAGCTACCAGTAACTATGTGGTCGTATTGTCCAGCTACCAGTAACCAACCGTAGAATGTGGTTGTACTGGGCAGCTCCCAGGAGTGAATCTATACACTATGTCTGTAACCATGCAGTACTGCAGGTGTATAATAAAAAAAACATGGCGCACATGCTCAGCAAACGACTGGCTAAATAAAGACGAGCAAACTGGTCACAAAGACCACTGCAGTCACTTTCCATTGTGCCAGTGCATCATCAAAGACGGCCACCACAGCTAATCAGCATGGCAAGAGATGCCTTCCAGTGGTTCACGCAGAGTCAGCTAATATCTAATGTATGGCCTCCGATCCGCCGTGTCAGCAAGTCATCCCAGTTTTACTGGGGAAAGAGGAAATGAGTCATTGGATTAATTACACTGAAGGACACGCACGTCCCAGTCAATATAGCCTGATTCACTTATATGATCAATATACGTTTACAGCCCACTCCGCTGACCCCGGGCCAGTATTCTATAGCAAACACCCTGCTGCACCATGCTTGGTTACAGTAGCCATTCAATATTCATGTCTATACCTTTTACTGTACTATACTACATTTTCTCTGCCCCACACATTATGAATATCAAAGGCCAGTCAAAGAACACGGACGCATGGGGGGCTGGATAAGGATCATGAATCCTTAACCCACTCTGACCTGAGATCAGATTCATACGAGGTTTCCACTGGACACACACTGGTCTGATGAACCCATTCTGACCTGAGATCAGATTCTAAAAATGTCACGACATGATGCTAAAACCAAAATGGGTTCCCGTTCAGAATGGGTTAAACAAAAGGAAATTGTGCAGAATCATCAGACCTGTAGAAACGATCACAGATATGGGGGGGGGGGGTGGGGGGGGCGGCGGTGACTTCGGGGGTATATAGAGCAGATGTCTGGGAATGTGAAGATTCCCCCGTTTGACCTCTGGCCCTTGGCTCCATGTCAAAGTGTCCCTGAGCAAGACACTGATCCCTTAACTGCTTCCAATGAGCAGGTTGGTGGCTCGCATGGTTGGCTCTGCCGTGCGTGTGCGTGTGTGTGTGTGTGTGTGTGTGTGTGTGTGTGTGTGTGTGTGTGTGTGTGTGTGTGTGTGCGTGCGTGCGTGCGTGAAGGCGCTACAGGAAATTCAGATGCATGCATTCAACTACTGCTATTTGCAGACCTAACTAGATCACTGATACACAGTAGACTGCATAGTGATGTGTATCTACTATGACCACCCAGACCTAGATGAAGGTGCTGCTCTAGGCATTCTCCGCATGAAGGGCACAACCCCCCCCCCCCTGCCCTGACCTTACACATTGAGCAGAAGTCACCTATACAGCATGAGCCATAGGAGAATGGCCGTTGCCGATACTCAGGGACAGCACTATGCATATATTTTGTATAGTTAACTCTCGCGGGGCCTTTTACGCAGCTCATCCTCCCCCCCGTGGTTTTGAACCGTCTTCTGACAGCATCTCATAAAAGTTTAACCCAGTGGTCAGGTCAACCTGCAGCGATATGTCCTATTGTCGATGACAAGCAGCTCCCCTGACACTGCTTAGGGAGAGCTATACTTTATGTCCCCTTCATTTATCAACCGGAGGAGCGACTCACTGAGCCGTCCTTGGAAGAAACCATGTTGACAATGCTAGTGAGGCCCTAAAGACCCCAAAGTGCTGTTGTTTTAATCGGAAGGATTTCAACCTATACCACGCCGGGGGGAAAGTAATTAACTCCCTGTAGTTTGCAGAAAGGAGAAGCTTCGGTCCCCAGGACGCCTGCATGCTGACAGGGACCCTGAAACAGTTTATAGATTTTTTTTTATGGTGATGGGGCAACAGAGCTATAAGCCCCGTCCTTGTTGATGAAAGTAAAAATGTCGTCCACCTTTCCTATTCCTATATGGAGGTATATGCGCATGTATAAAGTGAATGGCAGATCGAGTGGCAAATGTGAGTTTAATTTAACATTGTTTATAGGACTTTTCAGTTCGAATGCGTGGGCTGTCAAGGCCAGAAAGTAGTTTTTGGCCACTCAGTAGGCGTTCCTGCATAACCTCCGGGTATGATGATGACCCTCTATTCAGTCTATTGTCTGCATTTTTGTTCTCTGTCTTTCAAAAGAGATCATTTCACCCTCTATCCACGCTCGTCTCTGGCCGTCTGCTGCAAATAACGTTTTGACATTGTCGAACAGTCATGGGCTCTATTTTCGAGCCATTTTTGATTAGTTAAAATAGCCAATCTATACATCGACACAATGTGAGCTCGTAGATTGTCTATTTTAAAGGTAGAGTAAGTGATTTCACTTAATTCAAATATCACTTATTTTTTTGTTTTGTTGTGATAATCCTCTCTACTGTAGAGTGTGCTGACCATATAAGGAGTTCCTCCCTGTCCCCAGTTAACCCCTGGGGGTCAAAAAACCTTATAGGTTTCGTTTTTGACTCTCTATCCTGATTGGACGAAGGCTTATAGGTCCCACAGCCAAAAACGAAACCTAAGGTTTTTTGAGTGAAATCACTTACTCTACCTTTAACTATTCAAAAATGTTTTTCAAAACAGTAAAAAAAAAAAGGCAAAGTAGTTTAGGGATAAGGTTGTTTAGCATGGACGAAAACAGAGCCCCTCAGGCCTCCATTTTTGTCACCGTTGTTTCCCGCGACGCGGCCCGCAATTCAGCCGCTGCCCCGAACATTACCAGTATAGGAGCTTGCTTGCTCTGTCTCTTAATGGTATTTTGGTCCAGCGTCACCCGCCATCTATTTTTGCCGACACCAGTATTTGCGCCTAGAGGTGTGGTCATGGCACGCTTTCCCCTAAATTGCTATTTTGGTCACATACATTTGGGAAGGTTGATAGTGGGGTTTAAAAGCACCCGTAAACCGTGCCAAATTGGCTTGGCAAAAATAATTTGGCACGTTTCATTCATTCAAATAAGATTGTAGCAAGTAAGCATTTTATTATACATTTATTATACAGCTTTCTCTCTCTCTCTCTCTCTCTCTCTCTCTCTCTCTCTACTCAGTCTGTTCACAGTTCTCCAGGGGAGTTTATGCCATCTTTGGATTCTACGACAAGAAGTCTGTCAACACCATCACGTCTTTCTGTGGGACGCTGCATGTCTCCTTCATAACGCCCAGCTTCCCTCTGGACGGGAACCAACAGTTCATCATCCAGATGAGACCAGACATCAAGGGTCCACTCCTCAGCCTCATCGAGTACTACCACTGGGACAAGTTTGCCTACCTGTACGACAGTGATCGAGGTAAGACGCGCGCACGCGCGCACACACACACACACACGCACGCACGCACGCACGCGCACAGGTGGTCTGTACAGCGGGGCAGGTGGTAATTAAATACATTTCCCGGGATGTAGCGATGGATACGCGTGTGCGCCCTGCTGTCTCCCAATCCATGATTCCAAGATGCTGTCAGCCACGCTTTTATAGTCATGTCCTCAGGGATCGAATGGTTAACAGGCCTCAGATGTTGAAATTCTGTCTTTGTGTAAGGATATCAATCTGTCTCGCTATCTGTCTGTCTGTCTGTCTGTCTGTCTTTTTTCTTTTCTTTTTTTTTTACCTATGGGCAATTCTAGTTGGCATTTCATTTCAAAGGTTGTGGGCCGAACCGGCGTTGAGATATTGAACGAATTTGACGTATGATGATTACACTCTCAGTTCTCCCCTTTGATAGATTGACCAGGTGGTGTCTCATAATGTTCCGCCATTGGAATGTGCGGCGGTTGGCAGAGAAACCTCATTTGTCACCGTTTGAAGGGGCGAGGCTGTTCGGCACAAGCGAGCAATGCATGCGTCCACTCTGCAGAAATCACATTTCATACATATTTAATATCCCATCGGCCGTGCTCATGCCTAACTGTTAACACAACGGGATTACAGATTAAAAAGAATACAAAAAGATAAATAAACCTGGAGATAATGTGTGTCGTCTATGGGCTCTTTAGTGTTGTGTTAGAACTCATTTAGCACCATTTGGATACAGCCATTGGATTACATCTAGATCCCCGGAGGTCACACAACACACTGTCCTTGTGTAAGACGACGTGACAAAAGCAATGTTCGGGCAATAGTATCGATGCAGCACAGAATGAGTTGGGTATAAACAAGGGCATTGTTCTCCAGGATAAACAACTTGTCAGATTCTATCAGGCATGGCACCTATACAGTGTACAAGCCTGTTTTAATTTAAAGAAGCATGAAGCATGGAAAAAGCAGTTGCTGACAATGTGCTGATGCACCCCCGGAGCAGAGCCCTCGCTGTACTGTAGACACAAGATAACACTTCTGTTTGTTTATAGCTGGTCTCAGTATAGGAGTATATGGACTCACTCCCCACTTTGCACTGCAATCTGAAAACTCACCTCTTCAGACTCTATACCTCACCCCCCTTCCTCATTCCTTGCATCTTCTGTTTACTAAAGAGCTGGAGAGATGCGGACACTCCTGTTGATGTTGAACAAGAAAACTAAATATTTATATAACCGTTCCGTTCTACCGGTCTGTCTGTGTCCATATATGGAGGTCTAATCCATGGTTTTTTTTTTGCCAACGGCTGATTCGTGTCTGGCTTTAGCCAGGCTAGGAGATCCATGCCCCACATGGCTATGAAATACCCGTTTTGTAACCGTGTCAGAGTACCCGTTCCTCCCATTTGTCTGTGTCCCTTTTATGCCCATGTATGGAGATGTCTGTGTCCGTCTCTCTGTGTCTGTGTCCCTTTTATGCCCATGTATGGAGATGTCTGTGTCCGTCTCTCTGTGTCACTTTATTCCTATATATGGAGTTCTGTCAGGCATGCCTGACACAGAGTTGTAATGTGTTGTAATGTTAGCAGAGGCCAGCTCCATACTGTATAATTATGGAGCCTGGGCAGGGGCCTTTTGTGGCGGTTCTGGACAACTGTGCGTCCGACCGACCGACTTGACACTGGGCACTGCACTCCCTGTGGGAGTGTGGAATGCGTGCGTGTGTAGAATTTGAAGTCGGTGGGGCGAACGGTTCTCGAGTTACGTGCATTACAGACGTACAGACCGACAGACGTACAGAGACGTGGTGCATTAATAGATAGATATATAATATAAAGATAGCAATATCCTTTTTGATTTGATTTGATTTATTTGATATATTCAAGATACTAGTCTAAAAAGAGCAGTACAGAATTTTCAGGATTGCACAAAAAGTCAAAGACTTAATTCCATTGTGGTCCAAATAAATAAATACAGCATATGGTAGCCTATAGGAAGAACACGCGTTGACTAAAATCACAATAATGGACATTACAACGACACCATCATAGATCACTAAACAAAACAATAAATACATAGGAAATAGATAAATACAGCACTCTTCTAGCTTGCCCATCAGCCAGTTTTTCAACATATTTTTTAAAATGTTTATGCAAAATGCAAATTTAATTTCCCTTGGGATTTTGTTCCAGTCCTCCACCCCCGTATATTTAAATGAGCTTCTGCCTACCTTTTTAGGTTTGGTATAGTTTAGGATCAGCTACACTCGCCCTTGTATTCAAGCTATGGGACTCGTTGACATACGGGAAGTAACCTTTAAAATATGTTGGGTATTTTGCCATTTTTCCCTTTAGATTTTATAGACGATAATGAGTCTCAGTCGTTGTATTCTGCCTTCGACTGGAAGCCAATTTAATTCAGCCCCAAGATCTGCAGCATATCCAGTGTAGTCATATAGGAGCCATGTGTCCTGTGTGTGTAGGCGTCCTTGAGGAAGACAATGAAGAGCTTATATCCACTCAGCAAAATGCCTAAATGTTAAAAATGTTATGGGAAAGCAGGTCAAACCATGGCTTGCATGTGACGTGACAAGCATAATTTCAGTCTTTAAAATGACAGACAACTAAGACACGTGGCCTAAAGCAGATTCTCATTCAGTGAAGGGCTCACAGAATACACTTATCTCAATTTGCTGTGTCATCAAACTTTTATTGTTTATTTTTTTGCCGACTCATCCAACACTGGGATTCAGCTTTTACCGTTGGAGGACAAATGGGATCTGCCGCGGTGCATTCGGACCATTACACACAGAGCCATATACAATTCCATTCAACTTTTATTATCGGTATACAGCAATGGTGAGAAAGGGAATCTTTTGAGCATATATTTATGCTTTACACAGTGTAACAATAGAGAAAGCAAGTAGAATACGCCGCAGCGAAAAGTGGAGAGAAACAAGCTTCAATGTCTTCATTGCTAACGTGCTGTCTTCATCATTATAGCAGGTGTTATAGTTCATTTCCAAAGTGATCAAATTATTTTGTGCAATTAAATGGTCAACTAGATAATGATAAAAAGGTGAGTATGCGAATACCAATGATAGTTGTATAGTTGTTTCGCTACTAAACTTTAGCATTCCTATACTTCTTCTAGTGTAAACTCTAAACAACTATCCTCTCTCTCTCTCTCTCTCTCTCTCTCTCTCAATTCAATGCAATTTAAATTAAGGTGAAAAAATAAATGCTCTGAACCAAGCAAGTGGCGGTGTGCGGGTGTCCTTCCTTTCCAAATGAAGGTGAAGTAAAACTAAAATGCACTAAACCGCGGCGAGTCGGAAAAACCGACGAGTTATCCGGTTACCGTACCAGTATTACTGCAAATCATCGCATCGGTCACATTACACTTCATTCAGGATTGAATCTCATGTAAGTGTATTTTTAGAAAATCGCAGTGTTCTTCTTAAATATGCTTTAAAGGACGACATTGAAGAGGTACGACTTTGAAGAGGCACTTTGATTTTAAAGAGCTTTTGAACAATGTGATGAAACAGACTTTGAACAGACTATAAATAATACACAGGCAGGCTTTAGATATAAAGCAAGGAGAATGTTGAGGGAAGGGAGACCTCGATATCGATATAGACCCTTGTTTAGTTTGAAATGCCAGCTGAGCACAACTGGTTTAGCTAGGATTTACGGTCGCCCTTCTCTCTCTCTCCCTATCATTTTCCGTCCAACCATCTCTCTATCTTCAACCTCTCGCTCTATATCCAGTCTTCAACCTCTCTCCAGCCTCTCTCTCTCTCTCTGTCCAACCTTTTTCTCCTCACCATCTGTCTTTGCTCTGTTCTTTCTCTGTTCACTCTCACCACGCTCTCTCTCTCTCTCTTATTGCTCACTAGTGGTGTTCTCTGTGTAATTAATGACATTCTTGGATGCAGGCGCAGGTTTCAAGGATGTTTAATAAAATCCAGGCAAAGGTACAAGGGCATAGACAAAAGTCGTAGTCAAAGGCAAAGTTGGAATAAGCAGCAAACACTGACAAAAGCTATAAACGGACAGGACCGTGTGGAGTATAGCGATTATCATACGTTTTTGCAATGCCATACGTTGAAAGATCTGTTGCCCGCGGACAAGGCACGCTACCTCCGCAAGTTAGATATTATCGACATAGATGTTTGTCCGTATGTGATTACGGATTGGACCAAGTTGCATTGGCAGCAGCCATAGAAAATTCTTATACCCCGGGCTAAAAAACCGGATGTGACGTTTTTGGGGCGTTCCTGTCTTGCTCCGTGTCAGTGTGTATACTGACTGAAGTGGAGTGGCAGAGGGGGTGATTTTATATAGGTGTGGACTAATGAGGAGCAGGTGTGTATAGTTAGTATAGGTTGGAGATTGATGATCTCTGGAATGAAGGGCATATGGGCGTGGTCCTGACACTCTGTCTGTGTTCACTCTCTGTTTAGAACTTATCCAATGTCCGTCCGTCCATCCATCCATCCATCAATATGCTCTCTTTTTTCTGGGTCAGACAATATGATTGTCTAATCTTGCTCTCTTGAGCTAAGAGGGCAGGTATTCACATTCTCCTGCAAAACACCATACAGGGAGTATATAGGCTATACATTTTGATACTTGACATTCTGCTATATATTCAGTATCTCTAATACTGAGAGGATCCATTATGATAATGCTAGAAAGGTGCACTCAGTTATAGGTTATACTAGCACAAATCTCCACCAGGAGGCATGCCCTCATGATAATAGTGATGTATGCAGTTACAGTAAGTATGTCTACCCAACCAGCCAGCATACTTTCTGGTCTAGAGCAGGGGTTCTCAGCGTTTTTGGCCCGGGGACCCCTAGGGGGAAATGCTTTGGCAATGTTTCGGGACCCCCGACCCGCTACCCTCCCGACCCCCAATATAAATTGACTGCTATACAATAACCTTAATAATAGAGACAATACACCATAAACAAATACTGAAACCAGATATAATCATTATAGGGAAGGTGTATGCATGTACTATGTGTACTATTATGTAAACTCTTCATTTCCATTTTCCATCTTCATTGCCATTCAGTTGCAAAAAAAAAAGAACCCACAGTTTGAGAACCCATGGTCTAGAGGGGCGGACGCACTTGACACACACACACACACACACACACACACACACACACACACACACACACACACACATGCACACACACACACACACACACACACACACACACACACACACACACACATAGGGCTGAATGTATGACCTCCTGGCAGAGATATAATAATGATGACCAACCAAGAGCATCAATCATTTAAGAGCTGGTAATTATAATCTTTGTGTATAGTCCACTGTCTCAAGTATATGCCCTGCATTGTCCTGTTGCATCGTTGCATTGTGTGGCATCCACAGAGCTAATGCTAGCAGACATCTGTGCTTAGAGACGCCGTGTGCACTCTTAATTAGGTCAGAAGGACCTTCTCATTCCCATGGCAACCACGTGCACACCACTTCATGTGCTTACTTGCTTGGTCTTGGTGACTTCTCTCTCTGTGTGCGTGTGTGTGTGTGTGTGTGTGTGTGTGTGTGTGTGTGTGTGTGTGTGTGTGTGTGTGTGTGTGTGTGTGTGTGTGTGTGTGTGTGTGTGTGTGTGCGTGCGTGCGTGCGTGCGTGCGTGTGTGTGTGTGTGTGTGTCGGGGCGGGGTGATTGCGTAGGTGTGAGTGTCTCGTCTGAGAGAATGATTAAATCTAATTTCCCACTTCTACAGTTAAGTAATATCTAATCAAAAGTGAAAATGGACAGATATTTCCTAACCCGTGTAATGCCCAGACTGATTATATACG
Source organism: Protomyctophum bolini (assembly GCF_963924005.1). NCBI lineage: Eukaryota > Metazoa > Chordata > Actinopteri > Myctophiformes > Myctophidae > Protomyctophum > Protomyctophum bolini. Next base: position 7,515,998 of record NC_137871.1, on the reverse strand, counting down.
GTTTTTGAAATTGGCTTCTGTGGTGGGTATAGTCGGTTGCTTGGTAAAATAATGCATTATGTATCAGAGCATTCTTTCTTAATTTGAATAGTTTTGCATCCCATTATACTGTATGCGTATGCAAATGCACCCCTTCATTGGTAGTTTATCGGAGTACCGGTAATGTGAGAGTGTATTAGGCTTTTACTCATCAAGGCAACAAGTGGAGCTTATACCTCATACTAAGCATTAAAGTATGAGGTATAAAGTACAGCAGCCTTGTGTTCCTAAAACAGAAAGAGTGGGTATTGGGTCAGACTGACGTTATGTATCTTTCAGGACCTTTCACTGCTTCGTCTCAACCATTACTATATGGCTCTGGTCTCAGCCACCGCGGTAGATATTTTGACATTCCGTTTTTTTTTTTTTTTTGGGAATGTTGCCACTACTGTTCTGAATCGGTCTATATTGGCACTTTATTTACTTGCACAGTTGTATTTTGCAGTCATGATTTTTTTTGTTGAATATACTGTTTCCTGTTTAGCTGAGATGGCCACTCAGCCAACGAGTTCCACCTGGGGAAATGCTTGGTGATTAACAAACACGAGGGGCAAGTGCAATGTGGGTTATAGATGCAATAGGTTTGGGAAGTGCAATAATGAGTTATATTGTTCAGGTTTGATTGAATGCCTAACAATTGCCATGGGTTGACCATGTCGGGAGCGCAGGGGGGGGGGGGGGGGGCGCACAGACAGACAGACAGACAGACAGACAGACAGACAGACAGACAGACATTTTGTGATTAGTGACCGCATCACTGATGAGTAATTCATATTACTCACTCAGTGAGTAATATGAATTACTGAGTTGAATTACTGGTAATATGCTGTAATAGTACCAACACAAGGACAAGCTGCCTCCATACTGTAGTGTAGTAGGCCGAGTGTATAAACAGGGCCTAATCGTTTCAAATTTAGTTTCAAATTACATGTAATCTTTAAGCAGCACTTAATACAGCAGCATCAACATTATATAGAGTTCACACACCACTTTAGTCCTCGTCTACACGGATAAATCAACCCACATATCCAATTATCTCTTTAAATGAGCGTCAGTCTTTACAGTCAGCTTTGACCAAAGGACCTAACGACCCGGGCAAAATGACGACATCGTTTATCCACACGCAAGAAAACTGCAAGGCACCCATTATCACTTCACACCGTCATAAAAACCCGCTGCTCCGTCGGGAGGAAGCTGATTACACCTGTAATTCATCCGACAGCAACACAGTGGAAACAGTCGACAATTTCTTTTTTCCGGATTGTGCGATCAATATCAGAACTGATTCAGCTGAACTAACCAGATGAAGTGTGATTGGAATGTGAGCAGAGCATGGACTGTGTGTTCCTCCAGCTGACATAGCACTTCTCCTATAGTCCTGGTGTTTGCCAAGTCCACTTGTTTCAAGTGACTTTGGGCTTGGGTTTTTCTGTAGTCGACTCGCTTGTAAATATTTGTATAGTTGCGGGTTGTGGTTAATTGTTTGGGGCGTGTTTCTGTCTGTAGTTTATTTGGGCTAATGTTGTTCAAAGCAGTGCTTCTCAAAACATTCCAAGGCCCACCATGTATAGAGCACGTATATAGTGTCTATAATTTAATATGGGAACCCATCGTCCAAACACATTGCGTCTCTGGGGGCACCGCCCGCAACCACGTGTAGAAGAGGAAGAGACCGGATGTCGACCGGTTCACAGCCCTCCTCTTGTGTCTTTGTTTTCATTCCTATACTATAAGAACAAACTCTACACGTAACGGGAGTTGTCGACAGATTCAGCTGCAGAGCTCTGAAAATGTCTTGAGAGATTACCATTTTTAGAAAAGCCACACAAGGTCTCAGTTTACCTATATTGTATATTGGCTGAGAGGGTTGGAGACGTGCCTCGTATCTACGTACGCCTCTCAGCCATTATAAAATACTCGAGCGTGAGTGTGTGTGTGTGTGTGTGTGTGTGTGTGTGTGTGTGTGTGTGTGTGTGTGTGTGTGTGTGTGTGTGTGTGTCCGTGTGTGTGTGTGTGGGATAGATACGGCGTACCACAGTGCCCTGAGGTTTGTCACAGAATGCGTGTAGACTCGCTCACTGGCACTCTTTTATTCATAAATCCATCCTTGCTTTGCTTCCCTCCTACCTTTATGGATATATATATTTTATACAAAACCAGTAACTATAGTTTACATGCAACAAGTGTCACCCACTTACTTACTGTCCCTAAAGCTCGAACTGAACTTGGCAAAAAAAAGCCTTCAAGTCTCCATTGGACAGTGTACCTATAGCTATATGGGTTATATGGTATGATTCTATTGGTGCCTTATATGCCACCGTTGCACTCATAGGTTATTCTAAATGTTTAGTTATTATTCTAGATTATTCTAATATCACTGCATACTGTATATAGTACTCTGGAATCTCTGTGTGGAACCTGCATTTCCAAGGGGTGGACTAAAAATGCCTCATGGTGATAAACCTGCCCCATATTTCCATACTGGTTCTTGGTTGGTCCCTCACTACTTCGGAGGGAAGGAAGTCCAATCACAACTTAGCCTGGAACTCCCCTATGCTTTCTATGGCATAGGCAGCTCCCGGCAGGATCCGCCCGGAGAAACTATGCGCAGCTGCGCGACATGAGACTAATTACTTAGAGCGATAGAGAGAGAGAGGAGTGTGTGTGTACATGTGTGTGTGTGTGTGTGTGTGTGTGTGTGTGTGTGTGTGTGTGTGTGTGTGTGTGTGTGTGTGTGTGTGTGTGTGTGTGTCAATTTAACAAAGGTGCAGACGATCAGAAATTAGCAGAGAGTGAGCAACGTTTGCGCTACTCTATGCCGAATTGAAGTGGACTTTTCTTTTCTCCCTGGAAATAAAAACGTCTGGGTTTCCGAGGCTATAATCACAACTGAGCCTGCAGACCCTGCAGACCAAATCCAGGTCTTTTTTTTTCTCCTGCAATGACAGATTTGTCTGGTTTCCAGGCTAACTCTGAACAGGGCTCCCTAAATAAAGGAATGCAATAATTCAAACTCGGGTCTTATAACCACTAGACCAAAGGGATATCCCTTATGGCCCGGGGGAGATATTAGACTTTTGAGGCCATCAGGCAGAGGCTCTGAGCCACTCTGCTACATATAGGCATGCCAGGGTTCATTAGGGTTAACCCATTCTGACCTGAGATCAGATTCACACGAGGTTTCCACTGGACACACACTGGTCTGATTAACCCATTCTGACCCGAAGATCAGATTCTAAAAATGTCAGTCGTTCTTCGATAAAAAAAAAAATTAGCAGACCTACAAGCTCGTAGCGCGCCACTCGGTGGCGCGCTATGAGCTTGTAGATCTGCTATTTTTCAATAGCTAAAGCACGACATGATGCCAACACCAAAATGGGTTCCCGTTCAGAATGGGTTCATATAGGGAAATCTGTCAGATTATCTAACAGTGATCGTTGCTGCTGCGTTCTCTCTCTCTCCCTGCCAGGTCTGACCACTCTGCAGGTGGTCCTGGACATGGCGGCGGAGCGGAAGTGGCAGGTGACGGCCATCAACGTGGGAAACCTGAAGGACGAGAGGAAGGATGAGGCGTACCGCGCGCTCTTCCAGGACCTGGAGAACAAGAAGGAGAGAAGGGTGATCCTGGACTGCGAGCAGGACAAGGTCAAAGACATCATGGAGCAGGTATATATATATGGCTCATGTTGAAAGCTGTTATGTAGGTCATGATGGTCATTGGTCAGGATTCAGTTCATTATCAAAAAGTAGAGAGGTGTGTGGAGTTTGCATGTTCTCCCCGTGTCCCCTATAGGGTAGGTACCCTCACAAAAACATGCAGTAATCCTGTTCTCTAAACTGCCTCCCCCTGGCCAGCCGGGGCGCCTGATGGAGGGGAAAGGAACTGGTTGGAATAACGTGTTCCCTCCACGCGCTATACGTCCAACCAGGGAAACTCCCCCCCTGTCAGGTGTAAAGGAGCAACTTGGACACTCAAGCATGAAGGGAGCATGAGTTAAGTCCGTTGCTCTCCCCAGGTTGGCGGAGGGTGTGTAGAGCCCAGGATCACAGTAGATGATTGACACAGGGGTGAAAAATGGGTTACAAAATCGTGGGATAAAAAAATTATAAAAAAACTTTAAAAAAAACTAGAGAGGTGGCCTGGGCCGGCTTAGCGGTCCAGGCACCTTGGCTGGTAATCCATGCAGCATGACAGTGTGTCGCGGGTTCGAGAGGCTTTTGTGCTGGATATAGACAACCGGCAAAACGACGGATTTGCCACCGAGTGGCGCGCTACTACGAGCTTGTAGGACAGGGGTATTCAATTAGATTAGGCCGGGGGCCCGGGGGCCACAACTGTAGAATGATTGTGTGTGGGGGGCCGCACTGTGTGCGCGCGAAGCGCGGAAATTTGTGGGTTCTCAAAATGCTTTTTGTGCTCAAACACGAAGATTTATGTATATTTCCGCACAGTAATGAGCAGGGTAATAATGTCTATACAGGTATATGCCACCTTAGAATAGATGTAGGCCTAGACCTAGACCTATTTGACAGTGCATAAACAGCATTGCTTTGACATTAACGACCATCAGCTGGACGGACACACACACTCACACACACACACACACACACACACACACACACACACACACACACACACACACACACACACACACAAACATTACATAGAGCAGTGATTCCAAAGTGGGGTTCGGGGTCCGGGGACCCCCAGGGTCCTTGAGGCAGTTCCAGGGGGTCCCCAGGGAAATGGTTTGGAATCAAATGGACCCTTATGGGTCTGTAACTCTGAGAGTGTACAAATGGAACCAAATGGACCCAAACAGGGTTTATTATTGTGAGAATGATGGCTTCCATTTTCGCAACTTTTCAGGACTAGAAAGCCTGCAGTTTCTATTAGCTTGGATTCTCCATTGATGTCACTGTTGGGTGGGTTTCTGAACTGCCCACAGCCCTCCTATGTGACACAGACAGAGTAGAAAAAAACGTGTCATTTTATCATGATTATTAGTGAGGACCTATTATATGAAGATAGGTTGAAAAGTGGTCCTTTAATGATTACTGTCATTATGGTAATCTCACATTTAATATCGCACACACCATACCTGTAACTCTTATTAGCCCTATTATTATTCTCAAAAAAAAAAAAGAAAAAAAGAAAGTTTTTTTTTTTTTTTTTTTTTTTTTTTTTTCAAAATTCTTCCAGGGGCCACAAGGAGGCGCTCCGCGGGCCACATGTGTCCCGCGGGCCGCCAATTGAATATCCCTGTTGTAGGATCTGCTATTTTTGAGAAATCGTGAAAATAGGATTTAGAAGATTTCTTTTTAAATTTCCACGTCAGGCCTAAATGGATTAATCATGCAACAGCATCACACGAAAGTATAGCCAAGATGCCGATCTTACTGCTTTTGGAGGTTGCAGACCTGCAACGTCCAAAACGCGGTGCGAAGCAATACTTTTTTGTGCTTGTTTGTGTTTCTGCTATACATTTTCTATACTTTTGAATTTGAATCGTGAAAAGTAACAGTTCAGTCAGACAACTCACGAATAGATTAAACAATATTTATTGCAGCATGAGTAATGAGTGTGCATATGATATTTGACATTTGTCGCTCGGCTCTGCTGGATTTCTCCCTGCTCGGCATGATTAGCAACAACATAAAACATAAGAGCAGGGAGATAGATATACAATAACCCCCCCCCATGGGGAGCATAGATAGCAGAGCCCACCGGTGGTGCTGGGGTGGTGGTGGGAGAAAACATCACATACAACCGGGAACCATGAGCAGAGGAAGGCAGGAAGAGCAGGAGTCTAGTGAGCTTAAGTAGCCTGCCCAGTTAGTCAGCTGACTGCCGCATCGGCGAATGACGTGTGAGACTTGCACACACGTATACTCCCACATAGTAAAGCAGCATGTTAACCCCTTGAGCATAGTAAGGGCCTTTGAGGCATGGCAAGAACCTCCCTTGAGGTTGACTGACTGAACTGACTCCGCGAGCTGCGTTTGATTTTTGGACATGCGTACGAAGTTTCCACCCGACAGAGACGATATTATTTCCTTCCATGCTCAATCTGTCACAGGGCAGCAGTAGTACACCCCACCCCCACACCCTCACATTCATTAGCAGGAGAGAGGAACCGTATCAATTCCACTAATTGTTCGTTTAAGCTGTAAACAAAACTCAAATTAAATGCAGCAGAGATTTGTATAAACGAGTTATTTATATCGCGCCTGGAGCCCGCACGCAGCGTATCGATTGGAATTTAAGGCACAGCGTCGATGCCACTTTAACCTAAAGCAGCTAGAATGGATGTCTGCAGCCCTCGGAGACCGTTTCATCGGAGAACAACTGAATGTTTCAAGGAGGTTAAGGGCTCTATTTTCGTCCATGCTAAACCCACTTATCCCATAACTACTTTTTTGTTTTACTATTTTGAAAAACATTTTTGATTAGTTAAAATAGCCAATCTACATCGACACATTAGGAGCTTGTACAGATTGTCTATTTTAACTATTCAAAAAAGTTTAGCAAAATAGTGAAAAAAAAAGGCAAAGAAGTTTAGGGATAAGGGGTTTAGCGGTGACGAAAATAGAGCCCAGTCTACAAGCTCACAACGTGTCAATTGGCTAGTTGAACTACTCAAAAATGTTTTTCAAAATAGTAAAAAAAATAAAAAAAAATAAAGGGTAAGGGGTTTAGCGGTGACGAAGGCAAAGAAGTTTAGGGATAAGGGGTTTAAGCGGTGACGAAAATAGAGCCCAGCTAAAATGGCCAGTCTACAAGCTCACAACGTGTCAATGTAAATTGGCTATAGTTGTACCACTCAAAAATGTTTTTCAAAATAGTAAAAAAAATAAAATAATAAAAGGGTAAGGGGGTTTAGCGGTGACGAAAATGGAGTCCATATAGTCTTCTGTCCTCCTGCCGGAGATGTAGAACACGTGCACGGCTGTGAGGAGGTGTTAACCCATTCTGAACGGGAACCCATGTTGGTGTTAGCATCATATTATGCTTTAGCTATTGAAAAATAGCAGATCTACAAGCTCATAGCGCGCCACCGAGTGGCGCGCTACGAGCTTGTAGGTCTGCTATTTTTGAAAAATCGAAGAGCGACTGACATTTTTTAGAATCTGATCTCAGGTCAGAATTGGTTAATCAGACCAGTGTGTGTCCAGTGGAAACCTCGTATGAATCTGATCTCAGGTCAGAATGGGTTAATATTCCAATCCGTTTCATGTGACAGCCCTATAGCCGGGGCAAACACAGGTGTCAATCAACTGGAGGGGGATTAAATCCTCATACCGTGTTATTTCCTCCAGCTCCTCAAAAGGTTCATGGCTGGGATGTTTCTCTTTGCAGTCACACTGGCCGATAAGGGAAGTGGATTAAGTGTAGCGCAGCAGGTATCTCCACCAAGCAGTGTTTATGACTGAATGCCACATGCAGGGCCTCGTAATCCAGTGATAGCGTCTGTTGAACTAAATTATGTATTGCATTAACCAGATGGTTTGAATAGTCTAATTTGTCAACTAGTGTATAATACAATGTCATGTATGATTCTGTTATCGGTATATAGTTCCGCGTGAATATTGATAATGTTTTCTAAAACACTGACGCTTTCCTCTAGTAACAGTTTGACTGAATTGAGTTAACCCATTTTAGGCCTGACGTCGAAATAAAAAAAAATGTCTTCTGAAAGAATATATATTCAAAGATTTGTGCCGCATTTTCACGATTTTTTGAAAATAGCAGACCTTCAAGCTTGTAGATCTGCTATTTTTCAATAGCTAAAGTATAACATAATGCTTAGTTATAACACCAAAAGGGGTTCCCGCCCAGAATTAAAGACACAAGTGCGTGCTTACGTGCTTACGACGTTGTGTGTCGACTATTTCACCTCAGCTTTTCCTTGCGTCCATTTTGTTGCTGTTGGGTTCCAACAGACATTTTGTAACCTATGCTAATAACGTGATCATGTGTCTTATTGTTGTGTTCCGTAGGTCATCACCATTGGTAGACACGTGAAAGGGTACCACTACATAATCGCCAACCTGGTGAGTTTGAATAGTGAATGTGTGGATCTAGATCTCATTCTGTGTGTACCTATCAGGTATTACTACCTAATAATCAGTCATTTGATTTATTGTTTTCTTAAATACAATTTACAATTCATAATTTAGGAGCAGACGACGCTCTTAATCCAGAGCGATTTACAGTAAGAAGCAAGAACAAAAACATGGTAATAGGCCTACATCAAATAGATACAAATAGTCATCGTGAATCATACGTAAGCTTAAAGGTATATTCAGTGATTTCACTTAATTCAAATATCACTTATTTTTTTTTGTTTTGTTGTGATAATCCTCTCTACTATAGAGTGTGCTATACCATATAAGGAGTTCCTCCCTGTCCCCAGTTAACCCCTGGGGGTCAAAAAACCCTTAGGTTTCGTTTTTTGACTCTCTATCCTGATTGGACGAAGGCTTAAAGGCCAAAAACGAAACCTACGGTTTTTTGAGTGAAATCACTGAATATACCTTTAAGAACCAGTGGAATATCTATATCATGAAACTATGTGTGTATACACTATATATATGCATATAGCCTGTAGGTGGTCTATATGGGCTATAAGACGGAGTCTGAAGAGGTGGGTTTTCAGGCGACGGCGGAAGATTGGGAGTGAGTCTGCAGTTCTGACTGCAATGGGAAGTGCATTCCATATAGTTTTGGAGCCAGAAGGGAGAAGAGTTTGGGACGTGCGGTGCGTTGTCCCGGTGTTTTTTTTAGCAAAGGTATATACTTCCAGCTTCCCTGCGTCGGATGATCTGAACGCACGGGAGGGTTATTTATATAGGGGTCCGATCAGACTTGCAAGATATGGGGGAGCCGTGCCTTTGGGTTGCTTTGAATGCCAGCATCAGAGTTTTGTACCCTGTGCGGGCAGCGAACCGGGAGCCAATGGAGGGAGCGTAGAAGGGGAGTGACACGTGAGAATTTTGGCTGGTTGAAAACCAGGCGAGCTGCGGCATTTTGTATCAATTGGAGAGGCTTAAGTAGGCCAGTAGTGGAGTGTACATACAGTAACAGTAGCTTGATAGACACAGTAAATAGACAGATACTGTAGTGTAATAGGCCTAGATAAACAGAGTCTTGCTGTGTGCAGGGGTTCATAGACGGAGACCTCTCCAAGATCCAGTACGGCGGAGCCAACGTGTCGGGATTCCAGATCGTGGACTTTGACGATCCGCTGGTGTCCAAGTTCGACCAGCGCTGGGAAGCTCTGGAAGAGAAGGAATATCCTGGTGCTGACAGCAAGATCAGGGTGAGTGAGCGCACACAGGGCACTCACACACACACACACACACACACACACACACACACGTACGCACGCACGCACGCACGCACGCACGCACGCACGCACGCACGCACGCACGCACACACACACACACACACACACACACACACACACACACACACACACACACACTCCCACGCTCTCTTTATGTAACAACAATGTACAATTCAGGCATTTAGCAGTCGATCTTAATCTAGAGCGATTTACAGTAAGCAAGAAGAACACAATATACCGTCAAATACATACTGTATAAGTGTAAATAATATAAGAGTATATACACACAATGTGTCTCTGTGCTGTTGCTCTGTGTGTAGAACAGGGGTTCCCAAAGTGGCGTCCGAGGACCCCTATAGGGGTCCTTATAAGGGAGTTCCAGGGGGTCCCCAGCTAAATGATATAGTTATATAGGAACCAAATGGACGCTTATGGGTCTGTAACTCAGAGAGTGTACAAAGGTGTACATACGTTTCAATTGTACACACTCATGTGTACATTATATAATATACACATACAGATACATTTCTATCTCTGGGACCCCAATACTAATAGGGGGCTGTACTAGCCTAATTCAGGTCAAACCGGGAGGTCCTATAGACTATAGAGCAGTAAACATCTTCTCTTATGTCAGGGTTGACGTCACGCCTACCTAGTTGTGACGTCATTCCCTCCTTTTATAAGGCACCTTGGCAGCACCAATCTCCGTCCGGGCGATTATTAATTGTCAATCTATAGTCTGTATGAGATTCTAAAACTAAACCTTGCAATTTAAAGGGACACTTCACCCTTTTTGCAAAAAAATATATGTTAATGACGTTTAGAAGCTTTAGATCACTTTCCTGGGGGTCTTTATGTGTGTAATATGTGGTTTTAGATATTTTAGATTGTAGCAGTGAGCCTGTTGTCTCTGATGTCATGGACACTGGTCTCACTACCTTCCTGAACTACAATTCCCATAATTCTTTGGTGCACTGCTCCTCCTTGTGGAAAGGGGGGAGAGCTGTCTTACTGAGACAACATGTAGTCCAGGAAGGAAGTGAGCCCAGTGTCCATGACATCAGAGACAACAGGCTCACTGCTACAATCTAAAATATCTAAAACCACATATTACACACATAAAGACCCCCAGGAAAGTGTTCTAAAGCTTCTAAACGTCATTAACATATATTTTTTTGCAAAAAGGGTGAAGTGTCCCTTTAAGCATTCTTAATTTGCTCCCAAAACTGAAGAATATCGATCGCCAAGACCAAACTCCGGATAATACCAGCTGGTCAGCACTTTCCGCTCTTGTGACCAAGAACCTTCGATCTCCACCCTTACATCTTATGGGGGTCGTTCATGGCATGTATTTTCAAAAGGTCTGAGAACATCCATCCTATGGTTGTTGTTGTTGTTGTTGTTGTTGCGTTTCAGTACACGTCAGCGCTGACCTACGACGCAGTGCAGGTGATGACGGAGGCCTTCCGCTACCTCCACAAGCACAAGATCGACATCACCAGGAGAGCCAACAACGGAGACTGTCTGGCCAACCCGGCCGTTCCCTGGGCACAGGGGGTGGAGATAGAGAGAGCGCTGAAACAGGTCACGGTCACACACACACACACACACACACACACACACACACACACACACACACACTACGCACGCACGCACGCACACACACAGATAGATAGATAGATACAGATAGATGCACATTACATACTGTACCACACACACTGGTTGGTGAAGGCTGGTTGCCGTGGTAACAGTAGAAGTCCTTTGGCGGATTTACAATCACACACACACATGCACACGCGCGCACACGCACGCACACACACACACACACACACACACACACACACACACACACACACACACACACACACACACACACACAATGGCTCAAAGCAGTACACACGAGCAGGTTCACAAAAAAGTGTTGCTCACACACACACACACACACACACACACACACACACACACACACACACACACACACACACACACACACGCACACACACACACACACACAAACACACACACACACACACACACACACACACACACACACACACACACACACACACACACACACACACACACACACACTTGACAGCTATTCTCTTAAGGCAAGCCATCCAGTAACAGAAGCCTGCCCACACAGTCAGAGACAACTGCCTGCTGGCTGGTGCCATGTTGCTCATGCTCATGTTTACATAACAGGACCGATACACACTGCATGTCACTGTCTCACAAACCCAGAGTGGTGGGTCAGCAGTATACCCCTTTATCTTTGGATTTCATGGTTTTTTTTTTTTCAAAATAATTCCATTAAAAAAAAAAATCATTAATTTTAGCGGGGGAAATACTTTTAAGAAATAGTGAAAATAGCAGATCTATACAAGATCGGCTATTTTATAGTTTGAGTCCTGGTGCGGAGACATATCACATTTCTCTTTTGGGTCTTGAGCTAAAAAGTTTGGGGAGCAACTGCTGTACATGCTGTGTCTGCACTGCAGTGCATAGACTGTAGTCTGGCACTGTCACGCTGCACTGGATGTGAGGGCTCATTGGTCGGGGGGGTAGGACCAAGGGATTTGGGATTTGTTTATAAACATTTTGGTATTTGTTTATAAACATTTGTGATTTGTTTATAAACATTTGTGATTTATTTATAAACATTTTGGGATTTGTTTATAAACATTTGGGATTTGTTTATAAACATTTGGGATTTGTAAGTCTCATGGGGGGGGTAGGACCACTACCAGTTGACCTGTAGTAAGTCTCATGGTCGGGGGGGTAGGACCAAGGGATTTGGGATTTGTTTATAAACATTTTGGTATTTGTTTATAAACATTTGTGATTTGTTTATAAACATTTGTGATTTGTTTATAAACATTTTGGGATTTGTTTATAAACATTTGGGATTTGTTTACAAACATTTGGGATTTGTTTATAAACATTTGGGATTTGTAAGTCTCATGGGGGGGGGGGGGGGGTAGGACCACTACCAGTTGACCTGTAGTAAGTCTCATGGTCGGGGGGGTAGGACCAAGTCTCATGGGATTTGGGATTTGTTTATAAACATTTTGGTATTTGTTTATAAACATTTGGGATTTGTTTATAAACATTTGGGATTTGTTTATAAACATTTGGGATTTGTTTATTAACATATGTGGCCCCTATAGCTTCTTAATTTTGATCTCTGTATAATATGTTGCCTAGGGCCTCAAAAGGCCTAGAACCGGCACTGGAGGGCTGGCACAAAGTTTGAGCATGATGACAGTGTGAAACATCTCTGCCACTGCCATGCCGTTCTACTCAGTAATTAAAGTGAAACAACTGCATGTGTAAGTGGAAGGGAGGCAGAGGGAGGGGGGGGGGGGGGGTTTGGCTACCAGCGGATTATACATGTCAGGAATGTTTTCTTCTGGATTTGGAAAATCAATAGAACAAAGTGAAGTTAATGTCATTACAACTCTGCATGTTGTATCGACGTGGCTCCTTTAAGTGCTTTGCTGTTGTTTATATTGTTTAAAGTATAGCTGAATTCCTGCCAGGCCTGAAAGTGTGCATGCATGCAGGCCTGCAGCAATCTTCTTATAGCAACTGTTCTATAGTATCTTTTTAAAAGCAAATCATTGACAAAAGTGTTGTTTTTCCTTCTGACTGCATCTGCACCAGTCAGAGGTTGTATGTTTTGTGGTGTCGCTTTGTCTTGTTCATCAGTGTCAGTTTTTTGGCACCTATATACAAACACCTACAAATTGACGCAACAAACAAATTAATCCGTTTCTTTATTTATTTATTTTAATAATCAACACAAATGACCTGTGTGTCCCCAGGTGCGAGTGGACGGCCTGACGGGGAACATCCAGTTTGATCAACATGGGAAGAGAGTCAACTACTCTGTTAACATCATGGAACTGAAGAACAACGGACCGGTTAAGGTCAGACTAGTTGGTTCCTCTTCAACCATGCAATGTGTGGACAATACTTTACATACAACTCAACAAATAGACCCATACGTTAAATACCAGAGGGTAAAAATAGACTATAGCCCGGCCATGGGAAGGTTTACTATGTATAAACATTCAGTATGCTTTTTAATTGTTTAGTGTTTAGCTCTTTAGTGGACACAAGCTATATAGTAGAACACTATAGTTGACATTCCCACAAGTGGATGATGTAGAATATAACATTATGACTTAAATTTTTTTTAACAACTTTCTGTGTCGGCAACTCTAATGCCATTTAAAAATATTAGCAATTTAGGCCCTATTCCACACTTTCCATACTACTGTAAAATAGAGAAAATAATCTGATCACAACTGACCTATGGGTGGGTCATCTCCATGTTTCTCTCCACAGATTGGATATTGGAATGAGGTGGACAAAATGGCCGTCACCAAATCGGACGTGTTGGCAAATGAATCAATAATCGACAACAACAAAACTGTTGTTGTCACCACTATCCTGGTAGGAAAGTCATTTCATAATTCCATACATTTTTCTGCTGTTATTTATGGATTCTACTGTAGGAAGACTAAATTGTAGTTTACTGTAATTTAATATTCAGTCTTCAGAGCTCATGACAGCACCGCTTATTTTATCCCATTTCCCGAAAAGGTTTTGACGGTGCAATTAAGGTTTCTGCCCGACAGCGGCAATATTTTATCGTCTCTTTCAGGTGGAAACCTCAGATGTCCAAGACTATAGAGCGCCGCAGTCCCGCCCCCTTTCAGAAAAGCGAGTGGCCCAGGAAGTGGAAGCCCCACGCATTCTCCCATCGGCACTTTTAATATAATTTATTTAAAGACGGTTACGCCGCGGACAAAGCCAATTCGGATCGTGATGAATCATGACAATGAACACAATATTTTGGGCCGATCAGATAATTTATAAGACGAAAAACAAAACAAATAGTGTCTCCTGACTTTCTTTTCTTCTTTCTAATGATTTGATCGTCCCAAAATATTGTGTTCATTGTCATGATTCGTCACGATCCGAATTGGCTTTGTCCGCGGCGTAACCGTCTTTAAATAAATTATATTAAAAGTGCCGATGGGAGAATGCATGGGGCTTCCACTTCCTGGGCCACTCGCTTTTCTGAAAGGGGGCGGGCCTGCGGCGCTCTATAGCTTGTCAGGATTCAAATTTAAAAAAAGATAATGTAGCAAGCTCAAAATGTGGTGCTTCGCAGCACGCTTCGAGCTTGTGTGGATCTGCTACTTTTGATACTTTTATGTGATGCTGTAATATGATCAAGTATAGGGCATTAATTAAAACCAAAAACATTAAGGTCATTACTTGGTCTATTTTTTGTAGTTGTTTTTCTCGCTTGTTTGTACCCCCTTAGTAATGTTTTTATGTTGTTGCCGGTTTTCTGTTTGGGGACAACGGATATAAACTAGCATTCTAGCTAAATCTAGCGGTATTTTACACAGCATTGTTTGTGTTGTGTTAAATATGCGCCGTCCCTCCCAAACAATGTGCAGTATACATGAAATGAACTATATTCATATGCTTTCAGTGCAGAGCGCCTCCAGTAGAGACTATAGCAGTGTGTTCTGTTGTTCTGTGTCTGATAGGAAGCTCCTTATGTGATGTTGAAGAAGAACTATGACCTTTTCATCGACAACGACCGCTACGAGGGCTACTGTGTGGATCTGGCGGCAGAGATAGCAAAGCACTGTGGCTTCAAATACCAGCTGAAGATAGTGGGAGACGGAAAATACGGAGCACGGGATGCAGAGACTAAAATTTGGAATGGAATGGTGGGAGAGTTGGTTTATGGGGTGAGTAAAGATGAATACTACTTTCTTTGCCCAGAGCCGAGCGATAGAAATAATTTCAGTCAAGAAATCGATTCAGTGGGGGCACGGTGGCACAGTCGGTAGTGCTGTCGCCACACACAGCTAGAAGGTCCTGGGTTCGATTCCCGCTGGGTGGGTGCTGGGGGCGTGTTCCCTCCTCCTCGTCATCAGCACCCATACCCGAGGCGGGGCTTGGCGAAAGGGCCTTTCTGTGTGGAGTTAGCATGTTCTCCCCGTGTCCCCTATAGGGTAGGTAGGCTACCCTCACAAAAAACATGCAGTAATCCTGGTCTCTAAACTACCTCCCCCAAACCAGCCGGGGCTAATAATAATAAAATGTAAAATAGTTTCAATTGAAAATATAAGTCTGTGCATTTGTCTGACATCCCAGAGACAATCTCACAATCCGCTGGGCCGATCAGCGCCAAATGTCTTATGCACACGTATGCACACTGCCAGTTACATTACAGCTGTATGTTTTATGCTTTTTAACGACCACACTTGATTGATTGATTGATTGATTGATTGATTGATTGATTGATAATTTTATTAGACAAAAAGATGCAAACAGTACAGGGTACAGTCAAGCACAGCATTGGTCCAAAAGGACAGCACCGAAGAAAGACCTTGCGGTCTTGTTTCCATCCGGGTCCCATGCATTCATTCACAATGACAACAGTGACAACAAACAATACGTTTCTCAAACACACTAAATCTATATGTACAGGTTGGAATAGAAATACATTAATAAAACATTTAAAAAGGGGGGGGGGGGAGCCAATCACCTTCTCTCCCTTTGACCTGATGACAGTGACAGGTGAGTTTTCAGACCCTTTTTAAAGGAAACCAGTGATCTGCTTGTTTTGAGGGAAGGGGGCAGGGCATTCCACACTTGAGTGGCAGTGCTGTGAAATGTGAATTTACCCATATTTGTTCTGAAATTGGGTGGCACCAGATCATTATTTACACTCCCTCTAGTATTATGGCTGTGGGAGTTGCTCACCTTTTTGAGGTAATCAGTCAAGTAAATGGGCACTGTGGGCATGGACGGCAGAGCTGCATTTACAATCTTGAATGCTAGTCCCATTTTCAGTTGTTTAACTCTGTCCTCAACACTGAGCCAACCTATGCTATCAAATTGTGTTGCACAGAGGTGGGTCATGGGCCCTAATCCTAGTGAAAGTCTGATTAGTTTGTTTTGGGAGGTCTGGAGCTTATTTTTTTGTGACATTGAGATGTTGGAATACCAGGAGGTGCATGCATATAGTCAAATAAGGGCTGAATGAGAGCTCCAGCTAGTGTCCTGAGAGCCGTCTTGTTAACAAATGAGGAGATTCTGCCCAAGAATCTTGTTCTTTGATTTACTTTTTTTTATCGCTCTTGTTGCCATGCCTTCACCCGTCAGTTCATTGTCCAGGATACAGCCCAGATATGTAACCTCTTCTTTGCTAGTGATTATACTATGTCATCAATACTGACCTTAAAATCCTTTACATTTAATACCCTACTAAGGGAATGGTTGGACCCAAAAAAGGATGGAATCTGTTTCACCTGTTTTACTGCTATTGTACCATACTGTACATATACTGTATTGCACCATACATAATTTTTTTAATGGAAGTCAATGGGGCTCTGCTTGGAGTCATATGTCATTGATTATTAACAGGCTGGCCACATGAAGTCTGATTTCCATATGAGTGTCTCGTGGTTCCCATGTGTATACCGAGAGCCACATGAATAGATAATTGTTCCTAATTGACATTATAATTAATCATTCCATGTATTCGCATGAATAAATAAATGACAACACACGCTCGGCTCGCGCAGAGGTAGGCTACCTCTAGGGGCTCGAATCCGCTGTAAATGATACATTATAGGCCTACACGTATACATTTGTCATTTCCATTTGACAGCATATAGCTGATCCTTCCGCCTCTCTCTCTCTCTCTCATCTACAAAAGCACCGTCCGTTTTTGTCCCCATGACAGAAAGCCGATATCGCCGTGGCTCCTCTGACCATCACGCTGGTGAGAGAGGAGGTCATCGACTTCTCCAAGCCCTTCATGTCCCTGGGGATCTCCATCATGATCAAGAAGCCCCAGAAGTCCAAGCCGGGCGTCTTCTCCTTCCTGGACCCGCTGGCGTACGAGATCTGGATGTGCATCGTGTTCGCCTACATCGGCGTCAGCGTGGTCCTGTTCCTGGTCAGCCGCTTCAGCCCGTACGAGTGGCACACGGAGGAGTACGAGGACGGGCAGATCCAGACCAACGAGGCCAGCAACGAGTTTGGGATCTTCAACAGTCTGTGGTTCTCCCTCGGAGCCTTCATGAGACAAGGCTGCGACATTTCACCCCGGTGGGTACATTTATGAAATAATAATAGTATTTATTCTAATAATAAAACCCAAATTCTTTAAAGTCTATAACTTTAAGCCCTCTTTGTCAAAGAGTCCCAGTCCCAGTAAAGTGTAGATGAGGATGTGTGTTACCATATAGTTACCAGATCCACCACCCTCATCATTGCAAGAGTTTAAAGTGAACACCAACAGACCTTATTGGTATTATTGAGCCTCCAAAAGAATATAATTTGACTTATACTGTGTGCGGAATTGTGACATAACAGCACACGGTATACCTGTGGTTTCAGGTGGTTGCATCATCTATATATACTTCAGTGACAGTATATAGCCTTCTAAACCATTTTATCTTGTTTCATCACTTCCAATTTCAAAGTAAAGTTGGCATAGTTTTTTATGTTTTTTTTCTTATTTTTTTTTTAACTTGATAGCTACTTTCAAAATGACCAGCTCAACCCAACCAAAATGTACCGAGGAGGCTTTAGAATAGCGGCCCTGGCATTACAAGACAAACACACATGGAATGAGAAAAATGAGAGGGGGGGGGGAAATCTAATTGGCAGTTTTTTATTTATTATAATTTTTTTGTATATAACTTTGAAATGCTAGTGGCATTAGTACTGCGAACACTCTTGAAAAGAAAGTAGGCCTATTGCATTGTGTACAGGTTACTTTGAACTGACTGGCTCCTTTTGATGTCAATCAACATTGAGGCAGATGCCAAAAATACCTGCGCAACCTTTGTGCTCTTTAAGGCACCCCTAAGTTGTAGCAATGATTGCTATCGGAAATAAAATCACATCCACCCCTTTTTAGGGCTTATAGCATATTACATAAATCACTGTTTGATATAGCGTTTATTGTGTATTCTCTGTATATTGCCTGTAGTTTATTCCGCACAGTTCATATAAACATTCACAGCGGTCCTTACATAAGAAGAACCATTACGTTTAGTCAGCAGTGTCAGCAATAATGTATTCAGTGTCATGGTGGTGTCTGGAAGAAAGTTTAATGAGATATGAGGAGAGCTGGTGATGCTCTGCAGAGTGGGGACCTCTATTCCTGGGAGATTAATGATCTCTAAACGCACACACGCATGCGCGCACGCACGCACGCACACACACACACACACACACACACACACACACACACACACACACACACACACACACACACAGAGACACACACACACACACACACACACACACACACACACACACACACACACACACACAGAGACACACACACACACACACACACACACACACACACACACACACACACACACACACACACACACAGAGACACACACACACACACACACACACACACACACACACACACACGCACGCACGCACACACACACACACACACACACACACACACACACACACACACACACACACACACACACACACACACACACACACACACACAGAGACACACACACACACACACACACACACACACACACACACACACACACACACACACACACACACACACACACGCTTTGAAATACATTTGACTGGTCTTGCCTCCCTGCTATAACGATGTTACCTTGACTCCGTTTTGGGAAAACTGTGTTTCTGGGAAAATATTCATATATATATATATTTTTTCCATTCCTATACGAGTACCATTCTGGAAATATTGTTTTGTCTGACCATGTCACGCACGCACGCACTATACAGTAGCACACCTTCACCTAGAGAGGCTGACCCCAGTTGGTGAAGGTGTAGTGTTTGTACCTGAATACATTATCGCCTCCATAGCCCATTTAAAACATGCACATGCCCCGGAGGGTTAGCTCAAGCGTCCGGGCACCTACAGTATATACAGTAGGCTGCCCTGGCGGCGTGCTGCGGGTTCGGCTCCCGGTCCCCGACGGCCTTTGCCGCGTGTCGCTTCCATGCAGTCTAGCTCTCCCCATTCTTCCTCTCTCTCTCAGTCTACTATCAATGAAGGCATAAGAGCCCCTAAAACAAATAAAAACATGAGCACAAGTGCCCCCACCACACACACACACACACACACACACACAGTCTCACACACACACACACACACACACACACACACACACACACACACACACGACACACACACGGCACACACAAAGATAATAAATACATGATGACCAGTAAAGGATTTTAGAAGTTGCCCATTCATTCATTCATTCCATTAAAACCCATGCACTAATTCATGCACACTATACCAAAATGCTTGTAATCTTGTAAGAGAAGTATTGTATTGTGTTATGGAGATGACCATGTTGGTTTTGTTGGAGTTAATTTCAGTGTTTAGACGAGCATGGGTAATGTGGGTGTTTTGCAAGGCCCCCACGTGGTACCTTCCGGGTGACAGGCAGACATAAACAGATGATGACATCTTCTAGAATACTCCTGCATGGCTCTGTGAAGGAAGCGCCGCGATCTGAGGGTGTCTCTACAGTGAAAGAGTCCAATTACATCCTGTGCTGTGTTTATGAGCCTCTGGAGAGGGAGAGATCTCTTGTCTTTTTTTGTTGAACAGTTGCCACACCACGCTGTAATACAGGCATGTCAGTACACTCCCTATATAGTATAGAGCCACTGCTCTGTAGGGAGTGTAGTGTATAGAACGCTAGAATACAGTCTGTCACCATGCACACTCCCCATATAGCACAGGGATGTACAGTATATATACACTAAGTTTTAGTTGAGTTGATTCGAGGACGTAGTTAAGTAGCCTTGGGAACCAATGGTTCCCAAGCCATGTGAACATTAGATCAAGAGCCTATCCCGTTTCCATAGCACGAGGCACTAAGCAGATTGATGTATACTGTGCAAGTACACCCTCTTGACTCGACGCTATAGTGTATGAGAGTATAGTAATCCAACCCTTGATACTGAGTGCCAAGCATGGAGACATTGTACCATTTTTGTATAGTCTTCAGTATGACTTGACTATAGGGATTGAACCCCAGATCTCCCAGTCTCAGGGCAGACACGAGGCCACTGAGCTGTCACTACACTCACTATAGAGCAGTGATAGGACACGAGCAGCTCCTTGTACAGTGTGGAGTTCCGTTTATTGTCCATGTGAGGTTCTCAGTGATGATGATGAGGCTTAACTATATAGAAACCGGAAGGTGGAAACCATCTCCACTTCTTCCACCTTTGATGTTTAGAGGAAAGAGGTACCCTCGTGGAGTCTATGACATATTCTTTAGTTAATTTGTTCAATGATGGATCGTTTTCAGAACATCATCTCTATAGTCTGTATTATGCTTTCTCATCCCCGTTTGAGGGGACGTGTCACATGCAAATGTAGCCTAGAGGGGCGGGCACGCATGGAGCTTGCACTGGTTATTGGTTCACCGATCTGAGCCCCCTCCGCCGCTCCTGGGAGTGAACTGGAAATGTCTCTCGTTACCCCAGGCTTTCATTGTTTGAGCCGAACGCGAACGAAAAATAAAAGCATGCATGGGTACCGAGGCTACATAACCACATTAATCTATACCGTTCCTGTTCTTGACAAACATCCGGTGAGACTTTATAGCCGGTGCATTGCAGCGTGTTGTGTGAGCTTGCCGTTATTGCTATTTACTTTCATCTAAGGGGTGTTGTTTTGTAGGGGGAGACGTATACACAGACCCCTGGGGGACCCCGGTCAGTTATGTTTTAAGTGATTAATGATTGTGCTTGAGGCCGCGTGGGGTGCAGTCATGTGCATAAAGGGAATAGAGGAGGGTTAATGTAAGTAGGAAGTCCTTGGATCCACACGTCAGGGAGTAAACTGATATAATAGTTGAATCAAGAACCGAGAGTGTTTTTTATCTGTCACTTAATTATATTGGTACAAGCCGCAAAGTGTCGGTGGGACCTGTTCAATAGAACTGTGCTATAACATAACAATTAATGCAACACAACAGCACGAAATAATTAACATTTAGTGATAATATTAGATGAGATGGAAATGAGATGGAAAGGCAGATGTGTCGACAAACATCTTAAAAACAGGTAGTTCTTTTCATCAGCACTGTCAAAAATGTGCAAGAATATATATTGACTTTTTATATCTTTAGCTGCAGTGTCAGATGTGCCTATGAAGCAGAAGGCACATACTGATACTGTACATCCTAAAGTTACTTTTTTTGGACCCCGAGTCTGAACAAATAAAGTTCATTGATTGATTGATTGTTGTACATTTTGAGTGTACATTTTGCTGCTATTTTTGGTCTAGTTTTTTTATTTTATTTTCATTTTTTCCACCATGTCCTGTTTTCATTCATGATCCTTCATCCAACATTACCGAGGACAGTCGTCTTGGAGTTGCCCACATCTGTCCTTCTCACCCCTGAAACGTCTCCCTTTGCTCTGTCCCACAGGTCTCTCTCTGGACGTATCGTCGGCGGCGTGTGGTGGTTCTTCACTCTGATCATCATCTCGTCCTACACGGCCAACCTGGCCGCGTTCCTGACCGTGGAGAGGATGGTGTCCCCCATAGAGAGCGCCGAAGACCTGGCCAAACAGTCAGAGATCGCCTACGGCACACTGGACTCTGGGTCTACCAAAGAGTTCTTCAGGGTAAGAGAGATGGTTTTTGCTCTTGTTCTACTCTGACTTTACAGATAGAAACAACATCCATTCTGTAATTCAGGCAGTCATGCAGCAGAATATACCATCACTCATTCTTGAGATGAGGGACAAAAGTGGAAAAAACATGTCCCACACATAAGAGCCTTATTTATGTTAAAAATAAATTAATTCATAAAAATAAAAGCACTTGCAAAGTTACATGTAATACAGTTGTGTATTCTTATGACATTAATTTCATTATAATTCTTTTCATATTCCATCTGAATTAGTTAACAGCAGGCTCTGTACCCAAAAATGCCTGTATTTAGCCTGTCCCCAGCAAGTGGTCACAATTTCAAACAGCCAAAAAAGTGTCTAATACTGTCACAATCACATAAATAGGATACATTAGACACACTATCTATTCATATAGCCTAGTAGATTATACACAGTATAGTCACAACATTTATTCAGACAATAGATTGTACTGTACATTAAGCACAACATCCATTCAGACAGTAGACTGTCTATATTAGACACAACATTCTTTAATAATAATAATAATAATAATAATAATATCTGGGATTTATATAGCGCTTTTCATGACACTCAAAGACGCTTTACATGTGTTGGGGCCAGGGGGGGGGGGGGAGAACAAGAAAAAAGGACAACTTTATTAGAAAAAACAATTTAAATAATAAAACCAATAAAACAGTGCATATAACACGTTTTTTTTAAATACACATCAGCTTGGGAATGCGACTGTGAACAGGTGGGTTTTCAGTGAACATTTGAAGGTCGGAAGTGAGGGGGCATCTCGGATGTGTTTGGGGAGAACGTCCGAAGATGGGTAGGGTCGGCCACGGAGAAGGCCCTCATGTCGCCCCCAGCTTTTTCGTTTGATCTTTCAGACATTAGACTATTCAGCATCGAATTCAAACGCTTTGATCCAGCAGTGGCCTCATCTTCAGAGCAACCAGACCCTCGGTGTCCTATACTAACGGTGTCTTTTTTTCTCCCCCCCCCCCCCCCCCCCTCTCATCTTCCTCCTTCAACGCAGCGCTCCAAAATCGCCCTGTTTGACAAGATGTGGACCTACATGCGCAGTGCCGAGCCCTCCGTGTTTGTGAAGACCACGGCGGAGGGCGTGGTGCGCGTCCGCAAGTCAAAGGGGAAGTACGCCTACCTGCTGGAGTCCACCATGAACGAGTACATCGAGCAGCGCAAGCCCTGCGACACCATGAAGGTGGGAGGGAACCTGGACTCCAAGGGATACGGCATCGCCACGCCCAAGAGTTCCTCATTAAGGTGGGTGGAATAGTATAACAATGTTGTCCAATGTTGTTATAGTATCCCACCTACCCTGATGTAGCTTTGCTTATCTGTCCTGGTTTGTATAAGAGGAAGATGAGGTAAATAAATCCCCCCCTTCTGCCCCATATAACACGCCTCATCTCTATGCCTATATAACATTAACCAGTTGAAAAGGCGTTTGCAATTTATTGTAAGTCAATAAATTGCAAGAAGAAATACACATACACAATTATAGATCTAGAATAGTTTCACATGCAAAGTTTATGTTATGAATGAATTCTATGAAATATTTTCTCTAATCAATATCTATCTGTTAATCTCCAGTTTGGATGACTCAGACTGAGTCCCCTCCAGTCACCTGCCCCTTTTCCAATGACGTAGATTAGGTCTGGTGTGGATCCTCTTTCTGTTCAGTTCTGTCTCAACTTGTCCTTGTCCTTGTTTTATATGATGCCTAACATTTCCACTTTTGTCTGAATCGTTTTCCCATGTCAGTGATGTTGAATGAAATAACTTTTATATTCGCTTTTCATATTTCCTGCACAGATGTGATAGATGTGTACAGTTTAACGTATATTTGCCTACTGTATTCTTGCTAAACCCTCGCAGTACACTCGTTTTATTTAATGATTATTGAGAAATATTCCTTTGTGGAAATAATTTGGCGATTTCCAAAAGCATTTTTATTCCTCATTCAAATTGTGGCACTGCTTTGGTTTCTATATCATATAATGTGATATTTGTCTTTTGTAATAGCTGCTATATTAACATAGCAAATGGACTGTCACCTGCCCATGAATTGGCTGAATAATAGTACCCCTGACTGTAATATTGGTGCTAAAGGAGAATGTCTTGACTACGTTATGATTTCATGAGGTCTAACCATTCTTCATATTGTTTCTATTTTACTGTCTCTCTCTTAGTGGAGTCACTTAAATGTTGTGAGTACTCTGCTCCAGCCACAAATTAAGCCCACCCCCATCTTTTCATTAGCACTCCATTCTCTCTGGTGTGTTACAGCTAAGCTCTGCCACCTTGAGCAATGATCTTTCTGTATCTTTAAATTGACCTTTATTATGTATACAGTTACCAAGACAGAGGGGGACATACATCCCTTTTTTCTCTTTTCATTTTTTTGATAAACAAAATATCAAAGAAATAATCAAAATGAGAGTGGCAAGATGAACAATTTGCTCAATGGCTCACCCTGTCTTACAAGTATGTTTTATCGTTTCAAGAAATGCGGTAAACCTCGCTGTACTAAAACTGAATGAGCAAGGCCTGTTGGACAAATTGAAAAACAAATGGTGGTACGACAAAGGAGAGTGCGGCAGCGGGGGAGGTGATTCCAAGGTCAGCCCCAGTGAGCAAAGCGATGGGTAACTCACAATGTAACTGCAGAAAAGTAAGCAGCAAACCAGCGCAGGGTCAAACAATTCACACCGAATGTGTATAGCCTAGCGGCTCACAGAATTTTGACGGCTAACATTACAGTGATAACTCTTAATCATACACACACTAACATACAGAGACAATCGTAGTGGGCTACATGTCATGGCATGTATACCTGCAGAGCATTTCTAATTGGCTCCTGTGTACTCAGCTCCACAGACACATCTGCCGCACTTGCTGCTTACTTGAGGCGATACGGTGACGCACATTTGGCTCTGCAAAACTCGCGTTTGCTTAGGCCAAATGGCGCATCAACGTCAATTGCCATGGCAACAGAGATAGAATGATAGATAGAAGAGTCAATTGAGGGGGGGAAAAAAAGCCCAAGCCAAAGAGAGAGATACTAAGATGAATCAGTTGTTAATGTAACAATAACATAAAATAACATGGATAATGTTATTTATGTTATTTTTCTACGTGAAGAACGCCAGTAAACCTTGCAGTATTGAAACTCAGTGAGCAAGGCGTCTTAGACAAGCTGAAAAACAAATGGTGGTACGATAAGGGTGAATGTGGAGCCAAGGACTCTGGAAGTAAGGTCAGTCACTGGAGGTTCTATGTGAATCTATATTAATAATAATAATAATAATCCTAATAATAATCACAATTATTTAACAATTACAGTAGTGGGAATGACCCCATTTAAATGTAACTATAAATCATTTCAAGCAAATGCACAAAGCATGAGATGCCTTGGTAAGATACCTTTACTAATGCCTGCAGACACTACTAATTATTAATACTATGTGTATTTTATGATAGTAATGCATGCATTGTCGTTCACTTAACTGTGCACTTGATCATATAATGACACCTCAAATCCTGTTCTTTCAGTTCCTCACACACCACCTAATTCCAAATTGAACATTTTCAAAGCTTTTTTCTTACAAAAAAAAAAGAAAGGGTTTTGTCTGAAGTCGATGATTCGGGAACATTTGGAACACAGATAGACATAAGATTCAGATTATCTGATAGCTATTGACTATTCTCTGGACCATGTGTAAAGGATGTCCAATAGTGTTTAGTGTGTACTGTGTTGTACTTATGTTTCTGTCTTTCAGTGTTGTACTTGTCCTGCCTGTGAGTCTTTTGTTTTGTGTTTCTAGTGAATGTGTTGATTTCGGCACATTAGGGAGTGTTTGGTTGTGTGGGAACCCACTGATTTCAGACAGCACGTACTGATTTAATTAATCCGCTGTAAAACTTTGCCAATTGGCAGTGCATCAGCAATGTCTCAAAAGAGGACAAATCGGAGAACAAGATCAGGCAACGGGAAAGTTCCTTCACTTTTTTTCAATTTCAGTGTGCCAGAATTACGCTGTGTGAAATCAATGGCTTTTAAATGTGAATCAAGTCATTGTGAGAATAAATGAAGTATGTTGTCCTGTTTCACTGTACATATCCGACCAAATAACTATTTAAATAGCTCAAATCAGTATTCCCTTAGATAATAGCTTGTAATTCCCATAATTACAGCTGCACTTTTATGTTGTTACTTTGCCTCCATATCTCCATTTCCAAATTGGCAGATTTATACTTAGCACCTTTTTGTGAACACATCGGATTCCTATGTATCCATTTTGCCGCCAGTTTAAATGAATACATGGATGCATTTCTATACTGATGACACCATGTTATGTGTTAAGCCCTTGTTGGTTAATTAATAAGCTGTCTTACTTGGTGTCCCTGTCTACCAGTCTGGGTGTCTGAGCTCGTTTCCTACAACTACTGCCCTCTGTCACAGGGCATCCCTTTAAAATGGTCCTTGATTCACCCCCCAGATTCACCCCCCAGATTCACAACACATAGAAACTATGCATATTGACTGCTGCTTTACATCTGAAATAAAGCCTTCTAAACCAACAGCCCAAATACTAACCTTATCCATCACATTGCTTTAGATGTAACCGTAAATGACACGCAACAACCACAGTATGTGTTTTGATTCTGTCCTGTTATTTTATTGTGCTTTTAGTGTGTGCTTAGAATTGTGAATTGCTTAGTAGACTCTAGCAGCATTATAAAACAACTGTATAGGTATTAGAATTAGTGGTGAATTCTTGTGGCTTGTTGTAATTATTTTTGTCGTCGCTGTTGGATATGATTTTTTTTGTTGTACTTGTTATACCTTTTCTCTTTTCACCCCACTGACCCATGTCATGTGCATTTCACAGGAGAAGACGAGTGCCCTCAGCCTGAGCAACGTGGCTGGGGTCTTCTACATTCTGGTCGGCGGGCTCGGTTTGGCCATGCTGGTGGCCTTGATTGAGTTCTGTTACAAGTCCCGAGCCGAGGCGAAACGCATGAAGGTGGCAAAGAATGCACAGAGTATTAACCCAACTTCCTCGCAGAATTCACAGAATTTTGCAACTTATAAGGAAGGTTACAACGTATATGGAATCGAAAGTGTTAAAATTTAGGGGGTAGGAAACGAGGTTTTCATAAATTACACCCCGCCCTCCCCTCCCCCCTTCTAAATGCACGCTGTTTTGGCTCCATCTGTTCCATCCGTGAATGTTAGTGAATGAGCCAAAGGATCGTATGGATTTGACTCATAATAATTTGATGAGAGAGAGAGAGTTATCCCTTCCTTCTTTACAGCTTATAGTTGTGTTTGTCCTTCTTATTACGTTCCCTTGCTACTTGACTTCATTTCCATGTATGAATGTTGAGGCCACCCTCGTCAACATCTCTGTATAAGTGACGCCACGTGACCATAATGCTTGCTAAGATCATTTATAAGCCTTTTACATGAACATAAGCTTCCCGCATCGTGTCTATCCATGCCGAATTGCCGATCATGTTTGTTTGTCATTTGCATTTTCACGTGCATTTTCACATTTTCAACATTTCTTAGGTCGAACAATTGGAGATATTCGGAACTAACATGTAGCCTTGTTCGTGTGTGTGTGTGTGTGTGTGTGTGTGTGTGTGTGTGTGTGTGTGTGTGTGTGTGTGCGTGCGTGCGCGTGCGTATGCGTGCGTGTGCATGCGTGCATTTTTAGATGACCTTCGGGGATGCCATGAGGACTAAAGCAAGACTATCTATAACTGGAAGTAATGGCGAGAATGGTCGTGTACTGAGTCCAGAGTGTCCCAAAGCTGTCCACGCTATCCCCTACATCAGACCTGATCTGGGACTCAACGTCAGCCTGACAGACCTGTCCTGAGACCCTAACCGTCCGAGTGCCTTACAATGCTTTCAATACAGCCATTTTTCTTCTCCTTTCACCTTCCCCTGCTTTTCTTTGTGCAGGGTGCTTTCACCTCTCTCTATCTTTCTCTGTGTCTGGTTGAAATGCACTTTGAGATGGAGGGCATCGTTGTGTCATTGTACCACAAAGACTTATTTTCTCCCCGCTTTGTTCCTCCAAACAAAAGGCCCCTTCCCCCTTTATGGAATTACATCTCTGGATACAAAAGGTTTTCTTTCTACGCTGATGGCACCATCACTTTGTACCCATTGGACTGGAGGGACAGGAGGACTGCAGGAAACTAGGGCTTGATTGACGTCAGGGGCTGCTTCTGAGAGCTGGAGTTTAGTTTTCTGAACTAAATGTGTGTGTGTGTGTGTACGCGTTGGTCTCTGTGTGCAGCGTTGGCATTGTCGAGACAAAGACACTGTTTCTGTAGCCACAACCACCAGTACTGGAGAAGTTCCAAGCACACCTGCCTTCATCTGCATTTAAGATGTGAAATTGTCTTTTCTTTTTTTTCCTAATAAAATTCAAGAAAAAATAACTAGCAAAAAAAAACATTTTTAGGTATTTTCACGAAATAGCTTTTAAATAAACTTGCTTACATACTGGTTGGATATAAACATATTATTGTGAGTATACTGAGAGAACAATTACTAAACAGCTTCTAGTTACATATTTTTTTAAAAGCCAAATACTTTGCTTAATGGAGGGGAGTGTGAAATGTTTAAAATTTATTACTCTTCTAAACGTTCCTGTTCTTTAACATATTGGTGTTGATATGAAATATTTGTCAATGCTCGACAATTTACATTCTTCTACATTTTGACTTGTTAACATTTGGTGCAGCGGTTTTATTTTATCTTTGTTTTGTTTTTGATCATTTTCTGTCTCATTGTTTGCTTTAGTGCTTCTTGCTATATTTCTATTATTTTCTGATGAGGACCGGT
Organism: Protomyctophum bolini; assembly: GCF_963924005.1. Classification (NCBI taxonomy): domain Eukaryota; kingdom Metazoa; phylum Chordata; class Actinopteri; order Myctophiformes; family Myctophidae; genus Protomyctophum; species Protomyctophum bolini. Next base: position 7,486,982 of record NC_137871.1, on the reverse strand, counting down.
ATAGTCATTCTACAGTACTTTCAAAATGAAATGAATCTACACACCATGAATGCAGCAACGACACATAATGTAGTAGTGTAATATTACATACAATGTTTGCAATGAAGTCAAACACAATCTAAAACAGTCACATGATGGACTTGGTCGTAAAGGCAATGTTAAAAATGGAAGTTGGTGGAAGCCTTTTTCTCCAGATCCTCGTACACATTTTTGTGATGCTTATACGGATATGGACAGAACTATAGCAAGACCATCTTGATTTGCAAGGACATGCAGTCCGATCGAGACGTGACAAAGACTAAAGATGGCTTTTTCAGGAGAGGTTGTGCAAGTTATTGAGAGCTTATATATATATGATGTCATTTCACCTGTGTGCACAGGGACAAACATGCTGTTACAGAACTCTTCCTTGTCAGGAAGCCTACATTATTACCACCGAATTCATGCTTGTTGTCAGCAAAGCTTGGCCCCTGAACTGCAGTGCAGTGGTTCTCAACATGTGTTTGGGGGTGGGGGTCCTCACATGATATAGTGACGTGACAATTGAAGGACTTTCAATACCTTAAAAAATATATATATATACCATTGCTGCATCAAAAGTAATCATCAAACTATACTATAAAAACTTTGGTCAATTTTTTTTTAAATAGTCAAACAAAAAATACACCTGCAATTCCAAGTGCTTGTCTATTTCAAATATTGAGGGGGTCCCCAGTTCAAATATGATTACTTTGGGGGGGGGGGGGGGTCACTGCTAATTTTCAAGTCAAGTCAAGTTGGTCGCAGACCCCCCCCCATCTCAAAGATTATCTGTTCCAGGGAACCCCGGGTTTTGTAACAAAAAATTCTAACATTTTCAATTGTTCAAGATTTCCAAAATAAATTCAGAAATAGCAGACCTATATACACGCCCACAACGTGCATCGCAATGCGCTTGTGAGCTTGTAGATTGGCTAATTTTGGATATCCGATAGTATAGGCCTATAAATTAGGGTTAAATTGGTTTAACTGTTTTTGCTGGGGACCCCCTGGAACCCCCTCAAAGACCCCCAGGGTTCATCCTGGACCCCACTTTGAGAACCACTGCTCTAGTGGAAGTTTGGTACAGTACAGTACAGTACAGTACAGTACAGTACAGTAAAGTACGGTACGGTACGGTACGGTACGGTACGGTACGGTACAGTACACTGACTACGCTCGTGCCAACGTAAAGGACACATGGAAGTATGTGAGCATGCAGTGATGGTTACATTGTTTGAAACCTACACATTTATTTTCATATGTACAAATGGAGCATTAATGAGCCTTAAGGTGCCAAATAAGTACGAGTGCCAAATCCTAGTGCCAGTAGATAGTCATATATAGGGTCACATGAGTTCCCTCTCAGTAAACCATACATTCTGTAAGTTTTGCAACTAGGTGTACAGTTGGTGACAGAAACAGTGTTTATACTGTACAATAGCCTTCTTACATTATGTTTGATTTCTTCCAGGACTTTATTTTGCATTGATCTGAATATACCAGTAACCAGTTGCATGTCGTCACTGCAGAGACAATTAATTTCATTAAAGCTATAAACATGCATTTCCATTTTAATGTTGACATTGTATAAGATTAACTGTTTGAGATTGGAAATACAATGTTAGACATATATACTATACATAATATACATATATTTGATATAAAAGTATAAATATTGAAAAAAAAAAAAGATAGCCTCATTTCTGTCGTTTTCAAAGGTGGTCATATGAAGTACTACCTTTGGTCTATATTTAACTAATTCACAATGCCGTTTCAGGTGTGTGTGTGTGTGTGTGTGTGTGTGTGTGTGTGTGTGTGTGTGTGTGTGTGTGTGTGTGTGTGTGTGTGTGTGTGTGTGTGTGTGTGTGTGTGTGCGTGCGTGCGTGCGTGCGTGCGTGCGTACATGCGTGCGTGTTGTCTTTTCCAGGATGCATTCTTATTCTTAAAGATGTATATTTTGTGAGACAACGTACAGTAGGCTATAGTACAGACTACAGACAAGCACTTCTGATTTTGGCACATACTATAATATGAAAGGTTTTAGTGAGGATTGTTTATCTGTCTATCTGATATTGACCTACAGTATTACACGCCTCTGTTTGAGTGGTCTTGGAGGCGCAATGTAGTATAGGCTATCATTATCACTGTTGCTTTTTTGTAATTGAAAATAGAAAAAGAAGCTGTCATTTCTTATCTCATCACATATCCACACTCTTATCTAACATTTTTGTATGGAATGTGTGGTAACTTCTTTATTTTTGGGACTCTTTCTAAATAAAAGTGGGTAATCTATCATTGTCTCTGTTTCTGTTATTAACACCAAAATCTAAACTAAGTGAATATGATATTGTTATAGCCTATAGTTTGTCATGCCTACATATTAAGCCTCTGACTTAAAGGTAGAGTCAGTGATTTCACTTAATTCAAATATCACTTATTTTTTTGTTTTGTTGTGATAATCCTCTCTACTATAGAGTGTGCTGACCATATAAGGAGTTCCTCCCTGTCCCCAGTTAACCCCTGGGTGTCAAAAAACCTTAGGTTTCGTTTTTGTTCTCTATCCTGATTGGATGAAAGCTTGTGTCCCAAGGCAAAAACGAAACCTAAGGGTTTTTGACTGAAATCACTGACACCCCCTTTAATGATTCGTCGAATTATTGAGACCAAGATCAAAACAGCTGTGTTGTACATTGTTTGGTACAGTAGATTCTATCAGTTTAATGCAATTGTAATTTCAGTCCAGGACCTGTGGGTAGACCAAATTCACGATGATATATTGTGAGTAGACCAAAATGCATTAACTGTCAGGACCACGCCCCCATTCCAGAGATCCTCATTCTCCAGTAGCCTCGGTCCCAGGCAGGCTTACTCATCTGCGAAGAGAAAAGCCTGGTCACAACCTCAAGTGTCGGGCCTGAACATCCGTCACATGTATTTCCCCCAGATACCATCACAACACAACACATTAACCGAGATGTAAATTCATTTGTGAAGCGTTTCCTTGAGCCGTACTTCCGGCCAAAATCCTGCCACTTCCACCAAACAAATGATACCGTCTACATCGTACGTCTTGCCCAGCGTGTATCTCCAGCCTAACACAGTAACTGCACCTGCTCCTCATTAGTTCACACCTATATGTACACCCCCTACTCCAGTACTCCACCTCAGTCAGTCAGTCAGTATTGTTTGTCTAAATGTCTCCTCTAGACTCGAGCCACTCTGCGCAGTCCAGTCTGTTTATATTTATGAACATTACTAAAGCACTTTTGGTACCAAATGTTTTATCGTCAGTCATGTGACGTGACTATACTATATGCAATATAAGGGAGGTTGTCATTGTTACCGATTACTGTCACCCGATGAAGGCCAGCACTCACGGCGGAAACATTGTGTCTGTGACTAGAATGTCGGTGTTTTAATAAACACTGTTGTGCACGATTAATAATAATTACTACTTTGTATCTGCTGGACCACATTTTTCAATTTCCTGCAAAGTAACAGTTTTGGACTATACTGTTCAAGGTCTCTTCCCGACATAGCGAATGGACAATGCATACAGGCAAATAAGATTTAATCCAGGGTGATTTACAGTAAGCAGGAACAAAATACATGGTAATACATCAATTCTGTCCCCATTCCCTCTCCATTACTTTGCATAAACTGATTAGTGTCTAAACGTGAGCAAGCATTCATATAAGGAACCATGCCTTCCTGAATTGCTGATTTGAGTGCATGTGTGCATGTGTGCGTGCGTGCGTGCGTGCGTGAGGGCATTTTCCACTAAGTACAAGGGACCCCTCTGTGAGAGATGGCGATATTGAGAGGTGTACTCTGTCAAATGAACCAGGATGTGTCAAGGCTGCCATATGCCCAAAGCAGCACGTGTGAATCTATTTTGCGTCCGAGCATAGACATGGTAACGCCCCCCCCCCCCCCCCCCCCCCCCCCCCCCCCCGGGCCCCGCCTGCCTCCGATTGGCCTACCGACACAGTAGCCTATATACAGTCAAGACGGGCAGTGTCGGTATAGGCCAATCAAAAGCAGGCGGGGAGTTACCATGTCTATGCTCGGACACAAAATAGATTCACGCCAGCGGCACGCCACTCTCTCCGAGCTGCAAGTATTAATGAATGTCACATGTCTATATATGAACCAAAGGTTGCTTTGTAGGCCAGCATCAGTGTTTTGTACTGTGCGGGCAGTAACTGGGAGCAAATGGAGGGAGACGTGAGAATTTTGGCTGGTTGAAGACTGTGGCAATCTGGATCGATTGGAGAGGCTTACAGTAAGTGCACAACATGCTGGAAGGCCAGTAAGGAGATCACAATAGTCAAGTTTTGATATGACTGATGTCTGGATAAGGAGCTGCAGGGCTGACTCCTGGGTGAGGAAGAGTCTAATCCTTTGAATGTTATAGAGTGTACAGTATGCCTACAGAGACTGTAAAGTATACCTACAGGACGAGTGACCGCTGTAACCATCCTCCACACACACACCCTCAAATCCATTTTCCATGTCACATCTCCGTTGAAAGACGTCCATCCTGGTATCTCCATTTTCAGCATGTCAGACATATAGGTGAAGATCATACAGTATACATTTTGTTTTATTTTATTTGACATTTTCCAAGTGTTTGTTGAAAATGTACAGCATATACAGCTCACAATGCTTCACAATGCGTGGTGCGCTGTGTGACATTGTACAGCAGATCTGCCATGTAGTATTAATCGGAAATATTAATCGCACGCGGTCCGTCGCTCAATCCGGACCTAAACTAGCATGCAACATGCTCGTCACCTGCTAACCTGGAGCGATGCGCAAAGCTTATATTGACATCCTCATACTTTTTCTCATGTCACTATAGATCTGAGGTTCAATTCCGAGATACAAGCGGCTAAAGATTGAGACCATTACAGTGGAGTGCATGGAGTGCGGAGAATCGTTTATTTATTTTTTATTTTTTCTCATCCGTTCCAAGATGGAGGCCGGTTCTAGGCGTAGGGCGCCGCTAACAGGAGGCTAACACGTGCAGTGGCATTAAAGTGAGGGGTTTTCTTAAAGGAGAATTCCATGCTAGAATGCTTTCTTATCTTTCTTACCTTTCTTTGTAGTTGTTACGTCCCCACCAAAGAGGTCCAGGTGTTTTTTTGTGCAAAAACTCTTTATTGGCTATTTTCTCTACCATAAGCCCTCAATGAATTGCATTGCATTGAATGGGAATTGAATGGGGCTATGGGGTGTTATGCTAGTTCGCTTGAATGGGGCTATGGGGTGTTATGCTAGTTCGCTTATTTCCATCGAAAGAAGTAGTAAAGTGTGCCGCTTGGGATATTATTTACATTATGAAGAGAGGATATACAAAGAAATTATAATTTTGAGCGATGGAAATAAGCAAATTAGCACAACACCCCATAGCCCCATTCAATTCCCATTCAATTCAATGCAATTAATTTAGGGCTTATGGTAGGGGAAACAGCCAATAAGGAGCTTTTGCACAAAAAAAACAGTATGTACAGTAGTGCTTGTTATGTCCCTCCACAGAGTTGCGTGCTCTGAATGTGTCATGGCAAGATAACACGGGAAACCGTGTTCAATGATGTCTGTTTTATTTGTTCCCACGTGTGATAAACAGCCACTGAAGTATGGATGAATGTGTGAGGGGAGTTGTCGTTACAGAAATCAATTAACTGCACAACTGTCATTGGAATACTTATATCAAGGTTCTGGTTTCTAACATGCTTTTAGTTTCATTTAGTTTGCCAGCTGATTAAACCTGAAACAATTTGGCAATGAAACGATAACAGTAATTACGATAACACTATATGCTCGCGTTTGAACGTTTAACGGTTATACTGTACTTACGCCTCTCGGATACGGGCTTACGACGACGAGAGGACCAGCCACCGTGTTGGAACGGTCGAGAACCAAAAGTGACGAAAATAATGATAATCCGTGCTCCATAGACTCTCATACTGGCCGCGATCTTTAGCGAGGTTTATCTCGGAATTGACAATTGTCATTTTGTAGTTTTTGCCTGGAAAGGTCTACTAAGGTGCCTGAAAACATCTATCCATCCCATCCAGCACATTTAGTAGGCCTATACTGCTAGTACCAGGACCCATGCTGGTTTTCTGTCCTACCAGGACCTCTAGTATACTACTGCTTTTCTATCCTACCAGTACTGCTTGTTTTCTATCCTGCCAGTTACTTGGATTCACCAGGGTTACATTTGATATTTTGATAGCTACAGAACAACAAGGACATGCAATTGCATGCAAATAAAAAAGTTGACCCTTTGAAAAAGTGAAACCTCAGAGATATTTCCTTGTCGTGCTTGCAACTTGAGATAAAGTAAACTCACTTATATGAATCGTCATGGGAGCTGCCCCCCACCATGCATAGCCAGGCTGGTCAGATTGCTGGTTGGCCTGATAGGATCCTCCATAGGCCAGGCCAGGATAATGATGACAGAAGGTACACACTAGGCCTGGCCTGGATCTGCCACCTCATATAGAGGACATCGATAACGAATCCGAGTCATGATTCACGATTGCACGTTTATCAACAGCAGCTTGACAGCATATAGCTTCTGCCTCATTAACCCATTCTGACCTGAGATCAGATTCATACGAGGTTTTCCACTGGACACACACTGGTCTGATGAACCCATTTTGACCTGAGATCAGATTCTGAAAAATGTCAGTCGTTCTTCGTTTTTCAAAAAATAGCAGACCTACAAGCTCGTAGCGCGCCACTCGGTGGCGCGCTATGAGCTTGTAGATCTGCTATTTTTCAATAGCTAAAGCATAACATGATGCTAAACACCAAAATGGGTTCCCGTTCAGAATGGGTTAAAATGCAACGGATGATGGCAGAGAGAGAAGAGATGGTTACAGACTGAACTAAGAAAGGGGCGCTCAGTAGAGTGCAAATCTCTGCCAGGAGGCATGCCCTATACCTGCCTCTATATCTTTGATGGATGCAGCAGGTGATGACAATGATTCGGGGGTTGTGTGTGTATGCAAAGGCACAGGGTCAGGGAACAGGGTGGGAGGTATAAAGAAAGACCAGAATAAAGCTCAGCTCAAGACCCACTTATACAACATTGCTTTTAATTGAGTTTTAATTTGCTGCATGTGGTGTTTTTATTATTATTTTATTTGTTTTTATTTGTTTTTATTTGTTTTTATTTATTTTTATTTATTTTATGTTCTTATATTCAATGTTGTTCTTTGCCATTGTTTTATCATTTTTACTACTTATGTTTTATTGTATTCTATTTTTGCCCTGTGAAGCACTTTGCGCTACATTTATGTATGAAAGGTGCTATACAAATAAAGTTTATTATTATTATTATTATTAATAGACAAATCTATGGACAGTGAGTGTGGTACAGTATGTTGTCATCACTAGGACAAACATATAGCGTTACAATGTTGCAGCCTAATGCTATTCAATATGTGTTGCGTGACCCTCCCTGCCCCAATGTCAGTATAAGATCCCTGCTCGTAATTCTGAACAGATCAGAGCACTTCTGCATTCACCGCAAGAGGCTCGCATTGCATGCTTCATTTACTTTTCTGCTTCAGGCTTATTCCATAAGCATCCGTGTTTCAGTGTTTGTCATGCTAAAGCGTGCGTCTGCATTTTCAGAAAAGTGTGTGACAAAAAACATGCAGTAATCCTGGTCTCTAAACTGCCTCCCCCCTGGCCAGCCGGGGCGCCTGATGGAGGGGAAAGGAACTGGTTGGAATAACGTGTTCCTTCCACGCGCTACGTCCAACCAGGGAAACTCCCCCCCCTGTCAGGTGTAAAGGAGAAACTTGGACACTCAGGCATGAAGGAAGCATGAGTTCAAGTCCGTTGCTCTCCCCTTTGTCCCCCATATGTGGGGATTAGGTTGGTGGAGGGTGTGTAGAGCCCAGGATCACATTAGATGATTGACACAGTGGTGAAAAATCGTGGGATAAAATATATATATATATATATATTAAAAAAAAAAGGTGTATGGCATTATTGGCATTCATACAACTGAAACTGCTCATCCTTGTGAGCAGCAACAACCCTCCCCTGGCCTATTCCATGGGTTGGACCCACCCACCTCACGTGCTGTCACTCCCTCTCAATCACTAATTGTTTGTGATGGAGATAATTACTTGCGCAAGCAGAGCGCGCAAGTAATAGTTTCGCCCGGGACTCGTATGCACCGTCCCAGCCAACCCGCCACTTTTGATGCATATGCACCGTCCCAGCAAATTGTGCCTGATTTGCATGGACCAGATTACATGGTGTGTATATGTACGTATAACTAGCTCTCAATGATGACGTAAGAAATATATGGATTAAAGGACCCAATGCCAGAATAATTGGTTTTCGATGGTGACGTAATGACGATATGTTTTAGTGTTGGGAGGATTAAAGGTATTGCTCCTGTGTATACATGTATGTAATCTGGCACCACTGCCGTATCAGGCACAATTTGCTGGGACGGTGCATACGCATCAAAAGTGGCGGGACGGCTGGGACGGTGCGTACGGCGCAAAGTAACCAACTTACAAATTACATAATCATAGTATATGTATAACTAGCTCTCAATGATGACGTAAAAAATATGTGGATTAAAGGACCCAATGCCAGAGTGTAATTGGTTTTCGATGGTGACGTAATGACGATATGTTTTAGTCTTGGGAGGCACTGATTGACATATATAAGTCACCATCTAAAGTTGTCACTTACGTATTCATTACAACATTATGTTTCTGAAGTGTATAAAAACAATTACCATTGTTTCTTTCAGCATTATCAAAAAGTAGTGTCCAAAAAGTAAGTCATAAAGCTTTATTCTAGACAGAGAAGGTATCCCAGTAAAGATCATCTGTATTTTTCTAAGCAGACGAAGGTTGCACAAGGGTGAAATAAAACAATTTATAACAGTCGAAAGTACTTGCGCGCTCTGCTTGCGCACTAGTTGGCCATTTATGGCCTACTAGTGTGCAACATGCCAACAAGCAAGTATGCACTCGACAGAGTGCAGTTCTAGTTACTATTATAGCTACTTGCTTGCCTTGAAGTATGTTTGTAGCTACTTGCTTGCCTTGACGCTTATAGTATAGATGTGTTTGTGTAATGCAAATGCACATGTGCTTGGCCTATTGTGAAATTCAGGGAAATGCAATGATCACAAACCTTATAGAGAATATTCACTTGGTGTATTGTTTAAATGTTGTTGGATTGTATAATAATTATGTGTTTCTATCTTTCATAGTAAAAAAAACATAACCGTGATGCCTCACCACCTCCTTGCTCAAGCTAAATGCGTGTCTGTGCAATGGAAATAAAGGCTTAAACGGAAATCTCCTTGTCTACACATTCTTGCCGATGCACCATGGTGATGTGAATAGTCCATGAGCCAGGCTCGACCTATCCCTACCTAACAGAAACGTTGGAGGTCAAAATACCTGTGAGAACCTCATGCCCCTCGAACTATACTATCTTCTTGGATATTCTGTTTCACATTGTCTACTAGATTCCTCAAATGAGATATTGCAGACTATTGGCCCAAATACTTTATCTATTATAAATTGCTCTCTATACATTATAAATTATTATATTCGATTGGATGAGAGGCTGCTACCCTCGCCCCTGGAAAGAAAATCCCAGAAACATGCCACTGACATATGTATGTATGTGACACCACTATGATAGCGTTGTCTCCATCCAACCAGACCCATAAGACAAGGCGGCACAAGACATGTTCAGTTCTATCCCTGAGGACCTGTCTATAAAGGCATGAATGGAGACATCCTGGAAGCAGGAGTCATGGGAGTCAGCTGGGCCTACATGCTGTCAACCGCTATACATCTTGGGACCCAGGAGACGGCATCAAAGGAGAAGTTCTGCCGACTGCGTACTGGGACTGGCCGCTTCAAGACATCTATGTAGAAGTGGGGCCTGGCAGACGGTGAAGTATATGCGAGTGTGGGGAGCTTGACTTGAGCAAGCACTGCTGATCACATAATCACCTACACCTGTGCCCTGTATATAGACCACTATCCGAGGCCAGGCCTCTTTGATGTGGGACCTGAGGCGAGGGCGTGTGCGGCTGCACCACATTGAGCTGGACATCATTTGATGATGACACGAAAGAAGAATATCCATGTGAAATGAATGTCTGTGGGGGCTGCTATACGTAACCCAAGCTTCTCTAAAGCAGCGTCAAGATTTGTCAACGTCTTTCAAAAATAGCTGATCTATAAGCTCACAAAATGTTGCACCACCGCGTCAAGTAAAATGTTACACCAAAGCAATTTACCTGGCTGTCAGCTGTCACTAAGCAGAGAGAGAGAGAGAGAGAGAGAGAGAGAGAGAGAGAGAAAAAAACAAAAAATGTATTGACTTCGGGCTGCATGGTTGCAGCTCATAATTGATGGGCTGTGACTATATTAACCATGTGTTACTTTATTATATATTGGCCAATCAATCAATTATCTTGTTGTCAGGAGAATATGGACACTGAATGCCACCGAATTCTGGCATGAAGAAGGACTGACAATACCTATAAATTAATCTCTTCCAGCTAATGATGTTCTAATGAACATATCTGACCAATTAAAAGAAGACATTAGTCCATTAATAACCATTGACCATAAAGAGTCCCCCGAAACTGAGAAAGTGTAAGAATTAACAGAATTTGCCTGGAGCATCTAATCCAGTGGTTCTGAACGTGGTGCTCCACCGTCCGTCCACAGACCCTCAGTGTTCCAAATGGACCCTTAGGGCCGATTAAAGCCCGACACACACCGGCTGCGTCCCCCGCGCCGCGCCGCCCGGCGCGCCGATAGAACACAGTTCTATTTTCCAGGCGGCGCCGCACACGGTCGCAGACGGTGTGTGGTGGGCTTGATACTCCTATTTTTAGAGCCGAATAAAAGTCGGTTCGGCGCTGTAGAGCCTACAATTTGACGTCATTTGAGGTTCAAGGGGGGCGGGTACCGTCCTAAAGTCGGCTCTTCGGTGCTACTGAAAATTTCTGACGAGCCGAAATCATAATTTCGGCTCTACAGCGCCGAAACAGTGGTAAAATAGGAGTATAAATCGGCCCTCAGTGTTCCAAATGGACCCTCACAGGTCTCAAACTCTGTGTATCAATGGATTACAGGTCATTTTGGTTCCATTTATATAGTTTTATGGGGTTCCTTGAAATAAAATAAAAAGTTTGAAGGTTTATAGATACTCAGGGAAGCCACGCCATGCATTAGTCCCCGTCTTGTTTTTTGAGGGGCCCTACTTGGCTTTTGGAATTACATCATGTGGCAGTCAAGTGTATGTGGCTTTTTAAATGTTTGTTTAGAGCACTTTAACCCTCTAAGACCCAGGGTTGCTTTTTAGCAACAATTTAAATTTAATTAATTACTAAATTATTATAATTTTGTTCTGTTCTTTTTTCACCTAAACGTCATCAGTGATGTTCATTGCAATGCCATTTCAATGCCATTGGTCATGATATTTGCATATAAACACCCCCCACAGAGGCTGAAATTCTCACAAATAAAATAATGTCTAGAACATGTTTTATTCATTATTGTGAAAGATATCCCCCAAATGTAAATTATTAATTTATTATATCATTATATCATTATTATATAATTATTATAACATTTTCATCAAACTTTATTTTTTTTATTTTTTTTAACATATTTTTTTGTGTTAGTCCTAGTAGTACAAAGTAGTAGTAAGGTTGAAATCAATTTTTTGCAAGTAGAAATTAATGCGGGTGTTAGAGGGTTTTAAACAAACTTTACCCCTCACTTAAGCAATATTACACGAGAGGGTGTGGGTTAACGTGATTATTGCCACGACAGTGATGCGGTCAGGAACGAGACGGAGTCGAGTTCCGCAAGCATCACTGAAGTGGCAATAATCACGTTAACCCACACCCTCGAGTGTAATATTGCAATTCTACCACAGTTACCCTTAAAATTATTAAAATCGCTGAAAGAATATATTTTTTTAATGACAGATGTAGTCACTACGACCACAACCTTCACAAGAAACTAGCTAGCCTAGCCACCAAGTTTGCTAGCGCTCTGGGAGAACAGAACAGCTGAATTCTTTGTTTTGATTAGGTGGTGAACAGTGCTGGTTTAACCCACGGCTAGAAGGCTGTTTCAACCAATCAGATTGCTTCCTCGAAACGACCTGTGGTAGAATTAATCTTTTAGGTGTGTCTGGCTTTCGAAATTCTATATGGACTTTTAATGTTTGTTTAGCACTTTTAACAAACAGAGTGGCAGCCAAGTCTATGGACTTTTTGTTTGTTTGTTTACAGTAGTTAGATGTCACGTTACCAGGCGCCCCTCGCTTCACACGAGTGTGATTTTTTTGTTTTCTTGTTCGCTGTAAAGAGTGGTCCTCTGGCTGCAGTTGTCAAGGTAACGGTATATCGGCTGCACTCAGAGCGGGCAAGAAGGCTCTGTTTCCTGTTTAACATTCCTCCGTATTAACTCAACCCTGACACCATAAATGAATGGCACCAGTGTGATTCATCAGAGCTGCAGACGACTCTGTTTGTGTTTGGTGTGGAGTGTTGTCTCATGGGGAGAGAGTATATTTGCGTCCGTGTGTGTGTTTGTGTGTGACTGTGTGTGTGTGTGTGTCCGTTGCCAATGATGAACCTCTGCCCCAAAATTTCCAGAACGGCCTGTTATATTGCCACCAGGAGGCCGACTTTTGTAAAACACCTTTTTTGATATTACTCCTCCAGATTTTGTCCAGAAATCCCGTAAATCATTTAACAGTATCTCTAGTCATGTGCTCAAGACGGATCTGTCTGATATTTTTCATATTCCATCCTAATTGGCTAACATTGGCTTTCAAAGTTTGCAGGATTAGCCCCGTTTTGAACAAAAAGCCTCAGATCATGAACGCAGCGTGCAATTTACGCAAAAATCTTTCACGCACTTTCCTATAGTTCTGGACTGTTTCATTCAGGAAGGGAGAACGGACCTGCTACTGTATTTGTCTATGTATATCCAGGTTCCAGTCCCGTCATGTCATGTCCTTGTTTCCATATTCTGTCGTCCTGCTTGTTGTTTTTCGCGTCTGACTCCGCTCTTTGTCTATAGCCTATAGCACAGAATGCAGTGAGATGTTGGGATGAGAAGATGCCGTTTTCTCCCAGCAGGTGTACCTTCGGGAGAAGGGGGCTGCATGTGTGTAACCTCAGTGCTGCCAGCTGTGGATGAAATAAGAGCCGTGACCTGAGCTTCAGGAGGCAGGGAAGGGTGAAGCATGGAAGACGAGGCTGTCTGAACCCTCAAGCTATATGCATGCCTTCCTCCGGAGCTGCCGCGTGCTGATGATGGGGCTGCCATTGTGTGAGATGTCACCACAGAGATGGCTTTCTCGTCTGCCAAGATGGATTTTTCTGTGTCGCCGGGAAGACCGCGAGATTAAATCTTTCATCAGAGTGGGAATGGTCTGATTTATGTATATGGATGGAGAAGGACCCGGCTATACTTACGGGAGTTATAGAAACTATTATGCCAGCTATATGGAGCACTGGAGCAGGAATCTTGATGGCAGTGATCGGCGGTTAAATGAGGTTGAATGTGTTTGTGCGTGCATGCGTGAGTGTGTATGTGTGTGTGCCTGAGAGCGTGCATGCGTGAGCGCGTGTTGGTAGGTATGTGTCGGTGTACTAGCTGTGTGGACGGGTGATGATGTGACGTGTTGTAAGCTTGTTGTTACGTCCCCCGTCTAGAGGAAAAAGGGGATGCAACATAAATTGGGAGTGAAACCTGTTTTTTATTAATAACTTAAATAAATATGAATTAAATAAAAAAAACAGAGCAAATCAGGGAAATAAACAAAATCATCCTAAACCTAAATTGGAGTTTTAAATACTAACCTAACAAAAACAAAAATAAAGAGACAACAAAACCCTATTATTGTCTACTCTAATTTAATCTAACAAAATATGGCATATTACAAAAAGCTGGCTTCCGTGGCCAAGTGCTTTGACATACAAAATAAAATGACTTAAGGTCATGACTAAAGGACAACATTACTAAAGTTTATAAGGCAAAACATACTAAACTAGAACTGCACTCTGTCGAGTGCATACTTGCTTGTTGCGCACTAGTAGGCCATAGATGGCCTACTAGTGCGCAAGCAGAGCGCGCAAGTACTTTCGACCGCTACAAACTGTCAAATCTCAGTAATGACTTGTGTTTGTGATTACATACATGTATATATATATGAGCATTACCTTTAATCCTCCCGACACTAAAACATATCGTCATTACGTCACCACCATCGAAAACCATAATTGGTTTTATACATGTATATACATATACATAGTATATGTATAACTAGCTCTCAATGATTACGTAATAAAGATGTGGATTAAAGGACCCAATGCCAGGGTGTAATTGGTTTTCGATGGTGACGTAATGACGATATGTTTTAGTGTTGGGAGGATTAAAGGTAATGCTCATACAATCTATACAATCTAGAGAGGAGTGCCAGCACTGCAGAGGGGAGACAGGTGACAGACATACCAATGCAACTTCAGTGTCAATAAATACAAATAAACATTTAAAAGTCTTTCAACCGTTGTGTTAATTTCTAAAAATGTCATGTGTACAATATATATATATATATATAACCGTTACTTCCAGTCCAGCTGTTTGTCAATTGATCAAGTTGACTTAACTGTGTGGTCTATTTTGCAAGGTCCTTGATATTGTCTAAGGGCATGCAGGGGCTGCCCCGTGACAGATCCCATCTCTCACACGTTACAATTCTGGAAATTCCTGGAATAGTGGAATACAACAGGAAAAAAAAGGTTTCAGCACCACGGAGAGCGCTCTCCGCACTGACAAGGTGCAGCGGTATAAACCGGACAGATAGACTGAGGATCCACAAACAGCATTTTTGCAAGTTGGAACACTGAGGACTCCCTTAGCAATGTCTTCTTTAAAACAGACCCTGATTGACAGGAGTTGAGTGGGAAAGTCATTTGCTATATAGGTCCCTGTTGTATAGTGGTCAGATAGCCTACAACCAACAAGTCTATATGCGTGGTGTGTGCATAGCCGCATGTGAAACTATATCGTGCTGTATTTTTTGCTTTCCATTTCATGGTCATGGTCATGTGAGGGGAGAGAGAGAGAGAGAGAGAGAGAGGGTGCAGAGAGAGAGGTGTGAATGGAATTGTGCCTGTATGGCACATCTCTCTCATGTTTAGGTAATTGTCACGGAAGCCGTGGATATACACGGCTTGGCAAGCCGTGGATCTACAAGCTCCAAGTGTTGCGTCCACACGCGGCGCGTTGTGAGCTTGCAGATCGTCGGTGCCCCACTCACCATGAAGCCAAGCAGAGGTCCTCACAAGTATAGGTAAAACACTGCCAGTGCTGCAATGGCCCAAAGAAGTTGAGATTTTTAATTGTGCGATATTCAGATAATCTTCAACCGATTGTTATAATTCGAAGTGGTATATATATTCCGTGAAGTTTATATTTTCATTGGGTGTACATACAAGTCATGTTGTACATGTTTTTTTCGACCCGTCCTTTAATCCACATATTTCTTACGTCATCATTGAGAGCTATAGTTATACATACACACACCATGTAATCTGGTCCCAGCAAATCAGGCACAATTTGCTGGGACGGTGCATACGCATCAAAAGTGGCGGGTTGGCTGGGACAGTGCATACGAGTCCCGGGTGAAACTATTACTTGCGCGCTCTGCTCGCGCAAGTAATAACACAGTATGTTTGTGGGTGGACAGCACAGGTGTTCACAGATCTTAACCCATTCTGACCTGAGATCAGATTCATACGAGGTTTCCACTGGACACGCACTGGTCTGATTAACCCATTCTGACCTGAGATCAGATTCTAAAAATGTCAGTCGTTCTTCGATTTTTCAAAAATAGCAGACCTACAAGCTCGTAGCGCGCCACTCGGTGGCGCGCTATGAGCTTGTAGATCTGCTATTTTTCAATAGCTAAAGCATAACATGATGCCGACACCAAAACGGGTTCCCGTTCAGAATGGGTTAAATATTAGCAGAAGCCAGGGTGATTTTCAGCACCTGGAAGTGCACAACACTTTAAACTCACACGCACTAAACCCACACACATACACTGACACAAAACCCACACACAAGCTCTCACAATCACACCATATATACTCACACCCGTAACACTTTCGGATGGGGTATTTTCACTATTTTAAAATGTTTTTAAGACCATAATAAAAAAAGGAACGTTTTGGACATTCAGTATATACACAATTAGGTTTCCACCAGAAAACCGGTCTGCACATCGCTTGAATTAACCCGGAAGACATTTAGTCCATTGTTCTGACATCATGATCCAGTGGAGCAGGTATATGTAAGCAAACAATGCAGATGAATGGCATTCAGAGATAACAGAACCCCCCCCCCCCCCTCCCCCCTCTCTCTGTAAGCTGATTGGTTGCATATACTGTGTTCTGCTCCCTAGAGAGCTGCTGGCATAATGGGCTGGTATGGTACTAGCCAAGACACAGCAGAAAGATGGGGATTGGCTGTGTGTGTGCGTGTGCGCGTGTACGTGCGTGTGTGTGTGCGTGCACGTGTGCGTGCGTGCGTGCGTGCGTGTGTGTGTGTGTGTGTGTGTGTGTGTGTGTGTGTGCGTGCGTGCGAGTGTGAAATGGGGTAAATTCATTGAACAAATCCAACAATTGGATGTGCCAAAATGTTCTTCAATTAAACAAAGACAAAAGTGAAGTAGTAGTTTTTGGAGCCAAGGAAGACAGATTTAAAAGTCCACAACTCCAATCGGTGGTGTTAACCTATAGCCAAGACAAAAGCCTTGGCATACAGTAATGCACCACGACATCTGGGAAAGCTCCCTATAAAACCCAAAACTAAACGTGCAGAAGCAGCATTTTGGTTTTATGCATCGATCACATATCTTAGAAAACGACATTTTAAAATGCAACTACACCTTTCTGTTTGCCACTTACTAACTAACTGCCTGCCTTTGATTGAGTTACTGTGTTCTTTTTTCCCCTCTTCTGCACTGAAACTGTGCTATATTGTATAATTGTGTTTCCTTTCCTTTGCTTGCTGTTCTGTGTAAAACACATTGAACTGCCTTGTTGTTGAAATGTGCTGTACAAATAAAACTGCCTTGCCTTGTCTTGCCTTGCCTTGCCTTGCCTTGCCTTGCCTTGCCTTGCCTTGCCTTGCCTTGCCTTGCCTTGCCGTGGAAGTGTTTGTACACTGTAAATATGTCCGGTCCGGTACAGGCCTAGCCTGATTATCAGACTGTAGCTGAGATGCAGTCAACTCAGAGAGTGGGCGGGATCTTTGGGCTGGATCCAGGCTAGTACAGGCCACAGTCTCCAGACCTATACGACTATTGATCTTCATACAGTAAAAAAGCCCTGGAAGGGATTTACAGAAGTGTGGCACTCTTCCCAGCCGCAGCCTCCTTGTCCCCAAGATACCTCTGATGAAGTGTTCTGACACTTGGCTATTCCTTGTCTGATATTGTTTACACAGTAACTGGTGGGGATGATATTTCATGCACCTCTTGGGAGTTCTGGGTGGGATTTATCAGGAGAATGTCCTGTAGTTACTA